>NC_089838.1:10000-630586 GCF_035609145.1 Eleutherodactylus coqui
ACCTCTCCAGCGCTTAGACGCATCCTCCGGCTGGTTCTTCTGCACTGCTCTTAAGCTCTTTCAGCAGGCGGGGATTTAAAAATCCCCACCTCCCAAAAGGGCTATGCTGATTGGCTGAGGGCTCAGCCAATAGCAGCTAGTGCTTAGCTATTTATTGGCTGAGCATTCAGCCAATGACAGAAAGCCCTTAGCTATTCATTTATGAATAGCACTATCTTAGCTATTCATGAATGAATAGCTAAGGGCTATGTGTCATTGGCTGAGCGCTCAGCCAATAGCTAAGCACTAGCTGCTATTGGCTGAGCCCTCAGCCAATCAGCACATCCCTTTCAGGAGGCGGTGATTTTTAAATCCCCGCCTGCTGAAAGAGCTTAACAGCAGTGCAGGGGAGCCAACCGGAGGACGCGTCTGAGTGCCGGAGAAATGAGCATTTTATTATTTTTTTTAACCACTTATTGATGATTATCGGGGAAGGGCTTATATTGCAAGCCCTTCCCCGATAATCATACTGTGGGGCTTGGCAGAAAGCAGTGCTTTCAATAGGATCGGCAGCAGTGCCGATCCCTTTGAAAGCAATAGGATAGCATGCCACGGACTTCTGCCACAGCTGTGGCAGGAGTCCACGGCATTCTCCCTATGTTTTCAATGGGGCTAGCGCTGCTGCCGCTGGCCCCATTGAAAGCACTAGCGATATGCCGGTTCTATTCCGGCGTCTTTCTTACGCTGGGAGAGTTTTTCCATGCTTTCGCAGCGCAAGAAAGAAAATATCGCCAGTGGGTGTCCACCCTAAGAGTTAATATTGAAATAGAAATAACCGTCAAACTAAAATGAAGTCAAATAATGTAATATGGTAATTCGCTAATTCACATAAAAGAAACCTAAATGGGGCATTTGGAGTTTATAGAAAACTAGCTGATATACGCGGCTTCGCCCGAGTTAATTTGGAACTGGTGTTTATCTGGTGTTCACACGGAAAATCTTATGAAGTCATCGTTACTTTAGAGATACCGAAGAAAATATGTTCACCATTTTGCATGGTTCTGTGCGTTACCCAGGAAACACCATGTGGAGGTAACCATACGACGTTTCCTTTATATAAAATGACATCAGGAAGTGAGAGAATTAGATTACGTACGTAATATTTGGATGCTAATTCATTTGCGCTTAGAATCAAATGATCGAGTTGGGACCTATTAGATTTTCCTATTTATGACATAATCAATGCTCGTGCCAAATTTCAAGTTTCTATGACATCGGGAAGTTGGAGAATTAGATTACGTATGTAAAGTTTGGACGCTAATTCTTTTGCACTTAGAATTGAATAATCAAGTTTTGACCCATTAACTTTACCTATTTATGACATAATCAATGCCCGTGCCAGATTTCAAGTTTCTATGACATTGGGAAGTGAGACAATTAGATTACGTACATAAAATTTTGACGCTAATTCTTTGGCGCTTAGAATTGAATAATCGAGTTGGGACCCATTAGCTTTTCCTATTTATGACATAATAATCAATGTTCGTGCCAAATTTCAAGTGAGAGAATTAGATTACGTATGTAAAGTTTGGACGCTAATTATTTTGCGCTAGAATTGAATAATCGAGTTGAGACCCATTAGCTTTTCCTATTTATGACATAATCAATACTTGTGCCAAATTTCATGTTTCTATGGCATCAGGAAGTCATAGTATTAGATTACGTACGTAAAAATTAGACGCTAAATCTTATGCGCTTAGAATTGAATAATCGAGTTGGAACCCATTATCTTTTCCTATTTATGACATAATCAATGCCCATGCCATTGGAAAGTGAGAGAATTAGATTACGTACATAAAATTTGGACGCTAATTTTTTTGCGCTTAGAATTGAATAACTGACTTAGGACCATTAGCTTTTCCTATTATGACATAATCAATGCTTGTGCCAAATTTCTAATTTCTATGACACTGGAAAGTGAGAGAATTAGATTATGTACATAAAATTTGGACGCTAATTCTTTTGCGCTAGAATTGAATAATCGAGTTGGGACCCATTAGCTTTTCCTATTTATGACATAATCAATGCTTGTGCCAAATTTCATGTTTCTATGGCCTCAAGAAGTGAGAGTATTAGATTACGTACGTAAAATTTAGACGCTAAATCTTTTGCGCTTAGAATTGAATAATCGAGTTGGGACCCATTCGCTTTTCCCATTTATGACATAATCAATGCCCGTGCCAAATTTCAAATTTCTGTGACATCGGAAAGTGAGAGAATTAGATTACGTACATAAAATTTGGACGCTAATTCTTTTGCGCTAGAATTGAATAATCGAGTTGGGACCTATTTACTCTTCCTATTTTGGACATAATCTATGCTCGTGTCAAATTTCATGTTTCTACGACATCTGGAAGTTGGAGAATTTTTGGCGAGTCAGTCAGTCAGGGCTTTCGTCTATCATATATATATATATATATATATATATATATATATATATATATATATATATATATATATATATATATATATATATATATATATATATATATATATATACACAAAACCAATTTAAGAACTCTAACAGGACGCTATGCATCGGTGTACGGCTAATGGTTGTACGTAAAATGTAAACTAGGAGGAAAAATAGATATAAGGCCTCATGTCCACGGGCAAATTAAGAATTAAAATCCGGAGCGTTCTTCCCGCACGCGGATCCGCGCCCCATGGGAATGCATTGACCACCCGCGGGTAGATAAATACCCGCGGATGGTCAATAAAAGTGAATATAAAATTTTCTGGAGCATGAAAAAAAATGGACATGCTCCATTTAGGTGTGGATCACGCGTGCGGGAGCTCATAGGGCACATAGCATAATTGATCTCCCGCATGAAAAATAAAAGACAATTACAGTGCATCCGCAGCCCAAATCCGCGTTACAAATCCGCAGCGGATCTGATTTTCCCCGTGGACATGAGGCCTAAGGGCTCCTGCCCACTTGTGTTTTTTTCACGTGTTATAGCTTGTTTTTTTTATGCCATATCACTGCTTTTTTTTTTTTTTTTTTCACACGATTGTCAATGGGACTTTCTAATGTTAAAAACGCACTGACTTGCAAAGCGTTTTTAACATTAGAAAGTCCCATTGACAAATCGCTTGAAAAAAAAGCAGTGATATGGCATGAAAAAAAACCAAGCTATAATGCTCTAAAAAACGCAAGTGGGCAGGAGCCCTAAATATTCATGTAAATTTGCACATACATCTTTGTACCCATATGTAAACACTTATTTGAAAAGGAGGGATTTTTTGCGCTAATACAGACAAGCAATCTGAGGGCTCGGTCAGATGAGCGGATATCCGTGCGTTTTTCTGCATGGAAAAAAAAGCACCGCATGTGGAGGCAAAAATCCACACCTACTAAAGATAGAACATATAGGTGGCAATAGACATGGTCATGCAGATTTTTTTCCGCATGCGGTGCGGTTTTTTCCGAGTGGAAAAACGCGCAGATCTATCTGCTCTTCTGACAAAGCCCAAAATGTAAATATGTGTGCACACGACATATACGCATAAGCAGACGTGTGTGTACACACATGAAAAAGTGCATGTATGTTATAATAAAGCATAGGCCTGGACATGGGAAAGATGGAAGTGATGAAAACCACTTACCATCACTCTCGGGACTAAAGAGATATGGAGGCCAAAAGTGCTGCTGGTACCTGTAAAGACAAATGAGGCTTAGAAAAAGTAGAGGGTAAGAGAAAACAAATCATAATTACACTGGCTGGATACAGGAGTGTAACTAAAGGTTCAGAGGCCCATACCTAAACTGTGCTGCATACAGCTGTAAAATCAATTTATATACATGATCTAGTCCATTGGCAATAAGTTTTTCAAACATGATATATTTCCTGGACCACATGAAAAATTGTTTATATCACCTTAGGCTAAAATCATACGGGCGAGTGCGATATCGGGTCATGAATAACAGCCCAATATCACACTCGCCAATATGCAAATTAGCCGCAGATGCAAAGCATTTTTGGATCAAAAACGTCTTGCATCACTCCAGGGAAGTAGCGATCCTGCCATTATCTTCAATGGAGAGATGTCACACCGCACAGCATGCCCTAGCACGTTGTACCATGCTGCTGCTGGCCCCATTGAAATCAAAGATAGGGCTTCAGCGACCTCATATCTCCTGCATATAATTAGTTATGTATAGCTGGTATACATTATACATCTCCTGTATATTTTCCAGCAAAATTATGCTCGGCCACACTCACGGGTGGGGGGGTCACAGAAATGCCTCATAGAATGGTAAAGTTGGAAGGGACCTCCAGCATCACCTGGTCCAACCCCCGCTCAGTGCAGGATTCACTAAATCATCCCAGACAAATATTTGTCCAGCCTTTGTTTGAAGCCTTCCATTGAAGGAGAACTCCCCACCTCCTGTGGCAACCTGTTCCACTCATTGATCCCCCTCACTGTCTAATATCTAATCTGTGTCTCCTCCCTTTCAGTTTCATGCCATTGCTTCTAGTCTTTCCTTGTGCCGATGAGAATAGGGCTGATCCCTCTGCACTGTGACAGCCCTTCAGATATTTGTAGACAGCTATTAGGTCTCCTCTCAGCCTTCTCTTCTGCTAAACATTCCCAGATCCTTTAACCGTATCTCATAGGACATGATTTGCAGACGGCTCACCCTCTTGGTAACTCTTCTCTGAACTTGCTCCAGTTTGTCTATGTCTTTTTTTAAATGGGCTGCCCAGAACTGAACACAGTATTCCAGATGAGGTCTGACTAAGGAAGAGTAGAGGGGGATAATGACCTCACATGATCTAGACTCTATACTTCTCTTAACCCCTTAGTGACCAAGCCTGTTTGTGCCTTAATGACCAGACCAAATTTTGGAAATCTGACATGTGTCACTTTGACATAGCATAACTTCGTAAAGGTTTTGCTTATCCAAGTGATTCTGACATTGTTTTTTCACCACGTTTTACTTCATTTAGGTGGTGAAAATAGTCTGATAGAATTTGTGTATATTTATTAAAAGCGCCAAAATTGGGAAAATTTTGAAAAGATTTACATTTTTTCACATTTTCAACTGCGATATCTCAAATATGTGCAAACATACTGTACAAATTCTTGATAAGATATATATTTCCATCTGTTTACTTTATTCTGGGCGCACATTAGAAAAAGTTCAGTTTTTTTTAACCATTTAATGCAATTTAGAGGAAAAAAATAAAATTTCATGTTTATGCAAATATGCCATTTAAAAGATGGGATTTTTTTTTTCTATAATGCACATGAAAATGCGTATTTGCACCCAAAATGGATACCCCCGTTTGTCCTGTGTTCAGGAACATGCCCATTGTAGCCCTAATCTTCTGTCCATATGCACAACGGGGCCCAAATCGAAAAGAGCAGACGGTGACTTTCAGAACAGTCATTTTGCTTGAAGGCGATTTCAGCCCCACTGCCCAATTGTAGAAGCCTTGATGGACCAAAATGACAGAGAACCCCACAAATGACCCAATTTTGAAAACTAGACCCCTTAACGAATTCCTCTAGGGGTGTACTGTGTATTTTGACCCCACGTTTTTTGAATGAATCTGAGCAAAGCTGATGGAAAAAAATTATGATTTTCATTTTTTTGGCAATCATGTCACTTTTAAACCCGTTTTTTTTGTACAGCACACATATAAATGAAGACTTTCACCCCAAAATAGATACCCCCGTTTGTCCCGTGTTCAGAAACATACCCATTGTGGCCCTAAAATTATGTCCGTATTCACAACGGGGCCCAAAACGAAAGGAGCAGCCGGTGGCTTTTAGAACAGACATTTTGCCCACTTGTAGAACCCTTGAGCGGCCAAAACGACAGAGGACCCCCACAAATGACCCCATTTTGAAAACTAGACCACTTAACGCATACACCTAGGGGTGTACTGTATATTTTAACCCCAAAGTTTTTGAATGAATCTGAGCAAAGCTGATAAAAAAAAATTATGATTTTAATTTTTTTGGCAGTTGTGTCATTTTAAAAACATTTTTTTTGTATAGCGTACATAAGAATGAAAAAGTTCACCCCAAAATGGATACCCCCTTTTGTCCCGTTTTCAGAGACATACCCATTGTGGCCTTAATATTATGTGTGTATGCACAACGGGACTCAAAAGGAAAGGCGCATCAAACTTCAACTGTGTCTTAAAATTTACGTAATCGCCATTATCTATTGGATAACGTCGATTACGTGACCGGAAACCACTCACTGCGGCCCTTGGTCACTGCTCCAGGCTCTTGGCTACATTTAGTAGCCAGGAGCAAGGAGACTTTGAATTTACAGGGCCCTCAACAGCTTTTGCGCTTGCGTCCGCCATTTTGCTAATGGGCACATGCGCCAAAGTTGGGGAAAGGTCCGTGGATAAAGATCCCATCGGAGGACATTGCCAGAGGCCTTAGGTAAGTAATTTCACCTCCCCTCACGAATCTGATCTGTAATTGGAGGTGAAATTTTCACTTTTTTTACTTTTACGTGATCGCTGTTTTCAATTGGAAGACGGCGATCACGTGACCAGGAACCGCATTTTGCGGGCCCCGGTGAAATCTCCAGGCTCTCGGCTACATTTGGTAGCCAGGAGCAGGGAGATTACCCAGGCAATCTGCGCCTTTTGCACATGCGTCTGCCCTCTTGGCGGCGGGCGCGTGCGCAGAAGCCATGGTGAAGTCAACGGATAAATGCGGTGCCTTAGGTACGTTATTTCATCTCCCCTCACGGATATGATCCGTGAGGGGAGATGAAACTTAAACTTTTTTTTCTTTTGAAACTTAGAGATGAAACTTAAACTTTTTAAAAACTTTTTTGTACTTTACATGATCGCTGCTATCCATTGGATAGCAGCGATCATGTGACCGGGAACCGCATACAGCGGCTCCCGGTGACATTCCTCTGCTCTCGGCTACACATGGGAGTCGGGAGTAGAAGAATTTTTAAATTTCCCGAGCCGCGCGCGCCTTCTGAGCGCACGCCCGACGTATGACGTCGGGCGCGCATGCGCAGAAGGCGCCGACGGGACCTGGAGGCTGGGACACCACCGGTCATCGGGGCGAAGGCGGGTGAGTACTTTCAGCTGCCCGATGGATCCGATCCACCGGGGCAGCTGAATCTTTCACTATTTACTAACTTTTATATGATCGTCGGCATTCAGTAAATGCCAGCGATCATGTGACCGGGGGAGGGGACCCGCGGCGCGGAATGGCAGCTCCAGGTTGCCGGCTACCTCCGGGAGCCAGCAGCATGGAGCTGCCACGTCCTCAGCTTGCAGGGCCTTAATCCCTGCAGGAAACATATTTCTACGTCCTCAGGGAATAAGGCCCAGCAAGTGAGGATGTAAAAAGACTATGGGCCGGTCGTTTAGGGGTTAATACATCCCAGTATTGTGTTTGCCTTTTTGGATGCTGCATCACATTGTTCACTCATGTTCAGTCTATGATCTATTAGTATACCCAAGTTTTTTTCACATGTGCTGCTGCTTAGCCCAATTCCTCCCACTCTGTATGTGCTTTTTTCATTTTTCTTGCCCAGATGTAGGACTTTGCATTTCTCCTTACTTCCCTGGCTGCCTGGTCACCAAAAAGTTTGGATGATCTAGAGGCTCAGTAACAGCAAATGGGGACTGAACTGTCGCAGGATACCAGACGGAAGCTGTATACCTCCATGCTCGCTCGTATCACATCTTGTATTCAAGCTGGAGGCGGTACAGCAGGGTACACAAGCCTTCATGCCCATTTATATCACTTCTTGTATCCAAGCTAAAGGCAGTACAACAGGGTACTAGAGCCTCCATGCCTGCCCATATCACATCATCTATCCAAGCTAGAGGTGGTACAGCAGGGTACTAAATCCTCCATGCCCGCCAGTATCACAGCTTGTATCCAACCTAGAAGTGGTACAACAGGGTACTAGAGCCTCCATGCCTGCTGATGTAACTTCTTATATAAAACTTAGAGGTGATATAGCAGGGTACTAGAGCCTCCCTACAAGGGGTCAGTTCTCCACAATAAATAATCCTTTTGCTCTGATATTGTAATCACTTATTTATATCAACGTTATAATCACACAGAGAAAGTTTCATCTGATTCCAACAACTACTTCTAGGAGAAGGATTTTTTTACGAGTATTTATACAGAGGTTTTTCTCTCACCCCACTGCTGTCTCATTGTTTTTGTTTCTGAAGTAAAAAAACCCCAATCTTGAAAGCCTCTCTGGGTATTGTAGTCCGCCCATTCCATTTATTAATTTAGTTGCCCACCTTTGTACCCGCTCAAGCTCTGATACCAGTGCCCAAAAATCATTCTTAAGTAAACTCTCCCCAATATCCCCTGCATGGGCTGAGTGGGTGGAGGACTCTACTATGGATTGTGTTAGTGTGATTTATGTAAGGAGAATGGGTGAGTGACTGCTGCCTCTCATCTGATTGGTCCCGCTGAGCCAATGAGAGGCAGCAGTCACTCACCCATTCATAAATTCATGAATGGGTGTGTGAGTGAGATCTGCCTCTGATTGGTCAGGCTGTGACCAATTAGAGGCAGCTCATTCAGCAGGCGGGGATTTTAAATCCCCGGCTGCTGAATACTACTCACAGCTGTTCAGAGCAGTTCAGGAGGGCTGCAGCTGGCCGCGCTGAACTCCGTCTGCCGGGGCAAGGTGAGTATATATATTTTTTTTATTTTTACACATTTCTGGATGAATTGCAGGGAAGGGCTTATATATTTAACCCCTTCCCGACAATTCATCCCACGATCGCCGGCAGCCCATTGCTTTCAATGGAGCCGGCTGTATTGCCGGCTCCATTGAATTCAATGGGCTAACATCGTTCTTCTCTGCCACATCTGTAACAGCTGTGGCAGAGGAGAATGATCTTTATGCTGACATTGCGGGGGGGGGGGGGTCTCACTCTTGCCACTATTGTGGCTTAATAGTGGGACCTGGGAACTTGAGATGCAGCCCAACATGTAGCCCCTCGCCTGCCCTATCCGTTTCTGTGTTGTTCCCATCACTTTCTTTATTTCCCAGATTTTCACAAATGAAAACCTTAGCGAGCATCGGCGATATACAAAAATGCTCGAGTCGCCCATTGACTTCAATGGTGTTCGTTACTCGAAACGAACCCTCGAGCATCGCGAAAAGTTCGTCTCGAGTAACGAGCACCCGAGCATTTTGGTGCTCGCTCATCTTTAGTACTGACCCATAGAATAAAAACATCAGGTCGTAGAAACAGATGGTGGAATGTCGTTTTTTTTCCATTTCTCTCCGCTTAGAATTTTTTAAAAAGTTTTTCAGTAAATTATATGGTACAATAAATAGTGCCATTGAAAAATACAACTCATCCCGCAAAAAACAAGCCCTCATACAGCGACGTGGATGGATAAATAAAGGAACTACGATTTTTTAAAAGGGAGTAGAAAAAAAGAAAAATGAAAAAAAGCAAAAGACCTCCGTCACTAAGGGGTTAACATAAGTTACACATTTTAAGGTGTAACTATAACATACAAAGAAACCTTTATTATATCAGTGAGAAGGTCTGAGAGACTATCTTATCTTCTGTCTGTCTTTATCCAGTACCATTAACTGGTATATAGAAAAAGTTTCGTTTAACCCCTTCACTACTTATACTAGCAGGATGCTATATGTTTCTAGCCTACAATCTAATAGCAAAACAATTAACTGATACATTGATCTACAATTTTCTTAACAATTTACAGCACTAGATTGACCCGATCTTTGCTACGCGAACATAAAGAGCTTGGGAAAATGGGTGTAAATGTTTTAAGAACTATCAAGCCAAGGATTCGGCTTGAATTGTTCGTCATCCACAGCTTGGTCTTCCACATCTTAGGGACATGGCAACAGTCAATTAGTGTATATTACATGTCGGTATATAACAGCACTTAGTATAGTATATATTACTGTGGAGCCCCCAGTATATTTGGTGTATTCTGAAGTAATATCCTGTATCTCTTCTATACTCTACAGATTACATCTACTACAGAGAGAGACTACAGTCACTGAGCTGTAGATCACTATATACCTGCATGTAGCAGAGCTGAGTGTGCATAGCTATCTGTACCAGAGATGAACGCGTGCACCTGCATGAAACGGCACTGAGCGTGTATGCCTGCATGCAGCGGCGGTGATCGCTTGCACCTGTGTGTAGCGGCGCTTATCGCATACGACTGTGTGCAGAGGCGGAGATCGCGTGCGTCTGCATGCAGCAATGCTGAGTGCCTGCATACAGCGGCGCTGAGCGTGGGCAGCAGCGTGTCGCGTCGCTGAGCGTGGGCAGCAGCGTGTCGCAGCGGCGTCTTGCAGCACTGAGCGCGGGCAGCGGCGTCTTGCAGCACTGAGCGCGGGCAGCGGCGTCTTGCAGCACTGAGCGTGGGCAGCAGCGTGTAGCAGCTGCGTCTTGCAGCACTGAGCGCGGGCAGCGGCGTCTTGCAGCACTGAGCGCGGGCAGCGGCGTGTAGTAGAGCTGAGTATGTGTACAGGAGATAAACTTTAGTAAAACTACACCTCTCAAAATATTAGCCATGGGGAAGGGGGTGACTTTTTTTTTTCTTCCTCATAACAAACATAGGGCAGTCAGACTAGGACGGTCATGGAACCAGCACACCTGAAATAGCAGCTATGACTTCGGAACTGAACCAATGCTCTCTACTTTACCAGCAGACAGACGCAGTGTGAAGAGACCAGGGCGTACAGATGCCAGGAGCAGAAGAATGATGACGTCATCATCAGCTCTACTCCATACACTGCGTTGGCCTACCCTCCACCCCACAACAGGCGGCCAGCAGTGCGGCCAGCTAGTAACACACTCCAGGGGCTGGGTTGCAATTGCGACACCTGATGGTATGTCTATGCTTGGTCCTAAACGCAACAAATATGCCGGTCAGTACAATAAGGCTGGGTTCACACAGGGCGGATTTGCCGCACGGAATTTCGGCGCGGGAAATACGCCCGCGGCCGCTAATCTCGGGATTAGCCAGCCATGTGGACGAGATTTCTCAGAAATTTCGTCCAGACGGGACGGCTAATCCACTGCGGTAAGTCCGGCTGAAACCGCGGCTGCGGCCGCCCTGTGTGAACCCAGCCTATGGGAGCGCCGGCCGCAACGGAAAAGCGAGCGGCCGGGCCGCTTCAAAGCCGCCGCGGCTTTTTCCGCGGTGGTTCTCCCAGCGGAAATCTCGCATTTTTTGCTGCGGCCAAACCGCGAGATTTCCGACGGGAATCCGCCCTATGTGAACCCAGACTAAGGGATTGATACATTTGTCGCATTTATGCGCATCATTTACTTAGACTGGTGTGGAAAACAGTAAAGTTCACGTGGAAGGCTGTGCATACACAGTAATTATAAGATTTGGGTTCTCACATCCCCCGACCATGGATGAAAAAACTTCAGACGAGACACCCAATATGTATTCCGGAAGTTTCTCCTCATCACCCCAAAACAAATCCCAATCATCATCTTCCATCAAGTCTCCAAAATGACTAATCCAATATTTTTGTAGCTTAGTGAATTGCATATGGCTGCCACCACAACTGGCCATCCAGCTTTCCTAGTCTTCTGCTCAACACACCGGCCTTTCTTGCCCAACATCATTACATATCTACACCATTTTGTTTTTAGGAGCCTAGGAAAGTGGGATGACGACTACCGAGCTAGGCTCTGTTCATGTCAGGGTTAGGGGGGGGGTTTACCATCAGGTTACCAACATGTTTTGTCACCCAGCTTTCCCAGTGTCCTGAATTGCAAATCTGCCTGCTTTGCAATATCATTCCAGAACTAGTCAGAGCTGTTGTTCAGGAGCCTAGGAAAGTTTGATCACAGCCACAAGTCACCTGTTCACTTTCATAGTCACTCACCTTTCCCAGTATCCTGAACGGCAAAGCTACTTTCCTTTCCCAATATTCTCCCGTAACTCCAGGTTTCAAGTTTAGGAACCTAGTCAACCTAAGCGATAGCCAATGAGTCACTCAGCTTTCCTAGTGCCTTGAATGCGGCAGTGACTGCAACCCCCATTACCCACAGTGCCTCAGCGGTGACTGGAGCCTCGATTACCCAGAATGCCCCAGCGGTGACTGCAATCCCCGTTACCCACAATGCCCTGCTTAAAGTTGCTGTAATAAACACTAATATTCAGTGAGGATATAATGGCCTCACCTGCTGTCCGTGCAGCTCTACGTGCAGGAACCGAAGCCCAGCGACCACACCCACCCCAGAAGACATGGGTACGGAGTTCTGAACTGCTACTTCCTCCCCAGCGCTGCTGCTCACTAGCCCCGCCCCTTACTCACTGATTGGATGGCTGCATCTAGTGTGTTGTGGCTCCTGGTTGGTCCTCTCTTTAGCAAGTCCATTTCTAAACTGACTAGAATGTAGTGGCTCCTGGAAGATCCTACGACCAGTCATTACATTCCAGTCAGCAAATCAGTGAAGTGGCTAGAGTGGAGTTACTAAACAGAGGACCAACCAGGAGCCACTTCAATCTAGTCACAGTAGGCAGGAAATGCACAGTGACCGGAAGTGGAGCTTGGGAGCTCCATATTTGCTCAGAACTTCAGAGGGGAAGGATGGCTGGTGGGTTATTGGATCCTGTCAGTCGTCAAAATGATGAAAACTAGATAGAAATAGGAATAAAGATGTAATATAGACAATACAGCCATAATACTAATTCATGTGATTAGTTAGTGTGGAGACAGAACAGCAGGACGATTGTTGAGTGCAGGCATAAAGACAAACCTGCATATAGAAGGAATGGAGCCGATGCTGAGGAAATAGTGGAAACATTTTAAAATGCACTTAAACCTGTGCTGGTGCTAAAATATAAGATGCCCAAAAAAGAGTCTGACTGTGCGGGGCTCTGCGGAATCTGAGGGTCATTCACATCAGCGGATGCAGTTTAGTTCCGTAAAATATGCAGCGTTTTCACGGACTGGGTATATTTGGCTGACAACATTTTTGCATATTTTTTTGTGTTTTTACACAAGAAAGAAGGCCTGCCTTCGGGAATATTCACGTATCGTGCATGTGACCCCTCGGACTTTAATAGGAAACCTTGGATAGTAATATGTGCCAAAATAGGACATGCTGCAATTTGTGTTCACAGAAGTCTGACTACCCCAATACACATAAATAGGGTTTATGCTGTTTGTATTAATATATAAGGGCTCATGCCCACAGGCGTGTTTTCACTGTGCATTACACGTGTGTTGCATGGCCACGTGATACCTAGTGAAGAGAGTCAATGAACATCCAGGGACTTCCATTGATCCATGTGCGTGTGGACCCTGCATGTAGATATGCAAGACAAATAGATCACAGCATACTCTACTTTTCTGCACCCCATGCAGCGTGACCCTGTACATTTGTATAGGCCATGTTTTCATATGCAACCCCACTATAAAAAAAAAGGGTCACACTGCGTGTGATATGCGGCCATGTGCAGTACACTCGCAGCAGCTGCCTGCAGACCCGCTATTTAGATACCTCCCAGCACTTTGCCAACATGACCATGGACATGTGGGCTAATACATGGTGCAAATATGTCCGTGTGAATGAGCCCTAAATAAACAACACATGAAGAAAAAATTTAGGACCCTATGTGTGTGTGTGTGTGTATATATATATATATATATATATATATATACATACTAGCTTACCTGTCGCGCGTTGCTGCGAAGACAGACAGACATACATTCATTCGTTTTTATATATCTAGATAACAACCAATCACAGCGCAGCTTTCATGTTACCTCAGTGGTATAATATATAACAACCAATCACAGCGCAACTTTCATAAAAAATAGCAACCAATCACAGCGCAGCTTTCATGTTACCTCTGCGGTATTATATATAGCAACCAATCACTACGTAGCTTTCATGTTACCTCAGTGGTATAATATATAACAACGAATCGCAGCGCAGCTTTCATGCAACCTCAGTAGTATAAGAAGTAGCCACCAATCACAGCACAGCTTTCATGTTACCTCAGCAGTATAAGAAATAGCAACCAATCACAGCACAGCTTTCATTTTACCTCAGCATTCTCAATATCCAGCAATTGTCTTGCGAAACGTTCGGCGGATGCATCATTTTCTGGTTGAACACGCATCCCGTTGCTCGTAATGCCTTTTGCTTTCGTGCTTGAGATGGAAATCAAACGATCTTTGTCTGGGGGGCATAACTCTCGACGATGCTCGCACGCGCGGCACCTATCGTAGGATAGTTGTACTATGCCTATAATCTTCCCAGGAGTGTACTCAACAACTTCCCAAAGTCTCATGGCAATTGGATGAATGGTGTAGTAATGCATAAAGGACAAACAGACAGACATACATTCATTTACATATATCAGGAAGTGAGAAAATTACATTCCGTACATAAAATTTGGACGCTAATTCTTTTGCGCATAGAATTGAATAATGGATTTGGGACCCATTAGCTTTTCCTATTTATGACATATTCAATGCCCGTGCCAAATTTCAAGTTTCTTTGTGAGAAAATTACATTCCGTACGTAAAAGTTGGACGCTAATTCTTTGGCGCATAGAATCGAATAATCGAGTTGGGACCCATTAGCATTTCCTATTTATGACATATTCAATGCCCGTGCCAAATTTCAAGTTTCTATGTGAGAAAATTAGATTCCGTACGTAAAATTTGGACGCTAATTCTTTGGCGCATAGAATTGAATAATCGAGTTGGGACCCATTTGCTTTTCCTATTTATGACATAATCAATGCTCGTGCCAAATTTAGAGTTTTTATGACATTGGGAGGTGAGAAAATTAGATTCCGTACGTAAAATTTTGGCGCTAATTCTTTTGCGCCTAGAATTGAGTAATCAAGTTTGGACCCATTAGCTTTTCCTATTTATGACATAATCAATGCTCGTGCCAAATTTCATGTTTCTACGACATCGGGAATTGAGAGAATTAGTGGCAATAATGGAAATCGAACGATCTACGTGGGGGGGGGGGTTGTAACCGTCGACGACGCTCGCGCACGCGCCATTTATCGTAGAATATTTGTACTATGCCTATAATCTTCCCAGGAGTGTACTCAACAACTTCCCAAAGTTTCATGGCGATCGGATGAATGGTGTAGTAGCGCATAAAGGACAGACAGACACGCATACAGACATGCATTCAATTTTATATATATAGATAACTATTTCTTTTTCCAGAGCGTCATCCCGACGGCCCCATTACGCATGGAGGTTGCCCTCTGACCCAGGTAGGGACAGGAAGAGTTTAAAAGCACCTCTCTTTCCACCCGTGCTTTAGTGTCTTCCTGTCCCTACGGTGGGACAGAGGAGCAGCTCCAGACAAGCTGCGGAGAAGGAAGAAAAAACTTACCGCACGCTGTGCGGTCCCCCTGGAGGGGTAGAGGTCGGGGCCGCACACTCACGAGTCCCTGCATCCCCGACCTGTGCCGCCGACGGAGCCGTAAGTCGCCTCAGCAGCGCTGGTCTCCCTTGCGCGGTTCACACGTTCGGGCCTCCCGGGTCCTCGGGCGCATAGCGGTGACGTCATCCGGCGCGGTGACGTCACGCGCTCAACGTAGGGGGCGTGGCTACCGGCGAGAACCCGGAAATGGCGCCAAATTTGAAAATCCTCCCCATATAAGCAGGCTAAACTCCATGGAGGATCCTGCTGACTGCCAGACAGTGTATGTGAGTATGTCTACCCGCGACAGCTCAGCACGTGAGGGAGAGATTGATACCCTACCAACTGTAAGTAGGCTATACGCCAAAAAGAATGCGAAAAATGATCACTTGTACAGCAGATGCATATATGTTCCCCTTCTTCTCTCCCCTCTCCCCCACTTTCATGGGTAGATGGATAAGGAGGGTCCAAAGAAAACGGACCCGAGAAAAAAATCGAAAAAATGCGTCCTCTGCAACAAAAGGCTTGAGGAGAGCTATAAAAAGCCCCTATGCGAGGAATGCACGGGGAAAATACTCGCAGAAGAGAAAGCAGCATTCAAATCTGATATCCGCTGCATGATTAGGGAAGAACTGCAGGCTTCCATGGCATCCCTTCCCCAGGCCCAGCCAGGTCCGTCACGGGTCCCTAAAAGACCTAGGCAGACCGAATCGGCGAGTTCAATCTCCGGTGAATCACTGGAGCTCCCGTCTGAAGGGGAATTAGAGGACCCACCAGTTCCTACAGAAGATGAGAGAAAGTATTACTTCTCATCAAGCGACATTGCGCACCTCATCAAGGCGGTGAGGGAAACAATGCAAATTGAGGAGGATAACCCGCCAAGGACAATCCAAGATGAGATGTTTGGCGGCCTCCGGTCCAGGAGAAAGATCATGTTCCCGGTCAATCAGACCCTGCAGCAAGTGATTACAGACGAATGGCAGGAACTGGAAAAAAGGATAGCGGTTTCAAGAGAAATCCGAAACCGGCTTGCATTCGCTACCGAGGACGTCCGCCTGTACAAGGAGACCCCTAAGGTGGACATCCAAATTGCAAAAGTGGCCAAGAAGACCCTCTTGCCCTTCGAGGACACCTCCCAGCTATCCGATCCAATGGATAAAAAAATCGACGGATTAATGAAGAAAGCCTGCGAGGCAACATCCCTCACCATCGAGGCTAACATAGCCTCAACTTCAGTGGCTAGATCCATGGTGCTCTGGCTAAACAGGCTAGAAGCCTCCATAAAGGATCGGGCCCCCAGAGAGGAGTTGGCCAGCTGTCTCCCCCTCCTAAAAATGGCTACCGCCTTCCTGGCTGACGCATCAGCGGAGACGGTGAGATACGGTGCAAAAACCGGAGTCCTCAGCAACTCAGCGAGAAGGGCATTATGGCTGAAGACTTGGGCCGCAGATATTACATCGAAAAACAAGCTCTGCGCCATCCCCTTCCAAGGGGAATATACGTTTGGGCCCGTCCTGGACAAAATCCTGGAGAAAGTCGGCGACAAGAGTAAGACCCTGCCCGACAGACAACCTTTCAGGAAACCATTCTTCCCGAAGAGGACACGCCAGCCACCTCCCAAAGTTAAAGGGAAGACTGGAAGATGGTCGTACCCCAAGGGAGGTCGGGGGAAGGAAGTCCAACCCTCCCCTGAACAAACAGGGGGTAGATTAGCGGGCTATCTAAGCCAGTGGCAGGGGATAACATCTAACCCCTGGGTACTCCGAATAATCGAAGCAGGGTACCAAATTGAGTTCCACTCTCTACCCCCTAGGAGATTCCTCATAACCTCCCCTGGGTCCCTACAGGAACAAGGGAACCTCATAAAAGGTGTACAGGAACTCAAGGACCTAGGGGTCATTACACAAGTCCCTGATTACGAAAGGGGTGAGGGATTCTATTCCCCCCTATTTCTAATCAAAAAACCAAACGGTTCCATTAGGACTATATTTAATCTTAAAGCCCTAAATAAATTTATCTCGTACAAAAAATTCAAGATGGAAACAGTAAGATCTATCGTCTCACTAATAGACCGAGATAGTGTAATGTGCACCATAGATCTCAAAGATGCATATTACCACGTCCCAATAACTGCTGCCCATCACAAGTACCTGAGATTTGCTCTGCGGGAGGGTGACCAGATCCAACATTATCAATTCACGGCCCTTCCATTCGGAATCTCCACCGCCCCTCGGGTGTTCACGAAAATCGTAATAGAGTTGGTAGCCTATTTCGGGCGGAATCCAACGTGCTGTCCCTCTCAGCGATCCACCTAAAAGGGTCCACAAACGTCGCTGCCGACTTCCTGAGCAGACAGAGCATTCATCCAGGAGAATGGGGACTGAACCAGCGAGTCTTCGACCAACTAATCTGCCAGTGGGGAGAACCGCAGATAGACCTGTTCGCCACGAAGAAAAATTCAAAGTGTCGGGACTTTTACTCGCTGAACCCCAGAGACAATCCATGCAGGGTAGATGCCCTGTCTCAAAGCTGGGACATGGACCTAGCCTACGCCTTCCCCCCCTTCCCACTGATCCCCCGCACCCTCAGGAAAATCCAAACCAGCCGGGCGTCAGTCATACTAGTTGCCCCTATGTGGGACAAAAGGTCCTGGTATCCCCTGCTAAAAGCCTTGACTATTCGAGGTCCACTCCTACTACCTGCCGTGGAAGATCTCCTCCTCCAGGGCCCGCTAACATACCCGGGGGTCGAAAAATTGAGTCTAGCAGCATGGATGCTGAAAGCATGATACTGCGTGGGAAGGGACTCTCCCATAATGTAATTACTACCCTGACAAAAAGCCGTAAACCTATCACGACAGCTATCTACGATAGGATATGGAAGAAATTCACAGATTTCTGTAAAATAGAGCCAGGGAAAATCCCAGGGATTGACATACCTGTAATCCTGGAATTTTTACAGGCAGGCCTAGAAAAAGGCCTTAGCCCTAGAACCCTTAAAGTTCATACAGCAGCACTAGGGTCCTACTTAGATTTCCCTTTGGCAGAACACCCCTGGGTGCGTAGGTTTCTCAAAGGGGCAGAACTGCTTCGACCCTTTGTTAGAGAAACTTTCCCTACCTGGGACCTAAATATAGTCTTAACTAGCTTTTGCCAACCCCCCTTTGAACCCCTCTCACAACTTTCCCTGAGACTGCTCACGCTAAAAGTCACCCTTTTAGTTGCTATAACTTCGGCTCGGAGAATAGGGGAATTACAAGCGTTATACTGTATTGAACCATACATGGTAATACAAGATGACAGGATTACCTTCAAACTGGACCCATCCTTCCTACCAAAGGTAGTGTCAAAATTTCATAGGGAGCAGACGATCACTCTGCCCTCCTTCTGTCAAAATCCCCGCGACGAAAAAGAGAGAGAATTTCATAGAATTTCATTTCGTTAGGAGAGCTGTTCTAGCGTACCTAGAGGCCACCCGTTCTTTCCGTAAAAATAACCACCTCTTTATCCAATTTCAGGGGCCGGCAAAAGGAAAGACGGCATCTAAGAGCACCATCGCGAGGTGGATCAAGACCGCCATCCAAGAGGCATATAAAGCCAGGGGTCTCGATCCTCTGGGGAAAATTAGAGCCCACTCCACACGCTCCCTCTCCTCCTCTTGGGCAGAAAAAGGCCAGGCGTCTGCCGAGCAGATTTGCAAAGCAGCCACCTGGTCTAGCATACATACATTTACCTGACATTACAGGGTTAACGTCCAGTCGGACAAAGACCTGAGCTATGGACGGAAAGTCCTTCAGGCAGTGGTCCCACCCTAGAGCCACGTATAATTTGGTATACTCCATACGTAATGGGGCCGTCGGGATGACGCTCTGGAAAGTTACGGATTACTTACCGGTAGTCCCATTTCCAGGAGTCATCACGACGGCCCATAGTTCCCTCCCTTTAGTTAATTCATGTTCTTCAAATGTAAATATGACCGAATAAAGGTAAAATTTGGTTTAGTAAACATTGTCCACCTTAATAATTTGTAAGTCACTAAAGCACGGGTGGAAAGGGAGGTGCTTTTAAACTCTTCCTGTCCCTACCTGGGTCAGAGGGCAACCTCCATACGTAATGGGGCCGTCGTGATGACTCCTGGAAATGAGACTACCGGTAAGTATTCCGTAAATTTTTGTTCAATTTTGCCCCCCAGGAAGTTGTGAGTTACATAGAGCTGCATGATGGCGGTAATGTGGAGGTTTTCGTATCTCTGCGCCATCATATGTTTGTAAAGAGGTGATTTTGTTCGCCCTCCTTTATAAACTTTTAAAATACAATCTTTTGCTGTTTGGTTAGAGATTAAATATGCATGGGGTGCGTGAACATTGCGTTATAATTTTTTTGGGGGGGTGGGGGTAAAGCCAAACCTGGGAGTCACCAACAGCATTTATACAAATGACAGACCTGACCCTATGCTGAAAATGGAATAATGCAGATAAAAATGTGCTGATGCCATATGTGAGTACATCAGAAGCTGGCGTCAAAATAACGGAAGGAATCATTCACCCATGATGTCTGAGTGCAATAATGTAGATATTCTGGGGGTTCAAGTCCTGGAAAAAGTAAATTAGATGAATATGAAAAAAGGAAAAGCAAAATCTCGAAATAAAAAATATTGTGCAATTATTCCGGCTCCGTACAAGTGCTGAGTGATGTAGAGCTGCATTATGGCGGTGATGTGGAAGTTTCCGTAGCTCCATGCCAGCATGCTTTTGGAAGGTGTGTTGTATGCACTCTGTGCTAACCTTATAGAACAGTTGCTGTATGCTTACAGATGACATCCGTGTGCGGTACATGAACATTGCGTCACATTTGCTTCCTATTTTTTGGCCTCGGGGACGCAGAAATCACACAAATTAATGCATATAAAAGGACTTGATGCAGAGAATACACTAAAAAGGATGAGAAATGCCCATAAAGATGTGCTGGTGCTGTACAGCAGACATCAAGAGCCGTGCTAAAACAAGACAGGAAACAAAGCATGTTCACGATACGTAAAAACATATGAAGGATCTATATGTATGCAATATCCAAAAAACAAAAAATGAAGCTGCAAAAATGCCATAAACTGGGTCCTCGTCTCCTATACAGCTGAGCCAAAGCTCCAAGTGATAACAATGGAGGGATAGCTATTGCATTGTAAATATTTCCCTGATCCAGTAACGCTTCAGTTCACCAGAACCTTTTTCAAGTAAATTAGTAGTGCAACAAATACATGTATGTTCTATAATATTTCACAGAAGGGGAAATATAAAAACAATCACAGAAAATGGCCATACAGTTACTGACTAGGGCCACCTGCAGACGGCCTGCGGCTTACCCGCTCCCGGCGTCTTCCGTCTCCTGCTATGCGCAGGCTGTCGGCCAGCAGGAGCATGCGCAGAGTGGAGCCGGCCCCTTCACTACTGACATTTCTGTGCAGGGCTCTGTAAGACCCCCACAAAAATAGAACATGCCGTGATTTTTTTCTGTAAGTGTTTTCATGCGGACAAATCGCGGCTGTGTGCATAGGATTGCGTTTTGCAATGCAATCCTATGCGGATGGGCACGTGCGGAAATTCTGCGGGAAATCCCACTGCAGAATTTTCACCCGTGTGCATGTGGCCTAAGGAGGGCAGATAGCTGCATCCCCTCAACATGCAGGTAGCAAACTACCAAATGAATGAGCTAATTACACCTGTGAGGGACATCGATGAAAAAGCCACTCACACAGCCTCTTAACCCCTTAGTGACGGCCCCATAGTGTTTCTACGTCCTCACTAAGTGGGCTTTAATCCTAGAGGACGTAGAAACATGCATCCTCTTAGGATTAATGCCCACTTGGCTGAGGACGTGACAGCTCCATGCTGTCAGTGCCCGCAGGAAGCCGACAGCATGGAGCTGTCATCCCGGGCAGCGGACAGTCCCCCCCGGCATTGCGCCGATCGCAATAAAGTAAATTAAAAAATGAAAAAAGTTAGATATTCAGCTGCCCTGATGGATCGGATCCATCAGGGCAGTTGAAAGTACTCACCCGCCTTGATCGAGGTGTCCCGCGGTGAATGGATCCTCCGGGACCCGGCGCCGCTCTTCTGTGCATACGCGTCAGACGTATGATGTCACGCGCATGCGCAGAAGGCCTGGAGCCCCGGCAAATTCAAAACCTCCTGGCTCCCAGCTCCTGAAGGTAGCCAGGAACCAGGAGATGTTACCGGGGACCGCGGTGAGCCCGAGATCGCCGCTATTGCGAAAAAGTTCCAATAACTAAAAAATAGGGCCAGTTTCACATCCCCTCATGGATCCGATCCATGAGGGGAGGTGAAAATACTCACCTCGGGTCCTCTGCCATGTCTTGGTCTTCCGGGACCCGAAGTCCCCCTCTGCGCATGCGCGCCCGATGTCAATCATTAGGCGCATGCACAGAGGGGCTCGAGCCCCGGGAAATTTAAAATCCCTTTGCTCCTGGCTGTCATGTGTAGCCAGGAGCAGAGAGATTTCCCTAGGGACATGATCACTGTTATCCAATGGATAACAGTGATCATTTCAAGTAAAAAAAAAAAGTGTAAAAAGTAAAAAAAAAAAAAATTTTAAAAAAGTTTTTTAAAAAGTTAAAAAAGCTTACGTTTCATCTCCCCCCACGGATCATATCCATGAGGGAGGATGAAATGACGTACCTAAGACCCCCAGATTTATCCGCGGACCTTACCCCAGCTTCTGCGCACGCGCCCGTCGCCACAATGGCAGGCGCATGCGCAAAAGCCGTGGATTGCCAGGGTAATTTAAAATCTCCCTGCTCCTGGCTACAAAACTTAATTCACAGACGTGACTACCACTAAAAACGTATTTTATTAAATATATTAAAAGACATAAACTGGGCACTACAAAGACAACACACAGCAACCAGGTACCTCCAGACACAAATTCGTTATAGGAGGATAAGGACCTGGAGTTATTTGATACTTGATAAGCGATAAAAAAATGTTTTATGATAACAAACAAAAACACTCTACCCAAGATGGATTCAAAAAAGCAAAGGATAATTCAATATAGGAGCCAAAAGAGCTGGTTTATTCTATGTGTAAACAAGGCAGGGTTACCATTTGGACTCTCACTTGTGATGGAACACTATCACTATCAGTGATCAGGACTCAGGCTCCAACAATTGAGCGTCCTGAATTGTTATGGGTGTCGACAAGACAGGATCACCATCTAGGTATTCACTTATGATGATCAGTACTTGAGTAAGCCAGTACAAATACTCAGATCAGTACTAGAGTTGGTCAGTACTTATACTCTACGCGTTTCACCATTAATTTGTTGGATCATCAGGAGATACAGTACTTGAGTCATAGGTTCAAAGGTAGAGGGAATGAGAAATCCCCGAGAGAACATCAAACTGATATATAAAAAGCTGTATCTAAGATGAATACAGCAAAACTTGTGTAGTGATCAGGATAAATATCCTTATTATAGGAGAGTTCTATACTCTCAATTAGGGCATTAAGGTAACTCTTAGGGTTGGGGGCCTGCCAAAAGGTACCTCTAAACAAGGAAGCTTATCTTGTGTGCTAGCGGTTAATAGCTAGATGATATATGTAGGTACATAACGAGAGGTGTTTATTTCAAAGTATGCCCGTCAATACACGCACAGAGGTAGAGTAGAGTGTCCCCGAAAATATGGGGGGGCACTGCTCTCAAATATCTGAGCGCTAGAGAGATGGTATAATGCTTGTCATGCACAAGTAGGATACTCAAAGTAGTTAGCGTATCGAGTTAGAATTTAGGTCATCAATATGGGGATAAGGCATAAAATTATGTCCTGATCTCCTGACCCAATTAATTGCACTTAAGCAAACAAGAATAGCTAAAGTGCTAGATTCCAACCCAAAGTGCTCGCATTAGAGGTCATTGGTGTGGAGGTATGACATTAATATAAGTCAAACTCTCCTGACCTAATTGTAGAAGCACTTTTAGATGTCCAAATTGCTCGCATAGAGGTCATTAGTATGGAGGTATGACATTAATATAAGTCAAACTCTCCTGACCTAGTTGTAGAAGCACTTTTAGACGCTGTGCATGCTCTCAAGATAGACAAGCCATAAAGCTAGTTTCCTAGTAGTTAGATTTCAGGCAAGCAACCCCAGCAAACCCCCCAGATATAGGGCTCAAGAGAGAGCAAAGAAAAAGGTATGACCCATCGCCTTGATGGTAGGCTAGACTTATATTAATGTCATTTTATGAGTTACCTTAATGCCCTAATTGAGAGTATAGAACTCTCCTATAATAAGGATATTTATCCTGATCACTACACAAGTTTTGCTGTATTCATCTTAGATACAGCTTTTTATATATCAGTTTGATGTTCTCTCGGGGATTTCTCATTCCCTCTACCTTTGAACCTATGACTCAAGTACTGTATCTCCTGATGATCCAACAAATTAATGGTGAAACGCGTAGAGTATAAGTACTGACCAACTCTAGTACTGATCTGAGTATTTGTACTGGCTTACTCAAGTACTGATCATCATAAGTGAATACCTAGATGGTGATCCTGTCTTGTCGACACCCATAACAATTCAGGACGCTCAATTGTTGGAGCCTGAGTCCTGATCACTGATAGTGATAGTGTTCCATCACAAGTGAGAGTCCAAATGGTAACCCTGCCTTGTTTACACATAGAATAAACCAGCTCTTTTGGCTCCTATATTGAATTATCCTTTGCTTTTTTGAATCCATCTTGGGTAGAGTGTTTTTGTTTGTTATCATAAAACATTTTTTTATCGCTTATCAAGTATCAAATAACTCCAGGTCCTTATCCTCCTATAACGAATTTGTGTCTGGAGGTACCTGGTTGCTGTGTGTTGTCTTTGTAGTGCCCAGTTTATGTCTTTTAATATATTTAATAAAATACGTTTTTAGTGGTAGTCACGTCTGTGAATTGGGCTTATATTTCCTAGTTGACTCTATACTGCCCCCTCTGTGAAGTGGCTACAAAACTTAGCTGAGAGCCTGGAGATTTCACAGGGGGCCGCGGTGAGCGGTTCCTGATCACGTGTTCGCCGTTATCCAATGGATAATGGTGATCACGTAAAAGTTAAAAAAAAAAAAGGTGAAGCTTCATCTCACCAATGCGATTGGTGAGAGGAGATGAAACTTTTTACTGAAGGCCTCCGTATTTGCACGCTAACGCGATCTTCCTTCGTGAAATTTCCCGGATTCTGCACATACGACCGCCGGCAAAACACCGGACATATGCGCAGGAGGCGGGGAGCCCAGGAAACTTAAAATCTCCTTGCTCCCAGCGACCAATGGTCGCCGAGAGCCTGGAGCAGTGACCTTGCTGAGCAGTCGCCGGTCACGTGATAAAAAGGTAGCGATCTACCTTAGGCCGGTCTCACATGACCGGATAGGAATTACGGATTCCGCATGCATCTGATCCGCGGTAATACGCAGATCAATCGCATTGGATTACACAATTCCACTCACATTAGCAGGTCGGAATTGCATAATCCTCTCGCAGAAAAGAGAACGCAGCAGGTTCTATTTTACCGCGGATATCCGCAGCATAGAGCCTATTGTGCTCCATGGCCATGGATATACCCACAGCCCATACGCTACTACATTGTGTATGGGCTGCGGGTACCCCCGTCATCGCTAAGTGACAGTGCGGGAAATACAAGCAAAAAAATTTTACTGCGCATGACCGCCTGTGTGAGTAGGCAGTTATGCGCTGTACATTACGTGGCCTTACGCAGGGTCACAGCCGGGATCCGCTGCGGACCTCCGCAAGCGGATTCCACCTACGGCTGCGTGAGCCTGGCATTATTCAGACCGCTACCTGTAATACGTAATTTACAAGAAGCCCCAGGAACGCTCGCCTTCCTGCAGTTCCATGAGCACCTCATCAAGCTTACGGAGACTCACAAAGCGCCACTTTTTACATCCCATACCCGCTACTGAGGTAACGAATAGAGATGAGCGAGCGTACTCGTCCGAGCTTGATACTCGTTCGAGTATTAGGGTGTTGGAGATGCTCGTTACTCGAGACGAGCACCACGCGGTGCTCGACTCCATTACATTTCCTTCCCTGAGAAATTAGCGCGCTTTTCTGGCCAATAGAAGCACAGGGAAGGCATTACAACTTCCTCCTGTGACGTTCCAGCCCTATCCCACCCCCCTGCAGTGAGTGGCTGGGGAGATCAGATGATACCCGAGTATTAAAATCTGCCCCGCCCACGGCTCGCCACAGATGCATGGTGACAGAGGTCAGAGAAAGTGCTGTCTTGCTGTAGCTGCTATAGGGAGAGTGTTAGGTGTTATATTCGTCTTCAAGAACCCTAACGGTCCTTCTTAGGGCAACATCTGACCGTGTGCAGTACTGTTGAGGCTGCTTTTAGCAGTGTTGCACATTTTTTTTTTGTATATCGGGCGTGCAGACCATAGCGTCCTCAGTCTGCAGTCATTTTACTCAGTATAGGGGCAGTACTGGTGAGGCAGGGACAGTGGTACAGGGAAAGAGGTATACTGGCTATATAGGCAGTGGGCTTTTTCAAAAAAATTGGGGAAAAATACTATTTTTGGGCTGCCTGTGACTGTCTTCAATTTACTGCGTGTCTGCTGGGGGTAGTAGTTGCTAATTAATACCCAGCTAAGCGTTACAGCAGGCTTGCGCATAATTGTTTCCTGGCTCTGTTGTGCCCGTTACATGACCGCCGTCATCCCTCCAGAGGGAAACAGTATACATAATATACGCTGCATACGGTGTCTGCTGGGGGTAGTAGTTGCTAATTAATACCCAGCTAAGCGTTACAGCAGGCTTGCGCATAATTGTTTCCTGGCTCTGCTGCGCCCGTTACATGACCGCCGTCATCCCGCCACAGGGAAACAGTACACATTATATCCGCTGCATGCGGTGTCTCTGGTTTTTCACCTCACCATTTTAAAAAATTGAGGCAAAATACTTAAGGCCTACCACTGGGCTTTGTCCACTTCACTGGTTCTGCGCTGTGACTTGCAGCAGCTCAGTCATACGCACCTAGGTCTCACTACAGGCTTGCGCATAATTGTTTCCTGGCTCTGCTGCGCCCGTTACATGACCGCCGTCATCCCGCCAGAGGGAAACAGTATACATAATATACGCTGCATGCTGTGTCTGCTGGGGGTAGTAGTTGCTAATTAATACCCAGCTAAGCGTTACCGCAGGCTTGCGCATAATTGTTTCCTGGCTCTGCTGCGCCCGTTACATGACCGCCGTCATCCCGCCACAGGGAAACAGTACACATTATATCCGCTGCATGCGGTGTCTCTGGTTTTTCACCTCACCATTTTAAAAAATTGAAGCAAAATACTTAAGGCCTACCACTGGCCTTTGGCCACTTGACTGGTTCTGCGCTGTGCATTGCAGCAGCTCAGTCATACGCACCTAGGTCTCACTACAGGCTTGCGCATAATTGTTTCCTGGCTCTGCTGTGCATTCCGTAAGCGAAGTCAGCCTCCAACCACAGGCCAATAAGCGGCACATTTAATTACAGCGTTCTGTTTCTGCTCTACTCGTAATACACCATGCTGAGGGATAGGGGTAGGCCTAGAGGACGTGGACGCGGGCGAGGACGCGGAGGCCTAAGTGAGGGTGTGGGCACAGGCCGAGCTCCTGGTCCAGGTGTATCGCAGCCGACTGCTGCGGGATTAGGAGAGAGGCAAGTTTCTGGGGTCCCCAGATTCATCTCACAGTTAATGGGTCCACGCGGTAGACCTTTATTAGAAACTGAGCGGTGTGAGCAGGTCCTGTCGTGGATGGCAGAAAGTGCATCCAGCAATCTATCGACCACCCAGTCTTCTACGCCGTCAACAGCTGCAACTCTGAATCCTCTGGCTGCTGCTCCTCCTTCCTCCCAGCCTCCTCACTCCATGAAAATGACACATTCTGAGGAGCAGGCAGACTCCCAGGAACTGTTCTCGGGCCCCTGCCCAGATTGGGCAGCAATCGTTCCTCTCCCACCGGAGGAGTTTGTCATGACCGATGCCCAACCTTTGGAAAGTTCCCGGGGTCCGGGGGATGAGGCTGGGGACTTCCGGCAACTGTCTCAAGAGCTTTCAGTGGGTGAGGAGGACAATGACGATGAGACACAGTTGTCTATCAGTGAGGTAGTAGTAAGGGCAGTAAGTCCCAGGGAGGAGCGCACAGAGGATTCGGAGGAAGAGCCACTGGACGATGAGGTGACTGACCCCACCTGGTTTGCTAAGCCTACTGAGGACCGGTCTTCAGAGGGGGAGGCAAGTGCAGCAGCAGGGCAGGTTGGAAGAGGCAGTGCGGTGGCCAGGGGTAGAGGCAGGGCAAGAGCGAATAATCCACCAACTGTTTCCCCAAGCGCCCCCTCACGCCATGCCGCCATGCAGAGGCCAAGGTGCTCAAAGGTGTGGCAATTTTTCACTGAGAGTGCAGACGCCCGACGGACTGTGGTGTGCAAGGTTTGTCATGCCAAGATCAGCCGGGGAGCCACCACCACCAGCCTCACCACCACCAGCATGCGCAGGCATATGATGGCCAAGGAACCCACAAGGTGGGACAAAGGCCGTTCACCGCCTCCGGTTTGCACCACTACCTCTCCCCCTGTGCCCCAACCTGCCACTGAGATCCAACCCCCCTCTCAGGACACAGGCATGACCGTCTCCCGGCCTGCACCCACACCCTCACCTCCGCTGTCCTCAGCCCCATCCAGCGATGTCTTTCAGCGCAGCGTCCAGCCATCGCTAGTGCAACTGTTTGAGCGCAAGTACGCCGCCACGCACCCGCACGCTCAAGCATTAAACGTGCACATAGCCAAATTGATCAGCCTGGAGATGCTGCTGTATAGGCTTGTGGAAACAGAGGCTTTCAAAAACATGATGGCGGCGGCGGCCCAGCGCTACTCGGTTCCCAGTCGCCCTTACTTTTCCTGATGTGCCGTCCCAGCCCTGCACGACCACGTCTCCCGCAACATTGTACGCGCCCTCACCAACGCGGTTACTGGCAACGTCCACTTAACAACGGACACGTGGACAAGCACAGGTGGGCAGGGCCACTATATCTCTCTCTCTATTACTGAAATGGAACTAAGACTGTGCTCCCCCTATACTGCTGCTTCGGAATTGTTACTGGGGCCTGTCTTGACTGCTACTACTACTGAAATGGAACTAATACTGTGCTCCCCCTATACTGCTGCTTTGGAATTGTTACTGGGGCCTGTCTTGACTGCTACTATTACTGAAATGGAACTAAGACTGTGCTCCCCCTATACTGCTGCTTCGGAATTGTTACTGGGGCCTGTCTGGACTGCTACTACTACTGAAATGGAACTAATACTGTGCTCGCCCTATAATGCTGCTAGTAATATGTTACTGGGGCCTGTCCCTAATGCTACCGCTGAAATGTTACTAATTCTGGGCTCTGCCTATACCGCTGCTAATGCTATGTCACTGGGGTGTGTAAACGGAGGCTTCTCAAAGACATGATGGTGGCGAGGCCATTTCCCACCAACGCGGTTACTGTTAAGGTGCATATAACCACGGACACGTGGAGAGGACACGTAGTGCCTCAAAAACATCCCCCTCCTCCTCCAACAATGAAAACTATCTTGGCAAATACCTTTGCATTGGTCCGTCTGGTGGCAGTCCAAGAATTTCACCTTTACCGACACAACAAGAGAGCCCCCCCACTATCCCCCCACCCACTTAATCCTGGCCACATTCCGAAAACCAACTAAATAAAACCGCGCTACTAGGTCCGCAGTCGCCACCACATTCCCACCAACGCGGTTACTGTAAAGGTACATATTACCAGTCTGACTGGGGCATGCACTGTGGGCCGAAGCACACCTGTATTGTATGTGACGTTAGCTCTGCTGAGCAGGGCACTGCAATGGGATACATTTATGTACCGCCGATGGGTTCCAGGGAGCCACCCATGCTGTGGGTCCACAGGGACTTCACATTAGGGATTTGTACTTGCCAGTGTCTATGTATTAAAAACCCCGGTCAGACTGGGGCATGCAGTGTGGGCCAAAGACCACCTGCATTTAATCGGACGTTACCTCAGCTGTGATGGGCAATGTAATGGGATATATTTATGTACCGCCGGTGGCTTCCTGGGACCCACCCATGCTGTCGGTCCACACGGAGTTGTAACTGCATGTGTCCACTTCTAAAGAACCCCAGTCTGACTGGGGCATGCAGTGTGGGCCGAAGCCCACCTGCATTAAACCTGACTTTACCTCAGCTGTGCTGGGCACTGCAATGGGATTTATTTATGTACCGCCGGTGGGTTCCAGGGAGCCACCCATGCTGTGGGTCCACACGGACTTCACAATAGGGAATTGTACCTGCCTGTGTCTACTTATAAAAAACCCCAGTGTGACTGGGGCATGCAGTGTGGGCCGAAGCCCACCTGCATTTAATCTGACGTTAGCTCTGCTGTCCAGGGCACTGCAATGGGATACATTTATGTACAGCCGGTGGGTTCCAGGGAGCCACCCATGCTGTGGGTGCACACGGAATTCCCATTGCGGAGTTGTACCTGCCTGTGACTATTTATAAAAAAAGCCGGTCTGACTGGGGCATGCAGACACCGTGACAGAATGAATAGTGTGTGGCACATGCGTTCCCCATTGCTATGCCCACGTGTGCAGCTCCTGATGGAGGTGGCACAGGATTGGATTTCTCATTGCTTCTGTACAGCATTGTGGGCTATCGCCCCGCCCCTTTTAAAGAGGGTCGCTGCCTGGCCCTGCCAACCCTCTGCAGTGTGTGCCTCCGGTTCCTCCTCATGGCAGACGCACTTATAAATAGACATGAGGGTGGTGTGGCTATGAGGCCAGCGTGTGGCATGAGGGCAGCTGAAGGCTGCGCAGGGACACTTTGGTGTGCGCTGTGGACACTGGGTCGTGCGGGGGGGTTTGGGCAGCATGTAACCCAGGAAAAGTGGCAGCGGAGTGTCATGCAGGCAGTGATTGTGCTTTGTTGGAGGTAGTGTGGTGCTTAGCTAAGGTATGCATTGCTAATGAGGGCTTTTCAAAAATAAAAGTTGTTGGGGGGGCCCACTCTTGCCGCTATTGTGGCTTAATAGTGGGACCTGGGAACTTGAGATGCAGCCCAACATGTAGCCCCTCGCCTGCCCTATCCGTTGCTGTTTCGTTCCCATCACTTTCTTGAATTGCCCCGATTTTCACAAATGGAAACCTTAGCGAGCATCGGCGATATACAAAAATGCTCGAGTCGCCCATTGACTTCAATGGGGTTCGTTACTCGAAACGAACCCTCAAGCATCGCGAAAATTTCGTCCTGAGTAACGAGCACCCGAGCATTTTGGTGCTCGCTCATTTCTAGTTGGGACCCATTAGCTTTTTCTATTTCTGAAATAATCAATGCTCGTGCCAAATTTCAAGTTTCTATGACATTGGAAATTGAGAGAATTAGATTCCGTACGTATAATTTGGACACTAATTCTTTTGCGCTTAGAATTGAATAATCGAGTTGCCGCCCATTAGGTTTTCCTATTTATGACATAATCAATGCTCGTGCCAAATTTCAAGTTTTTATGACATTGGGAAGTGATGGAATTAGATTCTGTACTTAAAATTTGGACGCTAATTCTTTTGTGCTTATAATTGAATAATCGAGTTGGGACCTATTATCTTTTCCTATTTATGACATAATCAATGCTCGTGCCAAATTACATCGGAAAGTGAGGGAATTAGATTCCGTACGTAAAATTTAGATGCTAATTCTTTTGCGCTTAGAATTAAATATTCGAGTTGGGACCCATTAGCTTTTTCTATTTATGACATAATCAATGCTCACGCCAAATTTCAAGTTTCTATGATATTAGAATGTGAAAGAACTAGATTCCGTACGTAAAATTTGGACGCTAATTCTTTGGCGCATAGAAATGAATAATCGAGTTGGGACCTATTAACTTTTCCTATTTCTGACATAATCAATGCTCGTGCCAAATTTCAAGTTTCTATGATATTGGAAAGTGAGAGAATTAGATTCCGTACGTAAAATTTGGACGCTAATTGTTTTGCACTTAGAATTGAATAATCGAGTTGGGACTTATTAACTTTTCCTATTTCTGACATAATCAATGCTCGTGCCAAATTTCAAGTTTCTATGATATTGGAAAGTGAGAGAATTAGATTCCGTACGTAAAATTTGGACGCTAATTCTTTAGCGCTTAGAATTAAATAATCGAGTTGGGACCCATTAGCTTTTCCTATTTATGACATAATCAATGCTCGTGCCAAATTTCAAGTTTCTATGACATTGGGAAGTGAGAGAATTAGATTCCGTACGAAAAATTTGGACGCTAATTCTTTAGTGCTTAGAATTGAATAATCGAGTTGGGACCCATTAGCTTTTCCTATTTATGACATAATCACTGCTCGTGCCAATATACATCTGGAAGTGAGGGAATTAGATTCCGTACGTAAAATTTGGATGCTAATTTTTTTGCGCTTAGAATTGAATAATCTAGTTGGGACCTATTAACTTTTCCTATTTATGACATAATCAATGCTCGTGCCAAACTACATCGGGAAGTGAGAGAATTAGATTCCGTACGTAAAATTTGGACGCTAATTCTTTTGCACTAAGAATTGAATAATCGAGATGGAACCCATTAGCTTTTCCTATTTATGACATAATCAATGCTCGTGCCAATTTTCATGTTTCTATGACATCGCGAAGTGAGAAAATTAGATTCCGTACGTAAAATTTGGACACTAAGGGCTCATGTCAACAGGCAAAATAAGAATTAAAATCCGCAGCAGATTTTAACTCTTCTCCTGCCCGCGGATCCGCGCCCCATAGGGATGCACTGACCACCCGCGGGTAGATAAATACCCGCGGATGGTCAATAAAAGTGAATTAAAAAAAATGGAGCATGAAAAAATCTGGACCATGCTCCATTTTCATGACAAAAATCAGATTTTACTCACCGGCTCCGTTTCTTCTCTTTGCCGCGGCGCCATCTTCTCTCAGTCGCGGCCAGATTATTTTGCTTCGGGCCGGCGCATGCGCGGGGCACGTCACCGACGTCATCCTGCACATCCGCCGGGCCGAAGAAAGAAGATCCGGCCGCGACGCAGAGAAGATGACGCGGCAGCGAAGGAAGCATCCGGAGCGTGCGGGAGGTGAGTTTATTCTGATTTATTCTTATTTTCAGCGCTCATGTCCACGGGGCAGGAGGGACCCGCTGCAGATTCTCCATGGAGAATCCGTAGCGGGCCTGATTTTCCCCGTGGACATGAGGCCTAATTCTTTTGCGTCTAGAATTGAATAATCGAGTTGGGTCCTATTAGCTTTTCCTATTTATGACATAATCAATGCTCGTGCCAAATTTCATGTTTCTATGACATTGGGAAGTGAGAAAATTAGATTCCGTACGTAAAATTTGGACGCTAATTTTTTTGCACTTAGAATTGAATAATCGAGTTAGGACCCATTAGCTTTTCCTACTTATGACATAATCAATGCTCGTGCCAAATTTCAAGTTTCTATGACATTAGGAAGTGAGAGAATTAGATTCCGTATGTAAGATTCAGACGCTAATTCTTTTGCGCTTAGAATTGAATAATCGAGTTGGGACCTATTAACTTTTCCTATCTATGACATAATCAATGCTCGTGCCAAATTACATTGGGAAGTGAGAGAATTAGATTCCGTACGTAAAATTTGGACGCTAATTCTTTTGCTCTTAGAATTGAATAATCGAGTTGGGACCTATTAACTTTTCCTATTTCTGACATAATCAATGCTCGTGCCAAATTTCAAGTTTCTATGACATTGGGAAGTGATGGAATTAGATTCCTTACGTAAAATTTGGATGCTAATATTTTTGCGCTTAGAATTGAATAATCGAGTTAGGACCTATTAACTTTTCCTATTTATGACATAATCAATGCTCGTGCCAAATTACATCGGGAAGTGAGAGAATTAGATTCCGTACGTAAAATTTGGACGCTAATTCTTTTGCACTTAGAATTGAATAATCGAGATGGAACCCATTAGCTTTTCCTATTTCTGACATAATCAATGCTCGTGCCAATTTTCATGTTTCTATGACATCGCAAAGTGAGAAAATTAGATTCTGTACGTAAAATTTGGACGCTAATTCTTTGGCGCTTAGAATTGAAAAATTGAGTTGGCACCCATTAACTTTTCCTATTTATGACATAATCAATGCTCGTGCCAAATTTCAAGTTATTATGACATCGGGAAGTGAGAGAATTAGATTCCGTACGTAAAATTTGGACGCTAATTCTTTTGCGCTTAGAATTGAATAATTGAGTTGGCACCTATTAGCTTTACCTATTTCTGACATAATCAATGCTCGTGCCAAATTACATCGGGAAGTGAGAGACTTAGATTCCGTACGTAAAATTTGGACACTAATTCTTTCGTGCTTAGAATTGAATAATTGAGTTGGCACCTATTAGCTTTTCCTATTTATGACATAATCAATGCTTGTGCCAAATTTCAAGTTTTTATGACATCAGGAAGTGAGAGAATTAGATTCCGTACGTAAAAGTTGGATGCTAATTCTTTTGCGCTTAGAATTGAATAATCGAGTTAGTACCCATTAGCTTTTCCTATTTCTGACATAATCAATGCTCGTGCCAAATTTCAAGTTTCTATGACATTGGGAAGTGATGGAATTAGATTCCTTACGTAAAATTTGGATGCTAATATTTTTGCGCTTAGAATTGAGTAATCGAGTTGGGACATATTAACTTTTCAAATTTCTGACATAATCAATGCTCGTGCCAAATTTCAAGTTTTATGACATTGGGAAGTGAGAGAATTATATTTCGTACGTAAAATTTGGACGCTATTTCTTTTGCGCTTAGAATTGAATAATCAAGTTGGGACTCATTAGCTTTTCCTATTTATGACATAATCAATGCCCGTGCCAAATTTCAAGATTCTATGACATTGGGAAGTGAGAGAATTAGATTCCGTACGTAAAATTTGGATGGTAATTCTTTTGTGCTTAGAATTGAATAATCGACTTGGGACCTATTAACTTTTCCTATTTCTGACATAATCAATGCTCCTGCCAAGTTTCAAGTTTCTATGACATTGGGAAGTGAGAGAATTAGATTCCGTACGTAAAATTTGGACGCTAATTCTTTGGCACTTAGAATTGAATAATCAAGTTGGGACCTATTAACTTTTCCTATTTATGACATAATCAATGATCGTGCCAAATTACATGGGGAAGTAAGAGAATTAGTTTCCGTACGTAAAATTTGGACGCTAATTCTTTTGTGCTTAGAATTGAATAATCGACTTGGGACCTATTAACTTTTCCTATTTCTGACATAATCAATGCTCATGCCAAATTTCTAGTTTCGATCACATTGGGAAGTGAGAGAATTAGATTCCGTATGTTAAATTTGGATGCTAATTCTTTAGCGCTTAGAATTGAATAATCGAGTTGGGACCTATTAACTTTTCCTATTTCTGACATAATCAATGCTCGTGCCAAATAACATCGGGAAGTGAGAGAATTAGATTCCATACATAAAATTTGGATGCTAATTCTTTTGCGCTTAGAATTGAATAATCGAGTTGGGACATATTAACTTTTCCTATTTCTGACATAATCAATGCTCGTGCCAAATTTGAAGTTTCTATGATATTGAAAAGTGAGAGAACTAGATTCCGCACGTAAAATTTGGACGCAAATTCTTTTGCGCTTAGAATTAAATAATCGAGTTGGGACCTAATAACTTTTCCTTTTTCTGACATAATCAATGCTCGTGCCAAATTTCAAGTTTCTATGATATTGCAAAGTGAGAGAATTAAATTCCGTACGTAAAATTTGGACGCTAATTCTTTGGCGCTTAGAATTGAATAATCGAGTTGGGACCTATTAACTTTTCCTATTTATGACATAATCAATGCTCGTGCCAAATTACATCGGGAAGTGAGGGAATTAGATTCCGTAGGTAAAATTTGGACGCTAATTCTTTTGCACTCAGAATTAAATAATCGAGTTGGGACCGACTAAATTTTTCTATTTATGACATAATCAATATTCATGCCAAATTTCATGTTTCTATGACATCGCGAAGTGAGAAAATTAGATTCCGTACATAAAATTTGGATGCTAATTTTTTTGCTCTTAGAATTGAATAATGGAGTTGGGACCCATTAACTTTTCCTTTTTCTGACATAATCAATGCTCGTGCCAAATAACATCGGGAAGTGAGAGAATTAGATTCCATACATAAAATTTGAACGCTAATTCTTTTGCGCTTAGAATTGAATAATCGAGTTGGGACCTATTAACTTTTCCTATTTCTGACATAATCAATGCTCGTGCCAAATTTCAAGTTTCTATGATATTGGAAAGTGAGAGAACTAGATTCCGTACGTAAAATTTGGACGCTAATTCTTTTGCGATTAGAATTGAATAATCGAGTTGGGACCTATTAACTTTTCCTATTCATGACATAATCAATGCTCGTGCCAAATTTCACGTTTCTATGACATTTGGAAGTGAGAGAATTAGATTCCGTACGTAAAATTTGGACGCTAATTCTTTGGCGCTTAGAATTGAATAATCGAGTTGGGACCTATTAACTTTTCCTATTTATGACATAATCAATGCTCATGCCAAATTTCAAGTTTCTATGATATTGGAAAGTGAGAGAATTAGATTCCGTACGTAAAATTTGGACGCTAATTTTTTTGCGCTTAGAATTGAATAATCGAGTTGGGACCTATTAACTTTTCCTATTTATGACATAATCAATGCTCGTGCCAAATTACATCGGGAAGTCAGGGAATTAGATTCCGTACGTAAAATTTAAACGCTAATTCTTTTGCGCTTAGAATTAAATAATCGAGTTGGGATCGATTAACTTTTTCCATTTATGACATAATCAATGCTCATGCCAAATTTCATGTTTCTATAACATCGCGGAGTGAGAAAATTAGATTCCGTATATAAAATTGGGATGCTAATTTTTTTGCTCTTAGAATTGAATAATGGAGTTGGGACTAGAGATGAGCGAATGTACTCGGATAAGCACTACTCGTCCGAGTAATGTGCCTTATCCGAGTACCGCTGTACTCGTCTTGAAAGATTCGGGGCGCTCCGCTGCTGACAGGTGAGTCGCAGCGGGGAGCGGGGCAGAGCGGGCGGGAGAGAAAGATCTCCCCTCCGTTCCTCCCCGCTCTCCCCTGCAGCTCCCCGCTCCGCAGCGCGTCCCGAATCTTTCAAGACGAGTACAGCGGTACTCGGATAAGGCACATTACTCGGACGAGTAGTGCTTATCCGAGTACGTTCGCTCATCTCTAGTTGGGACCTATTAACTTTTCCTATTTCTGACATAATCAATGCTCGTGCCAAATTACATCGGGAAGTGAGAGAATTATATTCCGTACGTAAAATTTGGACGCTAATTCTTTTGCGCTTAGAATTAAATAATCGAGTTGGGACCTAATAACTTTTCCTATTTCTGACATAATCAATGCTCGTGCCAAATTTCAAGTTTCTATGACATTGGGAAGTGAGAGAATTAGATTTTTTACGTAAAATTTGGACGCTAATTCTTTGGCGTATAGAATTGAATAATCGAGTTGGGACCTATTAACTTTTCCTATTTATGACATAATCTATGCACGTGCCAAATTTCAAGTTTCTATGACATTGGGAAGCGATGGAATTAGTTTCCGTACATAAAATTTGGACGCTAATTTTTTTGCGCTTAGAATTGAATAATCGAGTTGGGACCTATTAACTTTTCCTATTTATGACATAATCAATGCTCATGCCAAAATTCATGTTTCTATGACATCGCGAAGTGAGAAAATTAGATTACGTACGTAAAATTTGGATGCTAATTTTTTTGCGCTTAGAATTGAATAATCGAGGTTGGACCCATTAACTTTTCCTATTTCTGACATAATCAATGCTCGTGCCAAATTTCAAGTTTCTATGATATCACGAAGTGAGAGAATTAGATTCCGTATGTTAAATTTGGATGCTAATTCTTTAGCGCTTAGAATTGAATAATCGAGTTGGGACCTATTAACTTTTCCTATTTCTGACATAATCAATGCTCGTGCCAAATAACATCGGGAAGTGAAAGAATTAGATTCCATACATAAAATTTGGATGCTAATTCTTTTGCGCTTAGAATTGAATAATCGAGTTGGGACCTAATAACTTTTCCTATTTCTGACATAATCAAAGCTCGTGCCAAATTTCAAGTTTCTATGATATTGCAAAGTGAGAGAATTAAATTCTGTACGTAAAATTTGGACGCTAATTCTTTGGCGCTTAGAATTGAATAATCGAGTTGGGACCTATTAACTTTTCCTATTTCTGACATAATCAATGCTCGTGCCAAATTTCAAGTTTCTATGACATTGGGAAGTGAGAGAATGAGATTTTGTACGTAAAATTTGGACGCTAATTCTTTTGCGCTTAGAATTGAATAATCGAGTTGGGACCGATTAACTTTTTCAATTTATGACATAATCAATGCTCATGCCAAATTTCATGTTTCTATGACATCGCAAAGTGAGAAAATTAGATTCCGTACATAAAATTTGGATGCTAATTTTTTTGCTCTTAGAATTGAATAATGGAGTTGGGACCCATTAACTTTTCCTATTTCTGACATAATCAATGCTCGTGCCAAATTACATCGGGAATTGAGAAAATTAGATTCCGTACGTAAAATTTGGACGCTAATTCTTTTGCGCTTAGAAATGAATAATCGAGTTGGGACCTATTACCTTTTCCTATTTCTGACATAATCAATGCTCGTGCCAAATAACATCGGGAAGTGAGAGAATTAGATTACATGCATAAAATTTGGACGCTAATTCTTTTGCGCTTAGATTTGAATAATCGAGTTGGGACATTAACTTTTCCTATTTCTGACAATCAATGCTCGTGCCAAATTTCAAGTTTCTATGACATTGGGAAGTGAGAGAATGAGATTTTGTACGTAAAATTTGAACGCTAATTCTTTTGCGCTTAGAATTGAATAATCGAGTTGGGACTCATTAGCTTTTCCTATTTATGACATAATCCATGCTCGTGCCAAATTTCAAGTTTCTATAACATTGGGAGCGATGAAATTAGATTCTGTACGTAAAATTTGGACGCAAATTTTTTTGTGCTTAGAATTGAATAATCGAGTTGGGACCTATTAACTTTTCCTATTTATGACAATCAATGCTCGTGCTAAATTACATCGGGTAGTGAGAGAATTAGATTCCATACATAAAATCAATGCTCGTGCCAAATTTCAAGTTTTATGACATTGGGAAGTGAGAGAATTATATTTTGTACGTAAAATTTGAACGCTATTTCTTTTGCGCTTAGAATTGAATAATCAAGTTGGGACTCATTAGCTTTTCCTATTTATGACATAATCAATGCCCGTGCCAAATTTCAAGATTCTATGACATTGGGAAGTGAGAGAATTAGATTCCGTACGTAAAATTTGGACGCTAATTCTTTTGCGATTAGAATTGAATAATCGAGTTGGGACCTATTAACTTTTCCTATTCATGACATAATCAATGCTCGTGCCAAATTACATCGGGAAGTGAGAGAATTAGATTCCGTACATAAAATTGGGACGCTAATTCTTTTGCGCTTAGAATTGAATAATCGAGTTGGGACCTATTAACTTTTCCTATTTCTGACATAATCAATGCTCGTGCCAAATTTCAAGTTTCTATGACATTGGGAAGTGATGGAATTAGATTCCGTACGTAAAATTTGGACGCTAATTCTTTGGCGCATAGAATTGAATAATCGAGTTGGGACCTATTAACTTTTCCTATTTCTGACATAATCAATGCTCGTGCGAAATTTCAAGTTTCTATGACATTAGGAAGTGAGAGAATTAGATTTTTTACGTAAAATTTGGACGCTAATTCTTTTGCGCTTAGAATTGAATAATCGAGTTGGGACTCATTAGCTTTTCCTATTTATGATATAATCAATGCTCGTGCCAAATTTCAAGTTTCTATGACATTGGGAAGTGATGGAATTAGATTCCGTACGTAAAATTTGGACGCTAATTCTTTGTCGCATAGAATTGAATAATCGAGTTGGGACCTATTAACTTTTCCTATTTATGACATAATCAATGCTCGTGCCAAATTTCATGTTTCTATAAAATTGGGAAGTGAAAAAATTAGATTCCGTACGTAAAATTTGGACGCTAAGTTTTTGGCGCTTAGAATTGAATAATCGAGTTGGGACCTGTTAACTTTTCCTATTTATGACATAATCAATGCTCGGTCCAAATTTCACGTTTCTATGATATTGGAAAGTGAGAGAATTAGATTCCGTGCATAAAATTTGGACGCTAATTCTTTGGCGCTTAGAATTGAATAATCGAGTTGGGACCAGTTAACTTTTCCTATTTATGACATAATCAATACTCATGCCAAATTTCATGTTTCTATGACCTCGCGGAGTGAGAAAAATAGATTCCGTACATAAAATTGGGATGCTAATTTTTTTGCTCTTAGAATTGAATATTGGAGTTGGGACCTATTGCCTTTTCCTATTTCTGACATAATCAATGCTCGTGCCAAATTACATCGGGAAGTGAGAGAATTAGATTCCGTACGTAAAATTTGGACGCTAATTTTTTTGCGCTTAGAATTGAATAATCGAGTTGGGACCTATTAACTTTTCCTATTTATGACATAATCAATGCTCATGCCAAATTTCATGTTTCTATGACATCGCGAAGTGAGAAAACTTGGGATGCTAATTTTTTTGCTGTTAGAATTGAATAATCGAGTTGGGACCTATTAACTTTTCCTATTTCTGACATAATCAATGCTCGTGCCAAATTTCATGTTTCTATGATATTGCAAAGTGAGAGAATAAAATTCCGTACGTAAAATTTGGACGCTAATTCTTTTGCGCTTAGAATTGAATAATCGAGTTGGGACCTATTAACTTTTCTTATTTCTGACATAATCAATGCTCGTGCCAAATTTCAAGTTTCTATGATATTGCAAAGTGAGAGAATTAAATTCCGTACGTAAAATTTGGACGCTAATTCTTTTGCGCTTAGAATTAAATAATCGAATTGGGACCGATTAACTTTTTCTATTTATGACATAATCAATGCTCGTGCCAAATTACATCGGGAAGTGAGAGAATTAGATTCCGTACATAAAATTTGGACGCTAATTCTTTTGCGCTTAGAATTGAATAATCGAGTTGGGACATATTAACTTTTCCTATTTCTGACATAATCAATGCTCGTGCCAAATTTCAAGTTTCTATGACATTGGGAAGTGATGGAATTAGATTCCATACGTAAAATCTGGACGCTAATTCTTTGGCGCATAGAATTGAATAATCGAGTTGGGACCTATTAACTTTTCCTATTTATGACATAATCAATGCTCGTGCCAAATTTCAAGTTTCTATGACATTGGGAAGTGAGAGAATGAGATTTTGTACGTAAAATTTGGACGGTAATTCTTTTGCGCTTAGAATTAAATAATCGAGTTGGGACCGATTAACTTTTCCTATTTATGACATAATCAATGCTCATGCCAAATTTCATGTTTCTATGACATCGCAAAGTGAGAAAATTAGATTCCGTAGAGAAAATTTGGATGCTAATTTTTTTGCTCTTAGAATTGAATAATGGAGTTGGGACCCATTAACTTTTCCTATTTCTGACATAATCAATGCTCGTGCCAAATTACATCGAGAAGTGACAGAATTAGATTCCATACATAAAATTTGGACGCTAATTCTTTTGCGCTTAGAATTAAATAATCGAGTTGGGACCTATTAACTTTTCCTATTTCTGACATAATCAATGCTCGTGCCAAATTTCACGTTTCTATGACATTTGGAAGTGAGAGAATTAGATTCCGTACGTAAAATTTGCACACTAATTCTTTTGCGCTTAGAATTGAATAATCGAGTTGGGACCCATTAGCTTTTCCTATGTATGACATAAGCACTGCTCGTGCCAAATTTCATGTTTCTATAACATTGGGAAGTGAAAAAATTAGATTCCGTACGTAAAATTTGGACGCTAATTCTTTGGCGCTTAGAATTGAATAATCGAATTGGGACCTATTAACTTTTCCTATTTATGACATAATCAATGCTCGTGCCAAATTTCAAGTTTCTATGATATTGGAAAGTGAGAGAATTAGATTCCGTACGTAAAATTGGGACGCTAATTCTTTTGCGCTTAGAATTGAATAATCGAGTTGGGACCTATTAACTTTTCCTATTTCTGACATAATCAATGCTCGTGCCAAATTTCAAGTTTCTATGACATTGGGAAGTGATGGAATTAGATTCCGTACGTAAAATTTGGACGCTAATTCTTTGGCGCATAGAATTGAATAATCGAGTTGGGACCTATTAACTTTTCCTATTTCTGACATAATCAATGCTCGTGCGAAATTTCAAGTTTCTATGACATTAGGAAGTGAGAGAATTAGATTTTTTACGTAAAATTTGGACGCTAATTCTTTTGTGCTTAGAATTGAATAATCGAGTTGGGACTCATTAGCTTGGGACTCATTAGCTTTTCCTATTTATGATATAATCAATGCTCGTGCCAAATTTCAAGTTTCTATGACATTGGGAAGTGATGGAATTAGATTCCGTACGTAAAATTTGGACGCTAATTCTTTGTCGCATAGAATTGAATAATCGAGTTGGGACCTATTAACTTTTCCTATTTATGACATAATCAATGCTCGTGCCAAATTTCATGTTTCTATAAAATTGGGAAGTGAAAAAATTAGATTCCGTACGTAAAATTTGGACGCTAAGTTTTTGGCGCTTAGAATTGAATAATCGAGTTGGGACCTGTTAACTTTTCCTATTTATGACATAATCAATGCTCGTGCCAAATTTCACGTTTCTATGATATTGGAAAGTGAGAGAATTAGATTCCGTGCATAAAATTTGGACGCTAATTCTTTGGCGCTTAGAATTGAATAATCGAGTTGGGACCAGTTAACTTTTCCTATTTATGACATAATCAATACTCATGCCAAATTTCATGTTTCTATGACCTCGCGGAGTGAGAAAAATAGATTCCGTACATAAAATTGGGATGCTAATTTTTTTGCTCTTAGAATTGAATATTGGAGTTGGGACCTATTGCCTTTTCCTATTTCTGACATAATCAATGCTCGTGCCAAATTACATCGGGAAGTGAGAGAATTAGATTCCGTACGTAAAATTTGGACGCTAATTTTTTTGCGCTTAGAATTGAATAATCGAGTTGGGACCTATTAACTTTTCCTATTTATGACATAATCAATGCTCATGCCAAATTTCATGTTTCTATGACATCGCGAAGTGAGAAAACTTGGGATGCTAATTTTTTTGCTGTTAGAATTGAATAATCGAGTTGGGACCTATTAACTTTTCCTATTTCTGACATAATCAATGCTCGTGCCAAATTTCATGTTTCTATGATATTGCAAAGTGAGAGAATAAAATTCCGTACGTAAAATTTGGACGCTTATTCTTTTGCGCTTAGAATTGAATAATCGAGTTGGGACCTATTAACTTTTCTTATTTCTGACATAATCAATGCTCGTGCCAAATTTCAAGTTTCTATGATATTGCAAAGTGAGAGAATTAAATTCCGTACGTAAAATTTGGCCGCTAATTCTTTTGCGCTTAGAATTAAATAATCGAATTGGGACCGATTAACTTTTTCTATTTATGACATAATCAATGCTCGTGCCAAATTACATCGGGAAGTGAGAGAATTAGATTCCGTACATAAAATTTGGACGCTAATTCTTTTGCGCTTAGAATTGAATAATCGAGTTGGGACCTATTAACTTTTCCTATTTCTGACATAATCAATGCTCGTGCCAAATTTCAAGTTTCTATGACATTGGGAAGTGATGGAATTAGATTCCATACGTAAAATCTGGACGCTAATTCTTTGGCGCATAGAATTGAATAATCGAGTTGGGACCTATTAACTTTTCCTATTTATGACATAATCAATGCTCGTGCCAAATTTCAAGTTTCTATGACATTGGGAAGTGAGAGAATGAGATTTTGTACGTAAAATTTGGACGGTAATTCTTTTGCGCTTAGAATTAAATAATCGAGTTGGGACCGATTAACTTTTCCTATTTATGACATAATCAATGCTCATGCCAAATTTCATGTTTCTATGACATCGCAAAGTGAGAAAATTAGATTCCGTAGAGAAAATTTGGATGCTAATTTTTTTGCTCTTAGAATTGAATAATGGAGTTGGGACCCATTAACTTTTCCTATTTCTGACATAATCAATGCTCGTGCCAAATTACATCGAGAAGTGACAGAATTAGATTCCATACATAAAATTTGGACGCTAATTCTTTTGCGCTTAGAATTAAATAATCGAGTTGGGACCTATTAACTTTTCCTATTTCTGACATAATCAATGCTCGTGCCAAATTTCACGTTTCTATGACATTTGGAAGTGAGAGAATTAGATTCCGTACGTAAAATTTGCACACTAATTCTTTTGCGCTTAGAATTGAATAATCGAGTTGGGACCCATTAGCTTTTCCTATGTATGACATAAGCACTGCTCGTGCCAAATTTCATGTTTCTATAACATTGGGAAGTGAAAAAATTAGATTCCGTACGTAAAATTTGGACGCTAATTCTTTGGCGCTTAGAATTGAATAATCGAATTGGGACCTATTAACTTTTCCTATTTCTGACATAATCAATGCTCGTGCCAAATTTCATGTTTCTATGATATTGCAAAGTGAGAGAATAAAATTCCGTACGTAAAATTTGGACGCTAATTCTTTTGCGCTTAGAATTGAATAATCGAGTTGGGACCTATTAACTTTTCTTATTTCTGACATAATCAATGCTCGTGCCAAATTTCAAGTTTCTATGATATTGCAAAGTGAGAGAATTAAATTCCGTACGTAAAATTTGGACGCTAATTCTTTTGCGCTTAGAATTAAATAATCGAATTGGGACCGATTAACTTTTTCTATTTATGACATAATCAATGCTCGTGCCAAATTACATCGGGAAGTGAGAGAATTAGATTCCGTACATAAAATTTGGACGCTAATTCTTTTGCGCTTAGAATTGAATAATCGAGTTGGGACCTATTAACTTTTCCTATTTCTGACATAATCAATGCTCGTGCCAAATTTCAAGTTTCTATGACATTGGGAAGTGATGGAATTAGATTCCATACGTAAAATCTGGACGCTAATTCTTTGGCGCATAGAATTGAATAATCGAGTTGGGACCTATTAACTTTTCCTATTTATGACATAATCAATGCTCGTGCCAAATTTCAAGTTTCTATGACATTGGGAAGTGAGAGAATGAGATTTTGTACGTAAAATTTGGACGGTAATTCTTTTGCGCTTAGAATTAAATAATCGAGTTGGGACCGATTAACTTTTCCTATTTATGACATAATCAATGCTCATGCCAAATTTCATGTTTCTATGACATCGCAAAGTGAGAAAATTAGATTCCGTAGAGAAAATTTGGATGCTAATTTTTTTGCTCTTAGAATTGAATAATGGAGTTGGGACCCATTAACTTTTCCTATTTCTGACATAATCAATGCTCGTGCCAAATTACATCGAGAAGTGACAGAATTAGATTCCATACATAAAATTTGGACGCTAATTCTTTTGCGCTTAGAATTAAATAATCGAGTTGGGACCTATTAACTTTTCCTATTTCTGACATAATCAATGCTCGTGCCAAATTTCACGTTTCTATGACATTTGGAAGTGAGAGAATTAGATTCCGTACGTAAAATTTGCACACTAATTCTTTTGCGCTTAGAATTGAATAATCGAGTTGGGACCCATTAGCTTTTCCTATGTATGACATAAGCACTGCTCGTGCCAAATTTCATGTTTCTATAACATTGGGAAGTGAAAAAATTAGATTCCGTACGTAAAATTTGGACGCTAATTCTTTGGCGCTTAGAATTGAATAATCGAATTGGGACCTATTAACTTTTCCTATTTCTGACATAATCAATGCTCGTGCCAAATTTCAAGTTTCTATGACATTGGGAAGTGATGGAATTAGATTCCGTACGTAAAATTTGGACGCTAATTCTTTGGCGCATAGAATTGAATAATCGAGTTGGGACCTATTAACTTTTCCTATTTCTGACATAATCAATGCTCGTGCGAAATTTCAAGTTTCTATGACATTAGGAAGTGAGAGAATTAGATTTTTTACGTAAAATTTGGACGCTAATTCTTTTGTGCTTAGAATTGAATAATCGAGTTGGGACTCATTAGCTTGGGACTCATTAGCTTTTCCTATTTATGATATAATCAATGCTCGTGCCAAATTTCAAGTTTCTATGACATTGGGAAGTGATGGAATTAGATTCCGTACGTAAAATTTGGACGCTAATTCTTTGTCGCATAGAATTGAATAATCGAGTTGGGACCTATTAACTTTTCCTATTTATGACATAATCAATGCTCGTGCCAAATTTCATGTTTCTATAAAATTGGGAAGTGAAAAAATTAGATTCCGTACGTAAAATTTGGACGCTAAGTTTTTGGCGCTTAGAATTGAATAATCGAGTTGGGACCTGTTAACTTTTCCTATTTATGACATAATCAATGCTCGTGCCAAATTTCACGTTTCTATGATATTGGAAAGTGAGAGAATTAGATTCCGTGCATAAAATTTGGACGCTAATTCTTTGGCGCTTAGAATTGAATAATCGAGTTGGGACCAGTTAACTTTTCCTATTTATGACATAATCAATACTCATGCCAAATTTCATGTTTCTATGACCTCGCGGAGTGAGAAAAATAGATTCCGTACATAAAATTGGGATGCTAATTTTTTTGCTCTTAGAATTGAATATTGGAGTTGGGACCTATTGCCTTTTCCTATTTCTGACATAATCAATGCTCGTGCCAAATTACATCGGGAAGTGAGAGAATTAGATTCCGTACGTAAAATTTGGACGCTAATTTTTTTGCGCTTAGAATTGAATAATCGAGTTGGGACCTATTAACTTTTCCTATTTATGACATAATCAATGCTCATGCCAAATTTCATGTTTCTATGACATCGCGAAGTGAGAAAACTTGGGATGCTAATTTTTTTGCTGTTAGAATTGAATAATCGAGTTGGGACCTATTAACTTTTCCTATTTCTGACATAATCAATGCTCGTGCCAAATTTCAAGTTTCTATGATATTGCAAAGTGAGAGAATAAAATTCCGTACGTAAAATTTGGACGCTAATTCTTTTGCGCTTAGAATTAAATAATCGAATTGGGACCGATTAACTTTTTCTATTTATGACATAATCAATGCTCGTGCCAAATTACATCGGGAAGTGAGAGAATTAGATTCAGTACATAAAATTTGGACGCTAATTCTTTTGCGCTTAGAATTGAATAATCGAGTTGGGAAATATTAACTTTTCCTATTTCTGACATAATCAATGCTCGTGCCAAATTTCAAGTTTCTATGACATTGGGAAGTGATGGAATTAGATTCCATACGTAAAATCTGGACGCTAATTCTTTGGCGCATAGAATTGAATAATCGAGTTGGGACCTATTAACTTTTCCTATTTATGACATAATCAATGCTCGTGCCAAATTTCAAGTTTCTATGACATTGGGAAGTGAGAGAATGAGATTTTGTACGTAAAATTTGGACGGTAATTCTTTTGCGCTTAGAATTAAATAATCGAGTTGGGACCGATTAACTTTTCCTATTTATGACATAATCAATGCTCATGCCAAATTTCATGTTTCTATGACATCGCAAAGTGAGAAAATTAGATTCCGTACATAAAATTTGGATGCTAATTTTTTTGCTCTTAGAATTGAATAATGGAGTTGGGACCCATTAACTTTTCCTATTTCTGACATAATCAATGCTCGTGCCAAATTACATCGAGAAGTGACAGAATTAGATTCCATACATAAAATTTGGACGCTAATTCTTTTGCGCTTAGAATTAAATAATCGAGTTGGGACCTATTAACTTTTCCTATTTCTGACATAATCAATGCTCGTGCCAAATTTCACGTTTCTATGACATTTGGAAGTGAGAGAATTAGATTCCGTACGTAAAATTTGCACACTAATTCTTTTGCGCTTAGAATTGAATAATCGAGTTGGGACCCATTAGCTTTTCCTATGTATGACATAAGCACTGCTCGTGCCAAATTTCATGTTTCTATAACATTGGGAAGTGAAAAAATTAGATTCCGTACGTAAAATTTTGACGCTAATTCTTTGGGGCTTAGAATTGAATAATCGAATTGGGACCTATTAACTTTTCCTATTTATGACATAATCAATGCTCGTGCCAAATTTCAAGTTTCTATGATATTGGAAAGTGAGAGAATTAGATTCCGTACGTAAAATTTGGACGCTAATTTTTTTGCGCTTAGAATTGAATAATCGAGCTGGGACCTATTAACTTTTCCTATTTATGACATAATCAATGCTCGTGCCAAATTACATCGGGAAGTGAGAGAATTAGATTCCGTACATAAAATTTGGATGCTAATTCTTTTGCGCTTAGAATTGAATAATCGAGTTGGGACATATTAACTTTTCCCATTTATGACATAATCAATGCTCGTGCCAAATTACATCGGGAAGCGAGAGAATTAGATTCCGTATATAAAATTTGGACGCTAATTCTTTTGCGCTTAGAATTGAATAATCGAGTTGGGACCTATTAACTTTTCCTATTTATGACATAATCAATGCTCGTGCCAAATTTCAAGTTTCTCTGACATTGGGAAGTGAGAGAATGAGATTTTGTATGTAAAATTTGGACGCTAATTCTTTTGCGCTTAGAATTGAATAATCGAGTTGGGACCTATTAACTTTTCCTATTTCTGACATAATCAATGCTCGTGCCAAATTTCAAGTTTCTATGACATTGGGAAGTGATGGAATTAGATTCCGTACGTAAAATTTGGACGCTAATTCTTTGGCGCATAGAATTGAATAATCGAGTTGGGACCTATTAACTTTTCCTATTTATGACATAATCAATGCTCGTGCCAAATTTCATGTTTCTATAACATTGGGAAGTGAAAAAATTAGATTCCGTACGTAAAATTTGGACGCTAATTCTTTGGCGCTTAGAATTGAATAATCGAGTTGGGACCTGTTAACTTTTCCTATTTATGACATAATCAATGCTCGTGCCAAATTTCACGTTTCTATGATATTGGAAAGTGAGAGAATTTGATTCCGTACATAAAATTTGGACGCTAATTCTTTGGCGCTTAGAATTGAATAATCGAGTTGGGACCTGTTAACTTTTCCTATTTATGACATAATCAATACTCATGCCAAATTTCATGTTTCTATGACATCGCGGAGTGAGAAAATTAGATTCCGTACATAAAATTGGGATGCTAATTTTTTTGCTCTTAGAATTGAATAATGGAGTTGGGACCTATTAACTTTTCCTATTTCTGACATAATCAATGCTCGTGCCAAATTACATCGGGAAGTGAGAGAATTAGATTCCGTACGTAAAATTTGGACGCTAATTCTTTTGCGCTTAGAATTGAATAATCGAGTTGGGACCTATTAACTTTTCCTATTTCTGACATAATCAATGCTCGTGCCAAATTTCAAGTTTCTATGACATTGGGAAGTGATGGAATTAGATTCCATACGTAAAATCTGGACGCTAACTCTTCGGCGCATAGAATTGAATAATCGAGTTGGGACCTATTAACTTTTCCTATTTATGACATAATCAATGCTCGTGCCAAATTTCAAGTTTCTATGACATTGGGAAGTGAGAGAATGAGATTTTGTACGTAAAATTTGGACGCTAATTCTTTTGCGCTTAGAATTAAATAATCGAGTTGGGACCGATTAACTTTTCCTATTTATGACATAATCAATGCTCATGCCAAATTTCATGTTTCTATGACATCGCAAAGTGAGAAAATTAGATTCCGTACATAAAATTTGGATGCTAATTTTTTTGCTCTTAGAATTGAATAATGGAGTTGGGACCCATTAACTTTTCCTATTTCTGACATAATCAATGCTCGTGCCAAATTACATCGAGAAGTGACAGAATTAGATTCCATACATAAAATTTGGACGCTAATTCTTTTGCGCTTAGAATTAAATAATCGAGTTGGGACCTATTAACTTTTCCTATTTCTGACATAATCAATGCTCGTGCCAAATTTCACGTTTCTATGACATTTGGAAGTGAGAGAATTAGATTCCGTACGTAAAATTTGCACACTAATTCTTTTGCGCTTAGAATTGAATAATCGAGTTGGGACCCATTAGCTTTCCTATGTATGACATAAGCACTGCTCGTGCCAAATTTCATGTTTCTATAACATTGGGAAGTGAAAAAATTAGATTCCGTACGTAAAATTTTGACGCTAATTTTTTGGGGCTTAGAATTGAATAATCGAATTGGGACCTATTAACTTTTCCTATTTATGACATAATCAATGCTCGTGCCAAATTTCAAGTTTCTATGATATTGGAAAGTGAGAGAATTAGATTCCGTACGTAAAATTTGGACGCTAATTTTTTTGCGCTTAGAATTGAATAATCGAGCTGGGACCTATTAACTTTTCCTATTTATGACATAATCAATGCTCGTGCCAAATTACATCGGGAAGTGAGAGAATTAGATTCCGTACATAAAATTTGGATGCTAATTCTTTTGCGCTTAGAATTGAATAATCGAGTTGGGACATATTAACTTTTCCCATTTATGACATAATCAATGCTCGTGCCAAATTACATCGGGAAGCGAGAGAATTAGATTCCGTATATAAAATTTGGACGCTAATTCTTTTGCGCTTAGAATTGAATAATCGAGTTGGGACCTATTAACTTTTCCTATTTATGACATAATCAATGCTCGTGCCAAATTTCAAGTTTCTCTGACATTGGGAAGTGAGAGAATGAGATTTTGTATGTAAAATTTGGACGCTAATTCTTTTGCGCTTAGAATTGAATAATCGAGTTGGGACCTATTAACTTTTCCTATTTCTGACATCATCAATGCTCGTGCCAAATTTCAAGTTTCTATGACATTGGGAAGTGATGGAATTAGATTCCGTACGTAAAATTTGGACGCTAATTCTTTGGCGCATAGAATTGAATAATCGAGTTGGGACCTATTAACTTTTCCTATTTATGACATAATCAATGCTCGTGCCAAATTTCATGTTTCTATAACATTGGGAAGTGAAAAAATTAGATTCCGTACGTAAAATTTGGACGCTAATTCTTTGGCGCTTAGAATTGAATAATCGAGTTGGGACCTGTTAACTTTTCCTATTTATGACATAATCAATGCTCGTGCCAAATTTCACGTTTCTATGATATTGGAAAGTGAGAGAATTTGATTCCGTACATAAAATTTGGACGCTAATTCTTTGGCGCTTAGAATTGAATAATCGAGTTGGGACCTGTTAACTTTTCCTATTTATGACATAATCAATACTCATGCCAAATTTCATGTTTCTATGACATCGCGGAGTGAGAAAATTAGATTCCGTACATAAAATTGGGATGCTAATTTTTTTGCTCTTAGAATTGAATAATGGAGTTGGGACCTATTAACTTTTCCTATTTCTGACATAATCAATGCTCGTGCCAAATTACATCGGGAAGTGAGAGAATTAGATTCCGTACGTAAAATTTGGACGCTAATTCTTTTGCGCTTAGAATTGAATAATCGAGTTGGGACCTATTAACTTTTCCTATTTCTGACATAATCAATGCTCGTGCCAAATTTCAAGTTTCTATGACATTGGGAAGTGATGGAATTAGATTCCATACGTAAAATCTGGACGCTAACTCTTCGGCGCATAGAATTGAATAATCGAGTTGGGACCTATTAACTTTTCCTATTTATGACATAATCAATGCTCGTGCCAAATTTCAAGTTTCTATGACATTGGGAAGTGAGAGAATGAGATTTTGTACGTAAAATTTGGACGCTAATTCTTTTGCGCTTAGAATTAAATAATCGAGTTGGGACCGATTAACTTTTCCTATTTATGACATAATCAATGCTCATGCCAAATTTCATGTTTCTATGACATCGCAAAGTGAGAAAATTAGATTCCGTACATAAAATTTGGATGCTAATTTTTTTGCTCTTAGAATTGAATAATGGAGTTGGGACCCATTAACTTTTCCTATTTCTGACATAATCAATGCTCGTGCCAAATTACATCGAGAAGTGACAGAATTAGATTCCATACATAAAATTTGGACGCTAATTCTTTTGCGCTTAGAATTAAATAATCGAGTTGGGACCTGTTAACTTTTCCTATTTCTGACATAATCAATGCTCGTGCCAAATTTCACGTTTTTATGACATTTGGAAGTGAGAGAATTAGATTCCGTACGTAAAATTTGGACACTAATTCTTTTGCGCTTAGAATTGAATAATCGAGTTGGGACCCATTAGCTTTTCCTATGTATGACATAAGCACTGCTCGTGCCAAATTTCATGTTTCTATAACATTGGGAAGTGAAAAAATTAGATTCCGTACGTAAAATTTGGACGCTAATTCTTTGGCGCTTAGAATTGAATAATCGAATTGGGACCTATTAACTTTTCCTATTTCTGACATAATCAATGCTCGTGCCAAATTTCAAGTTTCTATGACATTGGGAAGTTAGAGAATTAGATTTTTTACGTAAAATTTGGACGCTAATTCTTTTGCGCTTAGAATTGAATAATCGAGTTGGGACCTATTAACTTTTCCTAATTCTGACATAATCAATGCTCGTGCCAAATTTCAAGTTTCTATGATATTGGGAAATGATGGAATTAGATTCCGTACGTAAAATTTGGACGCTAATTCTTTGGCACATAGAATTGAATAATCGAGTTGGGACCTAATAATTTTTCCTATTTATGACATAATCAATGCTCGTGCCAAATTTCATGTTTCTATAACATTGGGAAGTGAAAAAATTAGATTCCGTACGTAAAATGTGGACGCTAATTCTTTGGCGCTTAGAATTGAATAATCGAGTTCGGACCTGTTAACTTTTCCTATTTATGACATAATCAATGCTCGTGCCAAATTTCAAGTTTCTATGACATTGGGAAGTGAGAGAATGAGATTTTGTACATAAAATTTGGACGCTAATTCTTTTGCGCTTAGAATTGAATAATCGAGTTGGGATCTATTAACTTTTCCTATTTCTGACATAATCAATGCTCGTGCCAAATTTCAAGTTTCTATGACATTGGGAAGTGAGAGAATGAGATTTTGTACGTAAAATTTGGACGCTAATTCTTTTGCGCTTAGAATTGAATAATCGAGTTGGAACCTATTAACTTTTCCTATTTCTGACATAATCAATGCTCGTGCCAAATTTCAAGTTTCTATGACATTGGGAAGTGAGAGAATGAGATTTTGTACGTAAAATTTGGACGCTAATTCTTTTGCGCTTAGAATTAAATAATCGAGTTGGGACCGATTAACTTTTCCTATTTATGACATAATCAATGCTCATGCCAAATTTCATGTTTCTATGACATCGCAAAGTGAGAAAATTAGATTCCGTACATAAAATTTGGATGCTAATTTTTTTGCTCTTAGAATTGAATAATGGAGTTGGGACCCATCAACTTTTCCTATTTCTGACATAATCAATGCTCGTGCCAAATTACATCGAGAAGTGACAGAATTAGATTCCATACATAAAATTTGGACGCTAATTCTTTTGCGCTTAGAATTAAATAATCGAGTTGGGACCTGTTAACTTTTCCTATTTCTGACATAATCAATGCTCGTGCCAAATTTCACGTTTCTATGACATTTGGAAGTGAGAGAATTAGATTCCGTACGTAAAATTTGGACACTAATTCTTTTGCGCTTAGAATTGAATAATCGAGTTGGGACCCATTAGCTTTTCCTATGTATGACATAAGCACTGCTCGTGCCAAATTTCATGTTTCTATAACATTGGGAAGTGAAAAAATTAGATTCCGTACGTAAAATTTGGACGCTAATTCTTTGGCGCTTAGAATTGAATAATCGAATTGGGACCTATTAACTTTTCCTATTTATGACATAATCAATGCTCGTGCCAAATTTCAAGTTTCTATGATATTGGAAAGTGAGAGAATTAGATTCCGTACGTAAAATTTGGCCGCTAATTTTTTTGCACTTAGAATTGAATAATCGAGTTTTGACTTATTAAGTTTTCCTATTTATATAATAATAATAATCTTTATTTGTATAGCACCAACTTATTCCGCAGCGCTTTCAGGCATGGATAAATGCAAAACAATACAATTGCAACAATTACAATGTGAGATACATTGGGTTAGACACAAATGGGTTGAGGGTGGTACAGGAGGTGCAGGGGGTGGGGAAACAGGCAGTAGGAAATTTTATGTACAGATCATTTATCAGGAGGCAAACAGGGTGGAGCACCATAGGGAGGGGCGAGGGACTAGGTCAGGGGATTTGGTATGCTTCCCTGAAGAGGTGCGTTTTTAAGGCACGTCTGAAATTTCGTGCATCGGGAATAGTCCGGATGCCTTGGGGTAGAGCATTCCAGAGGATGGGTGCTGCTCTAGTGAAGTCCTGTAGGCGAGTATGAGAGGTTCGTATTACAGGGGTGTTTAGTCTGAGGGTGTTATCTGATCGGAGTAAGCGCGCTGGGTGGTATACTATTTATTACATAATCAATGCTCGTGCCAAATTACATTGGGAAGTGAGAGAATTAGATTCCGTACGTAAAATTTGGACGCTAATTATTTGGCGCAAAGAATTGAATAATCGAGTTGGCACCCATTAGCTTTTCCTATTTATGACATAATCAATGCTTGTGCCAAATTTCAAGTTTTTATGACATTGGGAAGTGAGAAAATTAGATTCCGTACGTAAAATATGGACGCTAATTCTTTGGCGCAAAGAATTGAATAATCGAGTTGGCACCCATTAGCTTTTCCTATTTATGACATAATCAATGCTCATGCCAAATTTCAAGTTTTTATGACATTGGGAAGTGAGAGAATTAGATTTTGTACGTAAAATTTGGACGCTAATTCTTTTGTGCTTACAATTGAATAATTGCGTTGGGACTCATTAAATTAACTTTTCCTATTTGTGACATAATCAATGCTCGTGCCAAATTTCAAGTTTCTATGACATTGGGAAGTAATGGAATTAGATTCCGTACTTAAAATTTGGACGCTAATTCCTTTGTGCTTATTCTTTGTGCTTAGAATTGAATAATCGAGTTGGGACCTATCAGCTTTTCTTATTTATGAGATAATCAATGGTCGTGCCAAATTTCAAGTTTCTATGACATTGGGAAGTGAGAGAATTAGATTTTTTACATAAAATTTGGAGGCTAATTCTTTTGCGCTTAGAATTGAATAATCGAGTTGGGACCTATTAACTTTTCCTATTTCTGACATAATCAATGCTCGTGCCAAATTTCAAGTTTCTATGACATTGGGAAGTTAGAGAATTAGATTTTTTACGTAAAATTTGGACGCTAATTCTTTTGCGCTTAGAATTGAATAATCGAGTTGGGACCTATTAACTTTTCCTAATTCTGACATAATCAATGCTCGTGCCAAATTTCAAGTTTCTATGATATTGGGAAATGATGGAATTAGATTCCGTACGTAAAATTTGGACGCTAATTCTTTGGCGCATAGAATTGAATAATCGAGTTGGGACCTAATAATTTTTCCTATTTATGACATAATCAATGCTCGTGCCAAATTTCATGTTTCTATAACATTGGGAAGTGAAAAAATTAGATTCCGTACGTAAAATGTGGACGCTAATTCTTTGGCGCTTAGAATTGAATAATCGAGTTCGGACCTGTTAACTTTTCCTATTTATGACATAATCAATGCTCGTGCCAAATTTCAAGTTTCTATGACATTGGGAAGTGAGAGAATGAGATTTTGTACATAAAATTTGGACGCTAATTCTTTTGCGCTTAGAATTGAATAATCGAGTTGGGATCTATTAACTTTTCCTATTTCTGACATAATCAATGCTCGTGCCAAATTTCAAGTTTCTATGACATTGGGAAGTGAGAGAATGAGATTTTGTACGTAAAATTTGGACGCTAATTCTTTTGCGCTTAGAATTGAATAATCGAGTTGGAACCTATTAACTTTTCCTATTTCTGACATAATCAATGCTCGTGCCAAATTTCAAGTTTCTATGACATTGGGAAGTGAGAGAATTAGATTTTTTACGTAAAATTTGGACGCTAATTCTTTTGCGCTTAGAATTGAATAATCGAGTTGGGACTCATTAGCTTTTCCTATTTATGACATAATCAATGCTCGTGCCAAATTTCAAGTTTCTATGACATTGGGAAGTGATGGAATTAGATTCCGTACGTAAAATTTGGACGCTAATTCTTTGGCGCATAGAATTGAATAATCGAGTTGGGACCTATTAACTTTTCCTATTTATGACATAATCAATGCTCGTGCCAAATTTCATGTTTCTATAACATTGGGAAGTGAAAAAATTAGATTCCGTACGTAAAATTTGGACGCTAATTCTTTGGCGCTTAGAATTGAATAATCGAGTTGGGACCTGTTAACTTTTCCTATTTATGACATAATCAATGCTCGTGACAAATTTCACGTTTCTATGATATTGGAAAGTGAGAGAATTAGATTCCGTACGTAAAATTTGGACGCTAATTCTTTGGCGCTTAGAATTGAATAATCGAGTTGGGACCTGTTAACTTTTCCTATTTATGACATAATCAATACTCATGCCAAATTTCATGTTTCTATGACATCGCGGAGTGAGAAAATTAGATTCCGTACATAAAATTGGGATGCTAATTTTTTTGCTCTTAGAATTGAATAATGGAGTTGGGACCTATTAACTTTCCCTATTTCTGACATAATCAATGCTCGTGCCAAATTACATCGGGAACTGAGAGAATTAGATTCCGTACGTAAAATTTGGACGCTAATTCTTTGGCGCATAGAATTGAATAATCGAGTTGGGACCTATTAACTTTTCCTATTTATGACATAATCAATGCTCGTGCCAAATTTCAAGTTGCTATGACATTGGGAAGCGATGGAATTAGATTCCGTACATAAAATTTGGACGCTAATTTTTTTGCGCTTAGAATTGAATAATCGAGTTGGGACCTATTAACTTTTCCTATTTATGACATAATCAATACTCATGCCAAATTTCATGTTTCTATGACATCGGGGAGTGAGAAAATTAGATTCCGTACGTAAAATTGGGATGCTAATTTTTTTGCTCTAAGAATTGAATAATGCAGTTGGGACCTATTAACTTTCACTATTTCTGACATAATCAATGCTCGTGCCAAATTACATCGGGAAGTGAGAGAATTAGATTCCGTACATAAAATTTGGACGCTAATTCTTTTGAGCTTAGAATTGAATAATCGAGTTGGGACCTATTAACTTTTCCTATTTCTGACATAATCAATGCACGTGCCAAATTTCAAGTTTCTATGACATTGGGAAGTGAGAGAATGAGATTTTGTGTGCGTAAAATTTGGATGCTAATTCTTTTGCGCTTAGAATTGAATAATCGAGTTGGGACCTATTAATTTTTCCTATTTCTGACATAATCAATGCTCGTGCCAAATTTCAAGTTTCTATGACATTGGGAAGAGAGAGAATGAGATTTTGTACGTAAAATTTGGACGCTAATTCTTTTGCGCTTAGAATTGAATAATCGAGTTGGGACCTATTAACTTTTCCTATTTCTGACATAATCAATGCTCGTGCCAAATTTCAAGTTTCTATAATATTGCAAAGTGAGAGAATTAAATTCCGTACGTAAAGTTTGGACGCTAATTCTTTTGCGCTTAGAATTAAATAATCGAGTTGGGACCGATTAACTTTTTCTATTCATGACATAATCAATGCTTGTGCCAAATTACATCGGGAAGTGAGAGAATTAGATTCCGTACATAAAATTTGGACGCTAATTCTTTTGCGCTTAGAATTGAATAATCGAGTTGGGACATATTAACTTTTCCCATTTATGACATAATCAATGCTCGTGCCAAATTACATCGGGAAGCGAGAGAATTAGATTCCGTACATAAAATTTGGACGCTGATTCTTTTGCGCTTAGAATTGAATAATCGAGTTGGGACCTATTAACTTTTCCTATTTCTGACATAATCAATGCTCGTGCCAAATTTCAAGTTTCTATGACATTGGGAAGTGAGAGAATGAGATTTTGTACGTAAAATTTGGACGCTAATTCTTTTGTGCTTAGAATTGAATAATCGAGTTGGGACCTATTAACTTTTCCTATTTCTGACATAATCAATGCTCGTGCCAAATTTCAAGTTTCTATGACATTGGGAAGTGAGAGAATTAGATTTTGTACGTAAAATTTGGATGCTAATTCTTTTGCGCTTTGACTTGAATAATCGAGTTGGGACTCATTAGCTTTTCCTATTTATGACATAATCAATGCTCGTGCCAAATTTCAAGTTTCTATGACATTGGGAAGTGATGGAATTAGATTCCGTACATAAAATTTGGACGCTAATTCTTTGGCGCATAGAATCGAATAATCGAGTTGGGACCTATTAACTTTTCCTATTTATGACATAATCAATGCTCGTGCCAAATTTCATGTTTCTATAACATTGGGAAGTGAAAAAATTAGATTCCGTACGTAAAATTTGGACGCTAATTCTTTGGCGCTTAGAATTGAATATTTGAGTTGGGACCTGTTAACTTTTCCTATTTATAACATAATCAATGCTCGTGCCAAATTTCACGTTTCTATGATATTGGAAAGAGAGAGAATTAGATTCCGTACATAAAATTGGGATGCTAATTTTTTTGCTCTTAGAATTGAATAATGGAGTTGGGACCTATTAACTTTTCCTATTTCTGACATAATCAATGCTCGTGCCAAATTACATCGGGAAGTGAGAGAATTAGATTCCGTACGTAAAATTTGGACGCTAATTCTTTTGCGCTTAGAATTGAATAATCGAGTTGGGACCTATTAACTTTTCCTATTTCTGACATAATCAATGGTCGTGCCAAATTTCAAGTTTCTGTGACATTGGGAAGTGAAAAAATTAGATTCCGTACGTAAAATTTGGATGCTATTTCTTTGGCGCTTAGAATTGAATAATCGAATTGGGACCTATTAACTTTTCCTATTTATGACATAATCAATGCTCGTGCCAAATTTCAAGTTTCTATGATATTGGAAAGTGAGAGAATTAGATTCCGTACGTAAAATTTGGAAGCTAATTTTTTTGCGCTTAGAATTGAATAATCGAGCTGGGACCTATTAACTTTTCCTACTTATGACATAATCAATGCTCGTGCCAAATTGCATCGGGAAGCGAGAGAATTAGATTCCGTACATAAAATTTGGACGCTAATTCTTTTGCGCTTAGAATTGAATAATCGAGTTGGGACCTATTAACTTTTCCTATTTCTGACATAATCAATGCTCGTGCCAAATTTCAAGTTTCTATGACATTGGGAAGTGAGAGAATGAGATTTTGTACGTAAAATTTGGACGCTAATTCTTTTGTGCTTAGAATTGAATAATCGAGTTGGGACCTATTAACTTTTCCTATTTCTGACATAATCAATGCTCGTGCCAAATTTCAAATTTCTATGACATTGGGAAGTGAGAGAAAGCGATTTTGTACGTAAAATTTGGACGCTAATTCTTTTGCGCTTAGAATTGAATAATCGAGTTGGGACCTATTAACTTTTCCTATTTCTGACATAATCAATGCTCGTGCCAAATTTCAAGTTTCTATGACATTGGGAAGTGAGAAAATGAGATTTTGTACGTAAAATTTGGATGCTAATTCTTTGGCGCTTAGAATTGAATAATCGAGTTGGGACCTGTTAACTTTTCCTATTTATGACATAATCAATGCTCGTGACAAATTTCACGTTTCTATGATATTGGAAAGTGAGAGAATTAGATTCCGTACGTAAAATTTGGACGCTAATTCTTTGGCGCTTAGAATTGAATAATCGAGTTGGGACCTGTTAACTTTTCCTATTTATGACATAATCAATACTCATGCCAAATTTCATGTTTCTATGACATCGCGGAGTGAGAAAATTAGATTCCGTACATAAAATTGGGATGCTAATTTTTTTGCTCTTAGAATTGAATAATGGAGTTGGGACCTATTAACTTTCCCTATTTCTGACATAATCAATGCTCGTGCCAAATTAAATCGGGAAGTGAGAGAATTAGATTCCGTACGTAAAATTTGGACGCTAATTCTTTGGCGCATAGAATTGAATAATCGAGTTGGGACCTATTAACTTTTCCTATTTATGACATAATCAATGCTCGTGCCAAATTTCAAGTTTCTATGACATTGGGAAGCGATGGAATTAGATTCCGTACATAAAATTTGGACGCTAATTTTTTTGCGCTTAGAATTGAATAATCGAGTTGGGACCTATTAACTTTTCCTATTTATGACATAATCAATGCTCATGCCAAATTTCATGTTTCTATGACATCGCGAAGTCAGAAAACTAGATTCCGTACGTAAAATTTGGACGCTAATTCTTTTGCGCTTAGAATTAAATAATCGAGTTGGGACCTAATAACTGTTCCTATTTCTGACATAATCAATGCTCGTGCCAAATTTCAAGTTTCTATGACATTGGGAAGTGATGGAATTAGATTCCGTACGTAAAATTTGGACGCTAATTCTTTGTCGCATAGAATTGAATAATCGAGTTGGGACCTATTAACTTTTCCTATTTATGACATAATCAATGCTCGTGCCAAATTTCATGTTTCTATAAAATTGGGAAGTGAAAAAATTAGATTCCGTACGTAAAATTTGGACGCTAAGTTTTTGGCGCTTAGAATTGAATAATCGAGTTGGGACCTGTTAACTTTTCCTATTTATGACATAATCAATGCTCGTGCCAAATTTCACGTTTCTATGATATTGGAAAGTGAGAGAATTAGATTCCGTGCATAAAATTTGGACGCTAATTCTTTGGCGCTTAGAATTGAATAATCGAGTTGGGACCAGTTAACTTTTCCTATTTATGACATAATCAATACTCATGCCAAATTTCATGTTTCTATGACCTCGCGGAGTGAGAAAAATAGATTCCGTACATAAAATTGGGATGCTAATTTTTTTGCTCTTAGAATTGAATATTGGAGTTGGGACCTATTGCCTTTTCCTATTTCTGACATAATCAATGCTCGTGCCAAATTACATCGGGAAGTGAGAGAATTAGATTCCGTACGTAAAATTTGGACGCTAATTTTTTTGCGCTTAGAATTGAATAATCGAGTTGGGACCTATTAACTTTTCCTATTTATGACATAATCAATGCTCATGCCAAATTTCATGTTTCTATGACATCGCGAAGTGAGAAAACTTGGGATGCTAATTTTTTTGCTGTTAGAATTGAATAATCGAGTTGGGACCTATTAACTTTTCCTATTTCTGACATAATCAATGCTCGTGCCAAATTTCAAGTTTCTATGATATTGCAAAGTGAGAGAATAAAATTCCGTACGTAAAATTTGGACGCTAATTCTTTTGCGCTTAGAATTAAATAATCGAATTGGGACCGATTAACTTTTTCTATTTATGACATAATCAATGCTCGTGCCAAATTACATCGGGAAGTGAGAGAATTAGATTCCGTACATAAAATTTGGACGCTAATTCTTTTGCGCTTAGAATTGAATAATCGAGTTGGGAAATATTAACTTTTCCTATTTCTGACATAATCAATGCTCGTGCCAAATTTCAAGTTTCTATGACATTGGGAAGTGATGGAATTAGATTCCATACGTAAAATCTGGACGCTAATTCTTTGGCGCATAGAATTGAATAATCGAGTTGGGACCTATTAACTTTTCCTATTTATGACATAATCAATGCTCGTGCCAAATTTCAAGTTTCTATGACATTGGGAAGTGAGAGAATGAGATTTTGTACGTAAAATTTGGACGGTAATTCTTTTGCGCTTAGAATTAAATAATCGAGTTGGGACCGATTAACTTTTCCTATTTATGACATAATCAATGCTCATGCCAAATTTCATGTTTCTATGACATCGCAAAGTGAGAAAATTAGATTCCGTACATAAAATTTGGATGCTAATTTTTTTGCTCTTAGAATTGAATAATGGAGTTGGGACCCATTAACTTTTCCTATTTCTGACATAATCAATGCTCGTGCCAAATTACATCGAGAATTGACAGAATTAGATTCCATACATAAAATTTGGACGCTAATTCTTTTGCGCTTAGAATTAAATAATCGAGTTGGGACCTGTTAACTTTTCCTATTTCTGACATAATCAATGCTCGTGCCAAATTTCACGTTTCTATGACATTTGGAAGTGAGAGAATTAGATTCCGTACGTAAAATTTGCACACTAATTCTTTTGCGCTTAGAATTGAATAATCGAGTTGGGACCCATTAGCTTTTCCTATGTATGACATAAGCACTGCTCGTGCCAAATTTCATGTTTCTATAACATTGGGAAGTGAAAAAATTAGATTCCGTACGTAAAATTTGGACGCTAATTCTTTGGGGCTTAGAATTGAATAATCGAATTGGGACCTATTAACTTTTCCTATTTATGACATAATCAATGCTCGTGCCAAATTTCAAGTTTCTATGATATTGGAAAGTGAGAGAATTAGATTCCGTACGTAAAATTTGGACGCTAATTTTTTTGCGCTTAGAATTGAATAATCGAGCTGGGACCTATTAACTTTTCCTATATATGACATAATCAATGCTCGTGCCAAATTACATCGGGAAGTGAGAGAATTAGATTCCGTACATAAAATTTGGATGCTAATTCTTTTGCGCTTAGAATTGAATAATCGAGTTGGGACATATTAACTTTTCCCATTTATGACATAATCAATGCTCGTGCCAAATTACATCGGGAAGCGAGAGAATTAGATTCCGTATATAAAATTTGGACGCTAATTCTTTTGCGCTTAGAATTGAATAATCGAGTTGGGACCTATTAACTTTTCCTATTTATGACATAATCAATGCTCGTGCCAAATTTCAAGTTTCTCTGACATTGGGAAGTGAGAGAATGAGATTTTGTATGTAAAATTTGGACGCTAATTCTTTTGCGCTTAGAATTGAATAATCGAGTTGGGACCTATTAACTTTTCCTATTTCTGACATAATCAATGCTCGTGCCAAATTTCAAGTTTCTATGACATTGGGAAGTGATGGAATTAGATTCCGTACGTAAAATTTGGACGCTAATTCTTTGGCGCATAGAATTGAATAATCGAGTTGGGACCTATTAACTTTTCCTATTTATGACATAATCAATGCTCGTGCCAAATTTCATGTTTCTATAACATTGGGAAGTGAAAAAATTAGATTCCGTACGTAAAATTTGGACGCTAATTCTTTGGCGCTTAGAATTGAATAATCGAATTGGGACCTATTAACTTTTCCTATTTATGACATAATCAATGCTCGTGCCAAATTTCACGTTTCTATGATATTGGAAAGTGAGAGAATTAGATTCCGTACATAAAATTTGGACGCTAATTTTTTGGCACTTAGAATTGAATAATCGAGTTTTGACTTATTAAGTTTTCCTATTTATATAATAATAATAATCTTTATTTGTATAGCACCAACTTATTCCGCAGCGCTTTCAGGCATGGATAAATGCAAAACAATACAATTGCAACAATTACAATGTGAGATACATTGGGTTAGACACAAATGGGTTGAGGGTGGTACAGGAGGTGCAGGGGGTGGGGAAACAGGCAGTAGGAAATTTTATGTACAGATCATTTATCAGGAGGCAAACAGGGTGGAGCACCATAGGGAGGGGCGAGGGACTAGGTCAGGGGATTTGGTATGCTTCCCTGAAGAGGTGCGTTTTTAAGGCACGTCTGAAATTTCGTGCATCGGGAATTGTCCGGATGCCTTGGGGTAGAGCATTCCAGAGGATGGGTGCTGCTCTAGTGAAGTCCTGTAGGCGAGTATGAGAGGTTCGTATTACAGGGGTGTTTAGTCTGAGGGTGTTATCTGATCGGAGTAAGCGCGCTGGGTGGTATACTATTTATTACATAATCAATGCTCGTGCCAAATTACATTGGGAAGTGAGAGAATTAGATTCCGTACGTAAAATTTGGACGCTAATTCTTTGGCGCAAAGAATTGAATAATCGAGTTGGCACCCATTAGCTTTTCCTATTTATGACATAATCAATGCTTGTGCCAAATTTCAAGTTTTTATGACATTGGGAAGTGAGAAAATTAGATTCCGTACGTAAAATATGGACGCTAATTCTTTGGCGCAAAGAATTGAATAATCGAGTTGGCACCCATTAGCTTTTCCTATTTATGACATAATCAATGCTCATGCCAAATTTCAAGTTTTTATGACATTGGGAAGTGAGAGAATTAGATTTTGTACGTAAAATTTGGACGCTAATTCTTTTGTGCTTACAATTGAATAATTGCGTTGGGACTCATTAAATTAACTTTTCCTATTTGTGACATAATCAATGCTCGTGCCAAATTTCAAGTTTCTATGACATTGGGAAGTAATGGAATTAGATTCCGTACTTAAAATTTGGACGCTAATTCCTTTGTGCTTATTCTTTGTGCTTAGAATTGAATAATCGAGTTGGGACCTATCAGCTTTTCCTATTTATGAGATAATCAATGGTCGTGCCAAATTTCAAGTTTCTATGACATTGGGAAGTGAGAGAATTAGATTTTTTACATAAAATTTGGAGGCTAATTCTTTTGCGCTTAGAATTGAATAATCGAGTTGGGACCTATTAACTTTTCCTATTTCTGACATAATCAATGCTCGTGCCAAATTACATCGGGAAGTGAGGGAACTAGATTCCGTACGTAAAATTTGGACGCTAATTCTTTTGCGCTTAGAATTGAATAATCGAGTTGGGACCTATTAACTTTTCCTATTTCTGACATAATCAATGCTCGTGCCAAATTTCAAGTTTCTATGACATTGGGAAGTTAGAGAATTAGATTTTTTACGTAAAATTTGGACGCTAATTCTTTTGCGCTTAGAATTGAATAATCGAGTTGGGACCTATTAACTTTTCCTAATTCTGACATAATCAATGCTCGTGCCAAATTTCAAGTTTCTATGATATTGGGAAATGATGGAATTAGATTCCGTACGTAAAATTTGGACGCTAATTCTTTGGCACATAGAATTGAATAATCGAGTTGGGACCTAATAATTTTTCCTATTTATGACATAATCAATGCTCGTGCCAAATTTCATGTTTCTATAACATTGGGAAGTGAAAAAATTAGATTCCGTACGTAAAATGTGGACGCTAATTCTTTGGCGCTTAGAATTGAATAATCGAGTTCGGACCTGTTAACTTTTCCTATTTATGACATAATCAATGCTCGTGCCAAATTTCAAGTTTCTATGACATTGGGAAGTGAGAGAATGAGATTTTGTACATAAAATTTGGACGCTAATTCTTTTGCGCTTAGAATTGAATAATCGAGTTGGGATCTATTAACTTTTCCTATTTCTGACATAATCAATGCTCGTGCCAAATTTCAAGTTTCTATGACATTGGGAAGTGAGAGAATGAGATTTTGTACGTAAAATTTGGACGCTAATTCTTTTGCGCTTAGAATTGAATAATCGAGTTGGAACCTATTAACTTTTCCTATTTCTGACATAATCAATGCTCGTGCCAAATTTCAAGTTTCTATGACATTGGGAAGTGAAAGAATGAGATTTTGTACGTAAAATTTGGACGCTAATTCTTTTGCGCTTAGAATTAAATAATCGAGTTGGGACCGATTAACTTTTCCTATTTATGACATAATCAATGCTCATGCCAAATTTCATGTTTCTATGACATCGCAAAGTGAGAAAATTAGATTCCGTACATAAAATTTGGATGCTAATTTTTTTGCTCTTAGAATTGAATAATGGAGTTGGGACCCATCAACTTTTCCTATTTCTGACATAATCAATGCTCGTGCCAAATTACATCGAGAAGTGACAGAATTAGATTCCATACATAAAATTTGGACGCTAATTCTTTTGCGCTTAGAATTAAATAATCGAGTTGGGACCTGTTAACTTTTCCTATTTCTGACATAATCAATGCTCGTGCCAAATTTCACGTTTCTATGACATTTGGAAGTGAGAGAATTAGATTCCGTACGTAAAATTTGGACACTAATTCTTTTGCGCTTAGAATTGAATAATCGAGTTGGGACCCATTAGCTTTTCCTATGTATGACATAAGCACTGCTCGTGCCAAATTTCATGTTTCTATAACATTGGGAAGTGAAAAAATTAGATTCCGTACGTAAAATTTGGACGCTAATTCTTTGGCGCTTAGAATTGAATAATCGAATTGGGACCTATTAACTTTTCCTATTTATGACATAATCAATGCTCGTGCCAAATTTCAAGTTTCTATGATATTGGAAAGTGAGAGAATTAGATTCCGTACGTAAAATTTGGCCGCTAATTTTTTTGCACTTAGAATTGAATAATCGAGTTTTGACTTATTAAGTTTTCCTATTTATATAATAATAATAATCTTTATTTGTATAGCACCAACTTATTCCGCAGCGCTTTCAGGCATGGATAAATGCAAAACAATACAATTGCAACAATTACAATGTGAGATACATTGGGTTAGACACAAATGGGTTGAGGGTGGTACAGGAGGTGCAGGGGGTGGGGAAACAGGCAGTAGGAAATTTTATGTACAGATCATTTATCAGGAGGCAAACAGGGTGGAGCACCATAGGGAGGGGCGAGGGACTAGGTCAGGGGATTTGGTATGCTTCCCTGAAGAGGTGCGTTTTTAAGGCACGTCTGAAATTTCGTGCATCGGGAATTGTCCGGATGCCTTGGGGTAGAGCATTCCAGAGGATGGGTGCTGCTCTAGTGAAGTCCTGTAGGCGAGTATGAGAGGTTCGTATTACAGGGGTGTTTAGTCTGAGGGTGTTATCTGATCGGAGTAAGCGCGCTGGGTGGTATACTATTTATTACATAATCAATGCTCGTGCCAAATTACATTGGGAAGTGAGAGAATTAGATTCCGTACGTAAAATTTGGACGCTAATTCTTTGGCGCAAAGAATTGAATAATCGAGTTGGCACCCATTAGCTTTTCCTATTTATGACATAATCAATGCTTGTGCCAAATTTCAAGTTTTTATGACATTGGGAAGTGAGAAAATTAGATTCCGTACGTAAAATATGGACGCTAATTCTTTGGCGCAAAGAATTGAATAATCGAGTTGGCACCCATTAGCTTTTCCTATTTATGACATAATCAATGCTCATGCCAAATTTCAAGTTTTTATGACATTGGGAAGTGAGAGAATTAGATTTTGTACGTAAAATTTGGACGCTAATTCTTTTGTGCTTACAATTGAATAATTGCGTTGGGACTCATTAAATTAACTTTTCCTATTTGTGACATAATCAATGCTCGTGCCAAATTTCAAGTTTCTATGACATTGGGAAGTAATGGAATTAGATTCCGTACTTAAAATTTGGACGCTAATTCCTTTGTGCTTATTCTTTGTGCTTAGAATTGAATAATCGAGTTGGGACCTATCAGCTTTTCCTATTTATGAGATAATCAATGGTCGTGCCAAATTTCAAGTTTCTATGACATTGGGAAGTGAGAGAATTAGATTTTTTACATAAAATTTGGAGGCTAATTCTTTTGCGCTTAGAATTGAATAATCGAGTTGGGACCTATTAACTTTTCCTATTTCTGACATAATCAATGCTCGTGCCAAATTACATCGGGAAGTGAGGGAACTAGATTCCGTACGTAAAATTTGGACGCTAATTCTTTTGCGCTTAGAATTGAATAATCGAGTTGGGACCTATTAACTTTTCCTAATTCTGACATAATCAATGCTCGTGCCAAATTTCAAGTTTCTATGATATTGGGAAATGATGGAATTAGATTCCGTACGTAAAATTTGGACGCTAATTCTTTGGCGCATAGAATTGAATAATCGAGTTGGGACCTAATAATTTTTCCTATTTATGACATAATCAATGCTCGTGCCAAATTTCATGTTTCTATAACATTGGGAAGTGAAAAAATTAGATTCCGTACGTAAAATGTGGACGCTAATTCTTTGGCGCTTAGAATTGAATAATCGAGTTCGGACCTGTTAACTTTTCCTATTTATGACATAATCAATGCTCGTGCCAAATTTCAAGTTTCTATGACATTGGGAAGTGAGAGAATGAGATTTTGTACATAAAATTTGGACGCTAATTCTTTTGCGCTTAGAATTGAATAATCGAGTTGGGATCTATTAACTTTTCCTATTTCTGACATAATCAATGCTCGTGCCAAATTTCAAGTTTCTATGACATTGGGAAGTGAGAGAATGAGATTTTGTACGTAAAATTTGGACGCTAATTCTTTTGCGCTTAGAATTGAATAATCGAGTTGGAACCTATTAACTTTTCCTATTTCTGACATAATCAATGCTCGTGCCAAATTTCAAGTTTCTATGACATTGGGAAGTGAGAGAATTAGATTTTTTACGTAAAATTTGGACGCTAATTCTTTTGCGCTTAGAATTGAATAATCGAGTTGGGACTCATTAGCTTTTCCTATTTATGACATAATCAATGCTCGTGCCAAATTTCAAGTTTCTATGACATTGGGAAGTGATGGAATTAGATTCCGTACGTAAAATTTGGACGCTAATTCTTTGGCGCATAGAATTGAATAATCGAGTTGGGACCTATTAACTTTTCCTATTTATGACATAATCAATGCTCGTGCCAAATTTCATGTTTCTATAACATTGGGAAGTGAAAAAATTAGATTCCGTACGTAAAATTTGGACGCTAATTCTTTGGCGCTTAGAATTGAATAATCGAGTTGGGACCTGTTAACTTTTCCTATTTATGACATAATCAATGCTCGTGACAAATTTCATGTTTCTATGATATTGGAAAGTGAGAGAATTAGATTCCGTACGTAAAATTTGGACGCTAATTCTTTGGCGCTTAGAATTGAATAATCGAGTTGGGACCTGTTAACTTTTCCTATTTATGACATAATCAATACTCATGCCAAATTTCATGTTTCTATGACATCGGGGAGTGAGAAAATTAGATTTCGTACGTAAAATTGGGATGCTAATTTTTTTGCTCTAAGAATTGAATAATGGAGTTGGGACCTATTAACTTTCACTATTTCTGACATAATCAATGCTCGTGCCAAATTACATCGGGAAGTGAGAGAATGAGATTTTGTGCGTAAAATTTGGATGCTAATTCTTTTGCGCTTAGAATTGAATAATCGAGTTGGGACCTATTAATTTTTCCTATTTCTGACATAATCAATGCTCGTGCCAAATTTCAAGTTTCTATGACATTGGGAAGAGAGAGAATGAGATTTTGTACGTAAAATTTGGACGCTAATTCTTTTGCGCTTAGAATTGAATAATCGAGTTGGGACCTATTAACTTTTCCTATTTCTGACATAATCAATGCTCGTGCCAAATTTCAAGTTTCTATAATATTGCAAAGTGAGAGAATTAAATTCCGTACGTAAAGTTTGGACGCTAATTCTTTTGCGCTTAGAATTAAATAATCGAGTTGGGACCGATTAACTTTTTCTATTCATGACATAATCAATGCTTGTGCCAAATTACATCGGGAAGTGAGAGAATTAGATTCCGTACATAAAATTTGGACGCTAATTCTTTTGCGCTTAGAATTGAATAATCGAGTTGGGACATATTAACTTTTCCCATTTATGACATAATCAATGCTCGTGCCAAATTACATCGGGAAGCGAGAGAATTAGATTCCGTACATAAAATTTGGACGCTGATTCTTTTGCGCTTAGAATTGAATAATCGAGTTGGGACCTATTAACTTTTCCTATATCTGACATAATCAATGCTCGTGCCAAATTTCAAGTTTCTATGACATTGGGAAGTGAGAGAATGAGATTTTGTACGTAAAATTTGGACGCTAATTCTTTTGTGCTTAGAATTGAATAATCGAGTTGGGACCTATTAACTTTTCCTATTTCTGACATAATCAATGCTCGTGCCAAATTTCAAGTTTCTATGACATTGGGAAGTGAGAGAATTAGATTTTGTACGTAAAATTTGGATGCTAATTCTTTTGCGCTTTGACTTGAATAATCGAGTTGGGACTCATTAGCTTTTCCTATTTATGACATAATCAATGCTCGTGCCAAATTTCAAGTTTCTATGACATTGGGAAGTGATGGAATTAGATTCCGTACATAAAATTTGGACGCTAATTCTTTGGCGCATAGAATCGAATAATCGAGTTGGGACCTATTAACTTTTCCTATTTATGACATAATCAATGCTCGTGCCAAATTTCATGTTTCTATAACATTGGGAAGTGAAAAAATTAGATTCCGTACGTAAAATTTGGACGCTAATTCTTTGGCGCTTAGAATTGAATATTTGAGTTGGGACCTGTTAACTTTTCCTATTTATGACATAATCAATGCTCGTGCCAAATTTCACGTTTCTATGATATTGGAAAGAGAGAGAATTAGATTCCGTACATAAAATTGGGATGCTAATTTTTTTGCTCTTAGAATTGAATAATGGAGTTGGGACCTATTAACTTTTCCTATTTCTGACATAATCAATGCTCGTGCCAAATTACATCGGGAAGTGAGAGAATTAGATTCCGTACGTAAAATTTGGACGCTAATTCTTTTGCGCTTAGAATTGAATAATCGAGTTGGGACCTATTAACTTTTCCTATTTCTGACATAATCAATGGTCGTGCCAAATTTCAAGTTTCTGTGACATTGGGAAGTGAAAAAATTAGATTCCGTACGTAAAATTTGGATGCTATTTCTTTGGCGCTTAGAATTGAATAATCGAATTGGGACCTATTAACTTTTCCTATTTATGACATAATCAATGCTCGTGCCAAATTTCAAGTTTCTATGATATTGGAAAGTGAGAGAATTAGATTCCGTACGTAAAATTTGGAAGCTAATTTTTTTGCGCTTAGAATTGAATAATCGAGCTGGGACCTATTAACTTTTCCTATTTATGACATAATCAATGCTCGTGCCAAATTACATCGGGAAGCGAGAGAATTAGATTCCGTACATAAAATTTGGACGCTAATTCTTTTGCGCTTAGAATTGAATAATCGAGTTGGGACCTATTAACTTTTCCTATTTCTGACATAATCAATGCTCGTGCCAAATTTCAAGTTTCTATGACATTGGGAAGTGAGAGAATGAGATTTTGTACGTAAAATTTGGACGCTAATTCTTTTGTGCTTAGAATTGAATAATCGAGTTGGGACCTATTAACTTTTCCTATTTCTGACATAATCAATGCTCGTGCCAAATTTCAAATTTCTATGACATTGGGAAGTGAGAGAATGCGATTTTGTACGTAAAATTTGGACGCTAATTCTTTTGCGCTTAGAATTGAATAATCGAGTTGGGACCTATTAACTTTTCCTATTTCTGACATAATCAATGCTCGTGCCAAATTTCAAGTTTCTATGACATTGGGAAGTGAGAAAATGAGATTTTGTACGTAAAATTTGGATGCTAATTCTTTGGCGCTTAGAATTGAATAATCGAGTTGGGACCTGTTAACTTTTCCTATTTATGACATAATCAATGCTCGTGACAAATTTCACGTTTCTATGATATTGGAAAGTGAGAGAATTAGATTCCGTACGTAAAATTTGGACGCTAATTCTTTGGCGCTTAGAATTGAATAATCGAGTTGGGACCTGTTAACTTTTCCTATTTATGACATAATCAATACTCATGCCAAATTTCATGTTTCTATGACATCGCGGAGTGAGAAAATTAGATTCCGTACATAAAATTGGGATGCTAATTTTTTTGCTCTTAGAATTGAATAATGGAGTTGGGACCTATTAACTTTCCCTATTTCTGACATAATCAATGCTCGTGCCAAATTAAATCGGGAAGTGAGAGAATTAGATTCCGTACGTAAAATTTGGACGCTAATTCTTTGGCGCATAGAATTGAATAATCGAGTTGGGACCTATTAACTTTTCCTATTTATGACATAATCAATGCTCGTGCCAAATTTCAAGTTTCTATGACATTGGGAAGCGATGGAATTAGATTCCGTACATAAAATTTGGACGCTAATTTTTTTTCGCTTAGAATTGAATAATCGAGTTGGGACCTATTAACTTTTCCTATTTATGACATAATCAATGCTCATGCCAAATTTCATGTTTCTATGACATCGCGAAGTCAGAAAACTAGATTCCGTACGTAAAATTTGGACGCTAATTCTTTTGCGCTTAGAATTAAATAATCGAGTTGGGACCTAATAACTGTTCCTATTTCTGACATAATCAATGCTCGTGCCAAATTTCAAGTTTCTATGATATTGCAAAGTAAGAGAATTAAATTCCGTACGTAAAATTTGGACGCTAATTCTTTGGCGCTTAGAATTGAATAATCGAGTTGGGACCTATTAACTTTTCCTATTTATGACATAATCAATGCTCGTGCCAAATTACATCGGGAAGTGAGGGAATTAGATTCCGTATGTAAAATTTGGACGCTAATTCTTTTGCGCTTAGAATTGAATAATCGAGTTGGGACCTATTAACTTTTCCTATTTCTGACATAATCAATGCTCGTGCCAAATTTCAAGTTTCTATGACATTGGGAAGTGAGAGAATTAGATTTTTTACGTAAAATTTGGATACTAATTCTTTTGCGCTTAGAATTGAATAATCGAGTTGGGACCTATTAACTTTTCCTATTTCTGACATAATCAAAGCTCGTGCCAAATTCAAGTTTCTATGATATTGCAAAGTGACAGAATTAAATTCCGTACGTAAAATTTGGATGCTAATTCTTTTGCGCTTAGAATTAAATAATCGAGTTGGGACCTATTAACTTTTCCTATTTCTGACATAATCAATGCTCGTGCCAAATTTCAAGTTTCTATGACATTGGGAAGTGAGAGAATTAGATTTTTTACGTAAAATTTGGACGCTAATTCTTTTGCGCTTAGAATTGAATAATCGAGTTGGGACCTATTAACTTTTCCTAATTCTGACATAATCAATGCTCGTGCCAAATTTCAAGTTTCTATGATATTGGGAAATGATGGAATTAGATTCCGTACGTAAAATTTGGACGCTAATTCTTTGGCGCATAGAATTGAATAATCGAGTTGGGACCTAATAATTTTTCCTATTTATGACATAATCAATGCTCGTGCCAAATTTCATGTTTCTATAACATTGGGAAGTGAAAAAATTAGATTCCGTACGTAAAATGTGGACGCTAATTCTTTGGCGCTTAGAATTGAATAATCGAGTTCGGACCTGTTAACTTTTCCTATTTATGACATAATCAATGCTCGTGCCAAATTTCAAGTTTCTATGACATTGGGAAGTGAGAGAATGAGATTTTGTACATAAAATTTGGACGCTAATTCTTTTGCGCTTAGAATTGAATAATCGAGTTGGGATCTATTAACTTTTCCTATTTCTGACATAATCAATGCTCGTGCCAAATTTCAAGTTTCTATGACATTGGGAAGTGAGAGAATGAGATTTTGTACGTAAAATTTGGACGCTAATTCTTTTGCGCTTAGAATTGAATAATCGAGTTGGAACCTATTAACTTTTCCTATTTCTGACATAATCAATGCTCGTGCCAAATTTCAAGTTTCTATGACATTGGGAAGTGAGAGAATTAGATTTTTTACGTAAAATTTGGACGCTAATTCTTTTGCGCTTAGAATTGAATAATCGAGTTGGGACTCATTAGCTTTTCCTATTTATGACATAATCAATGCTCGTGCCAAATTTCAAGTTTCTATGACATTGGGAAGTGATGGAATTAGATTCCGTACGTAAAATTTGGACGCTAATTCTTTGGCGCATAGAATTGAATAATCGAGTTGGGACCTATTAACTTTTCCTATTTATGACATAATCAATGCTCGTGCCAAATTTCATGTTTCTATAACATTGGGAAGTGAAAAAATTAGATTCCGTACGTAAAATTTGGACGCTAATTCTTTGGCGCTTAGAATTGAATAATCGAGTTGGGACCTGTTAACTTTTCCTATTTATGACATAATCAATGCTCGTGACAAATTTCACGTTTCTATGATATTGGAAAGTGAGAGAATTAGATTCCGTACGTAAAATTTGGACGCTAATTCTTTGGCGCTTAGAATTGAATAATCGAGTTGGGACCTGTTAACTTTTCCTATTTATGACATAATCAATACTCATGCCAAATTTCATGTTTCTATGACATCGCGGAGTGAGAAAATTAGATTCCGTACATAAAATTGGGATGCTAATTTTTTTGCTCTTAGAATTGAATAATGGAGTTGGGACCTATTAACTTTCCCTATTTCTGACATAATCAATGCTCGTGCCAAATTACATCGGGAACTGAGAGAATTAGATTCCGTACGTAAAATTTGGACGCTAATTCTTTGGCGCATAGAATTGAATAATCGAGTTGGGACCTATTAACTTTTCCTATTTATGACATAATCAATGCTCGTGCCAAATTTCAAGTTGCTATGACATTGGGAAGCGATGGAATTAGATTCCGTACATAAAATTTGGACGCTAATTTTTTTGCGCTTAGAATTGAATAATCGAGTTGGGACCTATTAACTTTTCCTATTTATGACATAATCAATACTCATGCCAAATTTCATGTTTCTATGACATCGGGGAGTGAGAAAATTAGATTCCGTACGTAAAATTGGGATGCTAATTTTTTTGCTCTAAGAATTGAATAATGCAGTTGGGACCTATTAACTTTCACTATTTCTGACATAATCAATGCTCGTGCCAAATTACATCGGGAAGTGAGAGAATTAGATTCCGTACATAAAATTTGGACGCTAATTCTTTTGAGCTTAGAATTGAATAATCGAGTTGGGACCTATTAACTTTTCCTATTTCTGACATAATCAATGCACGTGCCAAATTTCAAGTTTCTATGACATTGGGAAGTGAGAGAATGAGATTTTGTGTGCGTAAAATTTGGATGCTAATTCTTTTGCGCTTAGAATTGAATAATCGAGTTGGGACCTATTAATTTTTCCTATTTCTGACATAATCAATGCTCGTGCCAAATTTCAAGTTTCTATGACATTGGGAAGAGAGAGAATGAGATTTTGTACGTAAAATTTGGACGCTAATTCTTTTGCGCTTAGAATTGAATAATCGAGTTGGGACCTATTAACTTTTCCTATTTCTGACATAATCAATGCTCGTGCCAAATTTCAAGTTTCTATAATATTGCAAAGTGAGAGAATTAAATTCCGTACGTAAAGTTTGGACGCTAATTCTTTTGCGCTTAGAATTAAATAATCGAGTTGGGACCGATTAACTTTTTCTATTCATGACATAATCAATGCTTGTGCCAAATTACATCGGGAAGTGAGAGAATTAGATTCCGTACATAAAATTTGGACGCTAATTCTTTTGCGCTTAGAATTGAATAATCGAGTTGGGACATATTAACTTTTCCCATTTATGACATAATCAATGCTCGTGCCAAATTACATCGGGAAGCGAGAGAATTAGATTCCGTACATAAAATTTGGACGCTGATTCTTTTGCGCTTAGAATTGAATAATCGAGTTGGGACCTATTAACTTTTCCTATTTCTGACATAATCAATGCTCGTGCCAAATTTCAAGTTTCTATGACATTGGGAAGTGAGAGAATGAGATTTTGTACGTAAAATTTGGACGCTAATTCTTTTGTGCTTAGAATTGAATAATCGAGTTGGGACCTATTAACTTTTCCTATTTCTGACATAATCAATGCTCGTGCCAAATTTCAAGTTTCTATGACATTGGGAAGTGAGAGAATTAGATTTTGTACGTAAAATTTGGATGCTAATTCTTTTGCGCTTTGACTTGAATAATCGAGTTGGGACTCATTAGCTTTTCCTATTTATGACATAATCAATGCTCGTGCCAAATTTCAAGTTTCTATGACATTGGGAAGTGATGGAATTAGATTCCGTACATAAAATTTGGACGCTAATTCTTTGGCGCATAGAATCGAATAATCGAGTTGGGACCTATTAACTTTTCCTATTTATGACATAATCAATGCTCGTGCCAAATTTCATGTTTCTATAACATTGGGAAGTGAAAAAATTAGATTCCGTACGTAAAATTTGGACGCTAATTCTTTGGCGCTTAGAATTGAATATTTGAGTTGGGACCTGTTAACTTTTCCTATTTATAACATAATCAATGCTCGTGCCAAATTTCACGTTTCTATGATATTGGAAAGAGAGAGAATTAGATTCCGTACATAAAATTGGGATGCTAATTTTTTTGCTCTTAGAATTGAATAATGGAGTTGGGACCTATTAACTTTTCCTATTTCTGACATAATCAATGCTCGTGCCAAATTACATCGGGAAGTGAGAGAATTAGATTCCGTACGTAAAATTTGGACGCTAATTCTTTTGCGCTTAGAATTGAATAATCGAGTTGGGACCTATTAACTTTTCCTATTTCTGACATAATCAATGGTCGTGCCAAATTTCAAGTTTCTGTGACATTGGGAAGTGAAAAAATTAGATTCCGTACGTAAAATTTGGATGCTATTTCTTTGGCGCTTAGAATTGAATAATCGAATTGGGACCTATTAACTTTTCCTATTTATGACATAATCAATGCTCGTGCCAAATTTCAAGTTTCTATGATATTGGAAAGTGAGAGAATTAGATTCCGTACGTAAAATTTGGAAGCTAATTTTTTTGCGCTTAGAATTGAATAATCGAGCTGGGACCTATTAACTTTTCCTACTTATGACATAATCAATGCTCGTGCCAAATTGCATCGGGAAGCGAGAGAATTAGATTCCGTACATAAAATTTGGACGCTAATTCTTTTGCGCTTAGAATTGAATAATCGAGTTGGGACCTATTAACTTTTCCTATTTCTGACATAATCAATGCTCGTGCCAAATTTCAAGTTTCTATGACATTGGGAAGTGAGAGAATGAGATTTTGTACGTAAAATTTGGACGCTAATTCTTTTGTGCTTAGAATTGAATAATCGAGTTGGGACCTATTAACTTTTCCTATTTCTGACATAATCAATGCTCGTGCCAAATTTCAAATTTCTATGACATTGGGAAGTGAGAGAAAGCGATTTTGTACGTAAAATTTGGACGCTAATTCTTTTGCGCTTAGAATTGAATAATCGAGTTGGGACCTATTAACTTTTCCTATTTCTGACATAATCAATGCTCGTGCCAAATTTCAAGTTTCTATGACATTGGGAAGTGAGAAAATGAGATTTTGTACGTAAAATTTGGATGCTAATTCTTTGGCGCTTAGAATTGAATAATCGAGTTGGGACCTGTTAACTTTTCCTATTTATGACATAATCAATGCTCGTGACAAATTTCACGTTTCTATGATATTGGAAAGTGAGAGAATTAGATTCCGTACGTAAAATTTGGACGCTAATTCTTTGGCGCTTAGAATTGAATAATCGAGTTGGGACCTGTTAACTTTTCCTATTTATGACATAATCAATACTCATGCCAAATTTCATGTTTCTATGACATCGCGGAGTGAGAAAATTAGATTCCGTACATAAAATTGGGATGCTAATTTTTTTGCTCTTAGAATTGAATAATGGAGTTGGGACCTATTAACTTTCCCTATTTCTGACATAATCAATGCTCGTGCCAAATTAAATCGGGAAGTGAGAGAATTAGATTCCGTACGTAAAATTTGGACGCTAATTCTTTGGCGCATAGAATTGAATAATCGAGTTGGGACCTATTAACTTTTCCTATTTATGACATAATCAATGCTCGTGCCAAATTTCAAGTTTCTATGACATTGGGAAGCGATGGAATTAGATTCCGTACATAAAATTTGGACGCTAATTTTTTTGCGCTTAGAATTGAATAATCGAGTTGGGACCTATTAACTTTTCCTATTTATGACATAATCAATGCTCATGCCAAATTTCATGTTTCTATGACATCGCGAAGTCAGAAAACTAGATTCCGTACGTAAAATTTGGACGCTAATTCTTTTGCGCTTAGAATTAAATAATCGAGTTGGGACCTAATAACTGTTCCTATTTCTGACATAATCAATGCTCGTGCCAAATTTCAAGTTTCTATGACATTGGGAAGTGATGGAATTAGATTCCGTACGTAAAATTTGGACGCTAATTCTTTGTCGCATAGAATTGAATAATCGAGTTGGGACCTATTAACTTTTCCTATTTATGACATAATCAATGCTCGTGCCAAATTTCATGTTTCTATAAAATTGGGAAGTGAAAAAATTAGATTCCGTACGTAAAATTTGGACGCTAAGTTTTTGGCGCTTAGAATTGAATAATCGAGTTGGGACCTGTTAACTTTTCCTATTTATGACATAATCAATGCTCGTGCCAAATTTCACGTTTCTATGATATTGGAAAGTGAGAGAATTAGATTCCGTGCATAAAATTTGGACGCTAATTCTTTGGCGCTTAGAATTGAATAATCGAGTTGGGACCAGTTAACTTTTCCTATTTATGACATAATCAATACTCATGCCAAATTTCATGTTTCTATGACCTCGCGGAGTGAGAAAAATAGATTCCGTACATAAAATTGGGATGCTAATTTTTTTGCTCTTAGAATTGAATATTGGAGTTGGGACCTATTGCCTTTTCCTATTTCTGACATAATCAATGCTCGTGCCAAATTACATCGGGAAGTGAGAGAATTAGATTCCGTACGTAAAATTTGGACGCTAATTTTTTTGCGCTTAGAATTGAATAATCGAGTTGGGACCTATTAACTTTTCCTATTTATGACATAATCAATGCTCATGCCAAATTTCATGTTTCTATGACATCGCGAAGTGAGAAAACTTGGGATGCTAATTTTTTTGCTGTTAGAATTGAATAATCGAGTTGGGACCTATTAACTTTTCCTATTTCTGACATAATCAATGCTCGTGCCAAATTTCAAGTTTCTATGATATTGCAAAGTGAGAGAATAAAATTCCGTACGTAAAATTTGGACGCTAATTCTTTTGCGCTTAGAATTAAATAATCGAATTGGGACCGATTAACTTTTTCTATTTATGACATAATCAATGCTCGTGCCAAATTACATCGGGAAGTGAGAGAATTAGATTCCGTACATAAAATTTGGACGCTAATTCTTTTGCGCTTAGAATTGAATAATCGAGTTGGGAAATATTAACTTTTCCTATTTCTGACATAATCAATGCTCGTGCCAAATTTCAAGTTTCTATGACATTGGGAAGTGATGGAATTAGATTCCATACGTAAAATCTGGACGCTAATTCTTTGGCGCATAGAATTGAATAATCGAGTTGGGACCTATTAACTTTTCCTATTTATGACATAATCAATGCTCGTGCCAAATTTCAAGTTTCTATGACATTGGGAAGTGAGAGAATGAGATTTTGTACGTAAAATTTGGACGGTAATTCTTTTGCGCTTAGAATTAAATAATCGAGTTGGGACCGATTAACTTTTCCTATTTATGACATAATCAATGCTCATGCCAAATTTCATGTTTCTATGACATCGCAAAGTGAGAAAATTAGATTCCGTACATAAAATTTGGATGCTAATTTTTTTGCTCTTAGAATTGAATAATGGAGTTGGGACCCATTAACTTTTCCTATTTCTGACATAATCAATGCTCGTGCCAAATTACATCGAGAAGTGACAGAATTAGATTCCATACATAAAATTTGGACGCTAATTCTTTTGCGCTTAGAATTAAATAATCGAGTTGGGACCTGTTAACTTTTCCTATTTCTGACATAATCAATGCTCGTGCCAAATTTCACGTTTCTATGACATTTGGAAGTGAGAGAATTAGATTCCGTACGTAAAATTTGCACACTAATTCTTTTGCGCTTAGAATTGAATAATCGAGTTGGGACCCATTAGCTTTTCCTATGTATGACATAAGCACTGCTCGTGCCAAATTTCATGTTTCTATAACATTGGGAAGTGAAAAAATTAGATTCCGTACGTAAAATTTGGACGCTAATTCTTTGGGGCTTAGAATTGAATAATCGAATTGGGACCTATTAACTTTTCCTATTTATGACATAATCAATGCTCGTGCCAAATTTCAAGTTTCTATGATATTGGAAAGTGAGAGAATTAGATTCCGTACGTAAAATTTGGACGCTAATTTTTTTGCGCTTAGAATTGAATAATCGAGCTGGGACCTATTAACTTTTCCTATATATGACATAATCAATGCTCGTGCCAAATTACATCGGGAAGTGAGAGAATTAGATTCCGTACATAAAATTTGGATGCTAATTCTTTTGCGCTTAGAATTGAATAATCGAGTTGGGACATATTAACTTTTCCCATTTATGACATAATCAATGCTCGTGCCAAATTACATCGGGAAGCGAGAGAATTAGATTCCGTATATAAAATTTGGACGCTAATTCTTTTGCGCTTAGAATTGAATAATCGAGTTGGGACCTATTAACTTTTCCTATTTATGACATAATCAATGCTCGTGCCAAATTTCAAGTTTCTCTGACATTGGGAAGTGAGAGAATGAGATTTTGTATGTAAAATTTGGACGCTAATTCTTTTGCGCTTAGAATTGAATAATCGAGTTGGGACCTATTAACTTTTCCTATTTCTGACATAATCAATGCTCGTGCCAAATTTCAAGTTTCTATGACATTGGGAAGTGATGGAATTAGATTCCGTACGTAAAATTTGGACGCTAATTCTTTGGCGCATAGAATTGAATAATCGAGTTGGGACCTATTAACTTTTCCTATTTATGACATAATCAATGCTCGTGCCAAATTTCATGTTTCTATAACATTGGGAAGTGAAAAAATTAGATTCCGTACGTAAAATTTGGACGCTAATTCTTTGGCGCTTAGAATTGAATAATCGAATTGGGACCTATTAACTTTTCCTATTTATGACATAATCAATGCTCGTGCCAAATTTCACGTTTCTATGATATTGGAAAGTGAGAGAATTAGATTCCGTACATAAAATTTGGACGCTAATTTTTTGGCACTTAGAATTGAATAATCGAGTTTTGACTTATTAAGTTTTCCTATTTATATAATAATAATAATCTTTATTTGTATAGCACCAACTTATTCCGCAGCGCTTTCAGGCATGGATAAATGCAAAACAATACAATTGCAACAATTACAATGTGAGATACATTGGGTTAGACACAAATGGGTTGAGGGTGGTACAGGAGGTGCAGGGGGTGGGGAAACAGGCAGTAGGAAATTTTATGTACAGATCATTTATCAGGAGGCAAACAGGGTGGAGCACCATAGGGAGGGGCGAGGGACTAGGTCAGGGGATTTGGTATGCTTCCCTGAAGAGGTGCGTTTTTAAGGCACGTCTGAAATTTCGTGCATCGGGAATTGTCCGGATGCCTTGGGGTAGAGCATTCCAGAGGATGGGTGCTGCTCTAGTGAAGTCCTGTAGGCGAGTATGAGAGGTTCGTATTACAGGGGTGTTTAGTCTGAGGGTGTTATCTGATCGGAGTAAGCGCGCTGGGTGGTATACTATTTATTACATAATCAATGCTCGTGCCAAATTACATTGGGAAGTGAGAGAATTAGATTCCGTACGTAAAATTTGGACGCTAATTCTTTGGCGCAAAGAATTGAATAATCGAGTTGGCACCCATTAGCTTTTCCTATTTATGACATAATCAATGCTTGTGCCAAATTTCAAGTTTTTATGACATTGGGAAGTGAGAAAATTAGATTCCGTACGTAAAATATGGACGCTAATTCTTTGGCGCAAAGAATTGAATAATCGAGTTGGCACCCATTAGCTTTTCCTATTTATGACATAATCAATGCTCATGCCAAATTTCAAGTTTTTATGACATTGGGAAGTGAGAGAATTAGATTTTGTACGTAAAATTTGGACGCTAATTCTTTTGTGCTTACAATTGAATAATTGCGTTGGGACTCATTAAATTAACTTTTCCTATTTGTGACATAATCAATGCTCGTGCCAAATTTCAAGTTTCTATGACATTGGGAAGTAATGGAATTAGATTCCGTACTTAAAATTTGGACGCTAATTCCTTTGTGCTTATTCTTTGTGCTTAGAATTGAATAATCGAGTTGGGACCTATCAGCTTTTCCTATTTATGAGATAATCAATGGTCGTGCCAAATTTCAAGTTTCTATGACATTGGGAAGTGAGAGAATTAGATTTTTTACATAAAATTTGGAGGCTAATTCTTTTGCGCTTAGAATTGAATAATCGAGTTGGGACCTATTAACTTTTCCTATTTCTGACATAATCAATGCTCGTGCCAAATTACATCGGGAAGTGAGGGAACTAGATTCCGTACGTAAAATTTGGACGCTAATTCTTTTGCGCTTAGAATTGAATAATCGAGTTGGGACCTATTAACTTTTCCTATTTCTGACATAATCAATGCTCGTGCCAAATTTCAAGTTTCTATGACATTGGGAAGTTAGAGAATTAGATTTTTTACGTAAAATTTGGACGCTAATTCTTTTGCGCTTAGAATTGAATAATCGAGTTGGGACCTATTAACTTTTCCTAATTCTGACATAATCAATGCTCGTGCCAAATTTCAAGTTTCTATGATATTGGGAAATGATGGAATTAGATTCCGTACGTAAAATTTGGACGCTAATTCTTTGGCACATAGAATTGAATAATCGAGTTGGGACCTAATAATTTTTCCTATTTATGACATAATCAATGCTCGTGCCAAATTTCATGTTTCTATAACATTGGGAAGTGAAAAAATTAGATTCCGTACGTAAAATGTGGACGCTAATTCTTTGGCGCTTAGAATTGAATAATCGAGTTCGGACCTGTTAACTTTTCCTATTTATGACATAATCAATGCTCGTGCCAAATTTCAAGTTTCTATGACATTGGGAAGTGAGAGAATGAGATTTTGTACATAAAATTTGGACGCTAATTCTTTTGCGCTTAGAATTGAATAATCGAGTTGGGATCTATTAACTTTTCCTATTTCTGACATAATCAATGCTCGTGCCAAATTTCAAGTTTCTATGACATTGGGAAGTGAGAGAATGAGATTTTGTACGTAAAATTTGGACGCTAATTCTTTTGCGCTTAGAATTGAATAATCGAGTTGGAACCTATTAACTTTTCCTATTTCTGACATAATCAATGCTCGTGCCAAATTTCAAGTTTCTATGACATTGGGAAGTGAGAGAATGAGATTTTGTACGTAAAATTTGGACGCTAATTCTTTTGCGCTTAGAATTAAATAATCGAGTTGGGACCGATTAACTTTTCCTATTTATGACATAATCAATGCTCATGCCAAATTTCATGTTTCTATGACATCGCAAAGTGAGAAAATTAGATTCCGTACATAAAATTTGGATGCTAATTTTTTTGCTCTTAGAATTGAATAATGGAGTTGGGACCCATCAACTTTTCCTATTTCTGACATAATCAATGCTCGTGCCAAATTACATCGAGAAGTGACAGAATTAGATTCCATACATAAAATTTGGACGCTAATTCTTTTGCGCTTAGAATTAAATAATCGAGTTGGGACCTGTTAACTTTTCCTATTTCTGACATAATCAATGCTCGTGCCAAATTTCACGTTTCTATGACATTTGGAAGTGAGAGAATTAGATTCCGTACGTAAAATTTGGACACTAATTCTTTTGCGCTTAGAATTGAATAATCGAGTTGGGACCCATTAGCTTTTCCTATGTATGACATAAGCACTGCTCGTGCCAAATTTCATGTTTCTATAACATTGGGAAGTGAAAAAATTAGATTCCGTACGTAAAATTTGGACGCTAATTCTTTGGCGCTTAGAATTGAATAATCGAATTGGGACCTATTAACTTTTCCTATTTATGACATAATCAATGCTCGTGCCAAATTTCAAGTTTCTATGATATTGGAAAGTGAGAGAATTAGATTCCGTACGTAAAATTTGGCCGCTAATTTTTTTGCACTTAGAATTGAATAATCGAGTTTTGACTTATTAAGTTTTCCTATTTATATAATAATAATAATCTTTATTTGTATAGCACCAACTTATTCCGCAGCGCTTTCAGGCATGGATAAATGCAAAACAATACAATTGCAACAATTACAATGTGAGATACATTGGGTTAGACACAAATGGGTTGAGGGTGGTACAGGAGGTGCAGGGGGTGGGGAAACAGGCAGTAGGAAATTTTATGTACAGATCATTTATCAGGAGGCAAACAGGGTGGAGCACCATAGGGAGGGGCGAGGGACTAGGTCAGGGGATTTGGTATGCTTCCCTGAAGAGGTGCGTTTTTAAGGCACGTCTGAAATTTCGTGCATCGGGAATTGTCCGGATGCCTTGGGGTAGAGCATTCCAGAGGATGGGTGCTGCTCTAGTGAAGTCCTGTAGGCGAGTATGAGAGGTTCGTATTACAGGGGTGTTTAGTCTGAGGGTGTTATCTGATCGGAGTAAGCGCGCTGGGTGGTATACTATTTATTACATAATCAATGCTCGTGCCAAATTACATTGGGAAGTGAGAGAATTAGATTCCGTACGTAAAATTTGGACGCTAATTCTTTGGCGCAAAGAATTGAATAATCGAGTTGGCACCCATTAGCTTTTCCTATTTATGACATAATCAATGCTTGTGCCAAATTTCAAGTTTTTATGACATTGGGAAGTGAGAAAATTAGATTCCGTACGTAAAATATGGACGCTAATTCTTTGGCGCAAAGAATTGAATAATCGAGTTGGCACCCATTAGCTTTTCCTATTTATGACATAATCAATGCTCATGCCAAATTTCAAGTTTTTATGACATTGGGAAGTGAGAGAATTAGATTTTGTACGTAAAATTTGGACGCTAATTCTTTTGTGCTTACAATTGAATAATTGCGTTGGGACTCATTAAATTAACTTTTCCTATTTGTGACATAATCAATGCTCGTGCCAAATTTCAAGTTTCTATGACATTGGGAAGTAATGGAATTAGATTCCGTACTTAAAATTTGGACGCTAATTCCTTTGTGCTTATTCTTTGTGCTTAGAATTGAATAATCGAGTTGGGACCTATCAGCTTTTCCTATTTATGAGATAATCAATGGTCGTGCCAAATTTCAAGTTTCTATGACATTGGGAAGTGAGAGAATTAGATTTTTTACATAAAATTTGGAGGCTAATTCTTTTGCGCTTAGAATTGAATAATCGAGTTGGGACCTATTAACTTTTCCTATTTCTGACATAATCAATGCTCGTGCCAAATTACATCGGGAAGTGAGGGAACTAGATTCCGTACGTAAAATTTGGACGCTAATTCTTTTGCGCTTAGAATTGAATAATCGAGTTGGGACCTATTAACTTTTCCTAATTCTGACATAATCAATGCTCGTGCCAAATTTCAAGTTTCTATGATATTGGGAAATGATGGAATTAGATTCCGTACGTAAAATTTGGACGCTAATTCTTTGGCGCATAGAATTGAATAATCGAGTTGGGACCTAATAATTTTTCCTATTTATGACATAATCAATGCTCGTGCCAAATTTCATGTTTCTATAACATTGGGAAGTGAAAAAATTAGATTCCGTACGTAAAATGTGGACGCTAATTCTTTGGCGCTTAGAATTGAATAATCGAGTTCGGACCTGTTAACTTTTCCTATTTATGACATAATCAATGCTCGTGCCAAATTTCAAGTTTCTATGACATTGGGAAGTGAGAGAATGAGATTTTGTACATAAAATTTGGACGCTAATTCTTTTGCGCTTAGAATTGAATAATCGAGTTGGGATCTATTAACTTTTCCTATTTCTGACATAATCAATGCTCGTGCCAAATTTCAAGTTTCTATGACATTGGGAAGTGAGAGAATGAGATTTTGTACGTAAAATTTGGACGCTAATTCTTTTGCGCTTAGAATTGAATAATCGAGTTGGAACCTATTAACTTTTCCTATTTCTGACATAATCAATGCTCGTGCCAAATTTCAAGTTTCTATGACATTGGGAAGTGAGAGAATTAGATTTTTTACGTAAAATTTGGACGCTAATTCTTTTGCGCTTAGAATTGAATAATCGAGTTGGGACTCATTAGCTTTTCCTATTTATGACATAATCAATGCTCGTGCCAAATTTCAAGTTTCTATGACATTGGGAAGTGATGGAATTAGATTCCGTACGTAAAATTTGGACGCTAATTCTTTGGCGCATAGAATTGAATAATCGAGTTGGGACCTATTAACTTTTCCTATTTATGACATAATCAATGCTCGTGCCAAATTTCATGTTTCTATAACATTGGGAAGTGAAAAAATTAGATTCCGTACGTAAAATTTGGACGCTAATTCTTTGGCGCTTAGAATTGAATAATCGAGTTGGGACCTGTTAACTTTTCCTATTTATGACATAATCAATGCTCGTGACAAATTTCATGTTTCTATGATATTGGAAAGTGAGAGAATTAGATTCCGTACGTAAAATTTGGACGCTAATTCTTTGGCGCTTAGAATTGAATAATCGAGTTGGGACCTGTTAACTTTTCCTATTTATGACATAATCAATACTCATGCCAAATTTCATGTTTCTATGACATCGGGGAGTGAGAAAATTAGATTTCGTACGTAAAATTGGGATGCTAATTTTTTTGCTCTAAGAATTGAATAATGGAGTTGGGACCTATTAACTTTCACTATTTCTGACATAATCAATGCTCGTGCCAAATTACATCGGGAAGTGAGAGAATGAGATTTTGTGCGTAAAATTTGGATGCTAATTCTTTTGCGCTTAGAATTGAATAATCGAGTTGGGACCTATTAATTTTTCCTATTTCTGACATAATCAATGCTCGTGCCAAATTTCAAGTTTCTATGACATTGGGAAGAGAGAGAATGAGATTTTGTACGTAAAATTTGGACGCTAATTCTTTTGCGCTTAGAATTGAATAATCGAGTTGGGACCTATTAACTTTTCCTATTTCTGACATAATCAATGCTCGTGCCAAATTTCAAGTTTCTATAATATTGCAAAGTGAGAGAATTAAATTCCGTACGTAAAGTTTGGACGCTAATTCTTTTGCGCTTAGAATTAAATAATCGAGTTGGGACCGATTAACTTTTTCTATTCATGACATAATCAATGCTTGTGCCAAATTACATCGGGAAGTGAGAGAATTAGATTCCGTACATAAAATTTGGACGCTAATTCTTTTGCGCTTAGAATTGAATAATCGAGTTGGGACATATTAACTTTTCCCATTTATGACATAATCAATGCTCGTGCCAAATTACATCGGGAAGCGAGAGAATTAGATTCCGTACATAAAATTTGGACGCTGATTCTTTTGCGCTTAGAATTGAATAATCGAGTTGGGACCTATTAACTTTTCCTATATCTGACATAATCAATGCTCGTGCCAAATTTCAAGTTTCTATGACATTGGGAAGTGAGAGAATGAGATTTTGTACGTAAAATTTGGACGCTAATTCTTTTGTGCTTAGAATTGAATAATCGAGTTGGGACCTATTAACTTTTCCTATTTCTGACATAATCAATGCTCGTGCCAAATTTCAAGTTTCTATGACATTGGGAAGTGAGAGAATTAGATTTTGTACGTAAAATTTGGATGCTAATTCTTTTGCGCTTTGACTTGAATAATCGAGTTGGGACTCATTAGCTTTTCCTATTTATGACATAATCAATGCTCGTGCCAAATTTCAAGTTTCTATGACATTGGGAAGTGATGGAATTAGATTCCGTACATAAAATTTGGACGCTAATTCTTTGGCGCATAGAATCGAATAATCGAGTTGGGACCTATTAACTTTTCCTATTTATGACATAATCAATGCTCGTGCCAAATTTCATGTTTCTATAACATTGGGAAGTGAAAAAATTAGATTCCGTACGTAAAATTTGGACGCTAATTCTTTGGCGCTTAGAATTGAATATTTGAGTTGGGACCTGTTAACTTTTCCTATTTATGACATAATCAATGCTCGTGCCAAATTTCACGTTTCTATGATATTGGAAAGAGAGAGAATTAGATTCCGTACATAAAATTGGGATGCTAATTTTTTTGCTCTTAGAATTGAATAATGGAGTTGGGACCTATTAACTTTTCCTATTTCTGACATAATCAATGCTCGTGCCAAATTACATCGGGAAGTGAGAGAATTAGATTCCGTACGTAAAATTTGGACGCTAATTCTTTTGCGCTTAGAATTGAATAATCGAGTTGGGACCTATTAACTTTTCCTATTTCTGACATAATCAATGGTCGTGCCAAATTTCAAGTTTCTGTGACATTGGGAAGTGAAAAAATTAGATTCCGTACGTAAAATTTGGATGCTATTTCTTTGGCGCTTAGAATTGAATAATCGAATTGGGACCTATTAACTTTTCCTATTTATGACATAATCAATGCTCGTGCCAAATTTCAAGTTTCTATGATATTGGAAAGTGAGAGAATTAGATTCCGTACGTAAAATTTGGAAGCTAATTTTTTTGCGCTTAGAATTGAATAATCGAGCTGGGACCTATTAACTTTTCCTATTTATGACATAATCAATGCTCGTGCCAAATTACATCGGGAAGCGAGAGAATTAGATTCCGTACATAAAATTTGGACGCTAATTCTTTTGCGCTTAGAATTGAATAATCGAGTTGGGACCTATTAACTTTTCCTATTTCTGACATAATCAATGCTCGTGCCAAATTTCAAGTTTCTATGACATTGGGAAGTGAGAGAATGAGATTTTGTACGTAAAATTTGGACGCTAATTCTTTTGTGCTTAGAATTGAATAATCGAGTTGGGACCTATTAACTTTTCCTATTTCTGACATAATCAATGCTCGTGCCAAATTTCAAATTTCTATGACATTGGGAAGTGAGAGAATGCGATTTTGTACGTAAAATTTGGACGCTAATTCTTTTGCGCTTAGAATTGAATAATCGAGTTGGGACCTATTAACTTTTCCTATTTCTGACATAATCAATGCTCGTGCCAAATTTCAAGTTTCTATGACATTGGGAAGTGAGAAAATGAGATTTTGTACGTAAAATTTGGATGCTAATTCTTTGGCGCTTAGAATTGAATAATCGAGTTGGGACCTGTTAACTTTTCCTATTTATGACATAATCAATGCTCGTGACAAATTTCACGTTTCTATGATATTGGAAAGTGAGAGAATTAGATTCCGTACGTAAAATTTGGACGCTAATTCTTTGGCGCTTAGAATTGAATAATCGAGTTGGGACCTGTTAACTTTTCCTATTTATGACATAATCAATACTCATGCCAAATTTCATGTTTCTATGACATCGCGGAGTGAGAAAATTAGATTCCGTACATAAAATTGGGATGCTAATTTTTTTGCTCTTAGAATTGAATAATGGAGTTGGGACCTATTAACTTTCCCTATTTCTGACATAATCAATGCTCGTGCCAAATTAAATCGGGAAGTGAGAGAATTAGATTCCGTACGTAAAATTTGGACGCTAATTCTTTGGCGCATAGAATTGAATAATCGAGTTGGGACCTATTAACTTTTCCTATTTATGACATAATCAATGCTCGTGCCAAATTTCAAGTTTCTATGACATTGGGAAGCGATGGAATTAGATTCCGTACATAAAATTTGGACGCTAATTTTTTTTCGCTTAGAATTGAATAATCGAGTTGGGACCTATTAACTTTTCCTATTTATGACATAATCAATGCTCATGCCAAATTTCATGTTTCTATGACATCGCGAAGTCAGAAAACTAGATTCCGTACGTAAAATTTGGACGCTAATTCTTTTGCGCTTAGAATTAAATAATCGAGTTGGGACCTAATAACTGTTCCTATTTCTGACATAATCAATGCTCGTGCCAAATTTCAAGTTTCTATGATATTGCAAAGTAAGAGAATTAAATTCCGTACGTAAAATTTGGACGCTAATTCTTTGGCGCTTAGAATTGAATAATCGAGTTGGGACCTATTAACTTTTCCTATTTATGACATAATCAATGCTCATGCCAAATTACATCGGGAAGTGAGGGAATTAGATTCCGTATGTAAAATTTGGACGCTAATTCTTTTGCGCTTAGAATTGAATAATCGAGTTGGGACCTATTAACTTTTCCTATTTCTGACATAATCAATGCTCGTGCCAAATTTCAAGTTTCTATGACATTGGGAAGTGAGAGAATTAGATTTTTTACGTAAAATTTGGATACTAATTCTTTTGCGCTTAGAATTGAATAATCGAGTTGGGACCTATTAACTTTTCCTATTTCTGACATAATCAAAGCTCGTGCCAAATTCAAGTTTCTATGATATTGCAAAGTGACAGAATTAAATTCCGTACGTAAAATTTGGATGCTAATTCTTTTGCGCTTAGAATTAAATAATCGAGTTGGGACCTATTAACTTTTCCTATTTCTGACATAATCAATGCTCGTGCCAAATTTCAAGTTTCTATGACATTGGGAAGTGAGAGAATTAGATTTTTTACGTAAAATTTGGACGCTAATTCTTTTGCGCTTAGAATTGAATAATCGAGTTGGGACCTATTAACTTTTCCTAATTCTGACATAATCAATGCTCGTGCCAAATTTCAAGTTTCTATGATATTGGGAAATGATGGAATTAGATTCCGTACGTAAAATTTGGACGCTAATTCTTTGGCGCATAGAATTGAATAATCGAGTTGGGACCTAATAATTTTTCCTATTTATGACATAATCAATGCTCGTGCCAAATTTCATGTTTCTATAACATTGGGAAGTGAAAAAATTAGATTCCGTACGTAAAATGTGGACGCTAATTCTTTGGCGCTTAGAATTGAATAATCGAGTTCGGACCTGTTAACTTTTCCTATTTATGACATAATCAATGCTCGTGCCAAATTTCAAGTTTCTATGACATTGGGAAGTGAGAGAATGAGATTTTGTACATAAAATTTGGACGCTAATTCTTTTGCGCTTAGAATTGAATAATCGAGTTGGGATCTATTAACTTTTCCTATTTCTGACATAATCAATGCTCGTGCCAAATTTCAAGTTTCTATGACATTGGGAAGTGAGAGAATGAGATTTTGTACGTAAAATTTGGACGCTAATTCTTTTGCGCTTAGAATTGAATAATCAAGTTGGAACCTATTAACTTTTCCTATTTCTGACATAATCAATGCTCGTGCCAAATTTCAAGTTTCTATGACATTGGGAAGTGAGAGAATTAGATTTTTTACGTAAAATTTGGACGCTAATTCTTTTGCGCTTAGAATTGAATAATCGAGTTGGGACTCATTAGCTTTTCCTATTTATGACATAATCAATGCTCGTGCCAAATTTCAAGTTTCTATGACATTGGGAAGTGATGGAATTAGATTCCGTACGTAAAATTTGGACGCTAATTCTTTGGCGCATAGAATTGAATAATCGAGTTGGGACCTATTAACTTTTCCTATTTATGACATAATCAATGCTCGTGCCAAATTTCATGTTTCTATAACATTGGGAAGTGAAAAAATTAGATTCCGTACGTAAAATTTGGACGCTAATTCTTTGGCGCTTAGAATTGAATAATCGAGTTGGGACCTGTTAACTTTTCCTATTTATGACATAATCAATGCTCGTGACAAATTTCACGTTTCTATGATATTGGAAAGTGAGAGAATTAGATTCCGTACGTAAAATTTGGACGCTAATTCTTTGGCGCTTAGAATTGAATAATCGAGTTGGGACCTGTTAACTTTTCCTATTTATGACATAATCAATACTCATGCCAAATTTCATGTTTCTATGACATCGGGGAGTGAGAAAATTAGATTTCGTACGTAAAATTGGGATGCTAATTTTTTTGCTCTAAGAATTGAATAATGGAGTTGGGACCTATTAACTTTCACTATTTCTGACATAATCAATGCTCGTGCCAAATTACATCGGGAAGTGAGAGAATGAGATTTTGTGCGTAAAATTTGGATGCTAATTCTTTTGCGCTTAGAATTGAATAATCGAGTTGGGACCTATTAATTTTTCCTATTTCTGACATAATCAATGCTCGTGCCAAATTTCAAGTTTCTATGACATTGGGAAGAGAGAGAATGAGATTTTGTACGTAAAATTTGGACGCTAATTCTTTTGCGCTTAGAATTGAATAATCGAGTTGGGACCTATTAACTTTTCCTATTTCTGACATAATCAATGCTCGTGCCAAATTTCAAGTTTCTATAATATTGCAAAGTGAGAGAATTAAATTCCGTACGTAAAGTTTGGACGCTAATTCTTTTGCGCTTAGAATTAAATAATCGAGTTGGGACCGATTAACTTTTTCTATTCATGACATAATCAATGCTTGTGCCAAATTACATCGGGAAGTGAGAGAATTAGATTCCGTACATAAAATTTGGACGCTAATTCTTTTGCGCTTAGAATTGAATAATCGAGTTGGGACATATTAACTTTTCCCATTTATGACATAATCAATGCTCGTGCCAAATTACATCGGGAAGCGAGAGAATTAGATTCCGTACATAAAATTTGGACGCTGATTCTTTTGCGCTTAGAATTGAATAATCGAGTTGGGACCTATTAACTTTTCCTATTTCTGACATAATCAATGCTCGTGCCAAATTTCAAGTTTCTATGACATTGGGAAGTGAGAGAATGAGATTTTGTACGTAAAATTTGGACGCTAATTCTTTTGTGCTTAGAATTGAATAATCGAGTTGGGACCTATTAACTTTTCCTATTTCTGACATAATCAATGCTCGTGCCAAATTTCAAGTTTCTATGACATTGGGAAGTGAGAGAATTAGATTTTGTACGTAAAATTTGGATGCTAATTCTTTTGCGCTTTGACTTGAATAATCGAGTTGGGACTCATTAGCTTTTCCTATTTATGACATAATCAATGCTCGTGCCAAATTTCAAGTTTCTATGACATTGGGAAGTGATGGAATTAGATTCCGTACATAAAATTTGGACACTAATTCTTTGGCGCATAGAATCGAATAATCGAGTTGGGACCTATTAACTTTTCCTATTTATGACATAATCAATGCTCGTGCCAAATTTCATGTTTCTATAACATTGGGAAGTGAAAAAATTAGATTCCGTACGTAAAATTTGGACGCTAATTCTTTGGCGCTTAGAATTGAATATTTGAGTTGGGACCTGTTAACTTTTCCTATTTATGACATAATCAATGCTCGTGCCAAATTTCACGTTTCTATGATATTGGAAAGAGAGAGAATTAGATTCCGTACATAAAATTGGGATGCTAATTTTTTTGCTCTTAGAATTGAATAATGGAGTTGGGACCTATTAACTTTTCCTATTTCTGACATAATCAATGCTCGTGCCAAATTACATCGGGAAGTGAGAGAATTAGATTCCGTACGTAAAATTTGGACGCTAATTCTTTTGCGCTTAGAATTGAATAATCGAGTTGGGACCTATTAACTTTTCCTATTTCTGACATAATCAATGGTCGTGCCAAATTTCAAGTTTCTGTGACATTGGGAAGTGAAAAAATTAGATTCCGTACGTAAAATTTGGATGCTATTTCTTTGGCGCTTAGAATTGAATAATCGAATTGGGACCTATTAACTTTTCCTATTTATGACATAATCAATGCTCGTGCCAAATTTCAAGTTTCTATGATATTGGAAAGTGAGAGAATTAGATTCCGTACGTAAAATTTGGAAGCTAATTTTTTTGCGCTTAGAATTGAATAATCGAGCTGGGACCTATTAACTTTTCCTATTTATGACATAATCAATGCTCGTGCCAAATTACATCGGGAAGCGAGAGAATTAGATTCCGTACATAAAATTTGGACGCTAATTCTTTTGCGCTTAGAATTGAATAATCGAGTTGGGACCTATTAACTTTTCCTATTTCTGACATAATCAATGCTCGTGCCAAATTTCAAGTTTCTATGACATTGGGAAGTGAGAGAATGAGATTTTGTACGTAAAATTTGGACGCTAATTCTTTTGTGCTTAGAATTGAATAATCGAGTTGGGACCTATTAACTTTTCCTATTTCTGACATAATCAATGCTCGTGCCAAATTTCAAATTTCTATGACATTGGGAAGTGAGAGAATGCGATTTTGTACGTAAAATTTGGACGCTAATTCTTTTGCGCTTAGAATTGAATAATCGAGTTGGGACCTATTAACTTTTCCTATTTCTGACATAATCAATGCTCGTGCCAAATTTCAAGTTTCTATGACATTGGGAAGTGAGAAAATGAGATTTTGTACGTAAAATTTGGATGCTAATTCTTTGGCGCTTAGAATTGAATAATCGAGTTGGGACCTGTTAACTTTTCCTATTTATGACATAATCAATGCTCGTGACAAATTTCACGTTTCTATGATATTGGAAAGTGAGAGAATTAGATTCCGTACGTAAAATTTGGACGCTAATTCTTTGGCGCTTAGAATTGAATAATCGAGTTGGGACCTGTTAACTTTTCCTATTTATGACATAATCAATACTCATGCCAAATTTCATGTTTCTATGACATCGCGGAGTGAGAAAATTAGATTCCGTACATAAAATTGGGATGCTAATTTTTTTGCTCTTAGAATTGAATAATGGAGTTGGGACCTATTAACTTTCCCTATTTCTGACATAATCAATGCTCGTGCCAAATTAAATCGGGAAGTGAGAGAATTAGATTCCGTACGTAAAATTTGGACGCTAATTCTTTGGCGCATAGAATTGAATAATCGAGTTGGGACCTATTAACTTTTCCTATTTATGACATAATCAATGCTCGTGCCAAATTTCAAGTTTCTATGACATTGGGAAGCGATGGAATTAGATTCCGTACATAAAATTTGGACGCTAATTTTTTTGCGCTTAGAATTGAATAATCGACTTGGGACCTATTAACTTTTCCTATTTATGACATAATCAATGCTCATGCCAAATTTCATGTTTCTATGACATCGCGAAGTCAGAAAACTAGATTCCGTACGTAAAATTTGGACGCTAATTCTTTTGCGCTTAGAATTAAATAATCGAGTTGGGACCTAATAACTGTTCCTATTTCTGACATAATCAATGCTCGTGCCAAATTTCAAGTTTCTATGATATTGCAAAGTAAGAGAATTAAATTCCGTACGTAAAATTTGGACGCTAATTCTTTGGCGCTTAGAATTGAATAATCGAGTTGGGACCTATTAACTTTTCCTATTTATGACATAATCAATGCTCGTGCCAAATTACATCGGGAAGTGAGGGAATTAGATTCCGTATGTAAAATTTGGACGCTAATTCTTTTGCGCTTAGAATTGAATAATCGAGTTGGGACCTATTAACTTTTCCTATTTCTGACATAATCAATGCTCGTGCCAAATTTCAAGTTTCTATGACATTGGGAAGTGAGAGAATTAGATTTTTTACGTAAAATTTGGATACTAATTCTTTTGCGCTTAGAATTGAATAATCGAGTTGGGACCTATTAACTTTTCCTATTTATGACATAATCAATGCTCGTGCCAAATTTCAAGTTTCTATGACATTGGGAAGTGAGAGAATGAGATTTTGTACGTAAAATTTGGACGCTAATTCTTTTGCGCTTAGAATTGAATAATCGAGTTGGGACCTATTAACTTTTCCTATTTCTGACATATTCAATGCTCTTGCCAAATTTCAAGTTTCTATGACATTGGGAAGTGAGAGAATGAGATTTTGTACGTAAAATTTGGACGCTAATTCTTTTGCGCTTAGAATTGAATAATCGAGTTGGGACCTATTAACTTTTCCTATTTCTGACATAATCAATGTTCGTGCCAAATTTCAAGTTTCTATGACATTGGGAAGTGAGAGAATGAGATTTTGTACGTAAAATTTGGACGCTAATTCTTTTGCGCTTAGAAGTGAATAATCGAGTTGGGACCTATTAACTTTTCCTATTTATGACATAATCAATGCTCGTGCCAAATTTCAAGTTTCTATGACATTGGGAAGTGAGAGAATTAGATTTTGTACGTAAAATTTGGATGCTAATTCTTTTGCGCTTTGAAGTGAATAATCGAGTTGGGACTCATTAGCTTTTCCTATTTATGACATAATCAATGCTCGTGCCAAATTTCATGTTTCTATAACATTGGGAAGTGAAAAAATTAGATTCCGTACGTAAAATTTGGACGCTAATTCTTTGGCTCTTAGAATTGAATATTCGAGTTGGGACCTGTTAACTTTTCCTATTTATGACATAATCAATGCTCGTGCCAAATTTCACGTTTCTATGATATTGGAAAGAGAGAGAATTAGATTCCGTACATAAAATTTGGACGCTAATTCTTTGGCGCTTAGAATTGAATAATCGAGTTGGGACCTGTTAACTTTTCCTATTTATGACATAATCAATGCTCGTGCCAAATTACATTGGGAAGTGAGAGAATTAGATTCCGCACATAAAATTGGGATGCTAATTTTTTTGCTCTTAGAATTGAATAATGGAGTTGGGACCTATTAACTTTTCCTATTTCTGACATAATCAATGCTCGTGCCAAATTACATCGGGAAGTGAGAGAATTAGATTCCGTACGTAAAATTTGGACGCTAATTCTTTTGCGCTTAGAATTGAATAATCGAGTTGGGACCTATTAACTTTTCCTATTTCTGACATAATCAATGCTCGTGCCAAATTTCAAGTTTCTGTGACATTGGGAAGTGAAAAAATTAGATTCCGTACGTAAAATTTGGATGCTATTTCTTTGGCGCTTAGAATTGAATAATCGAATTGGGACCTATTAACTTTTCCTATTTATGACATAATCAATGCTCGTGCCAAATTTCAAGTTTCTATGATATTGGAAAGTGAGAGAATTAGATTCCGTACGTAAAATTTGGAAGCTAATTTTTTTGCGCTTAGAATTGAATAATCGAGCTGGGACCTATTAACTTTTCCTATTTATGACATAATCAATGCTCGTGCCAAATTACATCGGGAAGTGAGGGAATTAGATTCCGTAGGTAAAATTTAAACGCTAATTCTTTTGCGCTTAGAATTAAATAATCGAGTTGGGATCGATTAACTTTTTCTATTTATGACATAATCAATATTCATGCCAAATTTCATGTTTCTATGACATCGCGGAGTGAGAAAATTAGATTCCGTACATAAAATTGGGATGCGAATTTTTTTGCTCTTAGAATTGAATAATGGAGTTGGGACCTATTAACTTTTCCTATTTCTGACATAATCAATGCTCGTGCCAAATTACATCAGGAAGTGAGAGAATTAGATTCCGTACATAAAATTTGGACGCTAATTCTTTTGCGCTTAGAATTGAATAATCGAGTTGGGACCTATTAACTTTTCCTATTTATGACATAATCAATGCTCGTGCCAAATTTCAAATTTCTATGACATTGGGAAGTGATGGAATTAGATTCCGTACGTAAAATTTGGACGCTAATTCTTTGGCGCATAGAATTGAATAATCGAGTTGGGACCTATTAACTTTTCCTATTTATGACATAATCAATGCTCGTGCCAAATTTCAAGTTTCTATGACATTGGGAAGCGATGGAATTAGATTCCGTACATAAAATTTGGACGCTAATTTTTTTGCGCTTAGAATTGAATAATCGAGTTGGGACCTATTAACTTTTCCTATTTATGACATAATCAATGCTCATGCCAAATTTCATGTTTCTATGACATCGCGAAGTCAGAAAACTAGATTCCGTACGTAAAATTTGGACGCTAATTCTTTTGCGCTTAGAATTAAATAATCGAGTTGGGACCTAATAACTGTTCCTATTTCTGACATAATCAATGCTCGTGCCAAATTTCAAGTTTCTATGATATTGCAAAGTAAGAGAATTAAATTCCGTACGTAAAATTTGGACGCTAATTCTTTGGCGCTTAGAATTAAATAATCGAGTTGGGACCTATTAACTTTTCCTATTTATGACATAATCAATGCTCGTGCCAAATTACATCGGGAAGTGAGGGAATAAGATTCCGTATGTAAAATTTGGACGCTAATTCTTTTGCGCTTAGAATTGAATAATCGAGTTGGGACCTATTAACTTTTCCTATTTATGACATAATCAATGCTCGTGCCAAATTTCAAATTTCTATGACATTGGGAAGTGATGGAATTAGATTCCGTACGTAAAATTTGGACGCTAATTCTTTGGCGCATAGAATTGAATAATCGAGTTGGGACCTATTAACTTTTCCTATTTATGACATAATCAATGCTCGTGCCAAATTTCAAGTTTCTATGACATTGGGAAGCGATGGAATTAGATTCCGTACATAAAATTTGGACGCTAATTTTTTTGCGCTTAGAATTGAATAATCGAGTTGGGACCTATTAACTTTTCCTATTTATGACATAATCAATGCTCATGCCAAATTTCATGTTTCTATGATATTGCAAAGTAAGAGAATTAAATTCCGTACGTAAAATTTGGACGCTAATTCTTTGGCGCTTAGAATTGAATAATCGAGTTGGGACCTATTAACTTTTCCTATTTATGACATAATCAATGCTCGTGCCAAATTACATCGGGAAGAGAGGGAATTAGATTCCGTATGTAAAATTTGGACGCTAATTCTTTTGCGCTTAGAATTGAATAATCGAGTTGGGACCTATTAACTTTTCCTATTTCTGACATAATCAATGCTCGTGCCAAATTTCAAGTTTCTATGACATTGGGAAGTGAGAGAATTAGATTTTTTACGTAAAATTTGGATACTAATTCTTTTGCGCTTAGAATTGAATAATCGAGTTGGGACCTATTAACTTTTCCTATTTCTGACATAATCAAAGCTCGTGCCTAATTCAAGTTTCTATGATATTGCAAAGTGACAGAATTAAATTCCGTACGTAAAATTTGGACGCTAATTCTTTTGCGCTTAGAATTAAATAATCGAGTTGGGACCTATTAACTTTTCCTATTTATGACATAATCAATGCTCGTGCCAAATTTCAAGTTTCTATGACATTGGGAAGTGAGAGAATGAGATTTTGTACGTAAAATTTGGACGCTAATTCTTTTGCGCTTAGAATTGAATAATCGAGTTGGGACCTATTAACTTTTCCTATTTCTGACATATTCAATGCTCTTGCCAAATTTCAAGTTTCTATGACATTGGGAAGTGAGAGAATGAGATTTTGTACGTAAAATTTGGACGCTAATTCTTTTGCGCTTAGAATTGAATAATCGAGTTGGGACCTATTAACTTTTCCTATTTCTGACATAATCAATGTTCGTGCCAAATTTTAAGTTTCTATGACATTGGGAAGTGAGAGAATGAGATTTTGTACATAAAATTTGGACGCTAATTCTTTGGCGCTTAGAATTGAATAATCGAGTTGGGACCTATTAACTTTTCCTATTTATGACATAATCAATGCTCGTGCCAAATTTCAAGTTTCTATGACATTGGGAAGTGAGAGAATTAGATTTTGTACGTAAAATTTGGATGCTAATTCTTTTGCGCTTAGAATTGAATAATCGAGTTGGGACTCATTAGCTTTTCCTATTTATGACATAATCAATGCTCGTGCCAAATTTCAAGTTTCTATGACATTGGGAAGTGATGGAATTAGATTCCGTACGTAAAATTTGGACGCTAATTCTTTGGCGCATAGAATCGAATAATCGAGTTGGGACCTATTAACTTTTCCTATTTATGACATAATCAATGCTCGTGCCAAATTTCATGTTTCTATAACATTGGGAAGTGAAAAAATTAGATTCCGTACGTAAAATTTGGACGCTAATTCTTTGGCGCTTAGAATTGAATATTCGAGTTGGGACCTGTTAACTTTTCCTATTTATGACATAATCAATGCTCATGCCAATTTACATCGGGAAGTGAGAGAATTAGATTCCGTACATAAAATTGGGATGCTAATTTTTTTGCTCTTAGAATTGAATAATGGAGTTGGGACCTATTAACTTTTCCTATTTCTGACATAATCAATGCTCGTGCCAAATTACATCGGGAAGTGAGAGAATTAGATTCCGTACGTAAAATTTGGACGCTAATTCTTTTGCGCTTAGAATTGAGTAATCGAGTTGGGACCTACTAACTTTTCCTATTTCTGACATAATCAATGCTCGTGCCAAATTTCAAGTTTCTGTGACATTGGGAAGTGAAAAAATTAGATTCCGTACGTAAAATTTGGATGCTATTTCTTTGGCGCTTAGAATTGAATAATCGAATTGGGACCTATTAACTTTTCCTATTTATGACATAATCAATGCTCGTGCCAAATTTCAAGTTTCTATGATATTGGAAAGTGAGAGAATTAGATTCCGTACGTAAAATTTGGAAGCTAATTTTTTTGCGCTTAGAATTGAATAATCGAGCTGGGACCTATTAACTTTTCCTATTTATGACATAATCAATGCTCGTGCCAAATTACATCGGGAAGTGAGGGAATTAGATTCCGTAGGTAAAATTTAAACGCTAATTCTTTTGCGCTTAGAATTAAATAATCGAGTTGGGATCGATTAACTTTTTCTATTTATGACATAATCAATATTCATGCCAAATTTCATGTTTCTATGACATCGCGGAGTGAGAAAATTAGATTCCGTACATAAAATTGGGATGCGAATTTTTTTGCTCTTAGAATTGAATAATGGAGTTGGGACCTATTAACTTTTCCTATTTCTGACATAATCAATGCTCGTGCCAAATTACATCAGGAAGTGAGAGAATTAGATTCCGTACATAAAATTTGGACGCTAATTCTTTTGCGCTTAGAATTGAATAATCGAGTTGGGACCTATTAACTTTTCCTATTTATGACATAATCAATGCTCGTGCCAAATTTCAAATTTCTATGACATTGGGAAGTGATGGAATTAGATTCCGTACGTAAAATTTGGACGCTAATTCTTTGGCGCTTAGAATTGAATAATCGAGTTGGGACCTATTAACTTTTCCTATTTATGACATAATCAATGCTCATGCCAAATTTCATGTTTCTATGACATCGCGAAATCAGAAAAATAGATTCCGTACGTAAAATTTGGATGCTAATTCTTTTGCGCTTAGAATTAAATAATCGAGTTGGGACCTAATAACTGTTCCTATTTCTGACATAATCAATGCTCGTGCCAAATTTCAAGTTTCTATGATATTGCAAAGTAAGAGAATTAAATTCCGTACGTAAAATTTGGACGCTAATTCTTTGGCGCTTAGAATTGAATAATCGAGTTGGGACCTATTAACTTTTCCTATTTATGACATAATCAATGCTCGTGCCAAATTACATCGGGAAGAGAGGGAATTAGATTCCGTATGTAAAATTTGGACGCTAATTCTTTTGCGCTTAGAATTGAATAATCGAGTTGGGACCTATTAACTTTTCCTATTTCTGACATAATCAATGCTCGTGCCAAATTTCAAGTTTCTATGACATTGGGAAGTGAGAGAATTAGATTTTTTACGTAAAATTTGGACGCTAATTCTTTTGCGCTTAGAATTAAATAATCGAGTTGGGACCTATTAACTTTTCCTATTTATGACATAATCAATGCTCGTGCCAAATTTCAAGTTTCTATGACATTGGGAAGTGAGAGAATGAGATTTTGTACGTAAAATTTGGACGCTAATTCTTTTGCGCTTAGAATTGAATAATCGAGTTGGGACCTATTAACTTTTCCTATTTCTGACATATTCAATGCTCTTGCCAAATTTCAAGTTTCTATGACATTGGGAAGTGAGAGAATGAGATTTTGTATGTAAAATTTGGACGCTAATTCTTTTGCGCTTAGAATTGAATAATCGAGTTGGGACCTATTAACTTTTCCTATTTCTGACATAATCAATGTTCGTGCCAAATTTTAAGTTTCTATGACATTGGGAAGTGAGAGAATGAGATTTTGTACATAAAATTTGGACGCTAATTCTTTGGCGCTTAGAATTGAATAATCGAGTTGGGACCTATTAACTTTTCCTATTTATGACATAATCAATGCTCGTGCCAAATTTCAAGTTTCTATGACATTGGGAAGTGAGAGAATTAGATTTTGTACGTAAAATTTGGATGCTAATTCTTTTGCGCTTAGAATTGAATAATCGAGTTGGGACTCATTAGCTTTTCCTATTTATGACATAATCAATGCTCGTGCCAAATTTCAAGTTTCTATGACATTGGGAAGTGATGGAATTAGATTCCGTACGTAAAATTTGGACGCTAATTCTTTGGCGCATAGAATCGAATAATCGAGTTGGGACCTATTAACTTTTCCTATTTATGACATAATCAATGCTCGTGCCAAATTTCATGTTTCTATAACATTGGGAAGTGAAAAAATTAGATTCCGTACGTAAAATTTGGACGCTAATTCTTTGGCGCTTAGAATTGAATATTCGAGTTGGGACCTGTTAACTTTTCCTATTTATGACATAATCAATGCTCATGCCAATTTACATCGGGAAGTGAGAGAATTAGATTCCGTACATAAAATTGGGATGCTAATTTTTTTGCTCTTAGAATTGAATAATGGAGTTGGGACCTATTAACTTTTCCTATTTCTGACATAATCAATGCTCGTGCCAAATTACATCGGGAAGTGAGAGAATTAGATTCCGTACGTAAAATTTGGACGCTAATTCTTTTGCGCTTAGAATTGAGTAATCGAGTTGGGACCTACTAACTTTTCCTATTTCTGACATAATCAATGCTCGTGCCAAATTTCAAGTTTCTGTGACATTGGGAAGTGAAAAAATTAGATTCCGTACGTAAAATTTGGATGCTATTTCTTTGGCGCTTAGAATTGAATAATCGAATTGGGACCTATTAACTTTTCCTATTTATGACATAATCAATGCTCGTGCCAAATTTCAAGTTTCTATGACATTGGGAAGTGAGAGAATTAGATTTTGTACGTAAAATTTGGATGCTAATTCTTTTGCGCTTTGAATTGAATAATCGAGTTGGGACTCATTAGCTTTTCCTATTTATGACATAATCAATGCTCGTGCCAAATTTCAAGTTTCTATGACATTGGGAAGTGATGGAATTAGATTCCGTACGTAAAATTTGGACGCTAATTCTTTGGCGCATAGAATCGAATAATCGAGTTGGGACCTATTAACTTTTCCTATTTATGACATAATCAATGCTCGTGCCAAATTACATCGGGAAGTGAGGGAATTAGATTCCGTAGGTAAAATTTAAACGCTAATTCTTTTGCGCTTAGAATTAAATAATCGAGTTGGGATCGATTAACTTTTTCTATTTATGACATAATCAATATTCATGCCAAATTTCATGTTTCTATGACATCGCGGAGTGAGAAAATTAGATTCCGTACATAAAATTGGGATGCGAATTTTTTTGCTCTTAGAATTGAATAATGGAGTTGGGACCTATTAACTTTTCCTATTTCTGACATAATCAATGCTCGTGCCAAATTACATCAGGAAGTGAGAGAATTAGATTCCGTACATAAAATTTGGACGCTAATTCTTTTGCGCTTAGAATTGAATAATCGAGTTGGGACCTATTAACTTTTCCTATTTATGACATAATCAATGCTCGTGCCAAATTTCAAATTTCTATGACCTTGGGAAGTGATGGAATTAGATTCCGTACGTAAAATTTGGACGCTAATTCTTTGGCGCATAGAATTGAATAATCGAGTTGGGACCTATTAACTTTTCCTATTTATGACATAATCAATGCTCGTGCCAAATTTCAAGTTTCTATGACATTGGGAAGCGATGGAATTAGATTCCGTACATAAAATTTGGACGCTAATTTTTTTGCGCTTAGAATTGAATAATCGAGTTGGGACCTATTATCTTTTCCTATTTATGACATAATCAATGCTCATGCCAAATTTCATGTTTCTATGACATCGCGAAGTCAGAAAACTAGATTCCGTACGTAAAATTTGGACGCTAATTCTTTTGCGCTTAGAATTAAATAATCGAGTTGGGACCTAATAACTGTTCCTATTTCTGACATAATCAATGCTCGTGCCAAATTTCAAGTTTCTATGATATTGCAAAGTAAGAGAATTAAATTCCGTACGTAAAATTTGGACGCTAATTCTTTGGCGCTTAGAATTAAATAATCGAGTTGGGACCTATTAACTTTTCCTATTTATGACATAATCAATGCTCGTGCCAAATTACATCGGGAAGTGAGGGAATTAGATTCCGTATGTAAAATTTGGACGCTAATTCTTTTGCGCTTAGAATTGAATAATCGAGTTGGGACCTATTAACTTTTCCTATTTATGACATAATCAATGCTCGTGCCAAATTTCAAATTTCTATGACATTGGGAAGTGATGGAATTAGATTCCGTACGTAAAATTTGGACGCTAATTCTTTGGCGCATAGAATTGAATAATCGAGTTGGGACCTATTAACTTTTCCTATTTATGACATAATCAATGCTCGTGCCAAATTTCAAGTTTCTATGACATTGGGAAGCGATGGAATTAGATTCCGTACATAAAATTTGGACGCTAATTTTTTTGCGCTTAGAATTGAATAATCGAGTTGGGACCTATTAACTTTTCCTATTTATGACATAATCAATGCTCATGCCAAATTTCATGTTTCTATGATATTGCAAAGTAAGAGAATTAAATTCCGTACGTAAAATTTGGACGCTAATTCTTTGGCGCTTAGAATTGAATAATCGAGTTGGGACCTATTAACTTTTCCTATTTATGACATAATCAATGCTCGTGCCAAATTACATCGGGAAGAGAGGGAATTAGATTCCGTATGTAAAATTTGGACGCTAATTCTTTTGCGCTTAGAATTGAATAATCGAGTTGGGACCTATTAACTTTTCCTATTTCTGACATAATCAATGCTCGTGCCAAATTTCAAGTTTCTATGACATTGGGAAGTGAGAGAATTAGATTTTTTACGTAAAATTTGGATACTAATTCTTTTGCGCTTAGAATTGAATAATCGAGTTGGGACCTATTAACTTTTCCTATTTCTGACATAATCAAAGCTCGTGCCAAATTCAAGTTTCTATGATATTGCAAAGTGACAGAATTAAATTCCGTACGTAAAATTTGGACGCTAATTCTTTTGCGCTTAGAATTAAATAATCGAGTTGGGACCTATTAACTTTTCCTATTTATGACATAATCAATGCTCGTGCCAAATTTCAAGTTTCTATGACATTGGGAAGTGAGAGAATGAGATTTTGTACGTAAAATTTGGACGCTAATTCTTTTGCGCTTAGAATTGAATAATCGAGTTGGGACCTATTAACTTTTCCTATTTCTGACATATTCAATGCTCTTGCCAAATTTCAAGTTTCTATGACATTGGGAAGTGAGAGAATGAGATTTTGTACGTAAAATTTGGACGCTAATTCTTTTGCGCTTAGAATTGAATAATCGAGTTGGGACCTATTAACTTTTCCTATTTCTGACATAATCAATGTTCGTGCCAAATTTTAAGTTTCTATGACATTGGGAAGTGAGAGAATGAGATTTTGTACATAAAATTTGGACGCTAATTCTTTTGCGCTTAGAATTGAATAATCGAGTTGGGACCTATTAACTTTTCCTATTTATGACATAATCAATGCTCGTGCCAAATTTCAAGTTTCTATGACATTGGGAAGTGAGAGAATTAGATTTTGTACGTAAAATTTGGATGCTAATTCTTTTGCGCTTAGAATTGAATAATCGAGTTGGGACCTATTAACTTTTCCTATTTATGACATAATCAATGCTCGTGCCAAATTTCAAGTTTCTATGACATTGGGAAGTGAGAGAATTAGATTTTGTACGTAAAATTTGGATGCTAATTCTTTTGCGCTTTGAATTGAATAATCGAGTAGGGACTCATTAGCTTTTCCTATTTATGACATAATCAATGCTCGTGCCAAATTTCAAGTTTCTATGACATTGGGAAGTGATGGAATTAGATTCCGTACGTAAAATTTGGACGCTAATTCTTTGGCGCATAGAATCGAATAATCGAGTTGGGACCTATTAACTTTTCCTATTTATGACATAATCAATGCTCGTGCCAAATTACATCGGGAAGTGAGGGAATTAGATTCCGTAGGTAAAATTTAAACGCTAATTCTTTTGCGCTTAGAATTAAATAATCGAGTTGGGATCGATTAACTTTTTCTATTTATGACATAATCAATATTCATGCCAAATTTCATGTTTCTATGACATCGCGGAGTGAGAAAATTAGATTCCGTACATAAAATTGGGATGCGAATTTTTTTGCTCTTAGAATTGAATAATGGAGTTGGGACCTATTAACTTTTCCTATTTCTGACATAATCAATGCTCGTGCCAAATTACATCAGGAAGTGAGAGAATTAGATTCCGTACATAAAATTTGGACGCTAATTCTTTTGCGCTTAGAATTGAATAATCGAGTTGGGACCTATTAACTTTTCCTATTTATGACATAATCAATGCTCGTGCCAAATTTCAAATTTCTATGACATTGGGAAGTGATGGAATTAGATTCCGTACGTAAAATTTGGACGCTAATTCTTTGGCGCATAGAATTGAATAATCGAGTTGGGACCTATTAACTTTTCCTATTTATGACATAATCAATGCTCGTGCCAAATTTCAAGTTTCTATGACATTGGGAAGCGATGGAATTAGATTCCGTACATAAAATTTGGACGCTAATTTTTTTGCGCTTAGAATTGAATAATCGAGTTGGGACCTATTATCTTTTCCTATTTATGACATAATCAATGCTCATGCCAAATTTCATGTTTCTATGACATCGCGAAGTCAGAAAACTAGATTCCGTACGTAAAATTTGGACGCTAATTCTTTTGCGCTTAGAATTAAATAATCGAGTTGGGACCTAATAACTGTTCCTATTTCTGACATAATCAATGCTCGTGCCAAATTTCAAGTTTCTATGATATTGCAAAGTAAGAGAATTAAATTCCGTACGTAAAATTTGGACGCTAATTCTTTGGCGCTTAGAATTAAATAATCGAGTTGGGACCTATTAACTTTTCCTATTTATGACATAATCAATGCTCGTGCCAAATTACATCGGGAAGTGAGGGAATTAGATTCCGTATGTAAAATTTGGACGCTAATTCTTTTGCGCTTAGAATTGAATAATCGAGTTGGGACCTATTAACTTTTCCTATTTATGACATAATCAATGCTCGTGCCAAATTTCAAATTTCTATGACATTGGGAAGTGATGGAATTAGATTCCGTACGTAAAATTTGGACGCTAATTCTTTGGCGCATAGAATTGAATAATCGAGTTGGGACCTATTAACTTTTCCTATTTATGACATAATCAATGCTCGTGCCAAATTTCAAGTTTCTATGACATTGGGAAGCGATGGAATTAGATTCCGTACATAAAATTTGGACGCTAATTTTTTTGCGCTTAGAATTGAATAATCGAGTTGGGACCTATTAACTTTTCCTATTTATGACATAATCAATGCTCATGCCAAATTTCATGTTTCTATGATATTGCAAAGTAAGAGAATTAAATTCCGTACGTAAAATTTGGACGCTAATTCTTTGGCGCTTAGAATTGAATAATCGAGTTGGGACCTATTAACTTTTCCTATTTCTGACATAATCAATGCTCGTGCCAAATTTCAAGTTTCTATGACATTGGGAAGTGAGAGAATTAGATTTTTTACGTAAAATTTGGATACTAATTCTTTTGCGCTTAGAATTGAATAATCGAGTTGGGACCTATTAACTTTTCCTATTTCTGACATAATCAAAGCTCGTGCCAAATTCAAGTTTCTATGATATTGCAAAGTGACAGAATTAAATTCCGTACGTAAAATTTGGACGCTAATTCTTTTGCGCTTAGAATTAAATAATCGAGTTGGGACCTATTAACTTTTCCTATTTATGACATAATCAATGCTCGTGCCAAATTTCAAGTTTCTATGACATTGGGAAGTGAGAGAATGAGATTTTGTACGTAAAATTTGGACGCTAATTCTTTTGCGCTTAGAATTGAATAATCGAGTTGGGACCTATTAACTTTTCCTATTTCTGACATATTCAATGCTCTTGCCAAATTTCAAGTTTCTATGACATTGGGAAGTGAGAGAATGAGATTTTGTACGTAAAATTTGGATGCTAATTCTTTTGCGCTTAGAATTGAATAATCGAGTTGGGACCTATTAACTTTTCCTATTTCTGACATAATCAATGTTCGTGCCAAATTTTAAGTTTCTATGACATTGGGAAGCGAGAGAATGAGATTTTGTACATAAAATTTGGACGCTAATTCTTTTGCGCTTAGAATTGAATAATCGAGTTGGGACCTATTAACTTTTCCTATTTATGACATAATCAATGCTCGTGCCAAATTTCAAGTTTCTATGACATTGGGAAGTGAGAGAATTAGATTCCGTACGTAAAATTTGGATGCTAATTCTTTTGCGCTTAGAATTGAATAATCGAGTTGGGACTCATTAGCTTTTCCTATTTATGACATAATCAATGCTCGTGCCAAATTTCAAGTTTCTATGACATTGGGAAGTGATGGAATTAGATTCCGTACGTAAAATTTGGACGCTAATTCTTTGGCGCATAGAATCGAATAATCGAGTTGGGACCTATTAACTTTTCCTATTTATGACATAATCAATGCTCGTGCCAAATTTCATGTTTCTATAACATTGGGAAGTGAAAAAATTAGATTCCGTACGTAAAATTTGGACGCTAATTCTTTGGCGCTTAGAATTGAATATTCGAGTTGGGACCTGTTAACTTTTCCTATTTATGACATAATCAATGCTCATGCCAATTTACATCGGGAAGTGAGAGAATTAGATTCCGTACATAAAATTGGGATGCTAATTTTTTTGCTCTTAGAATTGAATAATGGAGTTGGGACCTATTAACTTTTCCTATTTCTGACATAATCAATGCTCGTGCCAAATTTCAAGTTTCTATGATATTGCAAAGTAAGAGAATTAAATTCCGTACGTAAAATTTGGACGCTAATTCTTTGGCGCTTAGAATTAAATAATCGAGTTGGGACCTATTAACTTTTCCTATTTATGACATAATCAATGCTCGTGCCAAATTACATCGGGAAGTGAGGGAATTAGATTCCGTATGTAAAATTTGGACGCTAATTCTTTTGCGCTTAGAATTGAATAATCGAGTTGGGACCTATTAACTTTTCCTATTTATGACATAATCAATGCTCGTGCCAAATTTCAAATTTCTATGACATTGGGAAGTGATGGAATTAGATTCCGTACGTAAAATTTGGACGCTAATTCTTTGGCGCATAGAATTGAATAATCGAGTTGGGACCTATTAACTTTTCCTATTTATGACATAATCAATGCTCGTGCCAAATTTCAAGTTTCTATGACATTGGGAAGCGATGGAATTAGATTCCGTACATAAAATTTGGACGCTAATTTTTTTGCGCTTAGAATTGAATAATCGAGTTGGGACCTATTAACTTTTCCTATTTATGACATAATCAATGCTCATGCCAAATTTCATGTTTCTATGATATTGCAAAGTAAGAGAATTAAATTCCGTACGTAAAATTTGGACGCTAATTCTTTGGCGCTTAGAATTGAATAATCGAGTTGGGACCTATTAACTTTTCCTATTTATGACATAATCAATGCTCGTGCCAAATTACATCGGGAAGAGAGGGAATTAGATTCCGTATGTAAAATTTGGACGCTAATTCTTTTGCGCTTAGAATTGAATAATCGAGTTGGGACCTATTAACTTTTCCTATTTCTGACATAATCAATGCTCGTGCCAAATTTCAAGTTTCTATGACATTGGGAAGTGAGAGAATTAGATTTTTTACGTAAAATTTGGATACTAATTCTTTTGCGCTTAGAATTGAATAATCGAGTTGGGACCTATTAACTTTTCCTATTTCTGACATAATCAAAGCTCGTGCCAAATTCAAGTTTCTATGATATTGCAAAGTGACAGAATTAAATTCCGTACGTAAAATTTGGACGCTAATTCTTTTGCGCTTAGAATTAAATAATCGAGTTGGGACCTATTAACTTTTCCTATTTATGACATAATCAATGCTCGTGCCAAATTTCAAGTTTCTATGACATTGGGAAGTGAGAGAATGAGATTTTGTACGTAAAATTTGGACGCTAATTCTTTTGCGCTTAGAATTGAATAATCGAGTTGGGACCTATTAACTTTTCCTATTTCTGACATATTCAATGCTCTTGCCAAATTTCAAGTTTCTATGACATTGGGAAGTGAGAGAATGAGATTTTGTACGTAAAATTTGGACGCTAATTCTTTTGCGCTTAGAATTGAATAATCGAGTTGGGACCTATTAACTTTTCCTATTTCTGACATAATCAATGTTCGTGCCAAATTTTAAGTTTCTATGACATTGGGAAGTGAGAGAATGAGATTTTGTACATAAAATTTGGACGCTAATTCTTTTGCGCTTAGAATTGAATAATCGAGTTGGGACCTATTAACTTTTCCTATTTATGACATAATCAATGCTCGTGCCAAATTTCAAGTTTCTATGACATTGGGAAGTGAGAGAATTAGATTTTGTACGTAAAATTTGGATGCTAATTCTTTTGCGCTTAGAATTGAATAATCGAGTTGGGACTCATTAGCTTTTCCTATTTATGACATAATCAATGCTCGTGCCAAATTTCAAGTTTCTATGACATTGGGAAGTGATGGAATTAGATTCCGTACGTAAAATTTGGACGCTAATTCTTTGGCGCATAGAATCGAATAATCGAGTTGGGACCTATTAACTTTTCCTATTTATGACATAATCAATGCTCGTGCCAAATTTCATGTTTCTATAACATTGGGAAGTGAAAAAATTAGATTCCGTACGTAAAATTTGGACGCTAATTCTTTGGCGCTTAGAATTGAATATTCGAGTTGGGACCTGTTAACTTTTCCTATTTATGACATAATCAATGCTCATGCCAAATTTCACGTTTCTATGATATTGGAAAGAGAGAGAATTAGATTCCGTACATAAAATTTGGACGCTAATTCTTTGGCGCTTAGAATTGAATAATCGAGTTGGGACCTGTTAACTTTTCCTATTTATGACATAATCAATGCTCGTGCCAAATTACATCGGGAAGTGAGAGAATTAGATTCCGTACATAAAATTGGGATGCTAATTTTTTTGCTCTTAGAATTGAATAATGGAGTTGGGACCTATTAACTTTTCCTATTTCTGACATAATCAATGCTCGTGCCAAATTACATCGGGAAGTGAGAGAATTAGATTCCGTACGTAAAATTTGGACGCTAATTCTTTTGCGCTTAGAATTGAATAATCGAGTTGGGACCTATTAACTTTTCCTATTTCTGACATAATCAATGCTCGTGCCAAATTTCAAGTTTCTGTGACATTGGGAAGTGAAAAAAGTAGATTCCGTACGTAAAATTTGGATGCTATTTCTTTGGCGCTTAGAATTGAATAATCGAATTGGGACCTATTAACTTTTCCTATTTATGACATAATCAATGCTCGTGCCAAATTTCAAGTTTCTATGATATTGGAAAGTGAGAGAATTAGATTCCGTACGTAAAATTTGGAAGCTAATTTTTTTGCGCTTAGAATTGAATAATCGAGCTGGGACCTATTAACTTTTCCTATTTATGACATAATCAATGCTCGTGCCAAATTACATCGGGAAGTGAGGGAATTAGATTCCGTAGGTAAAATTTTAACGCTAATTCTTTTGCGCTTAGAATTAAATAATCGAGTTGGGATCGATTAACTTTTTCTATTTATGACATAATCAATATTCATGCCAAATTTCATGTTTCTATGACATCGCGGAGTGAGAAAATTAGATTCCGTACATAAAATTGGGATGCGAATTTTTTTGCTCTTAGAATTGAATAATGGAGTTGGGACCTATTAACTTTTCCTATTTCTGACATAATCAATGCTCGTGCCAAATTACATCAGGAAGTGAGAGAATTAGATTCCGTACATAAAATTTGGACGCTAATTCTTTTGCGCTTAGAATTGAATAATCGAGTTGGGACCTATTAACTTTTCCTATTTATGACATAATCAATGCTCGTGCCAAATTTCAAATTTCTATGACCTTGGGAAGTGATGGAATTAGATTCCGTACGTAAAATTTGGACGCTAATTCTTTGGCGCATAGAATTGAATAATCGAGTTGGGACCTATTAACTTTTCCTATTTATGACATAATCAATGCTCGTGCCAAATTTCAAGTTTCTATGACATTGGGAAGCGATGGAATTAGATTCCGTACATAAAATTTGGACGCTAATTTTTTTGCGCTTAGAATTGAATAATCGAGTTGGGACCTATTATCTTTTCCTATTTATGACATAATCAATGCTCATGCCAAATTTCATGTTTCTATGACATCGCGAAGTCAGAAAACTAGATTCCGTACGTAAAATTTGGACGCTAATTCTTTTGCGCTTAGAATTAAATAATCGAGTTGGGACCTAATAACTGTTCCTATTTCTGACATAATCAATGCTCGTGCCAAATTTCAAGTTTCTATGATATTGCAAAGTAAGAGAATTAAATTCCGTACGTAAAATTTGGACGCTAATTCTTTGGCGCTTAGAATTAAATAATCGAGTTGGGACCTATTAACTTTTCCTATTTATGACATAATCAATGCTCGTGCCAAATTACATCGGGAAGTGAGGGAATTAGATTCCGTATGTAAAATTTGGACGCTAATTCTTTTGCGCTTAGAATTGAATAATCGAGTTGGGACCTATTAACTTTTCCTATTTATGACATAATCAATGCTCGTGCCAAATTTCAAATTTCTATGACATTGGGAAGTGATGGAATTTGATTCCGTACGTAAAATTTGGACGCTAATTCTTTGGCGCATAGAATTGAATAATCGAGTTGGGACCTATTAACTTTTCCTATTTATGACATAATCAATGCTCGTGCCAAATTTCAAGTTTCTATGACATTGGGAAGCGATGGAATTAGATTCCGTACATAAAATTTGGACGCTAATTTTTTTGCGCTTAGAATTGAATAATCGAGTTGGGACCTATTAACTTTTCCTATTTATGACATAATCAATGCTCATGCCAAATTTCATGTTTCTATGATATTGCAAAGTAAGAGAATTAAATTCCGTACGTAAAATTTGGACGCTAATTCTTTGGCGCTTAGAATTGAATAATCGAGTTGGGACCTATTAACTTTTCCTATTTCTGACATATTCAATGCTCTTGCCAAATTTCAAGTTTCTATGACATTGGGAAGTGAGAGAATGAGATTTTGTACGTAAAATTTGGACGCTAATTCTTTTGCGCTTAGAATTGAATAATCGAGTTGGGACCTATTAACTTTTCCTATTTCTGACATAATCAATGTTCGTGCCAAATTTTAAGTTTCTATGACATTGGGAAGTGAGAGAATGAGATTTTGTACATAAAATTTGGACGCTAATTCTTTTGCGCTTAGAATTGAATAATCGAGTTGGGACCTATTAACTTTTCCTATTTATGACATAATCAATGCTCGTGCCAAATTTCAAGTTTCTATGACATTGGGAAGTGAGAGAATTAGATTTTGTACGTAAAATTTGGATGCTAATTCTTTTGCGCTTAGAATTGAATAATCGAGTTGGGACCTATTAACTTTTCCTATTTATGACATAATCAATGCTCGTGCCAAATTTCAAGTTTCTATGACATTGGGAAGTGAGAGAATTAGATTTTGTACGTAAAATTTGGATGCTAATTCTTTTGCGCTTTGAATTGAATAATCGAGTAGGGACTCATTAGCTTTTCCTATTTATGACATAATCAATGCTCGTGCCAAATTTCAAGTTTCTATGACATTGGGAAGTGATGGAATTAGATTCCGTACGTAAAATTTGGACGCTAATTCTTTGGCGCATAGAATCGAATAATCGAGTTGGGACCTATTAACTTTTCCTATTTATGACATAATCAATGCTCGTGCCAAATTACATCGGGAAGTGAGGGAATTAGATTCCGTAGGTAAAATTTAAACGCTAATTCTTTTGCGCTTAGAATTAAATAATCGAGTTGGGATCGATTAACTTTTTCTATTTATGACATAATCAATATTCATGCCAAATTTCATGTTTCTATGACATCGCGGAGTGAGAAAATTAGATTCCGTACATAAAATTGGGATGCGAATTTTTTTGCTCTTAGAATTGAATAATGGAGTTGGGACCTATTAACTTTTCCTATTTCTGACATAATCAATGCTCGTGCCAAATTACATCAGGAAGTGAGAGAATTAGATTCCGTACATAAAATTTGGACGCTAATTCTTTTGCGCTTAGAATTGAATAATCGAGTTGGGACCTATTAACTTTTCCTATTTATGACATAATCAATGCTCGTGCCAAATTTCAAATTTCTATGACATTGGGAAGTGATGGAATTAGATTCCGTACGTAAAATTTGGACGCTAATTCTTTGGCGCATAGAATTGAATAATCGAGTTGGGACCTATTAACTTTTCCTATTTATGACATAATCAATGCTCGTGCCAAATTTCAAGTTTCTATGACATTGGGAAGCGATGGAATTAGATTCCGTACATAAAATTTGGACGCTAATTTTTTTGCGCTTAGAATTGAATAATCGAGTTGGGACCTATTATCTTTTCCTATTTATGACATAATCAATGCTCATGCCAAATTTCATGTTTCTATGACATCGCGAAGTCAGAAAACTAGATTCCGTACGTAAAATTTGGACGCTAATTCTTTTGCGCTTAGAATTAAATAATCGAGTTGGGACCTAATAACTGTTCCTATTTCTGACATAATCAATGCTCGTGCCAAATTTCAAGTTTCTATGATATTGCAAAGTAAGAGAATTAAATTCCGTACGTAAAATTTGGACGCTAATTCTTTGGCGCTTAGAATTAAATAATCGAGTTGGGACCTATTAACTTTTCCTATTTATGACATAATCAATGCTCGTGCCAAATTACATCGGGAAGTGAGGGAATTAGATTCCGTATGTAAAATTTGGACGCTAATTCTTTTGCGCTTAGAATTGAATAATCGAGTTGGGACCTATTAACTTTTCCTATTTATGACATAATCAATGCTCGTGCCAAATTTCAAATTTCTATGACATTGGGAAGTGATGGAATTAGATTCCGTACGTAAAATTTGGACGCTAATTCTTTGGCGCATAGAATTGAATAATCGAGTTGGGACCTATTAACTTTTCCTATTTATGACATAATCAATGCTCGTGCCAAATTTCAAGTTTCTATGACATTGGGAAGCGATGGAATTAGATTCCGTACATAAAATTTGGACGCTAATTTTTTTGCGCTTAGAATTGAATAATCGAGTTGGGACCTATTAACTTTTCCTATTTATGACATAATCAATGCTCATGCCAAATTTCATGTTTCTATGATATTGCAAAGTAAGAGAATTAAATTCCGTACGTAAAATTTGGACGCTAATTCTTTGGCGCTTAGAATTGAATAATCGAGTTGGGACCTATTAACTTTTCCTATTTATGACATAATCAATGCTCGTGCCAAATTACATCGGGAAGAGAGGGAATTAGATTCCGTATGTAAAATTTGGACGCTAATTCTTTTGCGCTTAGAATTGAATAATCGAGTTGGGACCTATTAACTTTTCCTATTTCTGACATAATCAATGCTCGTGCCAAATTTCAAGTTTCTATGACATTGGGAAGTGAGAGAATTAGATTTTTTACGTAAAATTTGGATACTAATTCTTTTGCGCTTAGAATTGAATAATCGAGTTGGGACCTATTAACTTTTCCTATTTCTGACATAATCAAAGCTCGTGCCAAATTCAAGTTTCTATGATATTGCAAAGTGACAGAATTAAATTCCGTACGTAAAATTTGGACGCTAATTCTTTTGCGCTTAGAATTAAATAATCGAGTTGGGACCTATTAACTTTTCCTATTTATGACATAATCAATGCTCGTGCCAAATTTCAAGTTTCTATGACATTGGGAAGTGAGAGAATGAGATTTTGTACGTAAAATTTGGACGCTAATTCTTTTGCGCTTAGAATTGAATAATCGAGTTGGGACCTATTAACTTTTCCTATTTCTGACATATTCAATGCTCTTGCCAAATTTCAAGTTTCTATGACATTGGGAAGTGAGAGAATGAGATTTTGTACGTAAAATTTGGATGCTAATTCTTTTGCGCTTAGAATTGAATAATCGAGTTGGGACCTATTAACTTTTCCTATTTCTGACATAATCAATGTTCGTGCCAAATTTTAAGTTTCTATGACATTGGGAAGCGAGAGAATGAGATTTTGTACATAAAATTTGGACGCTAATTCTTTTGCGCTTAGAATTGAATAATCGAGTTGGGACCTATTAACTTTTCCTATTTATGACATAATCAATGCTCGTGCCAAATTTCAAGTTTCTATGACATTGGGAAGTGAGAGAATTAGATTCCGTACGTAAAATTTGGATGCTAATTCTTTTGCGCTTAGAATTGAATAATCGAGTTGGGACTCATTAGCTTTTCCTATTTATGACATAATCAATGCTCGTGCCAAATTTCAAGTTTCTATGACATTGGGAAGTGATGGAATTAGATTCCGTACGTAAAATTTGGACGCTAATTCTTTGGCGCATAGAATCGAATAATCGAGTTGGGACCTATTAACTTTTCCTATTTATGACATAATCAATGCTCGTGCCAAATTTCATGTTTCTATAACATTGGGAAGTGAAAAAATTAGATTCCGTACGTAAAATTTGGACGCTAATTCTTTGGCGCTTAGAATTGAATATTCGAGTTGGGACCTGTTAACTTTTCCTATTTATGACATAATCAATGCTCATGCCAATTTACATCGGGAAGTGAGAGAATTAGATTCCGTACATAAAATTGGGATGCTAATTTTTTTGCTCTTAGAATTGAATAATGGAGTTGGGACCTATTAACTTTTCCTATTTCTGACATAATCAATGCTCGTGCCAAATTTCAAGTTTCTATGATATTGCAAAGTAAGAGAATTAAATTCCGTACGTAAAATTTGGACGCTAATTCTTTGGCGCTTAGAATTAAATAATCGAGTTGGGACCTATTAACTTTTCCTATTTATGACATAATCAATGCTCGTGCCAAATTACATCGGGAAGTGAGGGAATTAGATTCCGTATGTAAAATTTGGACGCTAATTCTTTTGCGCTTAGAATTGAATAATCGAGTTGGGACCTATTAACTTTTCCTATTTATGACATAATCAATGCTCGTGCCAAATTTCAAATTTCTATGACATTGGGAAGTGATGGAATTAGATTCCGTACGTAAAATTTGGACGCTAATTCTTTGGCGCATAGAATTGAATAATCGAGTTGGGACCTATTAACTTTTCCTATTTATGACATAATCAATGCTCGTGCCAAATTTCAAGTTTCTATGACATTGGGAAGCGATGGAATTAGATTCCGTACATAAAATTTGGACGCTAATTTTTTTGCGCTTAGAATTGAATAATCGAGTTGGGACCTATTAACTTTTCCTATTTATGACATAATCAATGCTCATGCCAAATTTCATGTTTCTATGATATTGCAAAGTAAGAGAATTAAATTCCGTACGTAAAATTTGGACGCTAATTCTTTGGCGCTTAGAATTGAATAATCGAGTTGGGACCTATTAACTTTTCCTATTTATGACATAATCAATGCTCGTGCCAAATTACATCGGGAAGAGAGGGAATTAGATTCCGTATGTAAAATTTGGACGCTAATTCTTTTGCGCTTAGAATTGAATAATCGAGTTGGGACCTATTAACTTTTCCTATTTCTGACATAATCAATGCTCGTGCCAAATTTCAAGTTTCTATGACATTGGGAAGTGAGAGAATTAGATTTTTTACGTAAAATTTGGATACTAATTCTTTTGCGCTTAGAATTGAATAATCGAGTTGGGACCTATTAACTTTTCCTATTTCTGACATAATCAAAGCTCGTGCCAAATTCAAGTTTCTATGATATTGCAAAGTGACAGAATTAAATTCCGTACGTAAAATTTGGACGCTAATTCTTTTGCGCTTAGAATTAAATAATCGAGTTGGGACCTATTAACTTTTCCTATTTATGACATAATCAATGCTCGTGCCAAATTTCAAGTTTCTATGACATTGGGAAGTGAGAGAATGAGATTTTGTACGTAAAATTTGGACGCTAATTCTTTTGCGCTTAGAATTGAATAATCGAGTTGGGACCTATTAACTTTTCCTATTTCTGACATATTCAATGCTCTTGCCAAATTTCAAGTTTCTATGACATTGGGAAGTGAGAGAATGAGATTTTGTACGTAAAATTTGGACGCTAATTCTTTTGCGCTTAGAATTGAATAATCGAGTTGGGACCTATTAACTTTTCCTATTTCTGACATAATCAATGTTCGTGCCAAATTTTAAGTTTCTATGACATTGGGAAGTGAGAGAATGAGATTTTGTACATAAAATTTGGACGCTAATTCTTTTGCGCTTAGAATTGAATAATCGAGTTGGGACCTATTAACTTTTCCTATTTATGACATAATCAATGCTCGTGCCAAATTTCAAGTTTCTATGACATTGGGAAGTGAGAGAATTAGATTTTGTACGTAAAATTTGGATGCTAATTCTTTTGCGCTTAGAATTGAATAATCGAGTTGGGACTCATTAGCTTTTCCTATTTATGACATAATCAATGCTCGTGCCAAATTTCAAGTTTCTATGACATTGGGAAGTGATGGAATTAGATTCCGTACGTAAAATTTGGACGCTAATTCTTTGGCGCATAGAATCGAATAATCGAGTTGGGACCTATTAACTTTTCCTATTTATGACATAATCAATGCTCGTGCCAAATTTCATGTTTCTATAACATTGGGAAGTGAAAAAATTAGATTCCGTACGTAAAATTTGGACGCTAATTCTTTGGCGCTTAGAATTGAATATTCGAGTTGGGACCTGTTAACTTTTCCTATTTATGACATAATCAATGCTCATGCCAAATTTCACGTTTCTATGATATTGGAAAGAGAGAGAATTAGATTCCGTACATAAAATTTGGACGCTAATTCTTTGGCGCTTAGAATTGAATAATCGAGTTGGGACCTGTTAACTTTTCCTATTTATGACATAATCAATGCTCGTGCCAAATTACATCGGGAAGTGAGAGAATTAGATTCCGTACATAAAATTGGGATGCTAATTTTTTTGCTCTTAGAATTGAATAATGGAGTTGGGACCTATTAACTTTTCCTATTTCTGACATAATCAATGCTCGTGCCAAATTACATCGGGAAGTGAGAGAATTAGATTCCGTACGTAAAATTTGGACGCTAATTCTTTTGCGCTTAGAATTGAATAATCGAGTTGGGACCTATTAACTTTTCCTATTTCTGACATAATCAATGCTCGTGCCAAATTTCAAGTTTCTGTGACATTGGGAAGTGAAAAAAGTAGATTCCGTACGTAAAATTTGGATGCTATTTCTTTGGCGCTTAGAATTGAATAATCGAATTGGGACCTATTAACTTTTCCTATTTATGACATAATCAATGCTCGTGCCAAATTTCAAGTTTCTATGATATTGGAAAGTGAGAGAATTAGATTCCGTACGTAAAATTTGGAAGCTAATTTTTTTGCGCTTAGAATTGAATAATCGAGCTGGGACCTATTAACTTTTCCTATTTATGACATAATCAATGCTCGTGCCAAATTACATCGGGAAGTGAGGGAATTAGATTCCGTAGGTAAAATTTAAACGCTAATTCTTTTGCGCTTAGAATTAAATAATCGAGTTGGGATCGATTAACTTTTTCTATTTATGACATAATCAATATTCATGCCAAATTTCATGTTTCTATGACATCGCGGAGTGAGAAAATTAGATTCCGTACATAAAATTGGGATGCGAATTTTTTTGCTCTTAGAATTGAATAATGGAGTTGGGACCTATTAACTTTTCCTATTTCTGACATAATCAATGCTCGTGCCAAATTACATCAGGAAGTGAGAGAATTAGATTCCGTACATAAAATTTGGACGCTAATTCTTTTGCGCTTAGAATTGAATAATCGAGTTGGGACCTATTAACTTTTCCTATTTATGACATAATCAATGCTCGTGCCAAATTTCAAATTTCTATGACATTGGGAAGTGATGGAATTAGATTCCGTACGTAAAATTTGGACGCTAATTCTTTGGCGCTTAGAATTGAATAATCGAGTTGGGACCTATTAACTTTTCCTATTTATGACATAATCAATGCTCATGCCAAATTTCATGTTTCTATGACATCGCGAAGTCAGAAAACTAGATTCCGTACGTAAAATTTGGACGCTAATTCTTTTGCGCTTAGAATTAAATAATCGAGTTGGGACCTAATAACTGTTCCTATTTCTGACATAATCAATGCTCGTGCCAAATTTCAAGTTTCTATGATATTGCAAAGTAAGAGAATTAAATTCCGTACGTAAAATTTGGACGCTAATTCTTTGGCGCTTAGAATTAAATAATCGAGTTGGGACCTATTAACTTTTCCTATTTATGACATAATCAATGCTCGTGCCAAATTACATCGGGAAGTGAGGGAATTAGATTCCGTATGTAAAATTTGGACGCTAATTCTTTTGCGCTTAGAATTGAATAATCGAGTTGGGACCTATTAACTTTTCCTATTTATGACATAATCAATGCTCGTGCCAAATTTCAAATTTCTATGACATTGGGAAGTGATGGAATTTGATTCCGTACGTAAAATTTGGACGCTAATTCTTTGGCGCATAGAATTGAATAATCGAGTTGGGACCTATTAACTTTTCCTATTTATGACATAATCAATGCTCGTGCCAAATTTCAAGTTTCTATGACATTGGGAAGCGATGGAATTAGATTCCGTACATAAAATTTGGACGCTAATTTTTTTGCGCTTAGAATTGAATAATCGAGTTGGGACCTATTAACTTTTCCTATTTATGACATAATCAATGCTCATGCCAAATTTCATGTTTCTATGATATTGCAAAGTAAGAGAATTAAATTCCGTACGTAAAATTTGGACGCTAATTCTTTGGCGCTTAGAATTGAATAATCGAGTTGGGACCTATTAACTTTTCCTATTTATGACATAATCAATGCTCGTGCCAAATTACATCGGGAAGAGAGGGAATTAGATTCCGTATGTAAAATTTGGACGCTAATTCTTTTGCGCTTAGAATTGAATAATCGAGTTGGGACCTATTAACTTTTCCTATTTCTGACATAATCAATGCTCGTGCCAAATTTCAAGTTTCTATGACATTGGGAAGTGAGAGAATTAGATTTTTTACGTAAAATTTGGATACTAATTCTTTTGCGCTTAGAATTGAATAATCGAGTTGGGACCTATTAACTTTTCCTATTTCTGACATAATCAAAGCTCGTGCCAAATTCAAGTTTCTATGATATTGCAAAGTGACAGAATTAAATTCCGTACGTAAAATTTGGACGCTAATTCTTTTGCGCTTAGAATTAAATAATCGAGTTGGGACCTATTAACTTTTCCTATTTATGACATAATCAATGCTCGTGCCAAATTTCAAGTTTCTATGACATTGGGAAGTGAGAGAATGAGATTTTGTACGTAAAATTTGGACGCTAATTCTTTTGCGCTTAGAATTGAATAATCGAGTTGGGACCTATTAACTTTTCCTATTTCTGACATATTCAATGCTCTTGCCAAATTTCAAGTTTCTATGACATTGGGAAGTGAGAGAATGAGATTTTGTACGTAAAATTTGGACGCTAATTCTTTTGCGCTTAGAATTGAATAATCGAGTTGGGACCTATTAACTTTTCCTATTTCTGACATAATCAATGTTCGTGCCAAATTTTAAGTTTCTATGACATTGGGAAGTGAGAGAATGAGATTTTGTACATAAAATTTGGACGCTAATTCTTTTGCGCTTAGAATTGAATAATCGAGTTGGGACCTATTAACTTTTCCTATTTATGACATAATCAATGCTCGTGCCAAATTTCAAGTTTCTATGACATTGGGAAGTGAGAGAATTAGATTTTGTACGTAAAATTTGGATGCTAATTCTTTTGCGCTTAGAATTGAATAATCGAGTTGGGACCTATTAACTTTTCCTATTTATGACATAATCAATGCTCGTGCCAAATTTCAAGTTTCTATGACATTGGGAAGTGAGAGAATTAGATTTTGTACGTAAAATTTGGATGCTAATTCTTTTGCGCTTTGAATTGAATAATCGAGTAGGGACTCATTAGCTTTTCCTATTTATGACATAATCAATGCTCGTGCCAAATTTCAAGTTTCTATGACATTGGGAAGTGATGGAATTAGATTCCGTACGTAAAATTTGGACGCTAATTCTTTGGCGCATAGAATCGAATAATCGAGTTGGGACCTATTAACTTTTCCTATTTATGACATAATCAATGCTCGTGCCAAATTACATCGGGAAGTGAGGGAATTAGATTCCGTAGGTAAAATTTAAACGCTAATTCTTTTGCGCTTAGAATTAAATAATCGAGTTGGGATCGATTAACTTTTTCTATTTATGACATAATCAATATTCATGCCAAATTTCATGTTTCTATGACATCGCGGAGTGAGAAAATTAGATTCCGTACATAAAATTGGGATGCGAATTTTTTTGCTCTTAGAATTGAATAATGGAGTTGGGACCTATTAACTTTTCCTATTTCTGACATAATCAATGCTCGTGCCAAATTACATCAGGAAGTGAGAGAATTAGATTCCGTACATAAAATTTGGACGCTAATTCTTTTGCGCTTAGAATTGAATAATCGAGTTGGGACCTATTAACTTTTCCTATTTATGACATAATCAATGCTCGTGCCAAATTTCAAATTTCTATGACATTGGGAAGTGATGGAATTAGATTCCGTACGTAAAATTTGGACGCTAATTCTTTGGCGCATAGAATTGAATAATCGAGTTGGGACCTATTAACTTTTCCTATTTATGACATAATCAATGCTCGTGCCAAATTTCAAGTTTCTATGACATTGGGAAGCGATGGAATTAGATTCCGTACATAAAATTTGGACGCTAATTTTTTTGCGCTTAGAATTGAATAATCGAGTTGGGACCTATTATCTTTTCCTATTTATGACATAATCAATGCTCATGCCAAATTTCATGTTTCTATGACATCGCGAAGTCAGAAAACTAGATTCCGTACGTAAAATTTGGACGCTAATTCTTTTGCGCTTAGAATTAAATAATCGAGTTGGGACCTAATAACTGTTCCTATTTCTGACATAATCAATGCTCGTGCCAAATTTCAAGTTTCTATGATATTGCAAAGTAAGAGAATTAAATTCCGTACGTAAAATTTGGACGCTAATTCTTTGGCGCTTAGAATTAAATAATCGAGTTGGGACCTATTAACTTTTCCTATTTATGACATAATCAATGCTCGTGCCAAATTACATCGGGAAGTGAGGGAATTAGATTCCGTATGTAAAATTTGGACGCTAATTCTTTTGCGCTTAGAATTGAATAATCGAGTTGGGACCTATTAACTTTTCCTATTTATGACATAATCAATGCTCGTGCCAAATTTCAAATTTCTATGACATTGGGAAGTGATGGAATTAGATTCCGTACGTAAAATTTGGACGCTAATTCTTTGGCGCATAGAATTGAATAATCGAGTTGGGACCTATTAACTTTTCCTATTTATGACATAATCAATGCTCGTGCCAAATTTCAAGTTTCTATGACATTGGGAAGCGATGGAATTAGATTCCGTACATAAAATTTGGACGCTAATTTTTTTGCGCTTAGAATTGAATAATCGAGTTGGGACCTATTAACTTTTCCTATTTATGACATAATCAATGCTCATGCCAAATTTCATGTTTCTATGATATTGCAAAGTAAGAGAATTAAATTCCGTACGTAAAATTTGGACGCTAATTCTTTGGCGCTTAGAATTGAATAATCGAGTTGGGACCTATTAACTTTTCCTATTTATGACATAATCAATGCTCGTGCCAAATTACATCGGGAAGAGAGGGAATTAGATTCCGTATGTAAAATTTGGACGCTAATTCTTTTGCGCTTAGAATTGAATAATCGAGTTGGGACCTATTAACTTTTCCTATTTCTGACATAATCAATGCTCGTGCCAAATTTCAAGTTTCTATGACATTGGGAAGTGAGAGAATTAGATTTTTTACGTAAAATTTGGATACTAATTCTTTTGCGCTTAGAATTGAATAATCGAGTTGGGACCTATTAACTTTTCCTATTTCTGACATAATCAAAGCTCGTGCCAAATTCAAGTTTCTATGATATTGCAAAGTGACAGAATTAAATTCCGTACGTAAAATTTGGACGCTAATTCTTTTGCGCTTAGAATTAAATAATCGAGTTGGGACCTATTAACTTTTCCTATTTATGACATAATCAATGCTCGTGCCAAATTTCAAGTTTCTATGACATTGGGAAGTGAGAGAATGAGATTTTGTACGTAAAATTTGGACGCTAATTCTTTTGCGCTTAGAATTGAATAATCGAGTTGGGACCTATTAACTTTTCCTATTTCTGACATATTCAATGCTCTTGCCAAATTTCAAGTTTCTATGACATTGGGAAGTGAGAGAATGAGATTTTGTACGTAAAATTTGGATGCTAATTCTTTTGCGCTTAGAATTGAATAATCGAGTTGGGACCTATTAACTTTTCCTATTTCTGACATAATCAATGTTCGTGCCAAATTTTAAGTTTCTATGACATTGGGAAGCGAGAGAATGAGATTTTGTACATAAAATTTGGACGCTAATTCTTTTGCGCTTAGAATTGAATAATCGAGTTGGGACCTATTAACTTTTCCTATTTATGACATAATCAATGCTCGTGCCAAATTTCAAGTTTCTATGACATTGGGAAGTGAGAGAATTAGATTCCGTACGTAAAATTTGGATGCTAATTCTTTTGCGCTTAGAATTGAATAATCGAGTTGGGACTCATTAGCTTTTCCTATTTATGACATAATCAATGCTCGTGCCAAATTTCAAGTTTCTATGACATTGGGAAGTGATGGAATTAGATTCCGTACGTAAAATTTGGACGCTAATTCTTTGGCGCATAGAATCGAATAATCGAGTTGGGACCTATTAACTTTTCCTATTTATGACATAATCAATGCTCGTGCCAAATTTCATGTTTCTATAACATTGGGAAGTGAAAAAATTAGATTCCGTACGTAAAATTTGGACGCTAATTCTTTGGCGCTTAGAATTGAATATTCGAGTTGGGACCTGTTAACTTTTCCTATTTATGACATAATCAATGCTCATGCCAATTTACATCGGGAAGTGAGAGAATTAGATTCCGTACATAAAATTGGGATGCTAATTTTTTTGCTCTTAGAATTGAATAATGGAGTTGGGACCTATTAACTTTTCCTATTTCTGACATAATCAATGCTCGTGCCAAATTTCAAGTTTCTATGATATTGCAAAGTAAGAGAATTAAATTCCGTACGTAAAATTTGGACGCTAATTCTTTGGCGCTTAGAATTAAATAATCGAGTTGGGACCTATTAACTTTTCCTATTTATGACATAATCAATGCTCGTGCCAAATTACATCGGGAAGTGAGGGAATTAGATTCCGTATGTAAAATTTGGACGCTAATTCTTTTGCGCTTAGAATTGAATAATCGAGTTGGGACCTATTAACTTTTCCTATTTATGACATAATCAATGCTCGTGCCAAATTTCAAATTTCTATGACATTGGGAAGTGATGGAATTAGATTCCGTACGTAAAATTTGGACGCTAATTCTTTGGCGCATAGAATTGAATAATCGAGTTGGGACCTATTAACTTTTCCTATTTATGACATAATCAATGCTCGTGCCAAATTTCAAGTTTCTATGACATTGGGAAGCGATGGAATTAGATTCCGTACATAAAATTTGGACGCTAATTTTTTTGCGCTTAGAATTGAATAATCGAGTTGGGACCTATTAACTTTTCCTATTTATGACATAATCAATGCTCATGCCAAATTTCATGTTTCTATGATATTGCAAAGTAAGAGAATTAAATTCCGTACGTAAAATTTGGACGCTAATTCTTTGGCGCTTAGAATTGAATAATCGAGTTGGGACCTATTAACTTTTCCTATTTATGACATAATCAATGCTCGTGCCAAATTACATCGGGAAGAGAGGGAATTAGATTCCGTATGTAAAATTTGGACGCTAATTCTTTTGCGCTTAGAATTGAATAATCGAGTTGGGACCTATTAACTTTTCCTATTTCTGACATAATCAATGCTCGTGCCAAATTTCAAGTTTCTATGACATTGGGAAGTGAGAGAATTAGATTTTTTACGTAAAATTTGGATACTAATTCTTTTGCGCTTAGAATTGAATAATCGAGTTGGGACCTATTAACTTTTCCTATTTCTGACATAATCAAAGCTCGTGCCAAATTCAAGTTTCTATGATATTGCAAAGTGACAGAATTAAATTCCGTACGTAAAATTTGGACGCTAATTCTTTTGCGCTTAGAATTAAATAATCGAGTTGGGACCTATTAACTTTTCCTATTTATGACATAATCAATGCTCGTGCCAAATTTCAAGTTTCTATGACATTGGGAAGTGAGAGAATGAGATTTTGTACGTAAAATTTGGACGCTAATTCTTTTGCGCTTAGAATTGAATAATCGAGTTGGGACCTATTAACTTTTCCTATTTCTGACATATTCAATGCTCTTGCCAAATTTCAAGTTTCTATGACATTGGGAAGTGAGAGAATGAGATTTTGTACGTAAAATTTGGACGCTAATTCTTTTGCGCTTAGAATTGAATAATCGAGTTGGGACCTATTAACTTTTCCTATTTCTGACATAATCAATGTTCGTGCCAAATTTTAAGTTTCTATGACATTGGGAAGTGAGAGAATGAGATTTTGTACATAAAATTTGGACGCTAATTCTTTTGCGCTTAGAATTGAATAATCGAGTTGGGACCTATTAACTTTTCCTATTTATGACATAATCAATGCTCGTGCCAAATTTCAAGTTTCTATGACATTGGGAAGTGAGAGAATTAGATTTTGTACGTAAAATTTGGATGCTAATTCTTTTGCGCTTAGAATTGAATAATCGAGTTGGGACTCATTAGCTTTTCCTATTTATGACATAATCAATGCTCGTGCCAAATTTCAAGTTTCTATGACATTGGGAAGTGATGGAATTAGATTCCGTACGTAAAATTTGGACGCTAATTCTTTGGCGCATAGAATCGAATAATCGAGTTGGGACCTATTAACTTTTCCTATTTATGACATAATCAATGCTCGTGCCAAATTTCATGTTTCTATAACATTGGGAAGTGAAAAAATTAGATTCCGTACGTAAAATTTGGACGCTAATTCTTTGGCGCTTAGAATTGAATATTCGAGTTGGGACCTGTTAACTTTTCCTATTTATGACATAATCAATGCTCATGCCAAATTTCACGTTTCTATGATATTGGAAAGAGAGAGAATTAGATTCCGTACATAAAATTTGGACGCTAATTCTTTGGCGCTTAGAATTGAATAATCGAGTTGGGACCTGTTAACTTTTCCTATTTATGACATAATCAATGCTCGTGCCAAATTACATCGGGAAGTGAGAGAATTAGATTCCGTACATAAAATTGGGATGCTAATTTTTTTGCTCTTAGAATTGAATAATGGAGTTGGGACCTATTAACTTTTCCTATTTCTGACATAATCAATGCTCGTGCCAAATTACATCGGGAAGTGAGAGAATTAGATTCCGTACGTAAAATTTGGACGCTAATTCTTTTGCGCTTAGAATTGAATAATCGAGTTGGGACCTATTAACTTTTCCTATTTCTGACATAATCAATGCTCGTGCCAAATTTCAAGTTTCTGTGACATTGGGAAGTGAAAAAAGTAGATTCCGTACGTAAAATTTGGATGCTATTTCTTTGGCGCTTAGAATTGAATAATCGAATTGGGACCTATTAACTTTTCCTATTTATGACATAATCAATGCTCGTGCCAAATTTCAAGTTTCTATGATATTGGAAAGTGAGAGAATTAGATTCCGTACGTAAAATTTGGAAGCTAATTTTTTTGCGCTTAGAATTGAATAATCGAGCTGGGACCTATTAACTTTTCCTATTTATGACATAATCAATGCTCGTGCCAAATTACATCGGGAAGTGAGGGAATTAGATTCCGTAGGTAAAATTTAAACGCTAATTCTTTTGCGCTTAGAATTAAATAATCGAGTTGGGATCGATTAACTTTTTCTATTTATGACATAATCAATATTCATGCCAAATTTCATGTTTCTATGACATCGCGGAGTGAGAAAATTAGATTCCGTACATAAAATTGGGATGCGAATTTTTTTGCTCTTAGAATTGAATAATGGAGTTGGGACCTATTAACTTTTCCTATTTCTGACATAATCAATGCTCGTGCCAAATTACATCAGGAAGTGAGAGAATTAGATTCCGTACATAAAATTTGGACGCTAATTCTTTTGCGCTTAGAATTGAATAATCGAGTTGGGACCTATTAACTTTTCCTATTTATGACATAATCAATGCTCGTGCCAAATTTCAAATTTCTATGACATTGGGAAGTGATGGAATTAGATTCCGTACGTAAAATTTGGACGCTAATTCTTTGGCGCTTAGAATTGAATAATCGAGTTGGGACCTATTAACTTTTCCTATTTATGACATAATCAATGCTCATGCCAAATTTCATGTTTCTATGACATCGCGAAATCAGAAAAATAGATTCCGTACGTAAAATTTGGACGCTAATTCTTTTGCGCTTAGAATTAAATAATCGAGTTGGGACCTAATAACTGTTCCTATTTCTGACATAATCAATGCTCGTGCCAAATTTCAAGTTTCTATGATATTGCAAAGTAAGAGAATTAAATTCCGTACGTAAAATTTGGACGCTAATTCTTTGGCGCTTAGAATTGAATAATCGAGTTGGGACCTATTAACTTTTCCTATTTATGACATAATCAATGCTCGTGCCAAATTACATCGGGAAGAGAGGGAATTAAATTCCGTACGTAAAATTTGGACGCTAATTCTTTTGCGCTTAGAATTGAATAATCGAGTTGGGACCTATTAACTTTTCCTATTTCTGACATAATCAATGCTCGTGCCAAATTTCAAGTTTCTATGACATTGGGAAGTGAGAGAATTAGATTTTTTACGTAAAATTTGGATACTAATTCTTTTGCGCTTAGAATTGAATAATCGAGTTGGGACCTATTAACTTTTCCTATTTCTGACATAATCAAAGCTCGTGCCAAATTCAAGTTTCTATGATATTGCAAAGTGACAGAATTAAATTCCGTACGTAAAATTTGGACGCTAATTCTTTTGCGCTTAGAATTAAATAATCGAGTTGGGACCTATTAACTTTTCCTATTTATGACATAATCAATGCTCGTGCCAAATTTCAAGTTTCTATGACATTGGGAAGTGAGAGAATGAGATTTTGTACGTAAAATTTGGACGCTAATTCTTTTGCGCTTAGAATTGAATAATCGAGTTGGGACCTATTAACTTTTCCTATTTCTGACATATTCAATGCTCTTGCCAAATTTCAAGTTTCTATGACATTGGGAAGTGAGAGAATGAGATTTTGTACGTAAAATTTGGACGCTAATTCTTTTGCGCTTAGAATTGAATAATCGAGTTGGGACCTATTAACTTTTCCTATTTCTGACATAATCAATGTTCGTGCCAAATTTTAAGTTTCTATGACATTGGGAAGTGAGAGAATGAGATTTTGTACGTAAAATTTGGACGCTAATTCTTTTGCGCTTAGAATTGAATAATCGAGTTGGGACCTATTAACTTTTCCTATTTATGACATAATCAATGCTCGTGCCAAATTTCAAGTTTCTATGACATTGGGAAGTGAGAGAATTAGATTTTGTACGTAAAATTTGGATGCTAATTCTTTTGCGCTTTGAATTGAATAATCGAGTTGGGACTCATTAGCTTTTCCTATTTATGACATAATCAATGCTCGTGCCAAATTTCAAGTTTTTATGACATTGGGAAGTGATGGAATTAGATTCCGTACGTAAAATTTGGACGCTAATTCTTTGGCGCATAGAATCGAATAATCGAGTTGGGACCTATTAACTTTTCCTATTTATGACATAATCAATGCTCGTGCCAAATTTCATGTTTCTATAACATTGGGAAGTGAAAAAATTAGATTCCGTACGTAAAATTTGGACGCTAATTCTTTGGCGCTTAGAATTGAATATTCGAGTTGGGACCTGTTAACTTTTCCTATTTATGACATAATCAATGCTCATGCCAAATTTCACGTTTCTATGATATTGGAAAGAGAGAGAATTAGATTCCGTACATAAAATTTGGACGCTAATTCTTTGGCGCTTAGAATTGAATAATCGAGTTGGGACCTGTTAACTTTTCCTATTTATGACATAATCAATGCTCGTGCCAAATTACATCGGGAAGTGAGAGAATTAGATTCCGTACATAAAATTGGGATGCTAATTTTTTTGCTCTTAGAATTGAATAATGGAGTTGGGACCTATTAACTTTTCCTATTTCTGACATAATCAATGCTCGTGCCAAATTACATCGGGAAGTGAGAGAATTAGATTCCGTACGTAAAATTTGAACGCTAATTCTTTTGCGCTTAGAATTGAATAATCGAGTTGGGACCTATTAACTTTTCCTATTTCTGACATAATCAATGCTCGTGCCAAATTTCAAGTTTCTGTGACATTGGGAAGTGAAAAAATTAGATTCCGTACGTAAAATTTGGATGCTATTTCTTTGGCGCTTAGAATTGAATAATCAAATTGGGACCTATTAACTTTTCCTATTTATGACATAATCAATGCTCGTGCCAAATTTCAAGTTTCTATGATATTGGAAAGTGAGAGAATTAGATTCCGTACGTAAAATTTGGAAGCTAATTTTTTTGCGCTTAGAATTGAATAATCGAGCTGGGACCTATTAACTTTTCCTATTTATGACATAATCAATTCTCGTGCCAAATTTCAAATTTCTATGACATTGGGAAGTGATGGAATTAGATTCCGTACGTAAAATTTGGACGCTAATTCTTTGGCGCATAGAATTGAATACTCGAGTTGGGACCTATTAATTTTTCCTATTTATGACATAATCAATGCTCGTGCCAAATTTCAAGTTTCTATGACATTGGGAAGCGATGGAATTAGATTCCGTACATAAAATTTGGACGCTAATTTTTTTGCGCTTAGAATTGAATAATCGAGTTGGGACCTATTAACTTTTCCTATTTATGACATAATCAATGCTCATGCCAAATTTCATGTTTCTATGACATCGCGAAGTCAGAAAACTAGATTCCGTACGTAAAATTTGGACGCTAATTCTTTTGCGCTTAGAATTAAATAATCGAGTTGGGACCTAATAACTTTTCCTATTTCTGACATAATCAATGCTCGTGCCAAATTTCAAGTTTCTATGATATTGCAAAGTGAGAGAATTAAATTCCGTACGTAAAATTTGGACGCTAATTCTTTGGCGCTTAGAATTGAATAATCGAGTTGGGACCTATTAACTTTTCCTATTTATGACATAATCAATGCTCGTGCCAAATTACATCGGGAAGTGAGGGAATTAGATTCCGTACGTAAAATTTGGACGCTAATTCTTTTGCGCTTAGAATTGAATAATCGAGTTGGGACCTATTAACTTTTCCTATTTAAGACATAATCAATGCTCGTGCCAAATTTCAAGTTTCTATGACATTGGAAAGTGAGAGAATTAGATTTTGTACGTAATATTTGGATGCTAATTCTTTTGCGCTTTGAATTGAATAATCGAGTTGGGACTCATTAGCTTTTCCTATTTATGACATAATCAATGCTCGTGCCAAATTTCAAGTTTCTATGACATTGGGAAGTGATGGAATTAGATTCCGTACGTAAAATTTGGACGCTAATTCTTTGGCGCATAGAATCGAATAATCGAGTTGGGACCTATTAACTTTTCCTATTTATGACATAATCAATGCTCGTGCCAAATTTCATGTTTCTATAACATTGGGAAGTGAAAAAATTAGATTCCGTACGTAAAATTTGGACGCTAATTCTTTGGCGCTTAGAATTGAATATTCGAGTTGGGACCTGTTAACTTTTCCTATTTATGACATAATCAATGCTCATGCCAAATTTCACGTTTCTATGATATTGGAAAGAGAGAGAATTAGATTCCGTACATAAAATTTGGACGCTAATTCTTTGGCGCTTAGAATTGAATAATCGAGTTGGGACCTGTTAACTTTTCCTATTTATGACATAATCAATGCTCGTGCCAAATTACATCGGGAAGTGAGAGAATTAGATTCCGTACATAAAATTGGGATGCTAATTTTTTTGCTCTTAGAATTGAATAATGGAGTTGGGACCTATTAACTTTTCCTATTTCTGACATAATCAATGCTCGTGCCAAATTACATCGGGAAGTGAGAGAATTAGATTCCGTACGTAAAATTTGGACGCTAATTCTTTTGCGCTTAGAATTGAATAATCGAGTTGGGACCTATTAACTTTTCCTATTTCTGACATAATCAATGCTCGTGCCAAATTTCAAGTTTCTGTGACATTGGGAAGTGAAAAAAGTAGATTCCGTACGTAAAATTTGGATGCTATTTCTTTGGCGCTTAGAATTGAATAATCGAATTGGGACCTATTAACTTTTCCTATTTATGACATAATCAATGCTCGTGCCAAATTTCAAGTTTCTATGATATTGGAAAGTGAGAGAATTAGATTCCGTACGTAAAATTTGGAAGCTAATTTTTTTGCGCTTAGAATTGAATAATCGAGCTGGGACCTATTAACTTTTCCTATTTATGACATAATCAATGCTCGTGCCAAATTACATCGGGAAGTGAGGGAATTAGATTCCGTAGGTAAAATTTAAACGCTAATTCTTTTGCGCTTAGAATTAAATAATCGAGTTGGGATCGATTAACTTTTTCTATTTATGACATAATCAATATTCATGCCAAATTTCATGTTTCTATGACATCGCGGAGTGAGAAAATTAGATTCCGTACATAAAATTGGGATGCGAATTTTTTTGCTCTTAGAATTGAATAATGGAGTTGGGACCTATTAACTTTTCCTATTTCTGACATAATCAATGCTCGTGCCAAATTACATCAGGAAGTGAGAGAATTAGATTCCGTACATAAAATTTGGACGCTAATTCTTTTGCGCTTAGAATTGAATAATCGAGTTGGGACCTATTAACTTTTCCTATTTATGACATAATCAATGCTCGTGCCAAATTTCAAATTTCTATGACATTGGGAAGTGATGGAATTAGATTCCGTACGTAAAATTTGGACGCTAATTCTTTGGCGCTTAGAATTGAATAATCGAGTTGGGACCTATTAACTTTTCCTATTTATGACATAATCAATGCTCATGCCAAATTTCATGTTTCTATGACATCGCGAAATCAGAAAAATAGATTCCGTACGTAAAATTTGGACGCTAATTCTTTTGCGCTTAGAATTAAATAATCGAGTTGGGACCTAATAACTGTTCCTATTTCTGACATAATCAATGCTCGTGCCAAATTTCAAGTTTCTATGATATTGCAAAGTAAGAGAATTAAATTCCGTACGTAAAATTTATACGCTAATTCTTTGGCGCTTAGAATTGAATAATCGAGTTGGGACCTATTAACTTTTCCTATTTATGACATAATCAATGCTCGTGCCAAATTACATCGGGAAGAGAGGGAATTAAATTCCGTACGTAAAATTTGGACGCTAATTCTTTTGCGCTTAGAATTGAATAATCGAGTTGGGACCTATTAACTTTTCCTATTTCTGACATAATCAATGCTCGTGCCAAATTTCAAGTTTCTATGACATTGGGAAGTGAGAGAATTAGATTTTTTACGTAAAATTTGGATACTAATTCTTTTGCGCTTAGAATTGAATAATCGAGTTGGGACCTATTAACTTTTCCTATTTCTGACATAATCAAAGCTCGTGCCAAATTCAAGTTTCTATGATATTGCAAAGTGACAGAATTAAATTCCGTACGTAAAATTTGGACGCTAATTCTTTTGCGCTTAGAATTAAATAATCGAGTTGGGACCTATTAACTTTTCCTATTTATGACATAATCAATGCTCGTGCCAAATTTCAAGTTTCTATGACATTGGGAAGTGAGAGAATGAGATTTTGTACGTAAAATTTGGACGCTAATTCTTTTGCGCTTAGAATTGAATAATCGAGTTGGGACCTATTAACTTTTCCTATTTCTGACATATTCAATGCTCTTGCCAAATTTCAAGTTTCTATGACATTGGGAAGTGAGAGAATGAGATTTTGTACGTAAAATTTGGACGCTAATTCTTTTGCGCTTAGAATTGAATAATCGAGTTGGGACCTATTAACTTTTCCTATTTCTGACATAATCAATGTTCGTGCCAAATTTTAAGTTTCTATGACATTGGGAAGTGAGAGAATGAGATTTTGTACGTAAAATTTGGACGCTAATTCTTTTGCGCTTAGAATTGAATAATCGAGTTGGGACCTATTAACTTTTCCTATTTATGACATAATCAATGCTCGTGCCAAATTTCAAGTTTCTATGACATTGGGAAGTGAGAGAATTAGATTTTGTACGTAAAATTTGGATGCTAATTCTTTTGCGCTTTGAATTGAATAATCGAGTTGGGACTCATTAGCTTTTCCTATTTATGACATAATCAATGCTCGTGCCAAATTTCAAGTTTTTATGACATTGGGAAGTGATGGAATTAGATTCCGTACGTAAAATTTGGACGCTAATTCTTTGGCGCATAGAATCGAATAATCGAGTTGGGACCTATTAACTTTTCCTATTTATGACATAATCAATGCTCGTGCCAAATTTCATGTTTCTATAACATTGGGAAGTGAAAAAATTAGATTCCGTACGTAAAATTTGGACGCTAATTCTTTGGCGCTTAGAATTGAATATTCGAGTTGGGACCTGTTAACTTTTCCTATTTATGACATAATCAATGCTCATGCCAAATTTCACGTTTCTATGATATTGGAAAGAGAGAGAATTAGATTCCGTACATAAAATTTGGACGCTAATTCTTTGGCGCTTAGAATTGAATAATCGAGTTGGGACCTGTTAACTTTTCCTATTTATGACATAATCAATGCTCGTGCCAAATTACATCGGGAAGTGAGAGAATTAGATTCCGTACATAAAATTGGGATGCTAATTTTTTTGCTCTTAGAATTGAATAATGGAGTTGGGACCTATTAACTTTTCCTATTTCTGACATAATCAATGCTCGTGCCAAATTACATCGGGAAGTGAGAGAATTAGATTCCGTACGTAAAATTTGAACGCTAATTCTTTTGCGCTTAGAATTGAATAATCGAGTTGGGACCTATTAACTTTTCCTATTTCTGACATAATCAATGCTCGTGCCAAATTTCAAGTTTCTGTGACATTGGGAAGTGAAAAAATTAGATTCCGTACGTAAAATTTGGATGCTATTTCTTTGGCGCTTAGAATTGAATAATCAAATTGGGACCTATTAACTTTTCCTATTTATGACATAATCAATGCTCGTGCCAAATTTCAAGTTTCTATGATATTGGAAAGTGAGAGAATTAGATTCCGTACGTAAAATTTGGAAGCTAATTTTTTTGCGCTTAGAATTGAATAATCGAGCTGGGACCTATTAACTTTTCCTATTTATGACATAATCAATTCTCGTGCCAAATTTCAAATTTCTATGACATTGGGAAGTGATGGAATTAGATTCCGTACGTAAAATTTGGACGCTAATTCTTTGGCGCATAGAATTGAATACTCGAGTTGGGACCTATTAATTTTTCCTATTTATGACATAATCAATGCTCGTGCCAAATTTCAAGTTTCTATGACATTGGGAAGCGATGGAATTAGATTCCGTACATAAAATTTGGACGCTAATTTTTTTGCGCTTAGAATTGAATAATCGAGTTGGGACCTATTAACTTTTCCTATTTATGACATAATCAATGCTCATGCCAAATTTCATGTTTCTATGACATCGCGAAGTCAGAAAACTAGATTCCGTACGTAAAATTTGGACGCTAATTCTTTTGCGCTTAGAATTAAATAATCGAGTTGGGACCTAATAACTTTTCCTATTTCTGACATAATCAATGCTCGTGCCAAATTTCAAGTTTCTATGATATTGCAAAGTGAGAGAATTAAATTCCGTACGTAAAATTTGGACGCTAATTCTTTGGCGCTTAGAATTGAATAATCGAGTTGGGACCTATTAACTTTTCCTATTTATGACATAATCAATGCTCGTGCCAAATTACATCGGGAAGTGAGGGAATTAGATTCCGTACGTAAAATTTGGACGCTAATTCTTTTGCGCTTAGAATTGAATAATCGAGTTGGGACCTATTAACTTTTCCTATTTAAGACATAATCAATGCTCGTGCCAAATTTCAAGTTTCTATGACATTGGAAAGTGAGAGAATTAGATTTTGTACGTAATATTTGGATGCTAATTCTTTTGCGCTTTGAATTGAATAATCGAGTTGGGACTCATTAGCTTTTCCTATTTATGACATAATCAATGCTCGTGCCAAATTTCAAGTTTCTATGACATTGGGAAGTGATGGAATTAGATTCCGTACGTAAAATTTGGACGCTAATTCTTTGGCGCATAGAATTGAATAATCGAGTTGGGACCTATTAACTTTTCCTATTTATGACATAATCAATGCTCGTGCCAAATTTCAAGTTTCTATAACTTTGGGAAGTGAAAAAATTAGATTCCGTACGTAAAATTTGGACGCTAATTCTTTAGCGCTTAGAATTGAATATTCGAGTTGGGACCTGTTAACTTTTCCTATTTATGACATAATCAATGCTCGTGCCAAATTTCACGTTTCTATGATATTGGAAAGTGAGAAAATTAGATTCCGTACATAAAATTTGGACGCTAATTCTTTGGCGCTTAGAATTGAATAATCGAGTTGGGACCTGTTAACTTTTCCTATTTATGACATAATCAATACTCATGCCAAATTTCATGTTTCTATGACATCGCGGAGTGAGAAAATTAGATTCCGTACATAAAATTGGGATGCTAATTTTTTTGCTCTTAGAATTGAATAATGGAGTTGGGACCTATTAACTTTTCCTATTTCTGACATAATCAATGCTCGTGCCAAATTACATCGGGAAGTGAGAGAATTAGATTCCGTACGTAAAATTTGGACGCTAATTCTTTTGCGCTTAGAATTGAATAATCGAGTTGGGACCTATTAACTTTTCCTATTTATGACATAATCAATGCTCGTGCCAAATTTCATGTTTCTATAACATTGGGAAGTGAAAAAATTAGATTCCGTACGTAAAATTTGGACGCTAATTCTTTGGCGCTTAGAATTGAATAATCGAGTTGGGACCTGTTAACTTTTCCTATTTATGACATAATCAATGCTCGTGCCAAATTTCACGTTTCTATGATATTGGAAAGGGAGAGAATTAGATTCCGTACATAAAATTTGGACGCTAATTCTTTGGCGCTTAGAATTGAATATTCGAGTTGGGACCTGTTAACTTTTCCTATTTATGACATAATCAATGCTCATGCCAATTTACATCGGGAAGTGAGAGAATTAGATTCCGTACATAAAATTGGGATGCTAATTTTTTTGCTCTTAGAATTGAATAATGGAGTTGGGACCTATTAACTTTTCCTATTTCTGACATAATCAATGCTCGTGCCAAATTACATCGGGAAGTGAGAGAATTAGATTCCGTACGTAAAATTTGGACGCTAATTCTTTTGCGCTTAGAATTGAATAATCGAGTTGGGACCTATTAACTTTTCCTATTTCTGACATAATCAATGCTCGTGCCAAATTTCAAGTTTCTGTGACATTGGGAAGTGAAAAAATTAGATTCCGTACGTAAAATTTGGATGCTATTTCTTTGGCGCTTAGAATTGAATAATCGAATTGGGACCTATTAACTTTTCCTATTTATGACATAATCAATGCTCGTGCCAAATTTCAAGTTTCTATGATATTGGAAAGTGAGAGAATTAGATTCCGTACGTAAAATTTGGAAGCTAATTTTTTTGCGCTTAGAATTGAATAATCGAGCTGGGACCTATTAACTTTTCCTATTTATGACATAATCAATGCTCGTGCCAAATTACATCGGGAAGTGAGGGAATTAGATTCCGTAGGTAAAATTTAAACGCTAATTCTTTTGCGCTTAGAATTAAATAATCGAGTTGGGATCGATTAACTTTTTCTATTTATGACATAATCAATATTCATGCCAAATTTCATGTTTCTATGACATCGCGGAGTGAGAAAATTAGATTCCGTACATAAAATTGGGATGCGAATTTTTTTGCTCTTAGAATTGAATAATGGAGTTGGGACCTATTAACTTTTCCTATTTCTGACATAATCAATGCTCGTGCCAAATTACATCAGGAAGTGAGAGAATTAGATTCCGTACATAAAATTTGGACGCTAATTCTTTTGCGCTTAGAATTGAATAATCGAGTTGGGACCTATTAACTTTTCCTATTTATGACATAATCAATGCTCGTGCCAAATTTCAAATTTCTATGACATTGGGAAGTGATGGAATTAGATTCCGTACGTAAAATTTGGACGCTAATTCTTTGGCGCTTAGAATTGAATAATCGAGTTGGGACCTATTAACTTTTCCTATTTATGACATAATCAATGCTCATGCCAAATTTCATGTTTCTATGACATCGCGAAATCAGAAAAATAGATTCCGTACGTAAAATTTGGACGCTAATTCTTTTGCGCTTAGAATTAAATAATCGAGTTGGGACCTAATAACTGTTCCTATTTCTGACATAATCAATGCTCGTGCCAAATTTCAAGTTTCTATGATATTGCAAAGTAAGAGAATTAAATTCCGTACGTAAAATTTGGACGCTAATTCTTTGGCGCTTAGAATTGAATAATGGAGTTGGGACCTATTAACTTTTCCTATTTATGACATAATCAATGCTCGTGCCAAATTACATCGGGAAGAGAGGGAATTAGATTCCGTATGTAAAATTTGGACGCTAATTCTTTTGCGCTTAGAATTGAATAATCGAGTTGGGACCTATTAACTTTTCCTATTTCTGACATAATCAATGCTCGTGCCAAATTTCAAGTTTCTATGACATTGGGAAGTGAGAGAATTAGATTTTTTACGTAAAATTTGGATACTAATTCTTTTGCGCTTAGAATTGAATAATCGAGTTGGGACCTATTAACTTTTCCTATTTCTGACATAATCAAAGCTCGTGCCAAATTCAAGTTTCTATGATATTGCAAAGTGACAGAATTAAATTCCGTACGTAAAATTTGGATGCTAATTCTTTTGCGCTTAGAATTAAATAATCGAGTTGGGACCTATTAACTTTTCCTATTTATGACATAATCAATGCTCGTGCCAAATTTCAAGTTTCTATGACATTGGGAAGTGAGAGAATGAGATTTTGTACGTAAAATTTGGACGCTAATTCTTTTGCGCTTAGAATTGAATAATCGAGTTGGGACCTATTAACTTTTCCTATTTCTGACATATTCAATGCTCTTGCCAAATTTCAAGTTTCTATGACATTGGGAAGTGAGAGAATGAGATTTTGTACGTAAAATTTGGACGCTAATTCTTTTGCGCTTAGAATTGAATAATCGAGTTGGGACCTATTAACTTTTCCTATTTCTGACATAATCAATGTTCGTGCCAAATTTTAAGTTTCTATGACATTGGGAAGTGAGAGAATGAGATTTTGTACGTAAAATTTGGACGCTAATTCTTTTGCGCTTAGAATTGAATAATCGAGTTGGGACCTATTAACTTTTCCTATTTATGACATAATCAATGCTCGTGCCAAATTTCAAGTTTCTATGACATTGGGAAGTGAGAGAATTAGATTTTGTACGTAAAATTTGGATGCTAATTCTTTTGCGCTTTGAATTGAATAATCGAGTTGGGACTCATTAGCTTTTCCTATTTATGACATAATCAATGCTCGTGCCAAATTTCAAGTTTCTATGACATTGGGAAGTGATGGAATTAGATTCCGTACGTAAAATTTGGACGCTAATTCTTTGGCGCATAGAATCGAATAATCGAGTTGGGACCTATTAACTTTTCCTATTTATGACATAATCAATGCTCGTGCCAAATTTCATGTTTCTATAACATTGGGAAGTGAAAAAATTAGATTCCGTACGTAAAATTTGGACGCTAATTCTTTGGCGCTTAGAATTGAATATTCGAGTTGGGACCTGTTAACTTTTCCTATTTATGACATAATCAATGCTCATGCCAAATTTCACGTTTCTATGATATTGGAAAGAGAGAGAATTAGATTCCGTACATAAAATTTGGACGCTAATTCTTTGGCGCTTAGAATTGAATAATCGAGTTGGGACCTGTTAACTTTTCCTATTTATGACATAATCAATGCTCGTGCCAAATTACATCGGGAAGTGAGAGAATTAGATTCCGTACATAAAATTGGGATGCTAATTTTTTTGCTCTTAGAATTGAATAATGGAGTTGGGACCTATTAACTTTTCCTATTTCTGACATAATCAATGCTCGTGCCAAATTACATCGGGAAGTGAGAGAATTAGATTCCGTACGTAAAATTTGGACGCTAATTCTTTTGCGCTTAGAATTGAATAATCGATTTGGGACCTATTAACTTTTCCTATTTCTGACATAATCAATGCTCGTGCCAAATTTCAAGTTTCTGTGACATTGGGAAGTGAAAAAATTAGATTCCGTACGTAAAATTTGGATGCTATTTCTTTGGCGCTTAGAATTGAATAATCGAATTGGGACCTATTAACTTTTCCTATTTATGACATAATCAATGCTCGTGCCAAATTTCAAGTTTCTATGATATTGGAAAGTGAGAGAATTAGATTCCGTACGTAAAATTTGGAAGCTAATTTTTTTGCGCTTAGAATTGAATAATCGAGCTGGGACCTATTAACTTTTCCTATTTATGACATAATCAATGCTCGTGCCAAATTACATCGGGAAGTGAGGGAATTAGATTCCGTAGGTAAAATTTAAACGCTAATTCTTTTGCGCTTAGAATTAAATAATCGAGTTGGGATCGATTAACTTTTTCTATTTATGACATAATCAATATTCATGCCAAATTTCATGTTTCTATGACATCGCGGAGTGAGAAAATTAGATTCCGTACATAAAATTGGGATGCGAATTTTTTTGCTCTTAGAATTGAATAATGGAGTTGGGACCTATTAACTTTTCCTATTTCTGACATAATCAATGCTCGTGCCAAATTACATCAGGAAGTGAGAGAATTAGATTCCGTACATAAAATTTGGACGCTAATTCTTTTGCGCTTAGAATTGAATAATCGAGTTGGGACCTATTAACTTTTCCTATTTATGACATAATCAATGCTCGTGCCAAATTTCAAATTTCTATGACATTGGGAAGTGATGGAATTAGATTCCGTACGTAAAATTTGGACGCTAATTCTTTGGCGCTTAGAATTGAATAATCGAGTTGGGACCTATTAACTTTTCCTATTTATGACATAATCAATGCTCATGCCAAATTTCATGTTTCTATGACATCGCGAAATCAGAAAAATAGATTCCGTACGTAAAATTTGGACGCTAATTCTTTTGCGCTTAGAATTAAATAATCGAGTTGGGACCTAATAACTGTTCCTATTTCTGACATAATCAATGCTCGTGCCAAATTTCAAGTTTCTATGATATTGCAAAGTAAGAGAATTAAATTCCGTACGTAAAATTTGGACGCTAATTCTTTGGCGCTTAGAATTGAATAATCGAGTTGGGACCTATTAACTTTTCCTATTTATGACATAATCAATGCTCGTGCCAAATTACATCGGGAAGAGAGGGAATTAGATTCCGTATGTAAAATTTGGACGCTAATTCTTTTGCGCTTAGAATTGAATAATCGAGTTGGGACCTATTAACTTTTCCTATTTCTGACATAATCAATGCTCGTGCCAAATTTCAAGTTTCTATGACATTGGGAAGTGAGAGAATTAGATTTTTTACGTAAAATTTGGATACTAATTCTTTTGCGCTTAGAATTGAATAATCGAGTTGGGACCTATTAACTTTTCCTATTTCTGACATAATCAAAGCTCGTGCCAAATTCAAGTTTCTATGATATTGCAAAGTGACAGAATTAAATTCCGTACGTAAAATTTGGACGCTAATTCTTTTGCGCTTAGAATTAAATAATCGAGTTGGGACCTATTAACTTTTCCTATTTATGACATAATCAATGCTCGTGCCAAATTTCAAGTTTCTATGACATTGGGAAGTGAGAGAATGAGATTTTGTACGTAAAATTTGGACGCTAATTCTTTTGCGCTTAGAATTGAATAATCGAGTTGGGACCTATTAACTTTTCCTATTTCTGACATATTCAATGCTCTTGCCAAATTTCAAGTTTCTATGACATTGGGAAGTGAGAGAATGAGATTTTGTACGTAAAATTTGGACGCTAATTCTTTTGCGCTTAGAATTGAATAATCGAGTTGGGACCTATTAACTTTTCCTATTTCTGACATAATCAATGTTTGTGCCAAATTTTAAGTTTCTATGACATTGGGAAGTGAGAGAATGAGATTTTGTACGTAAAATTTGGACGCTAATTCTTTTGCGCTTAGAATTGAATAATCGAGTTGGGACCTATTAACTTTTCCTATTTATGACATAATCAATGCTCGTGCCAAATTTCAAGTTTCTATGACATTGGGAAGTGAGAGAATTAGATTTTGTACGTAAAATTTGGATGCTAATTCTTTTGCGCTTTGAATTGAATAATCGAGTTGGGACTCATTAGCTTTTCCTATTTATGACATAATCAATGCTCGTGCCAAATTTCAAGTTTCTATGACATTGGGAAGTGATGGAATTAGATTCCGTACGTAAAATTTGGACGCTAATTCTTTGGCGCATAGAATCGAATAATCGAGTTGGGACCTATTAACTTTTCCTATTTATGACATAATCAATGCTCGTGCCAAATTTCATGTTTCTATAACATTGGGAAGTGAAAAAATTAGATTCCGTACGTAAAATTTGGACGCTAATTCTTTGGCGCTTAGAATTGAATATTCGAGTTGGGACCTGTTAACTTTTCCTATTTATGACATAATCAATGCTCATGCCAAATTTCACGTTTCTATGATATTGGAAAGAGAGAGAATTAGATTCCGTACATAAAATTTGGACGCTAATTCTTTGGCGCTTAGAATTGAATAATCGAGTTGGGACCTGTTAACTTTTCCTATTTATGACATAATCAATGCTCGTGCCAAATTACATCGGGAAGTGAGAGAATTAGATTCCGTACATAAAATTGGGATGCTAATTTTTTTGCTCTTAGAATTGAATAATGGAGTTGGGACCTATTAACTTTTCCTATTTCTGACATAATCAATGCTCGTGCCAAATTACATCGGGAAGTGAGAGAATTAGATTCCGTACGTAAAATTTGGACGCTAATTCTTTTGCGCTTAGAATTGAATAATCGAGTTGGGACCTATTAACTTTTCCTATTTCTGACATAATCAATGCTCGTGCCAAATTTCAAGTTTCTGTGACATTGGGAAGTGAAAAAATTAGATTCCGTACGTAAAATTTGGATGCTATTTCTTTGGCGCTTAGAATTGAATAATCGAATTGGGACCTATTAACTTTTCCTATTTATGACATAATCAATGCTCGTGCCAAATTTCAAGTTTCTATGATATTGGAAAGTGAGAGAATTAGATTCCGTACGTAAAATTTGGAAGCTAATTTTTTTGCGCTTAGAATTGAATAATCGAGCTGGGACCTATTAACTTTTCCTATTTATGACATAATCAATGCTCGTGCCAAATTACATCGGGAAGTGAGAGAATTAGATTCCGTAGGTAAAATTTAAACGCTAATTCTTTTGCGCTTAGAATTAAATAATCGAGTTGGGATCGATTAACTTTTTCTATTTATGACATAATCAATATTCATGCCAAATTTCATGTTTCTATGACATCGCGGAGTGAGAAAATTAGATTCCGTACATAAAATTGGGATGCGAATTTTTTTGCTCTTAGAATTGAATAATGGAGTTGGGACCTATTAACTTTTCCTATTTCTGACATAATCAATGCTCGTGCCAAATTACATCAGGAAGTGAGAGAATTAGATTCCGTACATAAAATTTGGACGCTAATTCTTTTGCGCTTAGAATTGAATAATCGAGTTGGGACCTATTAACTTTTCCTATTTATGACATAATCAATTCTCGTGCCAAATTTCAAATTTCTATGACATTGGGAAGTGATGGAATTAGATTCCGTACGTAAAATTTGGACGCTAATTCTTTGGCGCATAGAATTGAATACTCGAGTTGGGACCTATTAATTTTTCCTATTTATGACATAATCAATGCTCGTGCCAAATTTCAAGTTTCTATGACATTGGGAAGCGATGGAATTAGATTCCGTACATAAAATTTGGACGCTAATTTTTTTGCGCTTAGAATTGAATAATCGAGTTGGGACCTATTAACTTTTCCTATTTATGACATAATCAATGCTCATGCCAAATTTCATGTTTCTATGACATCGCGAAGTCAGAAAACTAGATTCCGTACGTAAAATTTGGACGCTAATTCTTTTGCGCTTAGAATTAAATAATCGAGTTGGGACCTAATAACTTTTCCTATTTCTGACATAATCAATGCTCGTGCCAAATTTCAAGTTTCTATGATATTGCAAAGTGAGAGAATTAAATTCCGTACGTAAAATTTGGACGCTAATTCTTTGGCGCTTAGAATTGAATAATCGAGTTGGGACCTATTAACTTTTCCTATTTATGACATAATCAATGCTCGTGCCAAATTACATCGGGAAGTGAGGGAATTAGATTCCGTACGTAAAATTTGGACGCTAATTCTTTTGCGCTTAGAATTGAATAATCGAGTTGGGACTCATTAGCTTTTCCTATTTATGACATAATCAATGCTCGTGCCAAATTTCAAGTTTCTATGACATTGGGAAGTGATGGAATTAGATTCCGTACGTAAAATTTGGACGCTAATTCTTTGGCGCATAGAATTGAATAATCGAGTTGGGACCTATTAACTTTTCCTATTTATGACATAATCAATGCTCGTGCCAAATTTCATGTTTCTATAACTTTGGGAAGTGAAAAAATTAGATTCCGTACGTAAAATTTGGACGCTAATTCTTTAGCGCTTAGAATTGAATATTCGAGTTGGGACCTGTTAACTTTTCCTATTTATGACATAATCAATGCTCGTGCCAAATTTCACGTTTCTATGATATTGGAAAGTGAGAAAATTAGATTCCGTACATAAAATTTGGACGCTAATTCTTTGGCGCTTAGAATTGAATAATCGAGTTGGGACCTGTTAACTTTTCCTATTTATGACATAATCAATACTCATGCCAAATTTCATGTTTCTATGACATCGCGGAGTGAGAAAATTAGATTCCGTACATAAAATTGGGATGCTAATTTTTTTGCTCTTAGAATTGAATAATGGAGTTGGGACCTATTAACTTTTCCTATTTCTGACATAATCAATGCTCGTGCCAAATTACATCGGGAAGTGAAAGAATTAGATTCCGTACGTAAAATTTGGACGCTAATTCTTTTGCGCTTAGAATTGAATAATCGAGTTGGGACCTATTAACTTTTCCTATTTATGACATAATCAATGCTCGTGCCAAATTTCATGTTTCTATAACATTGGGAAGTGAAAAAATTAGATTCCGTACGTAAAATTTGGACGCTAATTCTTTGGCGCTTAGAATTGAATAATCGAGTTGGGACCTGTTAACTTTTCCTATTTATGACATAATCAATGCTCGTGCCAAATTTCACGTTTCTATGATATTGGAAAGTGAGAGAATTAGATTCCGTACATAAAATTTGGACGCTAATTCTTTGGCGCTTAGAATTGAATAATCGAGTTGGGACCTGTTAACTTTTCCCATTTATGACATAATCAATACTCATGCCAAATTTCATGTTACTATGACATCGCGGAGTGAGAAAATTAGATTCCGTACGTAAAATTGGAATGCTAATTTTTTTGCTCTTAGAATTGAATAATGGAGTTGGGACCTATTAACTTTTCCTATTTCTGACATAATCAATGCTCGTGCCAAATTTCAAGTTTCTATGACATTGGGAAGTGATGGAATTAGATTCCGTACGTAAAATCTGGACGCTAATTCTTTGGCGCATAGAATTGAATAATCGAGTTGGGACCTATTAACTTTTCCTATTTATGACATAATCAATGCTCGTGCCAAATTTCAAGTTTCTATGACATTGGGAAGTGAGAGAATGAGATTTTGTACGTAAAATTTGGACGCTAATTCTTTTGCGCTTAGAATTGAATAATCGAGTTGGGACCTATTAACTTTTCCTATTTCTGACATAATCAATGCTCGTGCCAAATTTTAAGTTTCTATGACATTGGGAAGTGAGAGAATGAGATTTTGTACGTAAAATTTGGACGCTATTTCTTTTGCGCTTAGAATTGAATAATCGAGTTGGGACCTATTAACTTTTCCTATTTAAGACATAATCAATGCTCGTGCCAAATTTCAAGTTTCTATGACATTGGAAAGTGAGAGAATTAGATTTTGTACGTAATATTTGGATGCTAATTCTTTTGCGCTTTGAATTGAATAATCGAGTTGGGACTCATTAGCTTTTCCTATTTATGACATAATCAATGCTCGTGCCAAATTTCAAGTTTCTATGACATTGGGAAGTGATGGAATTAGATTCCGTACGTAAAATTTGGACGCTAATTCTTTGGCGCATAGAATTGAATAATCGAGTTGGGACCTATTAACTTTTCCTATTTATGACATAATCAATGCTCGTGCCAAATTTCATGTTTCTATAACTTTGGGAAGTGAAAAAATTAGATTCCGTACGTAAAATTTGGACGCTAATTCTTTAGCGCTTAGAATTGAATATTCGAGTTGGGACCTGTTAACTTTTCCTATTTATGACATAATCAATGCTCGTGCCAAATTTCACGTTTCTATGATATTGGAAAGTGAGAAAATTAGATTCCGTACATAAAATTTGGACGCTAATTCTTTGGCGCTTAGAATTGAATAATCGAGTTGGGACCTGTTAACTTTTCCTATTTATGACATAATCAATACTCATGCCAAATTTCATGTTTCTATGACATCGCGGAGTGAGAAAATTAGATTCCGTACATAAAATTGGGATGCTAATTTTTTTGCTCTTAGAATTGAATAATGGAGTTGGGACCTATTAACTTTTCCTATTTCTGACATAATCAATGCTCGTGCCAAATTACATCGGGAAGTGAGAGAATTAGATTCCGTACGTAAAATTTGGACGCTAATTCTTTTGCGCTTAGAATTGAATAATCGAGTTGGGACCTATTAACTTTTCCTATTTCTGACATAATCAATGCTCGTGCCAAATTTCAAGTTTCTATGACATTGGGAATTGAAAAAATTAGATTCCGTACGTAAAATTTGGACGCTAATTCTTTGGCGCTTAGAATTGAATAATCGAGTTGGGACCTATTAACTTTTCCTATTTATGACATAATCAATGCTCATGCCAAATTTCATGTTTCTATGACATCGCGAAATCAGAAAAATAGATTCCGTACGTAAAATTTGGACGCTAATTCTTTTGCGCTTAGAATTAAATAATCGAGTTGGGACCTAATAACTGTTCCTATTTCTGACATAATCAATGCTCGTGCCAAATTTCAAGTTTCTATGATATTGCAAAGTAAGAGAATTAAATTCCGTACGTAAAATTTGGACGCTAATTCTTTGGCGCTTAGAATTGAATAATCGAGTTGGGACCTATTAACTTTTCCTATTTATGACATAATCAATGCTCGTGCCAAATTACATCGGGAAGAGAGGGAATTAGATTCCGTATGTAAAATTTGGACGCTAATTCTTTTGCGCTTAGAATTGAATAATCGAGTTGGGACCTATTAACTTTTCCTATTTCTGACATAATCAATGCTCGTGCCAAATTTCAAGTTTCTATGACATTGGGAAGTGAGAGAATTAGATTTTTTACGTAAAATTTGGATACTAATTCTTTTGCGCTTAGAATTGAATAATCGAGTTGGGACCTATTAACTTTTCCTATTTCTGACATAATCAAAGCTCGTGCCAAATTCAAGTTTCTATGATATTGCAAAGTGACAGAATTAAATTCCGTACGTAAAATTTGGACGCTAATTCTTTTGCGCTTAGAATTAAATAATCGAGTTGGGACCTATTAACTTTTCCTATTTATGACATAATCAATGCTCGTGCCAAATTTCAAGTTTCTATGACATTGGGAAGTGAGAGAATGAGATTTTGTACGTAAAATTTGGACGCTAATTCTTTTGCGCTTAGAATTGAATAATCGAGTTGGGACCTATTAACTTTTCCTATTTCTGACATATTCAATGCTCTTGCCAAATTTCAAGTTTCTATGACATTGGGAAGTGAGAGAATGAGATTTTGTACGTAAAATTTGGACGCTAATTCTTTTGCGCTTAGAATTGAATAATCGAGTTGGGACCTATTAACTTTTCCTATTTCTGACATAATCAATGTTTGTGCCAAATTTTAAGTTTCTATGACATTGGGAAGTGAGAGAATGAGATTTTGTACGTAAAATTTGGACGCTAATTCTTTTGCGCTTAGAATTGAATAATCGAGTTGGGACCTATTAACTTTTCCTATTTCTGACATAATCAATGCTCGTGCCAAATTTCAAGTTTCTATGACATTGGGAAGTGAGAGAATTAGATTTTGTACGTAAAATTTGGATGCTAATTCTTTTGCGCTTTGAATTGAATAATCGAGTTGGGACTCATTAGCTTTTCCTATTTATGACATAATCAATGCTCGTGCCAAATTTCAAGTTTCTATGACATTGGGAAGTGATGGAATTAGATTCCGTACGTAAAATTTGGACGCTAATTCTTTGGCGCATAGAATCGAATAATCGAGTTGGGACCTATTAACTTTTCCTATTTATGACATAATCAATGCTCGTGCCAAATTTCATGTTTCTATAACATTGGGAAGTGAAAAAATTAGATTCCGTACGTAAAATTTGGACGCTAATTCTTTGGCGCTTAGAATTGAATATTCGAGTTGGGACCTGTTAACTTTTCCTATTTATGACATAATCAATGCTCATGCCAAATTTCACGTTTCTATGATATTGGAAAGAGAGAGAATTAGATTCCGTACATAAAATTTGGACGCTAATTCTTTGGCGCTTAGAATTGAATAATCGAGTTGGGACCTGTTAACTTTTCCTATTTATGACATAATCAATGCTCGTGCCAAATTACATCGGGAAGTGAGAGAATTAGATTCCGTACATAAAATTGGGATGCTAATTTTTTTGCTCTTAGAATTGAATAATGGAGTTGGGACCTATTAACTTTTCCTATTTCTGACATAATCAATGCTCGTGCCAAATTACATCGGGAAGTGAGAGAATTAGATTCCGTACGTAAAATTTGGACGCTAATTCTTTTGCGCTTAGAATTGAATAATCGAGTTGGGACCTATTAACTTTTCCTATTTCTGACATAATCAATGCTCGTGCCAAATTTCAAGTTTCTATGACATTGGGAATTGAAAAAATTAGATTCCGTACGTAAAATTTGGACGCTAATTCTTTGGCGCTTAGAATTGAATAATCGAGTTGGGACCTATTAACTTTTCCTATTTATGACATAATCAATGCTCATGCCAAATTTCATGTTTCTATGACATCGCGAAATCAGAAAAATAGATTCCGTACGTAAAATTTGGACGCTAATTCTTTTGCGCTTAGAATTAAATAATCGAGTTGGGACCTAATAACTGTTCCTATTTCTGACATAATCAATGCTCGTGCCAAATTTCAAGTTTCTATGATATTGCAAAGTAAGAGAATTAAATTCCGTACGTAAAATTTGGACGCTAATTCTTTGGCGCTTAGAATTGAATAATCGAGTTGGGACCTATTAACTTTTCCTATTTATGACATAATCAATGCTCGTGCCAAATTACATCGGGAAGAGAGGGAATTAGATTCCGTATGTAAAATTTGGACGCTAATTCTTTTGCGCTTAGAATTGAATAATCGAGTTGGGACCTATTAACTTTTCCTATTTCTGACATAATCAATGCTCGTGCCAAATTTCAAGTTTCTATGACATTGGGAAGTGAGAGAATTAGATTTTTTACGTAAAATTTGGATACTAATTCTTTTGCGCTTAGAATTGAATAATCGAGTTGGGACCTATTAACTTTTCCTATTTCTGACATAATCAAAGCTCGTGCCAAATTCAAGTTTCTATGATATTGCAAAGTGACAGAATTAAATTCCGTACGTAAAATTTGGACGCTAATTCTTTTGCGCTTAGAATTAAATAATCGAGTTGGGACCTATTAACTTTTCCTATTTATGACATAATCAATGCTCGTGCCAAATTTCAAGTTTCTATGACATTGGGAAGTGAGAGAATGAGATTTTGTACGTAAAATTTGGACGCTAATTCTTTTGCGCTTAGAATTGAATAATCGAGTTGGGACCTATTAACTTTTCCTATTTCTGACATATTCAATGCTCTTGCCAAATTTCAAGTTTCTATGACATTGGGAAGTGAGAGAATGAGATTTTGTACGTAAAATTTGGACGCTAATTCTTTTGCGCTTAGAATTGAATAATCGAGTTGGGACCTATTAACTTTTCCTATTTCTGACATAATCAATGTTTGTGCCAAATTTTAAGTTTCTATGACATTGGGAAGTGAGAGAATGAGATTTTGTACGTAAAATTTGGACGCTAATTCTTTTGCGCTTAGAATTGAATAATCGAGTTGGGACCTATTAACTTTTCCTATTTCTGACATAATCAATGCTCGTGCCAAATTTCAAGTTTCTATGACATTGGGAAGTGAGAGAATTAGATTTTGTACGTAAAATTTGGATGCTAATTCTTTTGCGCTTTGAATTGAATAATCGAGTTGGGACTCATTAGCTTTTCCTATTTATGACATAATCAATGCTCGTGCCAAATTTCAAGTTTCTATGACATTGGGAAGTGATGGAATTAGATTCCGTACGTAAAATTTGGACGCTAATTCTTTGGCGCATAGAATCGAATAATCGAGTTGGGACCTATTAACTTTTCCTATTTATGACATAATCAATGCTCGTGCCAAATTTCATGTTTCTATAACATTGGGAAGTGAAAAAATTAGATTCCGTACGTAAAATTTGGACGCTAATTCTTTGGCGCTTAGAATTGAATATTCGAGTTGGGACCTGTTAACTTTTCCTATTTATGACATAATCAATGCTCATGCCAAATTTCACGTTTCTATGATATTGGAAAGAGAGAGAATTAGATTCCGTACATAAAATTTGGACGCTAATTCTTTGGCGCTTAGAATTGAATAATCGAGTTGGGACCTGTTAACTTTTCCTATTTCTGACATAATCAATGCTCGTGCCAAATTACATCGGGAAGTGAGAGAATTAGATTCCGTACGTAAAATTTGGACGCTAATTCTTTTGCGCTTAGAATTGAATAATCGAGTTGGGACCTATTAACTTTTCCTATTTCTGACATAATCAATGCTCGTGCCAAATTTCAAGTTTCTGTGACATTGGGAAGTGAAAAAATTAGATTCCGTACGTAAAATTTGGATGCTATTTCTTTGGCGTTTAGAATTGAATAATCGAATTGGGACCTATTAACTTTTCCTATTTATGACATAATCAATGCTCGTGCCAAATTTCAAGTTTCTATGATATTGGAAAGTGAGAGAATTAGATTCCGTACGTAAAATTTGGAAGCTAATTTTTTTGCGCTTAGAATTGAATAATCGAGCTGGGACCTATTAACTTTTCCTATTTATGACATAATCAATGCTCGTGCCAAATTACATCGGGAAGTGAGGGAATTAGATTCCGTAGGTAAAATTTAAACGCTAATTCTTTTGCGCTTAGAATTAAATAATCGAGTTGGGATCGATTAACTTTTTCTATTTATGACATAATCAATATTCATGCCAAATTTCATGTTTCTATGACATCGCGGAGTGAGAAAATTAGATTCCGTACATAAAATTGGGATGCGAATTTTTTTGCTCTTAGAATTGAATAATGGAGTTGGGACCTATTAACTTTTCCTATTTCTGACATAATCAATGCTCGTGCCAAATTACATCAGGAAGTGAGAGAATTAGATTCCGTACATAAAATTTGGACGCTAATTCTTTTGCGCTTAGAATTGAATAATCGAGTTGGGACCTATTAACTTTTCCTATTTATGACATAATCAATTCTCGTGCCAAATTTCAAATTTCTATGACATTGGGAAGTGATGGAATTAGATTCCGTACGTAAAATTTGGACGCTAATTCTTTGGCGCATAGAATTGAATACTCGAGTTGGGACCTATTAATTTTTCCTATTTATGACATAATCAATGCTCGTGCCAAATTTCAAGTTTCTATGACATTGGGAAGCGATGGAATTAGATTCCGTACATAAAATTTGGACGCTAATTTTTTTGCGCTTAGAATTGAATAATCGAGTTGGGACCTATTAACTTTTCCTATTTATGACATAATCAATGCTCATGCCAAATTTCATGTTTCTATGACATCGCGAAGTCAGAAAACTAGATTCCGTACGTAAAATTTGGACGCTAATTCTTTTGCGCTTAGAATTAAATAATCGAGTTGGGACCTAATAACTTTTCCTATTTCTGACATAATCAATGCTCGTGCCAAATTTCAAGTTTCTATGATATTGCAAAGTGAGAGAATTAAATTCCGTACGTAAAATTTGGACGCTAATTCTTTGGCGCTTAGAATTGAATAATCGAGTTGGGACCTATTAACTTTTCCTATTTATGACATAATCAATGCTCGTGCCAAATTACATCGGGAAGTGAGGGAATTAGATTCCGTACGTAAAATTTGGACGCTAATTCTTTTGCGCTTAGAATTGAATAATCGAGTTGGGACTCATTAGCTTTTCCTATTTATGACATAATCAATGCTCGTGCCAAATTTCAAGTTTCTATGACATTGGGAAGTGATGGAATTAGATTCCGTACGTAAAATTTGGACGCTAATTCTTTGGCGCATAGAATTGAATAATCGAGTTGGGACCTATTAACTTTTCCTATTTATGACATAATCAATGCTCGTGCCAAATTTCATGTTTCTATAACTTTGGGAAGTGAAAAAATTAGATTCCGTACGTAAAATTTGGACGCTAATTCTTTAGCGCTTAGAATTGAATATTCGAGTTGGGACCTGTTAACTTTTCCTATTTATGACATAATCAATGCTCGTGCCAAATTTCACGTTTCTATGATATTGGAAAGTGAGAAAATTAGATTCCGTACATAAAATTTGGACGCTAATTCTTTGGCGCTTAGAATTGAATAATCGAGTTGGGACCTGTTAACTTTTCCTATTTATGACATAATCAATACTCATGCCAAATTTCATGTTTCTATGACATCGCGGAGTGAGAAAATTAGATTCCGTACATAAAATTGGGATGCTAATTTTTTTGCTCTTAGAATTGAATAATGGAGTTGGGACCTATTAACTTTTCCTATTTCTGACATAATCAATGCTCGTGCCAAATTACATCGGGAAGTGAGAGAATTAGATTCCGTACGTAAAATTTGGACGCTAATTCTTTTGCGCTTAGAATTGAATAATCGAGTTGGGACCTATTAACTTTTCCTATTTATGACATAATCAATGCTCGTGCCAAATTTCATGTTTCTATAACATTGGGAAGTGAAAAAATTAGATTCCGTACGTAAAATTTGGACGCTAATTCTTTGGCGCTTAGAATTGAATAATCGAGTTGGGACCTGTTAACTTTTCCTATTTATGACATAATCAATGCTCGTGCCAAATTTCACGTTTCTATGATATTGGAAAGTGAGAGAATTAGATTCCGTACATAAAATTTGGACGCTAATTCTTTGGCGCTTAGAATTGAATAATCGAGTTGGGACCTGTTAACTTTTCCCATTTATGACATAATCAATACTCATGCCAAATTTCATGTTTCTATGACATCGCGGAGTGAGAAAATTAGATTCCGTACATAAAATTGGGATGCGAATTTTTTTGCTCTTAGAATTGAATAATGGAGTTGGGACCTATTAACTTTTCCTATTTCTGACATAATCAATGCTCGTGCCAAATTACATCAGGAAGTGAGAGAATTAGATTCCGTACATAAAATTTGGACGCTAATTCTTTTGCGCTTAGAATTGAATAATCGAGTTGGGACCTATTAACTTTTCCTATTTATGACATAATCAATTCTCGTGCCAAATTTCAAATTTCTATGACATTGGGAAGTGATGGAATTAGATTCCGTACGTAAAATTTGGACGCTAATTCTTTGGCGCATAGAATTGAATACTCGAGTTGGGACCTATTAATTTTTCCTATTTATGACATAATCAATGCTCGTGCCAAATTTCAAGTTTCTATGACATTGGGAAGCGATGGAATTAGATTCCGTACATAAAATTTGGACGCTAATTTTTTTGCGCTTAGAATTGAATAATCGAGTTGGGACCTATTAACTTTTCCTATTTATGACATAATCAATGCTCATGCCAAATTTCATGTTTCTATGACATCGCGAAGTCAGAAAACTAGATTCCGTACGTAAAATTTGGACGCTAATTCTTTTGCGCTTAGAATTAAATAATCGAGTTGGGACCTAATAACTTTTCCTATTTCTGACATAATCAATGCTCGTGCCAAATTTCAAGTTTCTATGATATTGCAAAGTGAGAGAATTAAATTCCGTACGTAAAATTTGGACGCTAATTCTTTGGCGCTTAGAATTGAATAATCGAGTTGGGACCTATTAACTTTTCCTATTTATGACATAATCAATGCTCGTGCCAAATTACATCGGGAAGTGAGGGAATTAGATTCCGTACGTAAAATTTGGACGCTAATTCTTTTGCGCTTAGAATTGAATAATCGAGTTGGGACTCATTAGCTTTTCCTATTTATGACATAATCAATGCTCGTGCCAAATTTCAAGTTTCTATGACATTGGGAAGTGATGGAATTAGATTCCGTACGTAAAATTTGGACGCTAATTCTTTGGCGCATAGAATTGAATAATCGAGTTGGGACCTATTAACTTTTCCTATTTATGACATAATCAATGCTCGTGCCAAATTTCATGTTTCTATAACTTTGGGAAGTGAAAAAATTAGATTCCGTACGTAAAATTTGGACGCTAATTCTTTAGCGCTTAGAATTGAATATTCGAGTTGGGACCTGTTAACTTTTCCTATTTATGACATAATCAATGCTCGTGCCAAATTTCACGTTTCTATGATATTGGAAAGTGAGAAAATTAGATTCCGTACATAAAATTTGGACGCTAATTCTTTGGCGCTTAGAATTGAATAATCGAGTTGGGACCTGTTAACTTTTCCTATTTATGACATAATCAATACTCATGCCAAATTTCATGTTTCTATGACATCGCGGAGTGAGAAAATTAGATTCCGTACATAAAATTGGGATGCTAATTTTTTTGCTCTTAGAATTCAATAATGGAGTTGGGACCTATTAACTTTTCCTATTTCTGACATAATCAATGCTCGTGCCAAATTACATCGGGAAGTGAGAGAATTAGATTCCGTACGTAAAATTTGGACGCTAATTCTTTTGCGCTTAGAATTGAATAATCGAGTTGGGACCTATTAACTTTTCCTATTTATGACATAATCAATGCTCGTGCCAAATTTCATGTTTCTATAACATTGGGAAGTGAAAAAATTAGATTCCGTACGTAAAATTTGGACGCTAATTCTTTGGCGCTTAGAATTGAATAATCGAGTTGGGACCTGTTAACTTTTCCTATTTATGACATAATCAATGCTCGTGCCAAATTTCACGTTTCTATGATATTGGAAAGTGAGAGAATTAGATTCCGTACATAAAATTTGGACGCTAATTCTTTGGCGCTTAGAATTGAATAATCGAGTTGGGACCTGTTAACTTTTCCCATTTATGACATAATCAATACTCATGCCAAATTTCATGTTACTATGACATCGCGGAGTGAGAAAATTAGATTCCGTACGTAAAATTGGAATGCTAATTTCTTTGCTCTTAGAATTGAATAATGGAGTTGGGACCTATTAACTTTTCCTATTTCTGACATAATCAATGCTCGTGCCAAATTTCAAGTTTCTATGACATTGGGAAGTGATGGAATTAGATTCCGTACGTAAAATCTGGACGCTAATTCTTTGGCGCATAGAATTGAATAATCGAGTTGGGACCTATTAACTTTTCCTATTTATGACATAATCAATGCTCGTGCCAAATTTCAAGTTTCTATGACATTGGGAAGTGAGAGAATGAGATTTTGTACGTAAAATTTGGACGCTAATTCTTTTGCGCTTAGAATTGAATAATCGAGTTGGGACCTATTAACTTTTCCTATTTCTGACATAATCAATGCTCGTGCCAAATTTTAAGTTTCTATGACATTGGGAAGTGAGAGAATGAGATTTTGTACGTAAAATTTGGACGCTATTTCTTTTGCGCTTAGAATTGAATAATCGAGTTGGGACCTATTAACTTTTCCTATTTAAGACATAATCAATGCTCGTGCCAAATTTCAAGTTTCTATGACATTGGAAAGTGAGAGAATTAGATTTTGTACGTAATATTTGGATGCTAATTCTTTTGCGCTTTGAATTGAATAATCGAGTTGGGACTCATTAGCTTTTCCTATTTATGACATAATCAATGCTCGTGCCAAATTTCAAGTTTCTATGACATTGGGAAGTGATGGAATTAGATTCCGTACGTAAAATTTGGACGCTAATTCTTTGGCGCATAGAATTGAATAATCGAGTTGGGACCTATTAACTTTTCCTATTTATGACATAATCAATGCTCGTGCCAAATTTCATGTTTCTATAACTTTGGGAAGTGAAAAAATTAGATTCCGTACGTAAAATTTGGACGCTAATTCTTTAGCGCTTAGAATTGAATATTCGAGTTGGGACCTGTTAACTTTTCCTATTTATGACATAATCAATGCTCGTGCCAAATTTCACGTTTCTATGATATTGGAAAGTGAGAAAATTAGATTCCGTACATAAAATTTGGACGCTAATTCTTTGGCGCTTAGAATTGAATAATCGAGTTGGGACCTGTTAACTTTTCCTATTTATGACATAATCAATACTCATGCCAAATTTCATGTTTCTATGACATCGCGGAGTGAGAAAATTAGATTCCGTACATAAAATTGGGATGCTAATTTTTTTGCTCTTAGAATTGAATAATGGAGTTGGGACCTATTAACTTTTCCTATTTCTGACATAATCAATGCTCGTGCCAAATTACATCGGGAAGTGAGAGAATTAGATTCCGTACGTAAAATTTGGACGCTAATTCTTTTGCGCTTAGAATTGAATAATCGAGTTGGGACCTATTAACTTTTCCTATTTCTGACATAATCAATGCTCGTGCCAAATTTCAAGTTTCTATGACATTGGGAATTGAAAAAATTAGATTCCGTACGTAAAATTTGGATGCTAATTCTTTGGCGCTTAGAATTGAATAATCGAATTGGGACCTATTAACTTTTGCTATTTATGACATAATCAATGCTCGTGCCAAATTTCAAGTTTCTATGATATTGTAAAGTGAGAGAATTAGATTCCGTACATAAAATTTGGAAGCTAATTTTTTTGCACTTAGAATTGAATAATCGAGCTGGGACCTATTAACTTTTCCTATTTATGACATAATCAATGCTCGTGCCAAATTACATCGGGAAGTGAGGGAATTAGATTCCGTAGGTAAAATTTAAACGCTAATTCTTTTGCGCTTAGAATTAAATAATCGAGTTGGGACCTATTAACTTTTCCTATTTTTGACATAATCAATGCTCGTGCCAAATTTCAAGTTTCTATGACATTGGGAAGTGAGAGAATGAGATTTTGTACGTAAAATTTGGACGCTAATTCTTTTGCGCTTAGAATTGAATAATCGAGTTGGGACCTATTAACTTTTCCTACTTCTGACATAATCAATGCTCGTGCCAAATTTCAAGTTTCTATGACATTGGGAAGTGAGAGAATTAGATTTTTTACGTAAAATTTGGACGCTAATTCTTTTGCGCTTAGAATTGAATAATCGAGTTGGGACTCATTAGCTTTTCCTATTTATGACATAATCAATGCTCGTGCCAAATTTCAAGTTTCTATGACATTGGGAAGTGATGGAATTAGATTCCGTACGTAAAATTTGGACGCTAATTCTTTGGCGCATAGAATTGAATAATCGAGTTGGGACCTATTAACTTTTCCTATTTATGACATAATCAATGCTCGTGCCAAATTTCATGTTTCTATAACATTGGGAAGTGAAAAAATTAGATTCCGTACGTAAAATTTGGACGCTAATTCTTTGGCGCTTAGAATTGAATAATCGAGTTGGGACCTGTTAACTTTTCCTATTTATGACATAATCAATGCTCGTGCCAAATTTCACGTTTCTATGATATTGGAAAGTGAGAGAATTAGATTCCGTACATAAAATTTGGACGCTAATTCTTTGGCGCTTAGAATTGAATAATCGAGTTGGGACCTGTTAACTTTTCCCATTTATGACATAATCAATACTCATGCCAAATTTCATGTTACTATGACATCGCGGAGTGAGAAAATTAGATTCCGTACGTAAAATTGGAATGCTAATTTTTTTGCTCTTAGAATTGAATAATGGAGTTGGGACCTATTAACTTTTCCTATTTCTGACATAATCAATGCTCGTGCCAAATTTCAAGTTTCTATGACATTGGGAAGTGATGGAATTAGATTCCGTACGTAAAATCTGGACGCTAATTCTTTGGCGCATAGAATTGAATAATCGAGTTGGGACCTATTAACTTTTCCTATTTATGACATAATCAATGCTCGTGCCAAATTTCAAGTTTCTATGACATTGGGAAGCGATGGAATTAGATTCCGTACATAAAATTTGGACGCTAATTTTTTTGCGCTTAGAATTAAATAATCGAGTTGGGACCTAATAACTTTTCCTATTTCTGACATAATCAATGCTCGTGCCAAATTTCATGTTTCTATGATATTGCAAAGTGAGAAAATTAAATTCCGTACGTAAAATTTGGACGCTAATTCTTTGGCGCTTAGAATTGAATAATTGAGTTGGGACCTATTAACTTTTCCTATTTATGACATAATCAATGCTCGTGCCAAATTACATCGGGAAGTGAGGTAATTAGATTCCGTACGTAAAATTTGGACGCTAATTCTTTTGCGCTTAGAATTGAATAATCGAGTTGGGACCCATTAACTTTTCCTATTTCTGACATAATCAATGCTCGTGCCAAATTTCAAGTTTCTATGACATTGGGAAGTGAGAGAATTAGATTTTTTACGTAAAATTTGGACGCTAATTCTTTTGCGCTTAGAATTGAATAATCGAGTTGGGACTCATTAGCTTTTCCTATTTATGACATAATCAATGCTCGTGCCAAATTTCAAGTTTCTATGACATTGGGAAGTGATGGAATTAGATTCCGTACGTAAAATTTGGACGCTAATTCTTTGGCGCATAGAATTGAATAATCGAGTTGGGACCTATTAACTTTTCCTATTTATGACATAATCAATGCTCGTGCCAAATTTCATGTTTCTATAACATTGGGAAGTGAAAAAATTAGATTCCGTACGTAAAATTTGGACGCTAATTCTTTGGCGCTTAGAATTGAATAATCGAGTTGGGACCTGTTAACTTTTCCTATTTATGACATAATCAATGCTCGTGCCAAATTTCACGTTTCTATGATATTGGAAAGTGAGAGAATTAGATTCCGTACATAAAATTTGGACGCTAATTCTTTGGCGCTTAGAATTGAATAATCGAGTTGGGACCTGTTAACTTTTCCCATTTATGACATAATCAATACTCATGCCAAATTTCATGTTACTATGACATCGCGGAGTGAGAAAATTAGATTCCGTACGTAAAATTGGAATGCTAATTTTTTTGCTCTTAGAATTGAATAATGGAGTTGGGACCTATTAACTTTTCCTATTTCTGACATAATCAATGCTCGTGCCAAATTTCAAGTTTCTATGACATTGGGAAGTGATGGAATTAGATTCCGTACGTAAAATCTGGACGCTAATTCTTTGGCGCATAGAATTGAATAATCGAGTTGGGACCTATTAACTTTTCCTATTTATGACATAATCAATGCTCGTGCCAAATTTCAAGTTTCTATGACATTGGGAAGCGATGGAATTAGATTCCGTACATAAAATTTGGACGCTAATTTTTTTGCGCTTAGAATTAAATAATCGAGTTGGGACCTAATAACTTTTCCTATTTCTGACATAATCAATGCTCGTGCCAAATTTCATGTTTCTATGATATTGCAAAGTGAGAAAATTAAATTCCGTACGTAAAATTTGGACGCTAATTCTTTGGCGCTTAGAATTGAATAATTGAGTTGGGACCTATTAACTTTTCCTATTTATGACATAATCAATGCTCGTGCCAAATTACATCGGGAAGTGAGGTAATTAGATTCCGTACGTAAAATTTGGACGCTAATTCTTTTGCGCTTAGAATTGAATAATCGAGTTGGGACCCATTAACTTTTCCTATTTCTGACATAATCAATGCTCGTGCCAAATTACATCGAGAAGTGACAGAATTAGATTCCATACATAAAATTTGGACGCTAATTCTTTTGCGCTTAGAATTAAATAATCGAGTTGGGACCTATTAACTTTTCCTATTTCTGACATAATCAATGCTCGTGCCAAATTTCACGTTTCTATGACATTTGGAAGTGAGAGAATTAGATTCTGTACGTAAAACTTGGACACTAATTCTTTTGCGCTTAGAATTGAATAATCGAGTTGGGACCCATTAGCTTTTCCTATTTATGACATAAGCACTGCTCGTGCCAAATTTCATGTTTCTATAACATTGGGAAGTGAGAGAATTAGATTCCATACTTAAAATTTGGATGCTAAGTCTTTGGCGCTTAGAATTGAATAATCGAGTTGGGACTCATTAGCTTTTCCTATTTATGACATAATCAATGCTCGTGCCAAATTTCAAGTTTCTATGACATTGGGAAGTGATGGAATTAGATTCCATACGTAAAATTTGGACGCTAATTCTTTGGCGCTTAGAATTGAATAATCGAGTTGGGACCTGTTAACTTTTCCTATTTCTGACATAATCAATGCTCATGCCAAATTACATCGGGAAGTGAGGGAATTAGATTCCGTAGGTAAAATTTAAACGCTAATTCTTTTGCGCTTAGAATTAAATAATCGAGTTGGGATCGATTAACTTTTTCTACTTATGACATAATCAATGCTCATGCCAAATTTCATGTTTCTATGACATCGCGGAGTGAGAAAATTAGATTCCGTACATAAAATTGGGATGCTAATTTTTTTGCTCTTAGAATTGAATAATGGAGTTGGGACCTATTAACTTTTCCTATTTCTGACATAATCAATGCTCATGCCAAATTACATCGGGAAGTGAGAGAATTAGATTCCATACTTAAAATTTGGCCGCTAATTTTTTTGCACTTAGAATTGAATAATCGAGTTTTGACTTATTAAGTTTTCCTATTTATATAATAATAATAATAATAATAATCTTTATTTGTATAGCACCAACTTATTCCGCAGTGCTTTCAGGCATGGATAAATGCAAAACAATACAACAATTGCAACAATTACAATGTGAGATACATTGGGTTAGACACAAATGGGTTGAGGGTGGTACAGGAGGTGCAGGGGGTGGGGAAACAGGCAGTAGGAAATTTTATGTACAGATCATTTATCAGGAGGCAAACAGGGTGGAGCACCATAGGGAGGGGCGAGGGACTAGGTCAGGGGATTTGGTATGCTTCCCTGAAGAGGTGCGTTTTTAAGGCACGTCTGAAATTTCGTGCATCGGGAATTGTCCGGATGCCTTGGGGTAGAGCATTCCAGAGGATGGGTGCTGCTCTAGTGAAGTCCTGTAGGCGAGCATGAGAGGTTCGTATTGCAGGGGTGTTTAGTCTGAGGGTGTTATCTGATCGGAGTAAGTGCGCTGGGTGGTATACTATTTATGACATAATCAATGCTCGTGCCAAATTACATTGGGAAGTGAGAGAATTAGATTCCGTACGTAAAATTTGGACGCTAATTCTTTGAATAATCGAGTTGAAACCCATTAACTTTTCCTGTTTATGACATAATCAGTGCTCGTGCCAAATTTCAAGTTTCTAAGACGTTGGGAAGTGATGGAATTAGATTCCGTACGTAAAATTTGGACGCTAATTTTTTTGCGCTCAGTATTGAACAATCGAGTTGCAAACCTATTAACTTTTCCTATTTATGACATAATCAATGCTCGTGTTAAATTACAACCGGAAGTGAGAGAATGAGATTAGGTACGTAAAATTTGGACGCTAATTCTTTTGCGCTTAGAATTGAACAAACGAGTTGGGACCTATTAACTTTTCCTATTTATGACATAATCAATGCTCGTGTTAAATTACATCCGGAAGTAAGAGAATGAGATTCCGTACGTAAAATTTGGACGCTAATTCTTTTGCGCTTAGAATTGAATAATCGAGTTGAGACCTATTAACTTTGCCTATTTCTGACAAAATCAATGGTCGTGCCAAGTTTCAAGTTTCTATGACATTGGGAAGTGAGAGAATTAAATTCCGTATGTAAAATTTGGACGCTAATTCTTTGGCGCTTAGAATTGAATAATCGAGTTGGGACCCATTAGCCTTTCCTATTTATGACATAATCAATGCTCGTGCCAAATTTCAAGTTTCTATGACATTGGGAAGTGATGGAATTAGATTCCGTATGTAAAATTTGGATGCTAATTCTTTGGCGCTTAGATTTGAATAATCAAGTTGGGACCCATTAGCTTTTCCTATTTATGACATAATCAATGCTTGTGCCAAATTTCAAGTTTTTATGACATTGGGAAGTGAGAAAATTAGATTCCGTACGTAAAATATGGACGCTAATTCTTTGGCGCAAAGAATTGAATAATCGAGTTGGGACCTATTAACTTTTCCTATTTATGACATAATCAATGCTCGTGTTAAATTACATCGGGAAGTAAGACAATTAGATTCCATACGTAAAATTTGGACGCTAATTCTTTTGTGCTTAGAATTGAATAATCGAGTTGGCACCCATTAGCTTTTCCTATTTATGACATAATCAATGCTCGTGCCAAATTTCAAGTTTTTATGACATTGGGAAGTGAGAGAATTAGATTTCGTACGTAAAATTTGGACGCTAATTCTTTTGTGCTTACAATTGAATAATTGCGTTGGGACTCATTAAATTAACTTTTCCTATTTGTGACATAATCAATGCTCGTGCCAAATTTCAAGTTTCTATGACATTGGGAAGTAATGGAATTAGATTCCGTACTTAAAATTTGGACGCTAATTCCTTTGTGCTTATTCTTTGTGCTTAGAATTGAATAATCGATTTGGGACCTATCAGCTTTTCCTATTTATGAGATAATCAATGGTCGTGCCAAATTTCAAGTTTCTATGACATTGGGAAGTGAAAGAATTAGATTTTTTACATAAAATTTGGACGCTAATTCTTTTGCGCTTAGAATTGAATAATCGAGTTGGGACCTATTAACTTTTCCTATTTCTGACATAATCAATGCTCGTGCCAAATTACATCGGGAAGTGAGGGAATTAGATTCCGTACGTAAAATTTGGACGCTAATTCTTTTGCGCTTAGAATTGAATAATCGAGTTGGGACCTATTAACTTTTCCTATTTCTGACATAATCAATGCTCGTGCCAAATTTCACGTTTCTATGACATTGGGAAGTGAGAGAATTAGATTTTTTACGTAAAATTTGGACGCTAATTCTTTTGCGCTTAGAATTGAATAATCGAGTTGGGACCTATTAACTTTTCCTATTTCTGACATAATCAATGCTCGTGCCAAATTTCAAGTTTCTATGACATTGCAAAGTGAGAGAATTAAATTCCGTACGTAAAATTTGGACGCTAATTCTTTTGCGCTTAGAATTAAATAATCGAGTTGGGACCGATTAACTTTTTGTATTTATGACATAATCAATGCTCGTGCCAAATTACATCGGGAAGTGAGAGAATTAGATTCCGTACATAAAATTTGGACGCTAATTCTTTTGCGCTTAGAATTGAATAATCGAGTTGGGACCTATTAACTTTTCCTATTTCTGACATAATCAATGCTCGTGCCAAATTTCAAGTTTCTATGACATTGGGAAGTGAGAGAATTAGATTTTTTACGTAAAATTTGGACGCTAATTCTTTTGCGCTTAGAATTGAATAATCGAGTTGGGACCTATTAACTTTTCCTATTTCTGACATAATCAATGCTCGTGCCAAATTTCAAGTTTCTATGATATTGCAAAGTGAGAGAATTAAATTCCGTACGTAAAATTTGGACGCTAATTCTTTTGCGCTTAGAATTAAATAATCGAGTTGGGACCGATTAACTTTTTGTATTTATGACATAATCAATGCTCGTGCCAAATTACATCGGGAAGTGAGAGAATTAGATTCCGTACATAAAATTTGGACGCTAATTCTTTTGCGCTTAGAATTGAATAATCGAGTTGGGACATATTAACTTTTCCCATTTATGACATAAGCAATGCTCGTGCCAAATTACATCGGGAAGCGAGAGAATTAGATTCCGTACATAAAATTTGGACGCTAATTTTTTTGCGCTTAGAATTGAATAATCGAGTTGGGACCTATTAACTTTTCCTATTTCTGACATAATCAATGCTCGTGCCAAATTTCAAGTTTCTATGACATTGGGAAGTGAGAGAATGAGATTTTGTACGTAAAATTTGGACGCTAATTCTTTTGTGCTTAGAATTGAATAATCGAGTTGGGACCTATTAACTTTTCCTATTTCTGACATAATCAATGCTCGTGCCAAATTTCAAGTTTCTATGACATTGGGAAGTGAGAGAATGAGATTTTGTACGTAAAATTTGGACGCTAATTCTTTTGCGCTTAGAATTGAATAATCGAGTTGGGACCTATTAACTTTTCCTATTTCTGACATAATCAATGCTCGTGCCAAATTTCAAGTTTCTATGACATTGGGAAGTGAGAGAATGAGATTTTGTACGTAAAATTTGGACGCTAATTCTTTTGCGCTTAGAATTGAATAATCGAGTTGGGACCTATTAGCTTTTCCTATTTCTGACATAATCAATGCTCGTGCCAAATTTCAAGTTTCTATGATATTGGGAAATGATGGAATTAGATTCCGTACGTAAAATTTGGACGCTAATTCTTTGGCGCATAGAATTGAATAATCGAATTGGGACCTATTAACTTTTCCTATTTATGACATAATCAATGCTCGTGCCAAATTTCATGTTTCTATAACATTGGGAAGTGAAAAAATTAGATTCCGTACGTAAAATTTGGACGCTAATTCTTTGGCGCTTAGAATTGAATAATCGAGTTGGGACCTGTTAACTTTTCCTATTTATGACATAATCAATGCTCGTGCCAAATTTCACGTTTCTATGATATTGGAAAGTGAGAGAATTAGATTCCGTACATAAAATTTGGACGCTAATTCTTTGGCGCTTAGAATTGAATAATCGAGTTGGGACCTGTTAACTTTTCCCATTTATGACGTAATCAATACTCATGCCAAATTTCATGTTACTATGACATCGCGGAGTGAGAAAATTAGATTCCGTACGTAAAATTGGAATGCTAATTTTTTTGCTCTTAGAATTGAATAATGGAGTTGGGACCTATTAACTTTTCCTATTTCTGACATAATCAATGCTCGTGCCAAATTTCAAGTTTCTATGACATTGGGAAGTGATGGAATTAGATTCCGTACGTAAAATCTGGACGCTAATTCTTTGGCGCATAGAATTGAATAATCGAGTTGGGACCTATTAACTTTTCCTATTTATGACATAATCAATGCTCGTGCCAAATTTCAAGTTTCTATGACATTGGGAAGCGATGGAATTAGATTCCGTACATAAAATTTGGACGCTAATTTTTTTGCGCTTAGAATTAAATAATCGAGTTGGGACCTAATAACTTTTCCTATTTCTGACATAATCAATGCTCGTGCCAAATTTCATGTTTCTATGATATTGCAAAGTGAGAAAATTAAATTCCGTACGTAAAATTTGGACGCTAATTCTTTGGCGCTTAGAATTGAATAATTGAGTTGGGACCTATTAACTTTTCCTTTTTATGACATAATCAATGCTCGTGCCAAATTACATCGGGAAGTGAGGTAATTAGATTCCGTACGTAAAATTTGGACGCTAATTCTTTTGCGCTTAGAATTGAATAATCGAGTTGGGACCCATTAACTTTTCCTATTTCTGACATAATCAATGCTCGTGCCAAATTACATCGAGAAGTGACAGAATTAGATTCCATACATAAAATTTGGACGCTAATTCTTTTGCGCTTAGAATTAAATAATCGAGTTGGGACCTATTAACTTTTCCTATTTCTGACATAATCAATGCTCGTGCCAAATTTCACGTTTCTATGACATTTGGAAGTGAGAGAATTAGATTCTGTACGTAAAACTTGGACACTAATTCTTTTGCGCTTAGAATTGAATAATCGAGTTGGGACCCATTAGCTTTTCCTATTTATGACATAAGCACTGCTCGTGCCAAATTTCATGTTTCTATAACATTGGGAAGTGAGAGAATTAGATTCCATACTTAAAATTTGGACGCTAATTCTTTGGCGCTTAGAATTGAATAATCGAGTTGGGACTCATTAGCTTTTCCTATTTATGACATAATCAATGCTCGTGCCAAATTTCAAGTTTCTATGACATTGGGAAGTGATGGAATTAGATTCCATACGTAAAATTTGGACGCTAATTCTTTGGCGCTTAGAATTGAATAATCGAGTTGGGACCTATTAACTTTTCCTATTTCTGACATAATCAATGCTCATGCCAAATTACATCGGGAAGTGAGGGAATTAGATTCCTTAGGTAAAATTTAAACGCTAATTCTTTTGCGCTTAGAATTAAATAATCGAGTTGGGATCGATTAACTTTTTCTACTTATGACATAATCAATGCTCATGCCAAATTTCATGTTTCTATGACATCGCGGAGTGAGAAAATTAGATTCCGTACATAAAATTGGGATGCTAATTTTTTTGCTCTTAGAATTGAATAATGGAGTTGGGACCTATTAACTTTTCCTATTTCTGACATAATCAATGCTCATGCCAAATTACATCGGGAAGTGAGAGAATTAGATTCCATACTTAAAATTTGGCCGCTAATTTTTTTGCACTTAGAATTGAATAATCGAGTTTTGACTTATTAAGTTTTCCTATTTATATAATAATAATAATAATAATAATCTTTATTTGTATAGCACCAACTTATTCCGCAGTGCTTTCAGGCATGGATAAATGCAAAACAATACAACAATTGCAACAATTACAATGTGAGATACATTGGGTTAGACACAAATGGGTTGAGGGTGGTACAGGAGGTGCAGGGGGTGGGGAAACAGGCAGTAGGAAATTTTATGTACAGATCATTTATCAGGAGGCAAACAGGGTGGAGCACCATAGGGAGGGGCGAGGGACTAGGTCAGGGGATTTGGTATGCTTCCCTGAAGAGGTGCGTTTTTAAGGCACGTCTGAAATTTCGTGCATCGGGAATTGTCCGGATGCCTTGGGGTAGAGCATTCCAGAGGATGGGTGCTGCTCTAGTGAAGTCCTGTAGGCGAGCATGAGAGGTTCGTATTGCAGGGGTGTTTAGTCTGAGGGTGTTATCTGATCGGAGTAAGTGCGCTGGGTGGTATACTATTTATGACATAATCAATGCTCGTGCCAAATTACATTGGGAAGTGAGAGAATTAGATTCCGTACGTAAAATTTGGACGCTAATTCTTTGAATAATCGAGTTGAAACCCATTAACTTTTCCTGTTTATGACATAATCAGTGCTCGTGCCAAATTTCAAGTTTCTAAGACGTTGGGAAGTGATGGAATTAGATTCCGTACGTAAAATTTGGACGCTAATTTTTTTGCGCTCAGTATTGAACAATCGAGTTGCAAACCTATTAACTTTTCCTATTTATGACATAATCAATGCTCGTGTTAAATTACAACCGGAAGTGAGAGAATGAGATTAGGTACGTAAAATTTGGACGCTAATTCTTTTGCGCTTAGAATTGAACAAACGAGTTGGGACCTATTAACTTTTCCTATTTATGACATAATCAATGCTCGTGTTAAATTACATCCGGAAGTAAGAGAATGAGATTCCGTACGTAAAATTTGGACGCTAATTCTTTTGCGCTTAGAATTGAATAATCGAGTTGAGACCTATTAACTTTGCCTATTTCTGACAAAATCAATGGTCGTGCCAAGTTTCAAGTTTCTATGACATTGGGAAGTGAGAGAATTAAATTCCGTATGTAAAATTTGGACGCTAATTCTTTGGCGCTTAGAATTGAATAATCGAGTTGGGACCCATTAGCCTTTCCTATTTATGACATAATCAATGCTCGTGCCAAATTTCAAGTTTCTATGACATTGGGAAGTGATGGAATTAGATTCCGTATGTAAAATTTGGATGCTAATTCTTTGGCGCTTAGATTTGAATAATCAAGTTGGGACCCATTAGCTTTTCCTATTTATGACATAATCAATGCTTGTGCCAAATTTCAAGTTTTTATGACATTGGGAAGTGAGAAAATTAGATTCCGTACGTAAAATATGGACGCTAATTCTTTGGCGCAAAGAATTGAATAATCGAGTTGGGACCTATTAACTTTTCCTATTTATGACATAATCAATGCTCGTGTTAAATTACATCGGGAAGTAAGACAATTAGATTCCATACGTAAAATTTGGACGCTAATTCTTTTGTGCTTAGAATTGAATAATCGAGTTGGCACCCATTAGCTTTTCCTATTTATGACATAATCAATGCTCGTGCCAAATTTCAAGTTTTTATGACATTGGGAAGTGAGAGAATTAGATTTCGTACGTAAAATTTGGACGCTAATTCTTTTGTGCTTACAATTGAATAATTGCGTTGGGACTCATTAAATTAACTTTTCCTATTTGTGACATAATCAATGCTCGTGCCAAATTTCAAGTTTCTATGACATTGGGAAGTAATGGAATTAGATTCCGTACTTAAAATTTGGACGCTAATTCCTTTGTGCTTATTCTTTGTGCTTAGAATTGAATAATCGATTTGGGACCTATCAGCTTTTCCTATTTATGAGATAATCAATGGTCGTGCCAAATTTCAAGTTTCTATGACATTGGGAAGTGAAAGAATTAGATTTTTTACATAAAATTTGGACGCTAATTCTTTTGCGCTTAGAATTGAATAATCGAGTTGGGACCTATTAACTTTTCCTATTTCTGACATAATCAATGCTCGTGCCAAATTACATCGGGAAGTGAGGGAATTAGATTCCGTACGTAAAATTTGGACGCTAATTCTTTTGCGCTTAGAATTGAATAATCGAGTTGGGACCTATTAACTTTTCCTATTTCTGACATAATCAATGCTCGTGCCAAATTTCACGTTTCTATGACATTGGGAAGTGAGAGAATTAGATTTTTTACGTAAAATTTGGACGCTAATTCTTTTGCGCTTAGAATTGAATAATCGAGTTGGGACCTATTAACTTTTCCTATTTCTGACATAATCAATGCTCGTGCCAAATTTCAAGTTTCTATGACATTGCAAAGTGAGAGAATTAAATTCCGTACGTAAAATTTGGACGCTAATTCTTTTGCGCTTAGAATTAAATAATCGAGTTGGGACCGATTAACTTTTTGTATTTATGACATAATCAATGCTCGTGCCAAATTACATCGGGAAGTGAGAGAATTAGATTCCGTACATAAAATTTGGACGCTAATTCTTTTGCGCTTAGAATTGAATAATCGAGTTGGGACATATTAACTTTTCCCATTTATGACATAAGCAATGCTCGTGCCAAATTTCAAGTTTCTATGACATTGGGAAGTGAGAGAATGAGATTTTGTATGTAAAATTTGGACGCTAATTCTTTTGTGCTTAGAATTGAATAATCGAGTTGGGACCTATTAACTTTTCCTATTTCTGACATAATCAATGCTCGTGCCAAATTTCAAGTTTCTATGACATTGGGAAGTGAGAGAATGAGATTTTGTACGTAAAATTTGGACGCTAATTCTTTTGCGCTTAGAATTGAATAATCGAGTTGGGACCTATTAACTTTTCCTATTTCTGACATAATCAATGCTCGTGCCAAATTTCAAGTTTCTATGACATTGGGAAGTGAGAGAATGAGATTTTGTACGTAAAATTTGGATGCTAATTCTTTTGCGCTTAGAATTGAATAATCGAGTTGGGACCTATTAGCTTTTCCTATTTCTGACATAATCAATGCTCGTGCCAAATTTCAAGTTTCTATGATATTGGGAAATGATGGAATTAGATTCCGTACGTAAAATTTGGACGCTAATTCTTTGGCGCATAGAATTGAATAATCGAGTTGGGACCTATTAACTTTTCCTATTTATGACATAATCAATGCTCGTGCCAAATTTCATGTTTCTATAACATTGGGAAGTGAAAAAATTAGATTCCGTACGTAAAATTTGGACGCTAATTCTTTGGCGCTTAGAATTGAATAATCGAGTTGGGACCTGTTAACTTTTCCTATTTATGACATAATCAATGCTCGTGCCAAATTTCACGTTTCTATGATATTGGAAAGTGAGAGAATTAGATTCCGTACATAAAATTTGGACGCTAATTCTTTGGCGCTTAGAATTGAATAATCGAGTTGGGACCTGTTAACTTTTCCCATTTATGACATAATCAATACTCATGCCAAATTTCATGTTACTATGACATCGCGGAGTGAGAAAATTAGATTCCGTACGTAAAATTGGAATGCTAATTTTTTTGCTCTTAGAATTGAATAATGGAGTTGGGACCTATTAACTTTTCCTATTTCTGACATAATCAATGCTCGTGCCAAATTTCAAGTTTCTATGACATTGGGAAGTGATGGAATTAGATTCCGTACGTAAAATCTGGACGCTAATTCTTTGGCGCATAGAATTGAATAATCGAGTTGGGACCTATTAACTTTTCCTATTTATGACATAATCAATGCTCGTGCCAAATTTCAAGTTTCTATGACATTGGGAAGCGATGGAATTAGATTCCGTACATAAAATTTGGACGCTAATTTTTTTGCGCTTAGAATTAAATAATCGAGTTGGGACCTAATAACTTTTCCTATTTCTGACATAATCAATGCTCGTGCCAAATTTCATGTTTCTATGATATTGCAAAGTGAGAAAATTAAATTCCGTACGTAAAATTTGGACGCTAATTCTTTGGCGCTTAGAATTGAATAATTGAGTTGGGACCTATTAACTTTTCCTATTTATGACATAATCAATGCTCGTGCCAAATTACATCGGGAAGTGAGGTAATTAGATTCCATACGTAAAATTTGGACGCTAATTCTTTTGCGCTTAGAATTGAATAATCGAGTTGGGACCCATTAACTTTTCCTATTTCTGACATAATCAATGCTCGTGCCAAATTACATCGAGAAGTGACAGAATTAGATTCCATACATAAAATTTGGACGCTAATTCTTTTGCGCTTAGAATTAAATAATCGAGTTGGGACCTATTAACTTTTCCTATTTCTGACATAATCAATGCTCGTGCCAAATTTCACGTTTCTATGACATTTGGAAGTGAGAGAATTAGATTCTGTACGTAAAACTTGGACACTAATTCTTTTGCGCTTAGAATTGAATAATCGAGTTGGGACCCATTAGCTTTTCCTATTTATGACATAAGCACTGCTCGTGCCAAATTTCATGTTTCTATAACATTGGGAAGTGAGAGAATTAGATTCCATACTTAAAATTTGGACGCTAATTCTTTGGCGCTTAGAATTGAATAATCGAGTTGGGACTCATTAGCTTTTCCTATTTATGACATAATCAATGCTCGTGCCAAATTTCAAGTTTCTATGACATTGGGAAGTGATGGAATTAGATTCCATACGTAAAATTTGGACGCTAATTCTTTGGCGCTTAGAATTGAATAATCGAGTTGGGACCTGTTAACTTTTCCTATTTCTGACATAATCAATGCTCATGCCAAATTACATCGGGAAGTGAGGGAATTAGATTCCGTAGGTAAAATTTAAACGCTAATTCTTCTGCGCTTAGAATTAAATAATCGAGTTGGGATCGATTAACTTTTTCTACTTATGACATAATCAATGCTCATGCCAAATTTCATGTTTCTATGACATCGCGGAGTGAGAAAATTAGATTCCGTACATAAAATTGGGATGCTAATTTTTTTGCTCTTAGAATTGAATAATGGAGTTGGGACCTATTAACTTTTCCTATTTCTGACATAATCAATGCTCATGCCAAATTACATCGGGAAGTGAGAGAATTAGATTCCATACTTAAAATTTGGCCGCTAATTTTTTTGCACTTAGAATTGAATAATCGAGTTTTGACTTATTAAGTTTTCCTATTTATATAATAATAATAATAATAATCTTTATTTGTATAGCACCAACTTATTCCGCAGTGCTTTCAGGCATGGATAAATGCAAAACAATACAACAATTGCAACAATTACAATGTGAGATACATTGGGTTAGACACAAATGGGTTGAGGGTGGTACAGGAGGTGCAGGGGGTGGGGAAACAGGCAGTAGGAAATTTTATGTACAGATCATTTATCAGGAGGCAAACAGGGTGGAGCACCATAGGGAGGGGCGAGGGACTAGGTCAGGGGATTTGGTATGCTTCCCTGAAGAGGTGCGTTTTTAAGGCACGTCTGAAATTTCGTGCATCGGGAATTGTCCGGATGCCTTGGGGTAGAGCATTCCAGAGGATGGGTGCTGCTCTAGTGAAGTCCTGTAGGCGAGCATGAGAGGTTCGTATTGCAGGGGTGTTTAGTCTGAGGGTGTTATCTGATCGGAGTAAGTGCGCTGGGTGGTATACTATTTATGACATAATCAATGCTCGTGCCAAATTACATTGGGAAGTGAGAGAATTAGATTCCGTACGTAAAATTTGGACGCTAATTCTTTGAATAATCGAGTTGAAACCCATTAACTTTTCCTGTTTATGACATAATCAGTGCTCGTGCCAAATTTCAAGTTTCTAAGACGTTGGGAAGTGATGGAATTAGATTCCGTACGTAAAATTTGGACGCTAATTTTTTTGCGCTCAGTATTGAACAATCGAGTTGCAAACCTATTAACTTTTCCTATTTATGACATAATCAATGCTCGTGTTAAATTACAACCGGAAGTGAGAGAATGAGATTAGGTACGTAAAATTTGGACGCTAATTCTTTTGCGCTTAGAATTGAACAAACGAGTTGGGACCTATTAACTTTTCCTATTTATGACATAATCAATGCTCGTGTTAAATTACATCCGGAAGTAAGAGAATGAGATTCCGTACGTAAAATTTGGACGCTAATTCTTTTGCGCTTAGAATTGAATAATCGAGTTGAGACCTATTAACTTTGCCTATTTCTGACAAAATCAATGGTCGTGCCAAGTTTCAAGTTTCTATGACATTGGGAAGTGAGAGAATTAAATTCCGTATGTAAAATTTGGACGCTAATTCTTTGGCGCTTAGAATTGAATAATCGAGTTGGGACCCATTAGCCTTTCCTATTTATGACATAATCAATGCTCGTGCCAAATTTCAAGTTTCTATGACATTGGGAAGTGATGGAATTAGATTCCGTATGTAAAATTTGGATGCTAATTCTTTGGCGCTTAGATTTGAATAATCAAGTTGGGACCCATTAGCTTTTCCTATTTATGACATAATCAATGCTTGTGCCAAATTTCAAGTTTTTATGACATTGGGAAGTGAGAAAATTAGATTCCGTACGTAAAATATGGACGCTAATTCTTTGGCGCAAAGAATTGAATAATCGAGTTGGGACCTATTAACTTTTCCTATTTATGACATAATTAGAGATGAGCGAACGCGTTCGTCCGAGCTTGATATTCGTGCGAATATTAGGGTGTTCGGGATGTTCGTTATTCGTAACGAACACCATGCGGTGTTCTGGTTACTTTCACTTACTTCCCTGAGACGTTTGCGCGCTTTTCTGGCCAATTGAAAGACAGGGAAGGCATTACAACTTCCCCCTGTGACGTTCAAGCCCTATACCACCCCCCTGCTGTGAGTGGCTGGGAAGATCAGGTGTTCGCCTAATATAAAAGTCGGCCCCTCCCGCGGCTCGCCTCAGATGCGGTGTGAGTTAGATGAGGGACAGTGCTGTTTATACCGGAGCTGCTGTAGGGAAAGAATTGGTAGTTAGTGTAGGCTTCAAGACCCCCCAAAGGTCCTTATTAGGGCCACTGATAGCTGTGTGTTGGCTGCTGTTAGCAGTGGCATTTTTTTTTCTCTCAAAATCGCCTCTGCAGACCGTTGCACCTGGCATTAGGGACAGAAGTGCTGCATAGGCAGGGAGAGTGTTAGGAGTGAGTGTAGCCTTCAAGAACCTCAATGGTCCTTTCTAGGGCCATATTTATCCGTGTGCAGTACTGTCCAGGCTGCTGTTGGCTGTGCTGCATTTTTTTTGGGCTTCTCAAAATCGCCTCTGCAGAGCATTTCACCCTCCATTGATACTGCAGGGAAAGAATTGTATAGGCAGGGCCACAACACAGTTATTATTCATTGAATATACGCAGTGCTGCCTTTTGGTGGGAAAAAACTGAAAACAAATCTATTTGTCCAGCCTCTGTCCGTCCTTACGGGCGGTGGAGACGTGTGAGCTGCGTGAAGAACAGTGCTAAATCATACGCACCCAGCTACGCTTTACTGCTGGCTTCGCCATTTGCTTTCCTTAATTGGGAAAAAAAATACCTGCTCTGCCAGAGTTATAATAACTCTGCTACCCTCACGTTCTGTGACACATAAGCAGGGACACAGCACAGTTATTAAACTTCTCATGTTCATTGAATATACGCAGTGCTGCCTTTTGGTGGGAAAAAACTGAAAACAAATCTATTTGTCCAGCCTCTGTCCGTCCTTACGGGCGGTGGAGACGTGTGAGCTGCGTGAAGAACAGTGCTAAATCATACGCACCCAGCTACGCTTTACTGCTGGCTTCGCCATTTGCTTTCCTTAATTGGGAAAAAAAATACCTGCTCTGCCAGAGTTATAATAACTCTGCTACCCTCACGTTCTGTGACACATAAGCAGGGACACAGCACAGTTATTAAACTTCTCATGTTCATTGAATATACGCAGTGCTGCCTTTTGGTGGGAAAAAACTGAAAACAAATCTATTTGTCCAGCCTCTGTCCGTCCTTACGGGCGGTGGAGACGTGTGAGCTGCGTGAAGAACAGTGCTAAATCATACGCACCCAGCTACGCTTTACTGCTGGCTTCGCCATTTGCTTTCCTTAATTGGGAAAAAAAATACCTGCTCTGCCAGAGTTATAATAACTCTGCTACCCTCACGTTCTGTGACACATAAGCAGGGACACAGCACAGTTATTAAACTTCTCATGTTCATTGAATATACGCAGTGCTGCCTTTTGGTGGGAAAAAACTGAAAACAAATCTATTTGTCCAGCCTCTGTCCGTCCTTACGGGCGGTGGAGACGTGTGAGCTGCGTGAAGAACAGTGCTAAATCATACGCACCCAGCTACGCTTTACTGCTGGCTTCGCCATTTGCTTTCCTTAATTGGGAAAAAAAATACCTGCTCTGCCAGAGTTATAATAACTCTGCTACCCTCACGTTCTGTGACACATAAGCAGGGACACAGCACAGTTATTAAACTTCTCATGTTCATTGAATATACGCAGTGCTGCCTTTTGGTGGGAAAAAACTGAAAACAAATCTATTTGTCCAGCCTCTGTCCGTCCTTACGGGCGGTGGAGACGTGTGAGCTGCGTGAAGAACAGTGCTAAATCATACGCACCCAGCTACGCTTTACTGCTGGCTTCGCCATTTGCTTTCCTTAATTGGGAAAAAAAATACCTGCTCTGCCAGAGTTATAATAACTCTGCTACCCTCACGTTCTGTGACACATAAGCAGGGACACAGCACAGTTATTAAACTTCTCATGTTCATTGAATATACGCAGTGCTGCCTTTTGGTGGGAAAAAACTGAAAACAAATCTATTTGTCCAGCCTCTGTCCGTCCTTACGGGCGGTGGAGACGTGTGAGCTGCGTGAAGAACAGTGCTAAATCATACGCACCCAGCTACGCTTTACTGCTGGCTTCGCCATTTGCTTTCCTTAATTGGGAAAAAAAATACCTGCTCTGCCAGAGTTATAATAACTCTGCTACCCTCACGTTCTGTGACACATAAGCAGGGACACAGCACAGTTATTAAACTTCTCATGTTCATTGAATATACGCAGTGCTGCCTTTTGGTGGGAAAAAACTGAAAACAAATCTATTTGTCCAGCCTCTGTCCGTCCTTACGGGCGGTGGAGACGTGTGAGCTGCGTGAAGAACAGTGCTAAATCATACGCACCCAGCTACGCTTTACTGCTGGCTTCGCCATTTGCTTTCCTTAATTGGGAAAAAAAATACCTGCTCTGCCAGAGTTATAATAACTCTGCTACCCTCACGTTCTGTGACACATAAGCAGGGACACAGCACAGTTATTAAACTTCTCATGTTCATTGAATATACGCAGTGCTGCCTTTTGGTGGGAAAAAACTGAAAACAAATCTATTTGTCCAGCCTCTGTCCGTCCTTACGGGCGGTGGAGACGTGTGAGCTGCGTGAAGAACAGTGCTAAATCATACGCACCCAGCTACGCTTTACTGCTGGCTTCGCCATTTGCTTTCCTTAATTGGGAAAAAAAATACCTGCTCTGCCAGAGTTATAATAACTCTGCTACCCTCACGTTCTGTGACACATAAGCAGGGACACAGCACAGTTATTAAACTTCTCATGTTCATTGAATATACGCAGTGCTGCCTTTTGGTGGGAAAAAACTGAAAACAAATCTTTTTGTCCAGCCTCTGTCCGTCCTTACGGGCGGTGGAGACGTGTGAGCTGCGTGAAGAACTGTGCTAAATCATACGCACCCAGCTACGCTTTACTGCTGGCTTCGCCATTTGCTTTCCTTAATTGGGAAAAAAAATACCTGCTCTGCCAGAGTTATAATAACTCTGCTACCCTCACGTTCTGTGACACATAAGCAGGGACACAGCACAGTTATTAAACTTCTCATGTTCATTGAATATACGCAGTGCTGCCTTTTGGTGGGAAAAAACTGAAAACAAATCTATTTGTCCAGCCTCTGTCCGTCCTTACGGGCGGTGGAGACGTGTGAGCTGCGTGAAGAACAGTGCTAAATCATACGCACCCAGCTACGCTTTACTGCTGGCTTCGCCATTTGCTTTCCTTAATTGGGAAAAAAAATACCTGCTCTGCCAGAGTTATAATAACTCTGCTACCCTCACGTTCAGTGACACATTAGCAGGGACACAGCACAGTTATTAAACTTAGATTATTCATTCACTAAAGGCAGTGGGGCCGTTCGTTTTCCAAAAAGTGCAAAAATAATATTTGGCCTGCAGTCTTGCGCCAATTTATTTCCTGCCTGTGAAATCAAATCACTGGTAATACAGCATGCTGAGGGGTAGGGGTAGGCCTAGAGGACGTGGACGCGGCCGAGGACGCGGAGGGCCAAGTCAGGGTGTGGGCACAGGCCGAGCTCCGGATCCCGGTGTGTCGCAGCCGACTGCTGCGCGATTAGGAGAGAGGCACGTTTCTGGCGTCCCCACATTCATCGCCCAATTAATGGGTCCACGCGGGAGACGGTTATTAGAAAATGAGCAGTGTGAGCAGGTCCTGTCCTGGATGGCAGAAAGTGCTTCGAGCAACCTATCGTCAACACGCAGTTCTGCGCCGTCCACTGCTGCAAATCCGAATCCTCTGTCTGCTGCTCCTCCTTCCTCCCAGCCTCCTCACTCCACTACAATGACACCTGCTCAGGAGCGGGAACACTCCCAGGAACTGTTCTCGGGCCCCTGCTCAGATTGGGCAGCAGCGGTTCCTCTCCCACCAGAGGAGTTTATAGTCACTGATGCCCAACCATTCGAAAGTTCCCGGGGTCCGGGGGATGAGGCTGGGGACTTCCGCCAACTGTCTCAACAACTTTCTGTGGGTGAGGAGGACGATGACGATCAGACACAGTTGTCTTGCAGTGAGGTAGTAGTAAGGGCAGTAAGTCCGAGGGAGCAGCGCACAGAGGATTCGGAGGAAGAGCAGCAGGACGATGAGGTGACTGACCCCACCTGGTGTGCAACGCTTACTCAGGAGGACAGGTCTTCAGAGGGGGAGTCAAGGGCATCAGCAGGGCAGGTTGCAAGAGGCAGTGCGGTGGCCAGGGGTAGAGGCAGGGCCAGACCGAATAATCCACCAAGTGTTTCCCAAAGCGCCCCCTCGCGCCATGCCACCCTGCAGAGGCCGAGGTGCTCTAAGGTCTGGCAGTTTTTCACAGAGACGCCTGACGACCGACGAACTGTGGTGTGCAACCTTTGTCGCGCAAAGCTCAGCCGGGGAGCCAACACCAACAGCCTCACCACCACCACCATGCGCAGGCATATGATGGCCAAGCACCCCACAAGGTGGGACGAAGGCCGTTCACCGCCTCCGGTTTGCACCCCTGCCTCTCCCCCTGTGCCCCAACCTGCCACTGAGATGCAACCCCCCTCTCAGGACACAGGCACGACCGTCTCATGGCCTGCACCCACACCCTCACCTCCGCTGTCCTCGGCCCCATCCTCCAATGTCTCGCACCGCACAGTCCAGCCGTCGCTAGCGCAACTGTTGGAGCGCAAGCGCAAGTACGCCGCCACGCACCCGCACGCTCAAACGTTAACCGTCCGCATCGCAAAATTCATCAGCCTTGAGATGCTGCCGTATAGGGTTGTGGAAACGGAGTCCTTCAAAAGTATCATGGAGGCGGCGGCCCCGCGCTACTCAGTTCCCAGTCGCCACTACTTTTCCCGATGTGCCGTCCCAGCCCTGCACGACCACGTCTCCCGCAACATTGTACGCGCCCTCACCAACGCGGTTACTGCCACGGTCCACTTAACTACGGACACGTGGACAAGCACAGGCGGGCAGGGCCACTACATCTCCCTGACGGCACATTGGGTGAATTTAGTGGAGGCTGGGACAGAGTCAGAGCCTGGGACCGCTCACGTCCTACCCACCCCCAGAATTGCGGGCCCCAGCTCGGTGCTGGTATCTGCGGAGGTGTATGCTTCCTCCACTAAAGCACCCTCCTCCTCCTCCTCCTCCTCCTCTGTCTCGCAATCAAGATGTGTTAGCAGCAGCATGTCGCCAGCAGTCGGTGTCGCGCGGTGTGGCAGCACAGCGGTGGGCAAGCGTCAGCAGGCCGTGCTGAAACTACTCAGCTTAGGCGATAAGAGGCACACGGCCCACGAACTGCTGCAGGGTCTGACACAGCAGACCGACCGCTGGCTTGCGCCGCTGAGCCTCCAACCGGGCATGGTCGTGTGTGACAACGGCCGTAACCTGGTGGCGGCTCTGCAGCTCGGCAGCCTCACGCACGTGCCATGCCTGGCCCACGTCTTTAATTTGGTGGTTCAGCGCTTTCTGAAAAGCTACCCACGCTTGTCAGACCTGCTCGTAAAGGCGCGCCGGCTCTGCGCACATTTCCGCAAGTCCCACACGGACGCTGCCACCCTGCGCACCCTGCAACATCACTTTAAGCTGCCAGTGCACCGACTGCTGTGCGACGTGCCCACACGGTGGAACTCTACGCTCCACATGTTGGCCAGGCTCTATGAACAACGGAGAGCTATAGTGGAATACCAACTCCAACATGGGCGGCGCAGTGGGAGTCAGCCTCCTCAATTCCTTTCAGAAGAGTGGGCCTGGTTGGCAGACATCTGCCATGTCCTTGGTAATTTTGAGGAGTCTACCCAGGTGGTGAGCGGCGATGCTACAATCATTAGCGTCACCATTCCTCTGCTATGCATCTTGAGAAATTCCCTGCAAACAATAAAGGCAGCTGCTTTGCGCTCGGAAACGGGGGCGGGGGAAGACAGTATGCCGCTGGATAGTCAGGGCACCCTCCTGTCTATTTCTCAGCGCGTACAGGAGGAGGAGGAGGAGCATGAGGAGGATGAGGAGGAGGGGGAAGAGACAGCTTGGCCCACTGCTGACCGTACCCATGCTGCTTGCCTGTCATCCTTTCAGCGTGTATGGCCTGAGGAGGAGGAGGAGGAGGAGGAGGAGGAGGATCCTGAAAGTGATCTTCCTAGTGAGGACAGCCATGTGTTGCGTACTGGTACCCTGGCACACATGGCTGACTTCATGTTAGGATGCCTTTCTCGTGACCCTCGCGTTGCACGCATTCTGGCCACGACGGATTACTGGGTGTACACACTGCTCGATCCACGGTATAAGGAGAACCTGCCCACTCTGATTCCCGAAGAGGAAAGGGGTTCGAGAGTGTTGCTATACCACAGGACCCTTGCGGACAAGCTGATGGTAAAATTCCCAGCCGACAGCGCTAGTGGCAGAAGGCGCAGTACCGAGGGCAAGGTAGCAGGGGATGTGCGTAGATCGAGCAGCATGTACATCCCAGGCAGTGCAACAGTCTTTAAGGGCCTGGCCAGCTTTATGGCTCCCCACCAAGACTGTGTCACCGCTCCCCAGTCACGGCTGAGTCGGCGGGAGCACTGTAAAAGGATGGTGAGGGAGTACGTAGCGGATCGCACGACCATCCTTGGTGACGCCTCTGCCCCCTACAACTACTGGGTGTCGAAGCTGGACACGTGGCCTGAACTCGCGCTGTATGCCCTGGAGGTGCTTGCTTGTCCTGCGGCTAGCGTCTTGTCGGAAAGGGTGTTTAGTGCGGCTGGGGGAATCATCACAGATAAGCGTAGCCGCTTGTCAACCGACAGTGCCGACAGGCTAACACTCATCAAGATGAACAAAGGCTGGATTTCCCCAGACTTCTGTTCTCCACCAGCGGACAGCAGCGATACGTAAGCAATACGTAGGCTGCACCCGCGGATGGAAGCTACGTTCTCTCTCACCATCCAAAACGGGGACATTTCTGCTTCATCAATCTGTGTCTAATATTCCTCCTCCTCCTCCTCCTGCTCCTCCTCCTGAAACCTCACGTAATCACGCTGAACGGGCAATTTTTCTTAGGGCCACAAGGCTCAGTCAAATAATTTTTCAGAACAATTTTTAAAAGTTTCAATGCGCTTAAAAGCATTGGAACTTTAACTTGAACCAATTTTTCGTTACACTGGGCTGCCTCCAGGCCTAGTTACCACTTAAGCCACATTAACCAAAGCGATTAATGGGTTTCACCTGCCCTCTTGGCTGGCCATGGCCAATTTTTGGGATGTACATTAGTACTGTTGATACAGCAATTTTTGTGGGCCCTCGCCTACAGTGTAATCAAATTAATTTTTAGCCCACCTGCATTACAGCTGACGTAACCTCAGCTGTGTTGGGCAATGCAATGGGATATTTTTATGTACCGCCGGTGGGTTCCAGGGAGCCACCCATGCTGTAGGTGCACACGGAGTTTTTAATACATCTGTACACTTCTAAAGAACCCCAGTCTGACTGGGGCATGCAGTGTGGGCCGAAGCCCACCTGTATTACGCACAACATTACTACCTCAGCTGTGTTGGGCAATGCAATGGGATATTTCTATGTACCGCCGGTGGCTTCCTGGCACCCACCCAGGCAGTGGGTCCACAGGGAGTTTAACCTACATGTGTCCACTTGTAAAGAACCCCAGTCTGACTGGGGCATGCAGTGTGGGCCGAAGCCCACCTGCATTAAGCACGACATTACTACCTCAGCTGTGTTGGGCAATGCAATGGGATATTTTTGTGTACCGCCGGTGGGTTCCAGGGAGCCACCCATGCTGTAGGTGCACACGGAGTTTTTAATACATCTGTACACTTCTAAAGAACCCCAGTCTGACTGGGGCATGCAGTGTGGGCCGAAGCCCACCTGTATTACGCACAACATTACTACCTCAGCTGTGTTGGGCAATGCAATGGGATATTTCTATGTACCGCCGGTGGCTTCCTGGCACCCACCCAGGCAGTGGGTCCACAGGGAGTTTAACCTACATGTGTCCACTTGTAAAGAACCCCAGTCTGACTGGGGCATGCAGTGTGGGCCGAAGCCCACCTGCATTAAGCACGACATTACTACCTCAGCTGTGTTGGGCAATGCAATGGGATATTTCTGTGTACCGCCGGTGGGTTCCAGGGAGCCACCCATGCTGTGGGTCGACAGGGACTTCACAATAGGGAGTTGTACCTGCCTGTGTCTATGAATTAAAAAGCCCGGTCTGACTGGGGCATGCAGACACCTTGACAGAATGAATAGTGTGTGGCACATAGGTTCCCCATTGCTATGCCCACGTGTGCAGCTCCTGATGGCGGTGGCACAGGATTCTATTTCTCATTGCTTCTGTACAGCATTGTGGGCTATCGCTCCGCCACTTTTAAAGAGGGTCGCTGCCTAGCCGTGCCAACCTCTGCAGTGTGTGCCTGCGGTCCCTCGTCATGGCTGACGCAATTCTAAATAGACATGAGCGTGGTGTGGCATGAGGGCAGCTGAAGGCTGCCCAGGGACACTTTGGTGTGCGCTGTGGGGGGGAGGGGGGGCGGTTGGTCAGCATGTAACCCAGGAGAAGTGTCAGTGGAGTGTCATGCAGGCAGTGATTGTGCTTTGTTGGAGGTAGTGTGGTGCTTAGCAAAGGTATGCCATGCTAATGAGGGCTTTTCAGAAGTAAAAGTTGTTGGGAGGGGGGGGGGCCCACTCTTGCCGGTATTGTGGCTTAATAGTGGGACCTGTGAACTTGAGATGCAGCCCAACATGTAGCCCCTCGCCTGCCCTATCCGTCACTGTGTCATTCCCATCACTTTCCTGAATTGCCCAGATTTTCACACATGAAAACCTTAGCGAGCATCGGCGAAATACAAAAATGTTCTGGTCGCCCATTGACTTCAATGGGGTTCGTTGTTCGAAACGAACCCTCGAGCATCACGGGAAGTTCGTTACGAATAACGAACACCCGAACATTTTGGTGTTCGCTCATCTCTAGACATAATCAATGCTCGTGTTAAATTACATCGGGAAGTAAGACAATTAGATTCCATACGTAAAATTTGGACGCTAATTCTTTTGTGCTTAGAATTGAATAATCGAGTTGGCACCCATTAGCTTTTCCTATTTATGACATAATCAATGCTCGTGCCAAATTTCAAGTTTTTATGACATTGGGAAGTGAGAGAATTAGATTTCGTACGTAAAATTTGGACGCTAATTCTTTTGTGCTTACAATTGAATAATTGCGTTGGGACTCATTAAATTAACTTTTCCTATTTGTGACATAATCAATGCTCGTGCCAAATTTCAAGTTTCTATGACATTGGGAAGTAATGGAATTAGATTCCGTACTTAAAATTTGGACGCTAATTCCTTTGTGCTTATTCTTTGTGCTTAGAATTGAATAATCGATTTGGGACCTATCAGCTTTTCCTATTTATGAGATAATCAATGGTCGTGCCAAATTTCAAGTTTCTATGACATTGGGAAGTGAAAGAATTAGATTTTTTACATAAAATTTGGACGCTAATTCTTTTGCGCTTAGAATTGAATAATCGAGTTGGGACCTATTAACTTTTCCTATTTCTGACATAATCAATGCTCGTGCCAAATTACATCGGGAAGTGAGGGAATTAGATTCCGTACGTAAAATTTGGACGCTAATTCTTTTGCGCTTAGAATTGAATAATCGAGTTGGGACCTATTAACTTTTCCTATTTCTGACATAATCAATGCTAGTGCCAAATTTCACGTTTCTATGACATTGGGAAGTGAGAGAATTAGATTTTTTACGTAAAATTTGGACGCTAATTCTTTTGCGCTTAGAATTGAATAATCGAGTTGGGACCTATTAACTTTTCCTATTTCTGACATAATCAATGCTCGTGCCAAATTTCAAGTTTCTATGACATTGCAAAGTGAGAGAATTAAATTCCGTACGTAAAATTTGGACGCTAATTCTTTTGCGCTTAGAATTAAATAATCGAGTTGGGACCGATTAACTTTTTGTATTTATGACATAATCAATGCTCGTGCCAAATTACATCGGGAAGTGAGAGAATTAGATTCCGTACATAAAATTTGGACGCTAATTCTTTTGCGCTTAGAATTGAATAATCGAGTTGGGACCTATTAACTTTTCCTATTTCTGACATAATCAATGCTCGTGCCAAATTTCAAGTTTCTATGACATTGGGAAGTGAGAGAATTAGATTTTTTACGTAAAATTTGGACGCTAATTCTTTTGCGCTTAGAATTGAATAATCGAGTTGGGACCTATTAACTTTTCCTATTTCTGACATAATCAATGCTCGTGCCAAATTTCAAGTTTCTATGATATTGCAAAGTGAGAGAATTAAATTCCGTACGTAAAATTTGGACGCTAATTCTTTTGCGCTTAGAATTAAATAATCGAGTTGGGACCGATTAACTTTTTGTATTTATGACATAAACAATGCTCGTGCCAAATTACATCGGGAAGTGAGAGAATTAGATTCCGTACATAAAATTTGGACGCTAATTCTTTTGCGCTTAGAATTGAATAATCGAGTTGGGACATATTAACTTTTCCCATTTATGACATAATCAATGCTCGTGCCAAATTACATCGGGAAGCGAGAGAATTAGATTCCGTACATAAAATTTGGACGCTAATTTTTTTGCGCTTAGAATTGAATAATCGAGTTGGGACCTATTAACTTTTCCTATTTCTGACATAATCAATGCTCGTGCCAAATTTCAAGTTTCTATGACATTGGGAAGTGAGAGAATGAGATTTTGTACGTAAAATTTGGACGCTAATTCTTTTGTGCTTAGAATTGAATAATCGAGTTGGGACCTATTAACTTTTCCTATTTCTGACATAATCAATGCTCGTGCCAAATTTCAAGTTTCTATGACATTGGGAAGTGAGAGAATGAGATTTTGTACGTAAAATTTGGACGCTAATTCTTTTGCGCTTAGAATTGAATAATCGAGTTGGGACCTATTAGCTTTTCCTATTTCTGACATAATCAATGCTCGTGCCAAATTTCAAGTTTCTATGATATTGGGAAATGATGGAATTAGATTCCGTACGTAAAATTTGGACGCTAATTCTTTGGCGCATAGAATTGAATAATCGAGTTGGGACCTATTAACTTTTCCTATTTATGACATAATCAATGCTCGTGCCAAATTTCATGTTTCTATAACATTGGGAAGTGAAAAAATTAGATTCCGTACGTAAAATGTGGACGCTAATTCTTTGGCGCTTAGAATTGAATAATCGAGTTGGGACCTGTTAACTTTTCCTATTTATGACATAATCAATGCTCGTGCCAAATTTCAAGTTTCTATGACATTGGGAAGTGAGAGAATGAGATTTTGCACGTAAAATTTGGACGCTAATTCTTTTGCGCTCAGAATTGAATAATCGAGTTGGGACCTATTAACTTTTCCTATTTCTGACATAATCAATGCTCGTGCCAAATTTCAAGTTTCTATGACATTGGGAAGTGAGAGAATGAGATTTTGTACGTAAAATTTGGACGCTAATTCTTTTGCGCTTAGAATTGAATAATCGAGTTGGGACCTATTAACTTTTCCTATTTCTGACATAATCAATGCTCGTGCCAAATTTCAAGTTTCTATGATATTGGAAAGTGAGAGAATTAGATTCCGTACGTAAAATTTGGACGCTAATTCTTTGGCGCTTAGAATTGAATAATCGAGTTGGGACCTGTTAACTTTTCCTATTTATGACATAATCAATACTCATGCCAAATTTCATGTTTCTATGACATCGCGGAGTGAGAAAATTAGATTCCGTACATAAAATTGGGATGCTAATTTTTTTGCTCTTAGAATTGAATAATGGAGTTGGGACCTATTAACTTTCCCTATTTCTGACATAATCAATGCTCGTGCCAAATTAAATCGGGAAGTGAGAGAATTAGATTCCGTACGTAAAATTTGGACGCTAATTCTTTTGCGCTTAGAATTGAATAATCGAGTTGGGACCTATTAACTTTTCCTATTTATGACATAATCAATGCTCGTGCCAAATTTCAAATTTCTATGACATTGGGAAGTGATGGAATTAGATTCCGTACGTAAAATTTGGACGCTAATTCTTTGGCGCATAGAATTGAATAATCGAGTTGGGACCTATTAACTTTTCCTATTTATGACATAATCAATGCTCGTGCCAAATTTCAAGTTTCTATGACATTGGGAAGCGATGGAATTAGATTCCGTACATAAAATTTGGACACTAATTTTTTTGCGCTTTGAATTGAATAATCGAGTTGGGACCTATTAACTTTTCCTATTTATGACATAATCAATGCTCATGCCAAATTTCATGTTTCTATGACATCGCGAAGTCAGAAAACTAGATTCCGTACGTAAAATTTGGACGCTAATTCTTTTGCGCTTAGAATTAAATAATCGAGTTGCGACCTAATAACTTTTCCTATTTCTGACAAAATCAATGGTCGTGCCAAGTTTCAAGTTAATATGACATTGGGAAGTGAGAGAATTAAATACCGTATGTAAAATTTGGACGCTAATTCTTTGGCGCTTAGAATTGAATAATCGAGTTGGGACCCATTAGCCTTTCCTATTTATGACATAATCAATGCTCGTGCCAAATTTCAAGTTTCTATGACATTGGGAAGTGATGGAATTAGATTCCGTATGTAAAATTTGGACGCTAATTCTTTGGCGCTTAGATTTGAATAATCAAGTTGGGACCCATTAGCTTTTCCTATTTATGACATAATCAATGCTTGTGCCAAATTTCAAGTTTTTATGACATTGGGAAGTGAGAAAATTAGATTCCGTACGTAAAATATGGACGCTAATTCTTTGGCGCAAAGAATTGAATAATCGAGTTGGGACCCATTAGGTTTTCCTATTTATGACATAATCAATGCTCGTGGCAAATTTCAAGTTTCTATGACATTGGGAAGTGATGGAATTAGATTCCGTACGTAAAATTTGGACGCTAATTTTTTTGCGCATAGAATTGAACAATAGAGTTGGGACCTATTAACTTTTCCTATTTATGACATAATCAATGCTCGTGTTAAATTACATCGGGAAGTGAGACAATTAGATTCCATACGTAAAATTTGGACGCTAATTCTTTTGTGCTTAGAATTGAATAATCGAGTTGGCACCCATTAGCTTTTCCTATTTATGAAATAATCAATGCTCGTGCCAAATTTCAAGTTTTTATGACATTGGGAAGTGAGAGAATTAGATTTCGTACGTAAAATTTGGACGCTAATTCTTTTGTGCTTACAATTGAATAATTGCGTTGGGACTCATTAAATTAACTTTTCCTATTTGTGACATAATCAATGCTCGTGCCAAATTTCAAGTTTCTATGACATTGGGAAGTAATGGAATTAGATTCCATACTTAAAATTTGGACGCTAATTCCTTTGTGCTTATTCTTTGTGCTTAGAATTGAATAATCGATTTGGGACCTATCACTTTTCCTATTTATGAGATAATCAATGGTCGTGCCAAATTTCAAGTTTCTATGACATTGGGAAGTGAGAGAATTAGATTTTTTACATAAAATTTGGACGCTAATTCTTTTGCGCTTAGAATTGAATAATCGAGTTGGGACCTATTAACTTTTCCTATTTCTGACATAATCAATGCTCGTGCCAAATTACATCGGGAAGTGAGGGAATTAGATTCCGTACGTAAAATTTGGACGCTAATTCTTTTGCGCTTAGAATTGAATAATCGAGTTGGGACCTATTAACCTTTCCTATTTCTGACATAATCAATGCTCGTGCCAAATTTCAAGTTTCTATGACATTGCAAAGTGAGAGAATTAAATTCCGTACATAAAATTTTGGACGCTAATTCTTTTGCGCTTAGAATTAAATAATCGAGTTGGGACCGATTAACTTTTTGTATTTATGACATAATCAATGCTCGTGCCAAATTACATCGGGAAGTGAGAGAATTAGATTCCGTACATAAAATTTGGACGCTAATTCTTTTGCGCTTAGAATTGAATAATCGAGTTGGGACCTATTAACTTTTCCTATTTCTGACATAATCAATGCTCGTGCCAAATATCAAGTTTCTATGACATTGGGAAGTGAGAGAATTAGATTTTTTACGTAAAATTTGGACGCTAATTCTTTTGCGCTTAGAATTGAATAATCGAGTTGGGACCTATTAACTTTTCCTATTTCTGACATAATCAATACTCGTGCCAAATTTCAAGTTTCTATGATATTGCAAAGTGAGAGAATTAAATTCCGTACGTAAAATTTGGACGCTAATTCTTTTGCGCTTAGAATTAAATAATCGAGTTGGGACCGATTAACTTTTTGTATTTATGACATAATCAATGCTCGTGCCAAATTACATCGGGAAGTGAGAGAATTAGATTCCGTACATAAAATTTGGACGCTAATTCTTTTGCGCTTAGAATTGAATAATCGAGTTGGGACATATTAACTTTTCCCATTTATGACATAATCAATGCTCGTGCCAAATTACATCGGGAAGCGAGAGAATTAGATTCCGTACATAAAATTTGGACGCTAATTCTTTTGCGCTTAGAATTGAATAATCGAGTTGGGACCTATTAACTTTTCCTATTTCTGACATAATCAATGCTCGTGCCAAATTTCAAGTTTCTATGATATTGCAAAGTGAGAGAATTAAATTCCGTACGTAAAATTTGGACGCTAATTCTTTTGCGCTTAGAATTAAATAATCGAGTTGGGACCGATTAACTTTTTGTATTTATGACATAATCAATGCTCGTGCCAAATTACATCGGGAAGTGAGAGAATTAGATTCCGTACATAAAATTTGGACGCTAATTCTTTTGCGCTTAGAATTGAATAATCGAGTTGGGACCTATTAACTTTTCCTATTTCTGACATAATCAATGCTCGTGCCAAATTTCAAGTTTCTATGACATTGGGAAGTGAGAGAATGAGATTTTGTACGTAAAATTTGGACGCTAATTCTTTTGTGCTTAGAATTGAATAATCGAGTTGGGACCTATTAACTTTTCCTATTTCTGACATAATCAATGCTCGTGCCAAATTTCAAGTTTCTATGACATTGGGAAGTGAGAGAATGAGATTTTGTACGTAAAATTTGGACGCTAATTCTTTTGCGCTTAGAATTAAATAATCGAGTTGGGACCGATTAACTTTTTGTATTTATGACATAATCAATGCTCGTGCCAAATTACATCGGGAAGTGAGAGAATTAGATTCCGTACATAAAATTTGGACGCTAATTCTTTTGCGCTTAGAATTGAATAATCGAGTTGGGACCTATTAATTTTTCCTATTTGTGACATAATCAATGCTCGTGCCAAATTTCAAGTTTCTATGACATTGGGAAGTAATGGAATTAGATTCCGTACTTAAAATTTGGACGCTAATTCCTTTGTGCTTATTCTTTGTGCTTAGAATTGAATAATCGATTTGGGACCTATCAGCTTTTCCTATTTATGAGATAATCAATGGTCGTGCCAAATTTCAAGTTTCTATGACATTGGGAAGTGAGAGAATTAGATTTTTTACATAAAATTTGGACGCTAATTCTTTTGCGCTTAGAATTGAATAATCGAGTTGGGACCTATTAACTTTTCCTATTTCTGACATAATCAATGCTCGTGCCAAATTACATCGGGAAGTGAGGGAATTAGATTCCGTACGTAAAATTTGGACGCTAATTCTTTTGCGCTTAGAATTGAATAATCGAGTTGGGACCTATTAACTTTTCCTATTTCTGACATAATCAATGCTCGTGCCAAATTTCAAGTTTCTATGACATTGGGAAGTGAGAGAATTAGATTTTTTACGTAAAATTTGGACGCTAATTCTTTTGCGCTTAGAATTGAATAATCGAGTTGGGACCTATTAACTTTTCCTATTTCTTACATAATCAATGCTCGTGCCAAATTTCAAGTTTCTATGACATTGCAAAGTGAGAGAATTAAATTCCGTATGTAAAATTTGGACGCTAATTCTTTTGCGCTTAGAATTAAATAATCGAGTTGGGACCGATTAACTTTTTGTATTTATGACATAATCAATGCTCGTGCCAAATTACATCGGGAAGTGAGAGAATTAGATTCCGTACATAAAATTTGGACGCTAATTCTTTTGCGCTTAGAATTGAATAATCGAGTTGGGACCTATTAACTTTTCCTATTTCTGACATAATCAATGCTCGTGCCAAATTTCAAGTTTCTATGACATTGGGAAGTGAGAGAATGAGATTTTGTACGTAAAATTTGGACGCTAATTCTTTTGTGCTTAGAATTGAATAATCGAGTTGGGACCTATTAACTTTTCCTATTTCTGACATAATCAATGCTCGTGCCAAATTTCAAGTTTCTATGACATTGGGAAGTGAGAGAATGAGATTTTGTACGTAAAATTTGGACGCTAATTCTTTTGCGCTTAGAATTAAATAATCGAGTTGGGACCGATTAACTTTTTGTATTTATGACATAATCAATGCTCGTGCCAAATTACATCGGGAAGTGAGAGAATTAGATTTCGTACATAAAATTTGGACGCTAATTCTTTTGCGCTTAGAATTGAATAATCGAGTTGGGACCTATTAACTTTTCCTATTTGTGACATAATCAATGCTCGTGCCAAATTTCAAGTTTCTATGACATTGGGAAGTAATGGAATTAGATTCCGTACTTAAAATTTGGACGCTAATTCCTTTGTGCTTATTCTTTGTGCTTAGAATTGAATAATCGATTTGGGACCTATCAGCTTTTCCTATTTATGAGATAATCAATGGTCGTGCCAAATTTCAAGTTTCTATGACATTGGGAAGTGAGAGAATTAGATTTTTTACATAAAATTTGGACGCTAATTCTTTTGCGCTTAGAATTGAATAATCGAGTTGGGACCTATTAACTTTTCCTATTTCTGACATAATCAATGCTCGTGCCAAATTACATCGGGAAGTGAGGGAATTAGATTCCGTACGTAAAATTTGGACGCTAATTCTTTTGCGCTTAGAATTGAATAATCGAGTTGGGACCTATTAACTTTTCCTATTTCTGACATAATCAATGCTCGTGCCAAATTTCAAGTTTCTATGACATTGGGAAGTGAGAGAATTAGATTTTTTACGTAAAATTTGGACGCTAATTCTTTTGCGCTTAGAATTGAATAATCGAGTTGGGACCTATTAACTTTTCCTATTTCTTACATAATCAATGCTCGTGCCAAATTTCAAGTTTCTATGACATTGCAAAGTGAGAGAATTAAATTCCGTACGTAAAATTTGGACGCTAATTCTTTTGCGCTTAGAATTAAATAATCGAGTTGGGACCGATTAACTTTTTGTATTTATTACATAATCAATGCTCGTGCCAAATTACATCGGGAAGTGAGAGAATTAGATTCCGTACATAAAATTTGGACGCTAATTCTTTTGCGCTTAGAATTGAATAATCGAGTTGGGACCTATTAACTTTTCCTATTTCTGACATAATCAATGCTCGTGCCAAATTTCAAGTTTCTATGACATTGGGAAGTGAGAGAATTAGATTTTTTACGTAAAATTTGGACGCTAATTCTTTTGCGCTTAGAATTGAATAATCGAGTTGGGACCTATTAACTTTTCCTATTTCTGACATAATCAATGCTCGTGCCAAATTTCAAGTTTCTATATTGCAAAGTGAGAGAATTAAATTCCGTATGTAAAATTTGGACGCTAATTCTTTTGCGCTTAGAATTAAATAATCGAGTTGGGACCGATTAACTTTTTGTATTTATGACATAATCAATGCTCGTGCCAAATTACATCGGGAAGTGAGAGAATTAGATTCCGTACATAAAATTTGGACGCTAATTCTTTTGCGCTTAGAATTGAATAATCGAGTTGGGACCTATTAACTTTTCCTATTTCTGACATAATCAATGCTCGTGCCAAATTTCAAGTTTCTATGACATTGGGAAGTGAGAGAATGAGATTTTGTACGTAAAATTTGGACGCTAATTCTTTTGTGCTTAGAATTGAATAATCGAGTTGGGACCTATTAACTTTTCCTATTTCTGACATAATCAATGCTCGTGCCAAATTTCAAGTTTCTATGACATTGGGAAGTGAGAGAATGAGATTTTGTACGTAAAATTTGGACGCTAATTCTTTTGCGCTTAGAATTAAATAATCGAGTTGGGACCGATTAACTTTTTGTATTTATGACATAATCAATGCTCGTGCCAAATTACATCGGGAAGTGAGAGAATTAGATTCCGTACATAAAATTTGGACGCTAATTCTTTTGCGCTTAGAATTGAATAATCGAGTTGGGACCTATTAACTTTTCCTATTTGTGACATAATCAATGCTCGTGCCAAATTTCAAGTTTCTATGACATTGGGAAGTAATGGAATTAGATTCCGTACTTAAAATTTGGACGCTAATTCCTTTGTGCTTATTCTTTGTGCTTAGAATTGAATAATCGATTTGGGACCTATCAGCTTTTCCTATTTATGAGATAATCAATGGTCGTGCCAAATTTCAAGTTTCTATGACATTGGGAAGTGAGAGAATTAGATTTTTTACATAAAATTTGGACGCTAATTCTTTTGCGCTTAGAATTGAATAATCGAGTTGGGACCTATTAACTTTTCCTATTTCTGACATAATCAATGCTCGTGCCAAATTACATCGGGAGGTGAGGGAATTAGATTCCGTACGTAAAATTTGGACGCTAATTCTTTTGCGCTTAGAATTGAATAATCGAGTTGGGACCTATTAACTTTTCCTATTTCTGACATAATCAATGCTCGTGCCAAATTTCAAGTTTCTATGACATTGGGAAGTGAGATAATTAGATTTTTTACGTAAAATTTGGACGCTAATTCTTTTGCGCTTAGAATTGAATAATCGAGTTGGGACCTATTAACTTTTCCTATTTCTTACATAATCAATGCTCGTGCCAAATTTCAAGTTTCTATGACATTGCAAAGTGAGAGAATTAAATTCCGTACGTAAAATTTGGACGCTAATTCTTTTGCGCTTAGAATTAAATAATCGAGTTGGGACTGATTAACTTTTTGTATTTATTACATAATCAATGCTCGTGCCAAATTACATCGGGAAGTGAGAGAATTAGATTCCGTACATAAAATTTGGACGCTAATTCTTTTGCGCTTAGAATTGAATAATCGAGTTGGGACCTATTAACTTTTCCTATTTCTGACATAATCAATGCTCGTGCCAAATTTCAAGTTTCTATGACATTGGGAAGTGAGAGAATTAGATTTTTTACGTAAAATTTGGACGCTAATTCTTTTGCGCTTAGAATTTGAATAATCGAGTTGGGACCTATTAACTTTTCCTATTTCTGACATAATCAATGCTCGTGCCAAATTTCAAGTTTCTATGATATTGCAAAGTGAGAGAATTAAATTCCGTACGTAAAATTTGGACGCTAATTCTTTTGCGCTTAGAATTAAATAATCGAGTTGGGACCGATTAACTTTTTGTATTTATGACATAATCAATGCTCGTGCCAAATTACATCGGGAAGTGAGAGAATTAGATTCCGTACATAAAATTTGGACGCTAATTCTTTTGCGCTTAGAATTGAATAATCGAGTTGGGACATATTAACTTTTCCCATTTATGACATAATCAATGCTCGTGCCAAATTACATCGGGAAGCGAGAGAATTAGATTCCGTACATAAAATTTGGACGCTAATTTTTTTGCGCTTAGAATTGAATAATCGAGTTGGGACCTATTAACTTTTCCTATTTCTGACATAATCAATGCTCGTGCCAAATTTCAAGTTTCTATGACATTGGGAAGTGAGAGAATGAGATTTTGTACGTAAAATTTGGACGCTAATTCTTTTGTGCTTAGAATTGAATAATCGAGTTGGGACCTATTAACTTTTCCTATTTCTGACATAATCAATGCTCGTGCCAAATTTCAAGTTTCTATGACATTGGGAAGTGAGAGAATGAGATTTTGTACGTAAAATTTGGACGCTAATTCTTTTGCGCTTAGAATTGAATAATCGAGTTGGGACCTATTAACTTTTCCTATTTCTGACATAATCAATGCTCGTGCCAAATTTCAAGTTTCTATGACATTGGGAAGTGAGAGAATGAGATTTTGTACGTAAAATTTGGACGCTAATTCTTTTGCGCTTAGAATTGAATAATCGAGTTGGGACCTATTAGCTTTTCCTATTTCTGACATAATCAATGCTCGTGCCAAATTTCAAGTTTCCATGATATTGGGAAATGATGGAATTAGATTCCGTACGTAAAATTTGGACGCTAATTCTTTGGCGCATAAATTGAATAATCGAGTTGGGACCTATTAACTTTTTCTATTTATGACATAATCAATGCTCGTGCCAAATTTCATGTTTCTATAACATTGGGAAGTGAAAAAATTAGATTCCGTACGTAAAATGTGGACGCTAATTCTTTGGCGCTTAGAATTGAATAATCGAGTTGGGACCTGTTAACTTTTCCTATTTATGACATAATCAATGCTCATGCCAAATTTCAAGTTTCTATGACATTGGGAAGTGAGAGAATGAGATTTTGCACGTAAAATTTGGACGCTAATTCTTTTGCGCTCAGAATTGAATAATCGAGTTGGGACCTATTAACTTTTCCTATTTCTGACATAATCAATGCTCGTGCCAAATTTCAAGTTTCTATGACATTGGGAAGTGAGAGAATTAGATTTTTTACGTAAAATTTGGATGCTAATTCTTTTGCGCTTAGAATTGAATAATCGAGTTGGGACCTATTAACTTTTCCTATTTCTGACATAATCAAAGCTCGTGCCAAATTCAAGTTTCTATGATATTGCAAAGTGACAGAATTAAATTCCGTACGTAAAATTTGGACGCTAATTCTTTTGCGCTTAGAATTAAATAATCGAGTTGGGACCTATTAACTTTTCCTATTTCTGACATAATCAATGCTCGTGCCAAATTTCAAGTTTCTATGACATTGGGAAGTGAGAGAATGAGATTTTGTTCGTAAAATTTGGACGCTAATTCTTTTGCGCTTAGAATTGAATAATCGAGTTGGGACCTATTAACTTTTCCTATTTCTGACATAATCAATGCTCGTGCCAAATTTCACGTTTCTATGATATTGGAAAGTGAGAGAATTAGATTCCGTACGTAAAATTTGGACGCTAATTCTTTGGCGCTTAGAATTGAATAATCGAGTTGGGACCTGTTAACTTTTCCTATTTATGACATAATCAATACTCATGCCAAATTTCATGTTTCTATGACATCGCGGAGTGAGAAAATTAGATTCCGTACATAAAATTGGGATGCTAATTTTTTTGCTCTTAGAATTGAATAATGGAGTTGGGACCTATTAACTTTTCCTATTTCTGACATAATCAATGCTCGTGCCAAATTAAATCGGGAAGTGAGAGAATTAGATTCCGTACGTAAAATTTGGACGCTAATTCTTTTGCGCTTAGAATTGAATAATCGAGTTGGGACCTATTAACTTTTCCTATTTATGACATAATCAATGCTCGTGCCAAATTTCAAATTTCTATGACATTGGGAAGTGATGGAATTAGATTCCGTACGTAAAATTTGGACGCTAATTCTTTGGCGCATAGAATTGAATAATCGAGTTGGGACCTATTAACTTTTCCTATTTATGACATAATCAATGCTCGTGCCAAATTTCAAGTTTCTATGACATTGGGAAGCGATGGAATTAGATTCCGTACATAAAATTTGGACGCTAATTTTTTTGCGCTTAGAATTGAATAATCGAGTTGGGACCTATTAACTTTTCCTATTTATGACATAATCAATGCTCATGCCAAATTTCATGTTTCTATGACATCGCGAAGTCAGAAAACTAGATTCCGTACGTAAAATTTGGACGCTAATTCTTTTGCGCTTAGAATTAAATAATCGAGTTGGGACCTAATAATTTTTCCTATTTCTGACATAATCAATGCTCGTGCCAAATTTCAAGTTTCTATGATATTGCAAAGTGAGAGAATTAAATTCCGTACGTAAAATGTGGACGCTAATTCTTTGGCGCTTAGAATTGAATAATCGAGTTGGGACCTATTAACTTTTCCTATTTCTGTCATAATCAATGCTCGTGCCAAATTTCAAGTTTCTATGACATTGGGAAGTGAGAGAATGAGATTTTGTACGTAAAATTTGGACGCTAATTCTTTTGTGCTTAGAATAGAATAATCGAGTTGGGACCTATTAACTTTTCCTATTTCTGACATAATCAATGCTCGTGCCAAATTTCAAGTTTCTATGACATTGGGAAGTGAGAGAATGAGATTTTGTACGTAAAATTTGTACGCTAATTCTTTTGCGCTTAGAATTGAATAATCGAGTTGGGACCTATTAGCTTTTCCTATTTCTGACATAATCAATGCTCGTGCCAAATTTCAAGTTTCTATGATATTGGGAAATGATGGAATTAGATTCCGTACGTAAAATTTGGACGCTAATTCTTTGGCGCATAAAATTGAATAATCGAGTTGGGACCTATTAACTTTTCCTATTTATGACATAATCAATGCTCGTGCCAAATTTCATGTTTCTATAACATTGGGAAGTGAAAAAATTAGATTCCGTACGTAAAATGTGGACGCTAATTCTTTGGCGCTTAGAATTGAATAATCGAGTTGGGACCTGTTAACTTTTCCTATTTATGACATAATCAATGCTCGTGCCAAATTTCAAGTTTCTATGACATTGGGAAGTGAGAGAATGAGATTTTGTACGTAAAATTTGGACGCTAATTCTTTTGCGCTTAGAATTGAATAATCGAGTTGGGACCTATTAACTTTTCCTATTTCTGACATAATCAATGCTCGTGCCAAATTTCAAGTTTCTATGATATTGGAAAGTGAGAGAATTAGATTCCGTACGTAAAATTTGGACGCTAATTCTTTGGCGCTTAGAATTGAATAATTGAGTTGGGACCTGTTAACTTTTCCTATTTATGACATAATCAATGCTCGTGCTAAATTTCACGTTTCTATGATATTGGAAAGTGAGAGAATTAGATTCCGTACGTAAAATTTGGACGCTAATTCTTTGGCGCTTAGAATTGAATAATCGAGTTGGGACCTGTTAACTTTTCCTATTTATGACATAATCAATACTCATGCCAAATTTCATGTTTATATGACATCGCGGAGTGAGAAAATTAGATTCCGTACATAAAATTGGGATGCTAATTTTTTTGCTCTTAGAATTGAATAATGGAGTTGGGACCTATTAACTTTCCCTATTTCTGACATAATCAATGCTCGTGCCAAATTAAATCGGGAAGTGAGAGAATTAGATTCCGTACGTAAAATTTGGACGCTAATTCTTTTGCGCTTAGAATTGAATAATCGAGTTGGGACCTATTAACTTTTCCTATTTATGACATAATCAATCCTCGTGCCAAATTTCAAGTTTCTATGACATTGGGAAGCGATGGAATTAGATTCCGTACATAAAATTTGGACGCTAATTTTTTTGCGCTTAGAATTGAATAATCGAGTTGGGACCTATTAACTTTTCCTATTTATGACATAATCAATACTCATGCCAAATTTCATGTTTCTATGACATCGCGGAGTGAGAAAATTAGATTCCGTACATAAAATTGGGATGCTAATTTTTTTGCTCTTAGAATTGAATAATGGAGTTGGGACCTATTAACTTTTCCTATTTCTGACATAATCAATGCTCGTGCCAAATTAAATCGGGAAGTGAGAGAATTAGATTCCGTACGTAAAATTTGGACGCTAATTCTTTTGCGCTTAGAATTGAATAATCGAGTTGGGACCTATCAGCTTTTCCTATTTATGAGATAATCAATGGTCGTGCCAAATTTCAAGTTTCTATGACATTGGGAAGTGAGAGAATTAGATTTTTTACATAAAATTTGGACGCTAATTCTTTTGCGCTTAGAATTGAATAATCAAGTTGGGACCTATTAACTTTTCCTATTTCTGACATAATCAATGCTCGTGCCAAATTACATCGGGAAGTGAGGGAATTAGATTCCGTACGTAAAATTTGGACGCTAATTCTTTTGCGCTTAGAATTGAATAATCGAGTTGGGACCTATTAACTTTTCCTATTTCTGACATAATCAATGCTCGTGCCAAATTTCAAGTTTCTATGACATTGGGAAGTGAGAGAATTAGATTTTTTACGTAAAATTTGGACGCTAATTCTTTTGCGCTTAGAATTGAATAATCGAGTTGGGACCTATTAACTTTTCCTATTTCTTACATAATCAATGCTCGTGCCAAATTTCAAGTTTCTATGACATTGCAAAGTGAGAGAATTAAATTCCGTACGTAAAATTTGGACGCTAATTCTTTTGCGCTTAGAATTAAATAATCGAGTTGGGACCGATTAACTTTTTGTATTTATTACATAATCAATGCTCGTGCCAAATTACATCGGGAAGTGAGAGAATTAGATTCCGTACATAAAATTTGGACGCTAATTCTTTTGCGCTTAGAATTGAATAATCGAGTTGGGACCTATTAACTTTTCCTATTTCTGACATAATCAATGCTCGTGCCAAATTTCAAGTTTCTATGACATTGGGAAGTGAGAGAATTAGATTTTTTACGTAAAATTTGGACGCTAATTCTTTTGCGCTTAGAATTGAATAATCGAGTTGGGACCTATTAACTTTTCCTATTTCTGACATAATCAATGCTCGTGCCAAATTTCAAGTTTCTATATTGCAAAGTGAGAGAATTAAATTCCGTACGTAAAATTTGGACGCTAATTCTTTTGCGCTTAGAATTAAATAATCGAGTTGGGACCGATTAACTTTTTGTATTTATGACATAATCAATGCTCGTGCCAAATTACATCGGGAAGTGAGAGAATTAGATTCCGTACATAAAATTTGGACGCTAATTCTTTTGCGCTTAGAATTGAATAATCGAGTTGGGACCTATTAACTTTTCCTATTTCTGACATAATCAATGCTCGTGCCAAATTTCAAGTTTCTATGACATTGGGAAGTGAGAGAATGAGATTTTGTACGTAAAATTTGGACGCTAATTCTTTTGTGCTTAGAATTGAATAATCGAGTTGGGACCTATTAACTTTTCCTATTTCTGACATAATCAATGCTCGTGCCAAATTTCAAGTTTCTATAATATTGGGAAATGATGGAATTAGATTCCGTACGTAAAATTTGGACGCTAATTCTTTGGCGCATAAATTGAATAATCGAGTTGGGACCTATTAACTTTTTCTATTTATGACATAATCAATGCTCGTGCCAAATTTCATGTTTCTATAACATTGGGAAGTGAAAAAATTAGATTCCGTACGTAAAATGTGGACGCTAATTCTTTGGCGCTTAGAATTGAATAATCGAGTTGGGACCTGTTAACTTTTCCTATTTATGACATAATCAATGCTCATGCCAAATTTCAAGTTTCTATGACATTGGGAAGTGAGAGAATGAGATTTTGCACGTAAAATTTGGACGCTAATTCTTTTGCGCTCAGAATTGAATAATCGAGTTGGGACCTATTAACTTTTCCTATTTCTGACATAATCAATGCTCGTGCCAAATTTCAAGTTTCTATGACATTGGGAAGTGAGAGAATTAGATTTTTTACGTAAAATTTGGATGCTAATTCTTTTGCGCTTAGAATTGAATAATCGAGTTGGGACCTATTAACTTTTCCTATTTCTGACATAATCAAAGCTCGTGCCAAATTCAAGTTTCTATGATATTGCAAAGAGACAGAATTAAATTCCGTACGTAAAATTTGGACGCTAATTCTTTTGCGCTTAGAATTAAATAATCGAGTTGGGACCTATTAACTTTTCCTATTTCTGACATAATCAATGCTCGTGCCAAATTTCAAGTTTCTATGACATTGGGAAGTGAGAGAATGAGATTTTGTTCGTAAAATTTGGACGCTAATTCTTTTGCGCTTAGAATTGAATAATCGAGTTGGGACCTATTAACTTTTCCTATTTCTGACATAATCAATGCTCGTGCCAAATTTCACGTTTCTATGATATTGGAAAGTGAGAGAATTAGATTCCGTACGTAAAATTTGGACGCTAATTCTTTGGCGCTTAGAATTGAATAATCGAGTTGGGACCTGTTAACTTTTCCTATTTATGACATAATCAATACTCATGCCAAATTTCATGTTTCTATGACATCGCGGAGTGAGAAAATTAGATTCCGTACATAAAATTGGGATGCTAATTTTTTTGCTCTTAGAATTGAATAATGGAGTTGGGACCTATTAACTTTTCCTATTTCTGACATAATCAATGCTCGTGCCAAATTAAATCGGGAAGTGAGAGAATTAGATTCCGTACGTAAAATTTGGACGCTAATTCTTTTGCGCTTAGAATTGAATAATCGAGTTGGGACCTATTAACTTTTCCTATTTATGACATAATCAATGCTCGTGCCAAATTTCAAGTTTCTATGACATTGGGAAGTGAGAGAATGAGATTTTGTACGTAAAATTTGGACGCTAATTCTTTTGCGCTTAGAATTAAATAATCGAGTTGGGACCGATTAACTTTTTGTATTTATGACATAATCAATGCTCGTGCCAAATTACATCGGGAAGTGAGAGAATTAGATTCCGTACATAAAATTTGGACGCTAATTCTTTTGCGCTTAGAATTGAATAATCGAGTTGGGACCTATTAACTTTTCCTATTTGTGACATAATCAATGCTCGTGCCAAATTTCAAGTTTCTATGACATTGGGAAGTAATGGAATTAGATTCCGTACTTAAAATTTGGACGCTAATTCCTTTGTGCTTATTCTTTGTGCTTAGAATTGAATAATCGATTTGGGACCTATCAGCTTTTCCTATTTATGAGATAATCAATGGTCGTGCCAAATTTCAAGTTTCTATGACATTGGGAAGTGAGAGAATTAGATTTTTTACATAAAATTTGGACGCTAATTCTTTTGCGCTTAGAATTGAATAATCGAGTTGGGACCTATTAACTTTTCCTATTTCTGACATAATCAATGCTCGTGCCAAATTACATCGGGAGGTGAGGGAATTAGATTCCGTACGTAAAATTTGGACGCTAATTCTTTTGCGCTTAGAATTGAATAATCGAGTTGGGACCTATTAACTTTTCCTATTTCTGACATAATCAATGCTCGTGCCAAATTTCAAGTTTCTATGACATTGGGAAGTGAGATAATTAGATTTTTTACGTAAAATTTGGACGCTAATTCTTTTGCGCTTAGAATTGAATAATCGAGTTGGGACCTATTAACTTTTCCTATTTCTTACATAATCAATGCTCGTGCCAAATTTCAAGTTTCTATGACATTGCAAAGTGAGAGAATTAAATTCCGTACGTAAAATTTGGACGCTAATTCTTTTGCGCTTAGAATTAAATAATCGAGTTGGGACTGATTAACTTTTTGTATTTATTACATAATCAATGCTCGTGCCAAATTACATCGGGAAGTGAGAGAATTAGATTCCGTACATAAAATTTGGACGCTAATTCTTTTGCGCTTAGAATTGAATAATCGAGTTGGGACCTATTAACTTTTCCTATTTCTGACATAATCAATGCTCGTGCCAAATTTCAAGTTTCTATGACATTGGGAAGTGAGAGAATTAGATTTTTTACGTAAAATTTGGACGCTAATTCTTTTGCGCTTAGAATTTGAATAATCGAGTTGGGACCTATTAACTTTTCCTATTTCTGACATAATCAATGCTCGTGCCAAATTTCAAGTTTCTATGATATTGCAAAGTGAGAGAATTAAATTCCGTACGTAAAATTTGGACGCTAATTCTTTTGCGCTTAGAATTAAATAATCGAGTTGGGACCGATTAACTTTTTGTATTTATGACATAATCAATGCTCGTGCCAAATTACATCGGGAAGTGAGAGAATTAGATTCCGTACATAAAATTTGGACGCTAATTCTTTTGCGCTTAGAATTGAATAATCGAGTTGGGACATATTAACTTTTCCCATTTATGACATAATCAATGCTCGTGCCAAATTACATCGGGAAGCGAGAGAATTAGATTCCGTACATAAAATTTGGACGCTAATTTTTTTGCGCTTAGAATTGAATAATCGAGTTGGGACCTATTAACTTTTCCTATTTCTGACATAATCAATGCTCGTGCCAAATTTCAAGTTTCTATGACATTGGGAAGTGAGAGAATGAGATTTTGTACGTAAAATTTGGACGCTAATTCTTTTGTGCTTAGAATTGAATAATCGAGTTGGGACCTATTAACTTTTCCTATTTCTGACATAATCAATGCTCGTGCCAAATTTCAAGTTTCTATGACATTGGGAAGTGAGAGAATGAGATTTTGTACGTAAAATTTGGACGCTAATTCTTTTGCGCTTAGAATTGAATAATCGAGTTGGGACCTATTAACTTTTCCTATTTCTGACATAATCAATGCTCGTGCCAAATTTCAAGTTTCTATGACATTGGGAAGTGAGAGAATGAGATTTTGTACGTAAAATTTGGACGCTAATTCTTTTGCGCTTAGAATTGAATAATCGAGTTGGGACCTATTAGCTTTTCCTATTTCTGACATAATCAATGCTCGTGCCAAATTTCAAGTTTCTATGATATTGGGAAATGATGGAATTAGATTCCGTACGTAAAATTTGGACGCTAATTCTTTGGCGCATAAATTGAATAATCGAGTTGGGACCTATTAACTTTTTCTATTTATGACATAATCAATGCTCGTGCCAAATTTCATGTTTCTATAACATTGGGAAGTGAAAAAATTAGATTCCGTACGTAAAATGTGGACGCTAATTCTTTGGCGCTTAGAATTGAATAATCGAGTTGGGACCTGTTAACTTTTCCTATTTATGACATAATCAATGCTCATGCCAAATTTCAAGTTTCTATGACATTGGGAAGTGAGAGAATGAGATTTTGCACGTAAAATTTGGACGCTAATTCTTTTGCGCTCAGAATTGAATAATCGAGTTGGGACCTATTAACTTTTCCTATTTCTGACATAATCAATGCTCGTGCCAAATTTCAAGTTTCTATGACATTGGGAAGTGAGAGAATTAGATTTTTTACGTAAAATTTGGATGCTAATTCTTTTGCGCTTAGAATTGAATAATCGAGTTGGGACCTATTAACTTTTCCTATTTCTGACATAATCAAAGCTCGTGCCAAATTCAAGTTTCTATGATATTGCAAAGTGACAGAATTAAATTCCGTACGTAAAATTTGGACGCTAATTCTTTTGCGCTTAGAATTAAATAATCGAGTTGGGACCTATTAACTTTTCCTATTTCTGACATAATCAATGCTCGTGCCAAATTTCAAGTTTCTATGACATTGGGAAGTGAGAGAATGAGATTTTGTTCGTAAAATTTGGACGCTAATTCTTTTGCGCTTAGAATTGAATAATCGAGTTGGGACCTATTAACTTTTCCTATTTCTGACATAATCAATGCTCGTGCCAAATTTCACGTTTCTATGATATTGGAAAGTGAGAGAATTAGATTCCGTACGTAAAATTTGGACGCTAATTCTTTGGCGCTTAGAATTGAATAATCGAGTTGGGACCTGTTAACTTTTCCTATTTATGACATAATCAATACTCATGCCAAATTTCATGTTTCTATGACATCGCGGAGTGAGAAAATTAGATTCCGTACATAAAATTGGGATGCTAATTTTTTTGCTCTTAGAATTGAATAATGGAGTTGGGACCTATTAACTTTTCCTATTTCTGACATAATCAATGCTCGTGCCAAATTAAATCGGGAAGTGAGAGAATTAGATTCCGTACGTAAAATTTGGACGCTAATTCTTTTGCGCTTAGAATTGAATAATCGAGTTGGGACCTATTAACTTTTCCTATTTATGACATAATCAATGCTCGTGCCAAATTTCAAATTTCTATGACATTGGGAAGTGATGGAATTAGATTCCGTACGTAAAATTTGGACGCTAATTCTTTGGCGCATAGAATTGAATAATCGAGTTGGGACCTATTAACTTTTCCTATTTATGACATAATCAATGCTCGTGCCAAATTTCAAGTTTCTATGACATTGGGAAGCGATGGAATTAGATTCCGTACATAAAATTTGGACGCTAATTTTTTTGCGCTTAGAATTGAATAATCGAGTTGGGACCTATTAACTTTTCCTATTTATGACATAATCAATGCTCATGCCAAATTTCATGTTTCTATGACATCGCGAAGTCAGAAAACTAGATTCCGTACGTAAAATTTGGACGCTAATTCTTTTGCGCTTAGAATTAAATAATCGAGTTGGGACCTAATAATTTTTCCTATTTCTGACATAATCAATGCTCGTGCCAAATTTCAAGTTTCTATGATATTGCAAAGTGAGAGAAATAAATTCCGTACGTAAAATGTGGACGCTAATTCTTTGGCGCTTAGAATTGAATAATCGAGTTGGGACCTATTAACTTTTCCTATTTCTGTCATAATCAATGCTCGTGCCAAATTTCAAGTTTCTATGACATTGGGAAGTGAGAGAATGAGATTTTGTACGTAAAATTTGGACGCTAATTCTTTTGTGCTTAGAATAGAATAATCGAGTTGGGACCTATTAACTTTTCCTATTTCTGACATAATCAATGCTCGTGCCAAATTTCAAGTTTCTATGACATTGGGAAGTGAGAGAATGAGATTTTGTACGTAAAATTTGTACGCTAATTCTTTTGCGCTTAGAATTGAATAATCGAGTTGGGACCTATTAGCTTTTCCTATTTCTGACATAATCAATGCTCGTGCCAAATTTCAAGTTTCTATGATATTGAGAAATGATGGAATTAGATTCCGTACGTAAAATTTGGACGCTAATTCTTTGGCGCATAAAATTGAATAATCGAGTTGGGACCTATTAACTTTTCCTATTTATGACATAATCAATGCTCGTGCCAAATTTCATGTTTCTATAACATTGGGAAGTGAAAAAATTAGATTCCGTACGTAAAATGTGGACGCTAATTCTTTGGCGCTTAGAATTGAATAATCGAGTTGGGACCTGTTAACTTTTCCTATTTATGACATAATCAATGCTCGTGCCAAATTTCAAGTTTCTATGACATTGGGAAGTGAGAGAATGAGATTTTGTACGTAAAATTTGGACGCTAATTCTTTTGCGCTTAGAATTGAATAATCGAGTTGGGACCTATTAACTTTTCCTATTTCTGACATAATCAATGCTCGTGCCAAATTTCAAGTTTCTATGATATTGGAAAGTGAGAGAATTAGATTCCGTACGTAAAATTTGGACGCTAATTCTTTGGCGCTTAGAATTGAATAATTGAGTTGGGACCTGTTAACTTTTCCTATTTATGACATAATCAATGCTCGTGCTAAATTTCACGTTTCTATGATATTGGAAAGTGAGAGAATTAGATTCCGTACGTAAAATTTGGACGCTAATTCTTTGGCGCTTAGAATTGAATAATCGAGTTGGGACCTGTTAACTTTTCCTATTTATGACATAATCAATACTCATGCCAAATTTCATGTTTATATGACATCGCGGAGTGAGAAAATTAGATTCCGTACATAAAATTGGGATGCTAATTTTTTTGCTCTTAGAATTGAATAATGGAGTTGGGACCTATTAACTTTCCCTATTTCTGACATAATCAATGCTCGTGCCAAATTAAATCGGGAAGTGAGAGAATTAGATTCCGTACGTAAAATTTGGACGCTAATTCTTTTGCGCTTAGAATTGAATAATCGAGTTGGGACCTATTAACTTTTCCTATTTATGACATAATCAATGCTCGTGCCAAATTTCAAGTTTCTATGACATTGGGAAGCGATGGAATTAGATTCCGTACATAAAATTTGGACGCTAATTTTTTTGCGCTTAGAATTGAATAATCGAGTTGGGACCTATTAACTTTTCCTATTTATGACATAATCAATACTCATGCCAAATTTCATGTTTCTATGACATCGCGGAGTGAGAAAATTAGATTCCGTACATAAAATTGGGATGCTAATTTTTTTGCTCTTAGAATTGAATAATGGAGTTGGGACCTATTAACTTTTCCTATTTCTGACATAATCAATGCTCGTGCCAAATTAAATCGGGAAGTGAGAGAATTAGATTCCGTACGTAAAATTTGGACGCTAATTCTTTTGCGCTTAGAATTGAATAATCGAGTTGGGACCTATTAACTTTTCCTATTTATGACATAATCAATGCTCGTGCCAAATTTCAAATTTCTATGACATTGGGAAGTGATGGAATTAGATTCCGTACGTAAAATTTGGACGCTAATTCTTTGGCGCATAGAATTGAATAATCGAGTTGGGACCTATTAACTTTTCCTATTTATGACATAATCAATGCTCGTGCCAAATTTCAAGTTTCTATGACATTGGGAAGCGATGGAATTAGATTCCGTACATAAAATTTGGACGCTAATTTTTTTGCGCTCAGAATTGAATAATCGAGTTGGGACCTATTAACTTTTCCTATTTATGACATAATCAATGCTCATGCCAAATTTCATGTTTCTATGACATCGCGAAGTCAGAAAACTAGATTCCGTACGTAAAATTTGGACGCTAATTCTTTTGCGCTTAGAATTAAATAATCGAGTTGGGACCTAATAATTTTTCCTATTTCTGACATAATCAATGCTCGTGCCAAATTTCAAGTTTCTATGATATTGCAAAGTGAGAGAATTAAATTCCGTACGTAAAATGTGGACGCTAATTCTTTGGCGCTTAGAATTGAATAATCGAGTTGGGACCTATTAACTTTTCCTATTTCTGTCATAATCAATGCTCGTGCCAAATTTCAAGTTTCTATGACATTGGGAAGTGAGAGAATGAGATTTTGTACGTAAAATTTGGACGCTAATTCTTTTGTGCTTAGAATAGAATAATCGAGTTGGGACCTATTAACTTTTCCTATTTCTGACATAATCAATGCTCGTGCCAAATTTCAAGTTTCTATGACATTGGGAAGTGAGAGAATGAGATTTTGTACGTAAAATTTGTACGCTAATTCTTTTGCGCTTAGAATTGAATAATCGAGTTGGGACCTATTAGCTTTTCCTATTTCTGACATAATCAATGCTCGTGCCAAATTTCAAGTTTCTATGATATTGGGAAATGATGGAATTAGATTCCGTACGTAAAATTTGGACGCTAATTCTTTGGCGCATAAAATTGAATAATCGAGTTGGGACCTATTAACTTTTCCTATTTATGACATAATCAATGCTCGTGCCAAATTTCATGTTTCTATAACATTGGGAAGTGAAAAAATTAGATTCCGTACGTAAAATGTGGACGCTAATTCTTTGGCGCTTAGAATTGAATAATCCTAGTTGGGACCTGTTAACTTTTCCTATTTATGACATAATCAATGCTCGTGCCAAATTTCAAGTTTCTATGACATTGGGAAGTGAGAGAATGAGATTTTGTACGTAAAATTTGGACGCTAATTCTTTTGCGCTTAGAATTGAATAATCGAGTTGGGACCTATTAACTTTTCCTATTTCTGACATAATCAATGCTCGTGCCAAATTTCAAGTTTCTATGATATTGGAAAGTGAGAGAATTAGATTCCGTACGTAAAATTTGGACGCTAATTCTTTGGCGCTTAGAATTGAATAATTGAGTTGGGACCTGTTAACTTTTCCTATTTATGACATAATCAATGCTCGTGCTAAATTTCACGTTTCTATGATATTGGAAAGTGAGAGAATTAGATTCCGTACGTAAAATTTGGACGCTAATTCTTTGGCGCTTAGAATTGAATAATCGAGTTGGGACCTGTTAACTTTTCCTATTTATGACATAATCAATACTCATGCCAAATTTCATGTTTATATGACATCGCGGAGTGAGAAAATTAGATTCCGTACATAAAATTGGGATGCTAATTTTTTTGCTCTTAGAATTGAATAATGGAGTTGGGACCTATTAACTTTTCCTATTTCTGACATAATCAATGCTCGTGCCAAATTTCAAGTTTCTATGATATTGCAAAGTGAGAGAATTAAATTCCGTACGTAAAATTTGGACGCTAATTCTTTGGCGCTTAGAATTGAATAATCGAGTTGGGACCTATTAACTTTTCCTATTTCTGACATAATCAATGCTCGTGCCAAATTTCAAGTTTCTATGACATTGGGAAGTGAGAGAATTAGATTTTTTACGTAAAATTTGGATGCTAATTCTTTTGCGCTTAGAATTGAATAATCGAGTTGGGACCTATTAACTTTTCCTATTTCTGACATAATCAAAGCTCGTGCCAAATTCAAGTTTCTATGATATTGCAAAGTGACAGAATTAAATTCCGTACGTAAAATTTGGACGCTAATTCTTTTGCGCTTAGAATTAAATAATCGAGTTGGGACCTATTAACTTTTCCTATTTCTGACATAATCAATGCTCGTGCCAAATTTTAAGTTTCTATGACATTGGGAAGTGAGAGAATGAGATTTTGTACGTAAAATTTGGACGCTAATTCTTTTGCGCTTAGAATTGAATAATCGAGTTGGGACCTATTAACTTTTTCTATTTATGACATAATCAATGCTCGTGCCAAATTTCAAGTTTCTATGACATTGGGAAGTGAGAGAATTAGATTTTGTACGTAAAATTTGGATGCTAATTCTTTTGCGCTTTGAATTGAATAATCGAGTTGGGACTCATTAGCTTTTCCTATTTATGACATAATCAATGCTCGTGCCAAATTTCAAGTTTCTATGACATTGGGAAGTGATGGAATTAGATTCCGTACGTAAAATTTGGACGCTAATTCTTTGGCGCATAGAATTGAATAATCGAGTTGGGACCTATTAACTTTTCCTATTTCTGACATAATCAATGCTCGTGCCAAATTTCATGTTTCTATAACATTGGGAAGTGAAAAAATTAGATTCCGTACGTAAAATTTGGACGCTAATTCTTTGGCGCTTAGAATTGAATATTCGAGTTGGGACCTGTTAACTTTTCCTATTTATGACATAATCAATGCTCGTGCCAAATTTCACGTTTCTATGATATTGGAAAGTGAGAGAATTAGATTCCGTACATAAAATTTGGACGCTAATTCTTTGGCGCATAGAATTGAATAATCGAGTTGGGACCTATTAACTTTTCCTATTTCTGACATAATCAATGCTCGTGCCAAATTTCATGTTTCTATAACATTGGGAAGTGAAAAAATTAGATTCCGTACGTAAAATTTGGACGCTAATTCTTTGGCGCTTAGAATTGAATATTCGAGTTGGGACCTGTTAACTTTTCCTATTTATGACATAATCAATGCTCGTGCCAAATTTCACGTTTCTATGATATTGGAAAGTGAGAGAATTAGATTCCGTACATAAAATTTGGACGCTAATTCTTTGGCGCTTAGAATTGAATAATCGAGTTGGGACCTGTTAACTTTTCCTATTTATGACATAATCAATACTCATGCCAAATTTCATGTTTCTATGACATCGCGGAGTGAGAAAATTAGATTCCGTACATAAAATTGGGATGCTAATTTTTTTGCTCTTAGAATTGAATAATGGAGTTGGGACCTATTAACTTTTCCTATTTCTGACATAATCAATGCTCGTGCCAAATTACATCAGGAAGTGAGAGAATTAGATTCCGTACGTAAAATTTGGACGCTAATTCTTTTGCGCTTAGAATTGAATAATCGAGTTGGGACCTATTAACTTTTCCTATTTCTGACATAATCAATGCTCGTGCCAAATTTCAAGTTTCTATGACATTGGGAAGCGATGGAATTAGATTCCGTACATAAAATTTGGACGCTAATTTTTTTGCGCTTAGAATTGAATAATCGAGTTGGGACCTATTAACTTTTCCTATTTATGACATAATCAATGCTCATGCCGAATTTCATGTTTCTATGACATCGCGAAGTCAGAAAACTAGATTCTGTACGTAAAATTTGGATGCTAATTATTTTGCGCTTAGAATTGAATAATCGAGTTGGGACCTATTAACTTTTCCTATTTCTGACATAATCAATGCTCGTGCCAAATTTCAAGTTTCTATGACATTGGGAAGCGATGGAATTAGATTCCGTACATAAAATTTGGACGCTAATTTTTTTGCGCTTAGAATTGAATAATCGAGTTGGGACCTATTAACTTTTCCTATTTCTGACATAATCAATGCTCGTGCCAAATTTCAAGTTTCTATGATATTGCAAAGTGAGAGAATTAAATTCCGTACGTAAAATTTGGACGCTAATTCTTTTGCGCTTAGAATTAAATAATCGAGTTGGGACCGATTAACTTTTTGTATTTATGACATAATCAATGCTCGTGCCAAATTACATCGGGAAGTGAGAGAATTAGATTCCGTACATAAAATTTGGACGCTAATTCTTTTGCGCTTAGAATTGAATAATCGAGTTGGGACATATTAACTTTTCCCATTTATGACATAATCAATGCTCGTGCCAAATTACATCGGGAAGCGAGAGAATTAGATTCCGTACATAAAATTTGGACGCTAATTTTTTTGCGCTTAGAATTGAATAATCGAGTTGGGACCTATTAACTTTTCCTATTTCTGACATAATCAATGCTCGTGCCAAATTTCAAGTTTCTATGACATTGGGAAGTGAGAGAATGAGATTTTGTACGTAAAATTTGGACGCTAATTCTTTTGTGCTTAGAATTGAATAATCGAGTTGGGACCTATTAACTTTTCCTATTTCTGACATAATCAATGCTCGTGCCAAATTTCAAGTTTCTATGACATTGGGAAGTGAGAGAATGAGATTTTGTACGTAAAATTTGGACGCTAATTCTTTTGCGCTTAGAATTGAATAATCGAGTTGGGACCTATTAACTTTTCCTATTTCTGACATAATCAATGCTCGTGCCAAATTTCAAGTTTCTATGACATTGGGAAGTGAGAGAATGAGATTTTGTACGTAAAATTTGGACGCTAATTCTTTTGCGCTTAGAATTGAATAATCGAGTTGGGACCTATTAGCTTTTCCTATTTCTGACATAATCAATGCTCGTGCCAAATTTCAAGTTTCTATGATATTGGGAAATGATGGAATTAGATTCCGTACGTAAAATTTGGACGCTAATTCTTTGGCGCATAAATTGAATAATCGAGTTGGGACCTATTAACTTTTTCTATTTATGACATAATCAATGCTCGTGCCAAATTTCATGTTTCTATGACATTGGGAAGTGAAAAAATTAGATTCCGTACGTAAAATGTGGACGCTAATTCTTTGGCGCTTAGAATTGAATAATCGAGTTGGGACCTGTTAACTTTTCCTATTTATGACATAATCAATGCTCGTGCCAAATTTCAAGTTTCTATGACATTGGGAAGTGAGAGAATGAGATTTTGCACGTAAAATTTGGACGCTAATTCTTTTGCGCTCAGAATTGAATAATCGAGTTGGGACCTATTAACTTTTCCTATTTCTGACATAATCAATGCTCGTGCCAAATTTCAAGTTTCTATGACATTGGGAAGTGAGAGAATTAGATTTTTTACGTAAAATTTGGATGCTAATTCTTTTGCGCTTAGAATTGAATAATCGAGTTGGGACCTATTAACTTTTCCTATTTCTGACATAATCAAAGCTCGTGCCAAATTCAAGTTTCTATGATATTGCAAAGTGACAGAATTAAATTCCGTACGTAAAATTTGGACGCTAATTCTTTTGCGCTTAGAATTAAATAATCGAGTTGGGACCTATTAACTTTTCCTATTTCTAACATAATCAATGCTCGTGCCAAATTTCAAGTTTCTATGACATTGGGAAGTGAGAGAATGAGATTTTGTTCGTAAAATTTGGACGCTAATTCTTTTGCGCTTAGAATTGAATAATCGAGTTGGGACCTATTAACTTTTCCTATTTCTGACATAATCAATGCTCGTGCCAAATTTCACGTTTCTATGATATTGGAAAGTGAGAGAATTAGATTCCGTACGTAAAATTTGGACGCTAATTCTTTGGCGCTTAGAATTGAATAATCGAGTTGGGACCTGTTAACTTTTCCTATTTATGACATAATCAATACTCATGCCAAATTTCATGTTTCTATGACATCGCGGAGTGAGAAAATTAGATTCCGTACATAAAATTGGGATGCTAATTTTTTTGCTCTTAGAATTGAATAATGGAGTTGGGACCTATTAACTTTCCCTATTTCTGACATAATCAATGCTCGTGCCAAATTAAATCGGGAAGTGAGAGAATTAGATTCCGTACGTAAAATTTGGACGCTAATTCTTTTGCGCTTAGAATTGAATAATCGAGTTGGGACCTATTAACTTTTCCTATTTATGACATAATCAATGCTCGTGCCAAATTTCAAATTTCTATGACATTGGGAAGTGATGGAATTAGATTCCGTACGTAAAATTTGGACGCTAATTCTTTGGCGCATAGAATTGAATAATCGAGTTGGGACCTATTAACTTTTCCTATTTATGACATAATCAATGCTCGTGCCAAATTTCAAATTTCTATGACATTGGGAAGTGATGGAATTAGATTCCGTACGTAAAATTTGGACGCTAATTCTTTGGCGCATAGAATTGAATAATCGAGTTGGGACCTATTAACTTTTCCTATTTATGACATAATCAATGCTCGTGCCAAATTTCATGTTTCTATAACATTGGGAAGTGAAAAAATTAGATTCCGTACGTAAAATGTGGACGCTAATTCTTTGGCGCTTAGAATTGAATAATCGAGTTGGGACCTGTTAACTTTTCCTATTTATGACATAATCAATGCTCATGCCAAATTTCATGTTTCTATGACATCGCGAAGTCAGAAAACTAGATTCCGTACGTAAAATTTGGACGCTAATTCTTTTGCGCTTAGAATTAAATAATCGAGTTGGGACCTAATAATTTTTCCTATTTCTGACATAATCAATGCTCGTGCCAAATTTCAAGTTTCTATGATATTGCAAAGTGAGAGAATTAAATTCCGTACGTAAAATGTGGACGCTAATTCTTTGGCGCTTAGAATTGAATAATCGAGTTGGGACCTGTTAACTTTTCCTATTTCTGTCATAATCAATGCTCGTGCCAAATTTCAAGTTTCTATGACATTGGGAAGTGAGAGAATGAGATTTTGTACGTAAAATTTGGACGCTAATTCTTTTGTGCTTAGAATAGAATAATCGAGTTGGGAACTATTAACTTTTCCTATTTCTGACATAATCAATGCTCGTGCCAAATTTCAAGTTTCTATGACATTGGGAAGTGAGAGAATGAGATTTTGTACGTAAAATTTGGACGCTAATTCTTTTGCGCTTAGAATTGAATAATCGAGTTGGGACCTATTAGCTTTTCCTATTTCTGACATAATCAATGCTCGTGCCAAATTTCAAGTTTCTATGATATTGGGAAATGATGGAATTAGATTCCGTACGTAAAATTTGGACGCTAATTCTTTGGCGCATAAAATTGAATAATCGAGTTGGGACCTATTAACTTTTCCTATTTATGACATAATCAATGCTCGTGCCAAATTTCATGTTTCTATAACATTGGGAAGTGAAAAAATTAGATTCCGTACGTAAAATGTGGACGCTAATTCTTTGGCGCTTAGAATTGAATAATCGAGTTGGGACCTGTTAACTTTTCCTATTTATGACATAATCAATGCTCGTGCCAAATTTCAAGTTTCTATGACATTGGGAAGTGAGAGAATGAGATTTTGTACGTAAAATTTGGACGCTAATTCTTTTGCGCTTAGAATTGAATAATCGAGTTGGGACCTATTAACTTTTCCTATTTCTGACATAATCAATGCTCGTGCCAAATTTCAAGTTTCTATGATATTGGAAAGTGAGAGAATTAGATTCCGTACGTAAAATTTGGACGCTAATTCTTTGGCGCTTAGAATTGAATAATTGAGTTGGGACCTGTTAACTTTTCCTATTTATGACATAATCAATGCTCGTGCTAAATTTCACGTTTCTATGATATTGGAAAGTGAGAGAATTAGATTCCGTACGTAAAATTTGGACGCTAATTCTTTGGCGCTTAGAATTGAATAATCGAGTTGGGACCTGTTAACTTTTCCTATTTATGACATAATCAATACTCATGCCAAATTTCATGTTTATATGACATCGCGGAGTGAGAAAATTAGATTCCGTACATAAAATTGGGATGCTAATTTTTTTGCTCTTAGAATTGAATAATGGAGTTGGGACCTATTAACTTTCCCTATTTCTGACATAATCAATGCTCGTGCCAAATTAAATCGGGAAGTGAGAGAATTAGATTCCGTACGTAAAATTTGGACGCTAATTCTTTTGCGCTTAGAATTGAATAATCGAGTTGGGACCTATTAACTTTTCCTATTTATGACATAATCAATGCTCGTGCCAAATTTCAAGTTTCTATGACATTGGGAAGCGATGGAATTAGATTCCGTACATAAAATTTGGACGCTAATTTTTTTGCGCTTAGAATTGAATAATCGAGTTGGGACCTATTAACTTTTCCTATTTATGACATAATCAATGCTCATGCCAAATTTCATGTTTCTATGACATCGCGAAGTCAGAAAACTAGATTCCGTACGTAAAATTTGGACGCTAATTCTTTTGCGCTTACAATTAAATAATCGAGTTGGGACCTAATAACTTTTCCTATTTCTGACATAATCAATGCTCATGCCAAATTTCAAGTTTCTATGATATTGCAAAGTGAGAGAATTAAATTCCGTACGTAAAATTTGGACGCTAATTCTTTGGCGCTTAGAATTGAATAATCGAGTTGGGACCTATTAACTTTTCCTATTTCTGACATAATCAATGCTCGTGCCAAATTTCAAGTTTCTATGACATTGGGAAGTGAGAGAATTAGATTTTTTACGTAAAATTTGGATGCTAATTCTTTTGCGCTTAGAATTGAATAATCGAGTTGGGACCTATTAACTTTTCCTATTTCTGACAATCAAAGCTCGTGCCAAATTCAAGTTTCTATGATATTGCAAAGTGACAGAATTAAATTCCGTACGTAAAATTTGGACGCTAATTCTTTTGCGCTTAGAATTAAATAATCGAGTTGGGACCTATTAACTTTTCCTATTTCTGACATAATCAATGCTCGTGCCAAATTTTAAGTTTCTATGACATTGGGAAGTGATGGAATTAGATTCCGTACGTAAAATTTGGACGCTAATTTTTTGGCGCATAGAATTGAATAATCGAGTTGGGACCTATTAACTTTTCCTATTTATGACATAATCAATGCTCGTGCCAAATGTCATGTTTCTATAACATTGGGAAGTGAAAAAATTAGATTCCGTACGTAAAATTTGGACGCTAATTCTTTGGCGCTTAGAATTGAATATTCGAGTTGGGACCTGTTAACTTTTCCTATTTATGACATAATCAATGCTCGTGCCAAATTTCACGTTTCTATGATATTGGAAAGTGAGAGAATTAGATTCCGTACATAAAATTTGGACGCTAATTCTTTGGCGCTTAGAATTGAATAATCGAGTTGGGACCTGTTAACTTTTCCTATTTATGACATAATCAATACTCATGCCAAATTTCATGTTTCTATGACATCGCGGAGTGAGAAAATTAGATTCCGTACATAAAATTGGGATGCTAATTTTTTTGCTCTTAGAATTGAATAATGGAGTTGGGACCTATTAACTTTTCCTATTTCTGACATAATCAATGCTCGTGCCAAATTACATCAGGAAGTTAGAGAATTAGATTCCGTACGTAAAATTTGGACGCTAATTCTTTTGCGCTTAGAATTGAATAATCGAGTTGGGACCTATTAACTTTTCCTATTTCTGACATAATCAATGCTCGTGCCAAATTTCAAGTTTCTATGACATTGGGAAGCGATGGAATTAGATTCCGTACATAAAATTTGGACGCTAATTTTTTTGCGCTTAGAATTGAATAATCGAGTTGGGACCTATTAACTTTTCCTATTTATGACATAATCAATGCTCATGCCGAATTTCATGTTTCTATGACATCGCGAAGTCAGAAAACTAGATTCTGTACGTAAAATTTGGATGCTAATTATTTTGCGCTTAGAATTGAATAATCGAGTTGGGACCTATTAACTTTTCCTATTTCTGACATAATCAATGCTCGTGCCAAATTTCAAGTTTCTATGACATTGGGAAGCGATGGAATTAGATTCCGTACATAAAATTTGGACGCTAATTTTTTTGCGCTTAGAATTGAATAATCGAGTTGGGACCTATTAACTTTTCCTATTTCTGACATAATCAATGCTCGTGCCAAATTTCAAGTTTCTATGATATTGCAAAGTGAGAGAATTAAATTCCGTACGTAAAATTTGGACGCTAATTCTTTTGCGCTTAGAATTAAATAATCGAGTTGGGACCGATTAACTTTTTGTATTTATGACATAATCAATGCTCGTGCCAAATTACATCGGGAAGTGAGAGAATTAGATTCCGTACATAAAATTTGGACGCTAATTCTTTTGCGCTTAGAATTGAATAATCGAGTTGGGACATATTAACTTTTCCTATTTATGACATAATCAATGCTCGTGCCAAATTACATCGGGAAGCGAGAGAATTAGATTCCGTACATAAAATTTGGACGCTAATTCTTTTGCGCTTAGAATTGAATAATCGAGTTGGGACCTATTAACTTTTCCTATTTCTGACATAATCAATGCTCGTGCCAAATTTCAAGTTTCTATGATATTGCAAAGTGAGAGAATTAAATTCCGTACGTAAAATTTGGACGCTAATTCTTTTGCGCTTAGAATTAAATAATCGAGTTGGGACCGATTAACTTTTTGTATTTATGACATAATCAATGCTCGTGCCAAATTACATCGGGAAGTGAGAGAATTAGATTCCGTACATAAAATTTGGACGCTAATTCTTTTGCGCTTAGAATTGAATAATCGAGTTGGGACCTATTAACTTTTCCTATTTCTGACATAATCAATGCTCGTGCCAAATTTCAAGTTTCTATGACATTGGGAAGTGAGAGAATGAGATTTTGTACGTAAAATTTGGACGCTAATTCTATTGTGCTTAGAATTGAATAATCGAGTTGGGACCTATTAACTTTTCCTATTTCTGACATAATCAATGCTCGTGCCAAATTTCAAGTTTCTATGACATTGGGAAGTGAGAGAATGAGATTTTGTACGTAAAATTTGGACGCTAATTCTTTTGCGCTTAGAATTAAATAATCGAGTTGGGACCGATTAACTTTTTGTATTTATGACATAATCAATGCTCGTGCCAAATTACATCGGGAAGTGAGAGAATTAGATTCCGTACATAAAATATGGATGCTAATTCTTTTGCGCTTAGAATTGAATAATCGAGTTGGGACCTATTAACTTTTCCTATTTGTGACATAATCAATGCTCGTGCCAAATTTCAAGTTTCTATGACATTGGGAAGTAATGGAATTAGATTCCGTACTTAAAATTTGGACGCTAATTCCTTTGTGCTTATTCTTTGTGCTTAGAATTGAATAATCGATTTGGGACCTATCAGCTTTTCCTATTTATGAGATAATCAATGGTCGTGCCAAATTTCAAGTTTCTATGACATTGGGAAGTGAGAGAATTAGATTTTTTACATAAAATTTGGACGCTAATTCTTTTGCGCTTAGAATTGAATAATCGAGTTGGGACCTATTAACTTTTCCTATTTCTGACATAATCAATGCTCGTGCCAAATTACATCGGGAAGTGAGGGAATTAGATTCCGTACGTAAAATTTGGACGCTAATTCTTTTGCGCTTAGAATTGAATAATCGAGTTGGAACCTATTAACTTTTCCTATTTCTTACATAATCAATGCTCGTGCCAAATTTCAAGTTTCTATGACATTGCAAAGTGAGAGAATTAAATTCCGTACGTAAAATTTGGACGCTAATTCTTTTGCGCTTAGAATTAAATAATCGAGTTGGGACCGATTAACTTTTTGTATTTATGACATAATCAATGCTCGTGCCAAATTACATCGGGAAGTGAGAGAATTAGATTCCGTACATAAAATTTGGACGCTAATTCTTTTGCGCTTAGAATTGAATAATCGAGTTGGGACCTATTAACTTTTCCTATTTCTGACATAATCAATGCTCGTGCCAAATTTCAAGTTTCTATGACATTGGGAAGTGAGAGAATTAGATTTTGTACGTAAAATTTGGACGCTAATTCTTTTGTGCTTAGAATTGAATAATCGAGTTGGGACCTATTAACTTTTCCTATTTCTTACATAATCAATGCTCGTGCCAAATTTCAAGTTTCTATGACATTGCAAAGTGAGAGAATTAAATTCCGTACGTAAAATTTGGACGCTAATTCTTTTGCGCTTAGAATTAAATAATCGAGTTGGGACCGATTAACTTTTTGTATTTATGACATAATCAATGCTCGTGCCAAATTACATCGGGAAGTGAGAGAATTAGATTCCGTACATAAAATTTGGACGCTAATTCTTTTGCGCTTAGAATTGAATAATCGAGTTGGGACCTATTAACTTTTCCTATTTCTGACATAATCAATGCTCGTGCCAAATTTCAAGTTTCTATGACATTGGGAAGTGAGAGAATTAGATTTTTTACGTAAAATTTGGACGCTAATTCTTTTGCGCTTAGAATTTGAATAATCGAGTTGGGACCTATTAACTTTTCCTATTTCTGACATAATCAATGCTCGTGCCAAATTTCAAGTTTCTATGATATTGCAAAGTGAGAGAATTAAATTCCGTACGTAAAATTTGGACGCTAATTCTTTTGCGCTTAGAATTAAATAATCGAGTTGGGACCGATTAACTTTTTGCATTTATGACATAATCAATGCTCGTGCCAAATTACATCGGGAAGCGAGAGAATTAGATTCCGTACATAAAATTTGGACGCTAATTTTTTTGCGCTTAGAATTGAATAATCGAGTTGGGACCTATTAACTTTTCCTATTTCTGACATAATCAATGCTCGTGCCAAATTTCAAGTTTCTATGATATTGGAAAGTGAGAGAATTAGATTCCGTACGTAAAATTTGGACGCTAATTCTTTGGCGCTTAGAATTGAATAATTGAGTTGGGACCTGTTAACTTTTCCTATTTATGACATAATCAATGCTCGTGCTAAATTTCACGTTTCTATGATATTGGAAAGTGAGAGAATTAGATTCCGTACGTAAAATTTGGACGCTAATTCTTTGGCGCTTAGAATTGAATAAGCGAGTTGGGACCTGTTAACTTTTCCTATTTATGACATAATCAATACTCATGCCAAATTTCATGTTTATATGACATCGCGGAGTGAGAAAATTAGATTCCGTACATAAAATTGGGATGCTAATTTTTTTGCTCTTAGAATTGAATAATGGAGTTGGGACCTATTAACTTTCCCTATTTCTGACATAATCAATGCTCGTGCCAAATTAAATCGGGAAGTGAGAGAATTAGATTCCGTACGTAAAATTTGGACGCTAATTCTTTTGCGCTTAGAATTGAATAATCGAGTTGGGACCTATTAACTTTTCCTATTTATGACATAATCAATGCTCGTGCCAAGTTTCAAGTTTCTATGACATTGGGAAGCGATGGAATTAGATTCCGTACATAAAATTTGGACGCTAATTTTTTTGCGCTTAGAATTGAATAATCGAGTTGGGACCTATTAACTTTTCCTATTTATGACATAATCAATGCTCATGCCAAATTTCATGTTTCTATGACATCGCGAAGTCAGAAAACTAGATTCCGTACGTAAAATTTGGACGCTAATTCTTTTGCGCTTACAATTAAATAATCGAGTTGGGACCTAATAACTTTTCCTATTTCTGACATAATCAATGCTCGTGCCAAATTTCAAGTTTCTATGATATTGCAAAGTGAGAGAATTAAATTCCGTACGTAAAATTTGGACGCTAATTCTTTGGCGCTTAGAATTGAATAATCGAGTTGGGACCTATTAACTTTTCCTATTTCTGACATAATCAATGCTCGTGCCAAATTTCAAGTTTCTATGACATTGGGAAGTGAGAGAATTAGATTTTTTACGTAAAATTTGGATGCTAATTCTTTTGCGCTTAGAATTGAATAATCGAGTTGGGACCTATTAACTTTTCCTATTTCTGACAATCAAAGCTCGTGCCAAATTCAAGTTTCTATGATATTGCAAAGTGACAGAATTAAATTCCGTACGTAAAATTTGGACGCTAATTCTTTTGCGCTTAGAATTAAATAATCGAGTTGGGACCTATTAACTTTTCCTATTTCTGACATAATCAATGCTCGTGCCAAATTTTAAGTTTCTATGACATTGGGAAGTGATGGAATTAGATTCCGTACGTAAAATTTGGACGCTAATTTTTTGGCGCTTAGAATTGAATAATCGAGTTGGGACCTATTAACTTTTCCTATTTATGACATAATCAATGCTCGTGCCAAATGTCATGTTTCTATAACATTGGGAAGTGAAAAAATTAGATTCCGTACGTAAAATTTGGACGCTAATTCCTTGGCGCTTAGAATTGAATATTCGAGTTGGGACCTGTTAACTTTTCCTATTTATGACATAATCAATGCTCGTGCCAAATTTCACGTTTCTATGATATTGGAAAGTGAGAGAATTAGATTCCGTACATAAAATTTGGACGCTAATTCTTTGGCGCTTAGAATTGAATAATCGAGTTGGGACCTGTTAACTTTTCCTATTTATGACATAATCAATACTCATGCCAAATTTCATGTTTCTATGACATCGCGGAGTGAGAAAATTAGATTCCGTACATAAAATTGGGATGCTAATTTTTTTGCTCTTAGAATTGAATAATGGAGTTGGGACCTATTAACTTTTCCTATTTCTGACATAATCAATGCTCGTGCCAAATTACATCAGGAAGTGAGAGAATTAGATTCCATACGTAAAATTTGGACGCTAATTCTTTTGCGCTTAGAATTGAATAATCGAGTTGGGACCTATTAACTTTTCCTATTTCTGACATAATCAATGCTCGTGCCAAATTTCAAGTTTCTATGACATTGGGAAGCGATGGAATTAGATTCCGTACATAAAATTTGGACGCTAATTTTTTTGCGCTTAGAATTGAATAATCGAGTTGGGACCTATTAACTTTTCCTATTTATGACATAATCAATGCTCATGCCGAATTTCATGTTTCTATGACATCGCGAAGTCAGAAAACTAGATTCTGTACGTAAAATTTGGATGCTAATTATTTTGCGCTTAGAATTGAATAATCGAGTTGGGACCTATTAACTTTTCCTATTTCTGACATAATCAATGCTCGTGCCAAATTTCAAGTTTCTATGACATTGGGAAGCGATGGAATTAGATTCCGTACATAAAATTTGGACGCTAATTTTTTTGCGCTTAGAATTGAATAATCGAGTTGGGACCTATTAACTTTTCCTATTTCTGACATAATCAATGCTCGTGCCAAATTTCAAGTTTCTATGATATTGCAAAGTGAGAGAATTAAATTCCGTACGTAAAATTTGGACGCTAATTCTTTTGCGCTTAGAATTAAATAATCGAGTTGGGACCGATTAACTTTTTGTATTTATGACATAATCAATGCTCGTGCCAAATTACATCGGGAAGTGAGAGAATTAGATTCCGTACATAAAATTTGGACGCTAATTCTTTTGCGCTTAGAATTGAATAATCGAGTTGGGACATATTAACTTTTCCTATTTATGACATAATCAATGCTCGTGCCAAATTACATCGGGAAGCGAGAGAATTAGATTCCGTACATAAAATTTGGACGCTAATTCTTTTGCGCTTAGAATTGAATAATCGAGTTGGGACCTATTAACTTTTCCTATTTCTGACATAATCAATGCTCGTGCCAAATTTCAAGTTTCTATGATATTGCAAAGTGAGAGAATTAAATTCCGTACGTAAAATTTGGACGCTAATTCTTTTGCGCTTAGAATTAAATAATCGAGTTGGGACCGATTAACTTTTTGTATTTATGACATAATCAATGCTCGTGCCAAATTACATCGGGAAGTGAGAGAATTAGATTCCGTACATAAAATTTGGACGCTAATTCTTTTGCGCTTAGAATTGAATAATCGAGTTGGGACCTATTAACTTTTCCTATTTCTGACATAATCAATGCTCGTGCCAAATTTCAAGTTTCTATGACATTGGGAAGTGAGAGAATGAGATTTTGTACGTAAAATTTGGACGCTAATTCTATTGTGCTTAGAATTGAATAATAGAGTTGGGACCTATTAACTTTTCCTATTTCTGACATAATCAATGCTCGTGCCAAATTTCAAGTTTCTATGACATTGGGAAGTGAGAGAATGAGATTTTGTACGTAAAATTTGGACGCTAATTCTTTTGCGCTTAGAATTAAATAATCGAGTTGGGACCGATTAACTTTTTGTATTTATGACATAATCAATGCTCGTGCCAAATTACATCGGGAAGTGAGAGAATTAGATTCCGTACATAAAATATGGATGCTAATTCTTTTGCGCTTAGAATTGAATAATCGAGTTGGGACCTATTAACTTTTCCTATTTGTGACATAATCAATGCTCGTGCCAAATTTCAAGTTTCTATGACATTGGGAAGTAATGGAATTAGATTCCGTACTTAAAATTTGGACGCTAATTCCTTTGTGCTTATTCTTTGTGCTTAGAATTGAATAATCGATTTGGGACCTATCAGCTTTTCCTATTTATGAGATAATCAATGGTCGTGCCAAATTTCAAGTTTCTATGACATTGGGAAGTGAGAGAATTAGATTTTTTACATAAAATTTGGACGCTAATTCTTTTGCGCTTAGAATTGAATAATCGAGTTGGGACCTATTAACTTTTCCTATTTCTGACATAATCAATGCTCGTGCCAAATTACATCGGGAAGTGAGGGAATTAGATTCCGTACGTAAAATTTGGACGCTAATTCTTTTGCGCTTAGAATTGAATAATCGAGTTGGGACCTATTAACTTTTCCTATTTCTGACATAATCAATGCTCGTGCCAAATTTCAAGTTTCTATGACATTGGGAAGTGAGAGAATTAGATTTTTTACGTAAAATTTGGACGCTAATTCTTTTGCGCTTAGAATTGAATAATCGAGTTGGGACCTATTAACTTTTCCTATTTCTTACATAATCAATGCTCGTGCCAAATTTCAAGTTTCTATGACATTGCAAAGTGAGAGAATTAAATTCCGTACGTAAAATTTGGACGCTAATTCTTTTGCGCTTAGAATTAAATAATCGAGTTGGGACCGATTAACTTTTTGTATTTATGACATAATCAATGCTCGTGCCAAATTACATCGGGAAGTGAGAGAATTAGATTCCGTACATAAAATTTGGACGCTAATTCTTTTGCGCTTAGAATTGAATAATCGAGTTGGGACCTATTAACTTTTCCTATTTCTGACATAATCAATGCTCGTGCCAAATTTCAAGTTTCTATGACATTGGGAAGTGAGAGAATGAGATTTTGTACGTAAAATTTGGACGCTAATTCTTTTGTGCTTAGAATTGAATAATCGAGTTGGGACCTATTAACTTTTCCTATTTCTTACATAATCAATGCTCGTGCCAAATTTCAAGTTTCTATGACATTGCAAAGTGAGAGAATTAAATTCCGTACGTAAAATTTGGACGCTAATTCTTTTGCGCTTAGAATTAAATAATCGAGTTGGGACCGATTAACTTTTTGTATTTATTACATAATCAATGCTCGTGCCAAATTACATCGGGAAGTGAGAGAATTAGATTCCGTACATAAAATTTGGACGCTAATTCTTTTGCGCTTAGAATTGAATAATCGAGTTGGGACCTATTAACTTTTCCTATTTCTGACATAATCAATGCTCGTGCCAAATTTCAAGTTTCTATGACATTGGGAAGTGAGAGAATTAGATTTTTTACGTAAAATTTGGACGCTAATTCTTTTGCGCTTAGAATTTGAATAATCGAGTTGGGACCTATTAACTTTTCCTATTTCTGACATAATCAATGCTCGTGCCAAATTTCAAGTTTCTATGATATTGCAAAGTGAGAGAATTAAATTCCGTACGTAAAATTTGGACGCTAATTCTTTTGCGCTTAGAATTAAATAATCGAGTTGGGACCGATTAACTTTTTGCATTTATGACATAATCAATGCTCGTGCCAAATTACATCGGGAAGCGAGAGAATTAGATTCCGTACATAAAATTTGGACGCTAATTTTTTTGCGCTTAGAATTGAATAATCGAGTTGGGACCTATTAACTTTTCCTATTTCTGACATAATCAATGCTCGTGCCAAATTTCAAGTTTCTATGACATTGGGAAGTGAGAGAATGAGATTTTGTACGTAAAATTTGGACGCTAATTCTTTTGTGCTTAGAATTGAATTATCGAGTTGGGACCTATTAACTTTTTCTATTTCTGACATAATCAATGCTCGTGCCAAATTTCAAGTTTCTATGACATTGGGAAGTGAGAGAATGAGATTTTGTACGTAAAATTTGGACGCTAATTCTTTTGCGCTTAGAATTGAATAATCGAGTTGGGACCTATTAACTTTTCCTATTTCTGACATAATCAATGCTCGTGCCAAATTTCAAGTTTCTATGACATTGGGAAGTGAGAGAATGAGATTTTGTACGTAAAATTTGGACGCTAATTCTTTTGCGCTTAGAATTGAATAATCGAGTTGGGACCTATTAGCTTTTCCTATTTCTGACATAATCAATGCTCGTGCCAAATTTCAAGTTTCTATGATATTGGGAAATGATGGAATTAGATTCCGTACGTAAAATTTGGACGCTAATTCTTTGGCGCATAAATTGAATAATCGAGTTGGGACCTATTAACTTTTTCTATTTATGACATAATCAATGCTCGTGCCAAATTTCATGTTTCTATGACATTGGGAAGTGAAAAAATTAGATTCCGTACGTAAAATGTGGACGCTAATTCTTTGGCGCTTAGAATTGAATAATCGAGTTGGGACCTGTTAACTTTTCCTATTTATGACATAATCAATGCTCGTGCCAAATTTCAAGTTTCTATGACATTGGGAAGTGAGAGAATGAGATTTTGCACGTAAAATTTGGACGCTAATTCTTTTGCGCTCAGAATTGAATAATCGAGTTGGGACCTATTAACTTTTCCTATTTCTGACATAATCAATGCTCGTGCCAAATTTCAAGTTTCTATGACATTGGGAAGTGAGAGAATTAGATTTTTTACGTAAAATTTGGATGCTAATTCTTTTGCGCTTAGAATTGAATTATCGAGTTGGGACCTATTAACTTTTCCTATTTCTGACATAATCAAAGCTCGTGCCAAATTCAAGTTTCTATGATATTGCAAAGTGACAGAATTAAATTCCGTACGTAAAATTTGGACGCTAATTCTTTTGCGCTTAGAATTAAATAATCGAGTTGGGACCTATTAACTTTTCCTATTTCTAACATAATCAATGCTCGTGCCAAATTTCAAGTTTCTATGACATTGGGAAGTGAGAGAATGAGATTTTGTTCGTAAAATTTGGACGCTAATTCTTTTGCGCTTAGAATTGAATAATCGAGTTGGGACCTATTAACTTTTCCTATTTCTGACATAATCAATGCTCGTGCCAAATTTCACGTTTCTATGATATTGGAAAGTGAGAGAATTAGATTCCGTACGTAAAATTTGGACGCTAATTCTTTGGCGCTTAGAATTGAATAATCGAGTTGGGACCTGTTAACTTTTCCTATTTATGACATAATCAATACTCATGCCAAATTTCATGTTTCTATGACATCGCGGAGTGAGAAAATTAGATTCCGTACATAAAATTGGGATGCTAATTTTTTTGCTCTTAGAATTGAATAATGGAGTTGGGACCTATTAACTTTCCCTATTTCTGACATAATCAATGCTCGTGCCAAATTAAATCGGGAAGTGAGAGAATTAGATTCCGTACGTAAAATTTGGACGCTAATTCTTTTGCGCTTAGAATTGAATAATCGAGTTGGGACCTATTAACTTTTCCTATTTATGACATAATCAATGCTCGTGCCAAATTTCAAATTTCTATGACATTGGGAAGTGATGGAATTAGATTCCGTACGTAAAATTTGGACGCTAATTCTTTGGCGCATAGAATTGAATAATCGAGTTGGGACCTATTAACTTTTCCTATTTATGACATAATCAATGCTCGTGCCAAATTTCAAGTTTCTATGACATTGGGAAGCGATGGAATTAGATTCCGTACATAAAATTTGGACGCTAATTTTTTTGCGCTTAGAATTGAATAATCGAGTTGGGACCTATTAACTTTTCCTATTTATGACATAATCAATGCTCATGCCAAATTTCATGTTTCTATGACATCGCGAAGTCAGAAAACTAGATTCCGTACGTAAAATTTGGACGCTAATTCTTTTGCGCTTAGAATTAAATAATCGAGTTGGGACCTAATAATTTTTCCTATTTCTGACATAATCAATGCTCGTGCCAAATTTCAAGTTTCTATGATATTGCAAAGTGAGAGAATTAAATTCCGTACGTAAAATGTGGACGCTAATTCTTTGGCGCTTAGAATTGAATAATCGAGTTGGGACCTATTAACTTTTCCTATTTCTGTCATAATCAATGCTCGTGCCAAATTTCAAGTTTCTATGACATTGGGAAGTGAGAGAATGAGATTTTGTACGTAAAATTTGGACGCTAATTCTTTTGTGCTTAGAATAGAATAATCGAGTTGGGACCTATTAACTTTTCCTATTTCTGACATAATCAATGCTCGTGCCAAATTTCAAGTTTCTATGACATTGGGAAGTGAGAGAATGAGATTTTGTACGTAAAATTTGGACGCTAATTCTTTTGCGCTTAGAATTGAATAATCGAGTTGGGACCTATTAGCTTTTCCTATTTCTGACATAATCAATGCTCGTGCCAAATTTCAAGTTTCTATGATATTGGGAAATGATGGAATTAGATTCCGTACGTAAAATTTGGACGCTAATTCTTTGGCGCATAAAATTGAATAATCGAGTTGGGACCTATTAACTTTTCCTATTTATGACATAATCAATGCTCGTGCCAAATTTCATGTTTCTATAACATTGGGAAGTGAAAAAATTAGATTCCGTACGTAAAATGTGGACGCTAATTCTTTGGCGCTTAGAATTGAATAATCGAGTTGGGACCTGTTAACTTTTCCTATTTATGACATAATCAATGCTCGTGCCAAATTTCAAGTTTCTATGACATTGGGAAGTGAGAGAATGAGATTTTGTACGTAAAATTTGGACGCTAATTCTTTTGCGCTTAGAATTGAATAATCGAGTTGGGACCTATTAACTTTTCCTATTTCTGACATAATCAATGCTCGTGCCAAATTTCAAGTTTCTATGATATTGGAAAGTGAGAGAATTAGATTCCGTACGTAAAATTTGGACGCTAATTCTTTGGCGCTTAGAATTGAATAATTGAGTTGGGACCTGTTAACTTTTCCTATTTATGACATAATCAATGCTCGTGCTAAATTTCACGTTTCTATGATATTGGAAAGTGAGAGAATTAGATTCCGTACGTAAAATTTGGACGCTAATTCTTTGGCGCTTAGAATTGAATAATCGAGTTGGGACCTGTTAACTTTTCCTATTTATGACATAATCAATACTCATGCCAAATTTCATGTTTATATGACATCGCGGAGTGAGAAAATTAGATTCCGTACATAAAATTGGGATGCTAATTTTTTTGCTCTTAGAATTGAATAATGGAGTTGGGACCTATTAACTTTTCCTATTTCTGACATAATCAATGCTCGTGCCAAATTTCAAGTTTCTATGACATTGGGAAGCGATGGAATTAGATTCCGTACATAAAATTTGGACGCTAATTTTTTTGCGCTTAGAATTGAATAATCGAGTTGGGACCTATTAACTTTTCCTATTTATGACATAATCAATGCTCATGCCAAATTCCATGTTTCTATGACATCGCGAAGTCAGAAAACTAGATTCCGTACGTAAAATTTGGACGCTAATTCTTTTGCGCTTACAATTAAATAATCGAGTTGGGACCTAATAACTTTTCCTATTTCTGACATAATCAATGCTCGTGCCAAATTTCAAGTTTCTATGATATTGCAAAGTGAGAGAATTAAATTCCGTACGTAAAATTTGGACGCTAATTCTTTGGCGCTTAGAATTGAATAATCGAGTTGGGACCTATTAACTTTTCCTATTTCTGACATAATCAATGCTCGTGCCAAATTTCAAGTTTCTATGACATTGGGAAGTGAGAGAATTAGATTTTTTACGTAAAATTTGGATGCTAATTCTTTTGCGCTTAGAATTGAATAATCGAGTTGGGACCTATTAACTTTTCCTATTTCTGACATAATCAAAGCTCGTGCCAAATTCAAGTTTCTATGATATTGCAAAGTGACAGAATTAAATTCCGTACGTAAAATTTGGACGCTAATTCTTTTGCGCTTAGAATTAAATAATCGAGTTGGGACCTATTAACTTTTCCTATTTCTGACATAATCAATGCTCGTGCCAAATTTTAAGTTTCTATGACATTGGGAAGTGAGAGAATGAGATTTTGTACGTAAAATTTGGACGCTAATTCTTTTGCGCTTAGAATTGAATAATCGAGTTGGGACCTATTAACTTTTCCTATTTATGACATAATCAATGCTCGTGCCAAATTTCAAGTTTCTATGACATTGGGAAGTGAGAGAATTAGATTTTGTACGTAAAATTTGGATGCTAATTCTTTTGCGCTTTGAATTGAATAATCGAGTTGGGACTCATTAGCTTTTCCTATTTATGACATAATCAATGCTCGTGCCAAATTTCAAGTTTCTATGACATTGGGAAGTGATGGAATTAGATTCCGTACGTAAAATTTGGACGCTAATTCTTTGGCGCATAGAATTGAATAATCGAGTTGGGACCTATTAACTTTTCCTATTTCTGACATAATCAATGCTCGTGCCAAATTTCATGTTTCTATAACATTGGGAAGTGAAAAAATTAGATTCCGTACGTAAAATTTGGACGCTAATTCTTTGGCGCTTAGAATTGAATATTCGAGTTGGGACCTGTTAACTTTTCCTATTTATGACATAATCAATGCTCGTGCCAAATTTCACGTTTCTATGATATTGGAAAGTGAGAGAATTAGATTCCGTACATAAAATTTGGACGCTAATTCTTTGGCGCTTAGAATTGAATAATCGAGTTGGGACCTGTTAACTTTTCCTATTTATGACATAATCAATACTCATGCCAAATTTCATGTTTCTATGACATCGCGGAGTGAGAAAATTAGATTCCGTACATAAAATTGGGATGCTAATTTTTTTGCTCTTAGAATTGAATAATGGAGTTGGGACCTATTAACTTTTCCTATTTCTGACATAATCAATGCTCGTGCCAAATTACATCAGGAAGTGAGAGAATTAGATTCCGTACGTAAAATTTGGACGCTAATTCTTTTGCGCTTAGAATTGAATAATCGAGTTGGGACCTATTAACTTTTCCTATTTCTGACATAATCAATGCTCGTGCCAAATTTCAAGTTTCTATGACATTGGGAAGCGATGGAATTAGATTCCGTACATAAAATTTGGACGCTAATTTTTTTGCGCTTAGAATTGAATAATCGAGTTGGGACCTATTAACTTTTCCTATTTATGACATAATCAATGCTCATGCCGAATTTCATGTTTCTATGACATCGCGAAGTCAGAAAACTAGATTCTGTACGTAAAATTTGGATGCTAATTATTTTGCGCTTAGAATTGAATAATCGAGTTGGGACCTATTAACTTTTCCTATTTCTGACATAATCAATGCTCGTGCCAAATTTCAAGTTTCTATGACATTGGGAAGCGATGGAATTAGATTCCGTACATAAAATTTGGACGCTAATTTTTTTGCGCTTAGAATTGAATAATCGAGTTGGGACCTATTAACTTTTCCTATTTCTGACATAATCAATGCTCGTGCCAAATTTCAAGTTTCTATGATATTGCAAAGTGAGAGAATTAAATTCCGTACGTAAAATTTGGACGCTAATTCTTTTGCGCTTAGAATTAAATAATCGAGTTGGGACCGATTAACTTTTTGTATTTATGACATAATCAATGCTCGTGCCAAATTACATCGGGAAGTGAGAGAATTAGATTCCGTACATAAAATTTGGACGCTAATTCTTTTGCGCTTAGAATTGAATAATCGAGTTGGGACATATTAACTTTTCCCATTTATGACATAATCAATGCTCGTGCCAAATTACATCGGGAAGCGAGAGAATTAGATTCCGTACATAAAATTTGGACGCTAATTCTTTTGCGCTTAGAATTGAATAATCGAGTTGGGACCTATTAACTTTTCCTATTTCTGACATAATCAATGCTCGTGCCAAATTTCAAGTTTCTATGATATTGCAAAGTGAGAGAATTAAATTCCGTACGTAAAATTTGGACGCTAATTCTTTTGCGCTTAGAATTAAATAATCGAGTTGGGACCGATTAACTTTTTGTATTTATGACATAATCAATGCTCGTGCCAAATTACATCGGGAAGTGAGAGAATTAGATTCCGTACATAAAATTTGGACGCTAATTCTTTTGCGCTTAGAATTGAATAATCGAGTTGGGACCTATTAACTTTTCCTATTTCTGACATAATCAATGCTCGTGCCAAATTTCAAGTTTCTATGACATTGGGAAGTGAGAGAATGAGATTTTGTACGTAAAATTTGGACGCTAATTCTTTTGTGCTTAGAATTGAATAATCGAGTTGGGACCTATTAACTTTTCCTAGTTCTGACATAATCAATGCTCGTGCCAAATTTCAAGTTTCTATGACATTGGGAAGTGAGAGAATGAGATTTTGTACGTAAAATTTGGACGCTAATTCTTTTGCGCTTAGAATTAAATAATCGAGTTGGGACCGATTAACTTTTTGTATTTATGACATAATCAATGCTCGTGCCAAATTACATCGGGAAGTGAGAGAATTAGATTCCGTACATAAAATTTGGACGCTAATTCTTTTGCGCTTAGAATTGAATAATCGAGTTGGGACCTATTAACTTTTCCTATTTGTGACATAATCAATGCTCGTGCCAAATTTCAAGTTTCTATGACATTGGGAAGTAATGGAATTAGATTCCGTACTTAAAATTTGGACGCTAATTCCTTTGTGCTTATTCTTTGTGCTTAGAATTGAATAATCGATTTGGGACCTATCAGCTTTTCCTATTTATGAGATAATCAATGGTCGTGCCAAATTTCAAGTTTCTATGACATTGGGAAGTGAGAGAATTAGATTTTTTACATAAAATTTGGACGCTAATTCTTTTGCGCTTAGAATTGAATAATCGAGTTGGGACCTATTAACTTTTCCTATTTCTGACATAATCAATGCTCGTGCCAAATTTCAAGTTTCTATGACATTGGGAAGCGATGGAATTAGATTCCGTACATAAAATTTGGACGCTAATTTTTTTGCGCTTAGAATTGAATAATCGAGTTGGGACCTATTAACTTTTCCTATTTCTGACATAATCAATGCTCGTGCCAAATTTCAAGTTTCTATGATATTGCAAAATGAGAGAATTAAATTCCGTACGTAAAATTTGGACGCTAATTCTTTTGCGCTTAGAATTAAATAATCGAGTTGGGACCGATTAACTTTTTGTATTTATGACATAATCAATGCTCGTGCCAAATTACATCGGGAAGTGAGAGAATTAGATTCCGTACATAAAATTTGGACGCTAATTCTTTTGCGCTTAGAATTGAATAATCGAGTTGGGACATATTAACTTTTCCCATTTATGACATAATCAATGCTCGTGCCAAATTACATCGGGAAGCGAGAGAATTAGATTCCGTACATAAAATTTGGACGCTAATTCTTTTGCGCTTAGAATTGAATAATCGAGTTGGGACCTATTAACTTTTCCTATTTCTGACATAATCAATGCTCGTGCCAAATTTCAAGTTTCTATGATATTGCAAAGTGAGAGAATTAAATTCCGTACGTAAAATTTGGACGCTAATTCTTTTGCGCTTAGAATTAAATAATCGAGTTGGGACCGATTAACTTTTTGTATTTATGACATAATCAATGCTCGTGCCAAATTACATCGGGAAGTGAGAGAATTAGATTCCGTACATAAAATTTGGACGCTAATTCTTTTGCGCTTAGAATTGAATAATCGAGTTGGGACCTATTAACTTTTCCTATTTCTGACATAATCAATGCTCGTGCCAAATTTCAAGTTTCTATGACATTGGGAAGTGAGAGAATGAGATTTTGTACGTAAAATTTGGACGCTAATTCTTTTGTGCTTAGAATTGAATAATCGAGTTGGGACCTATTAACTTTTCCTAGTTCTGACATAATCAATGCTCGTGCCAAATTTCAAGTTTCTATGACATTGGGAAGTGAGAGAATGAGATTTTGTACGTAAAATTTGGACGCTAATTCTTTTGCGCTTAGAATTAAATAATCGAGTTGGGACCGATTAACTTTTTGTATTTATGACATAATCAATGCTCGTGCCAAATTACATCGGGAAGTGAGAGAATTAGATTCCGTACATAAAATTTGGACGCTAATTCTTTTGCGCTTAGAATTGAATAATCGAGTTGGGACCTATTAACTTTTCCTATTTGTGACATAATCAATGCTCGTGCCAAATTTCAAGTTTCTATGACATTGGGAAGTAATGGAATTAGATTCCGTACTTAAAATTTGGACGCTAATTCCTTTGTGCTTATTCTTTGTGCTTAGAATTGAATAATCGATTTGGGACCTATCAGCTTTTCCTATTTATGAGATAATCAATGGTCGTGCCAAATTTCAAGTTTCTATGACATTGGGAAGTGAGAGAATTAGATTTTTTACATAAAATTTGGACGCTAATTCTTTTGCGCTTAGAATTGAATAATCGAGTTGGGACCTATTAACTTTTCCTATTTCTGACATAATCAATGCTCGTGCCAAATTTCAAGTTTCTATGACATTGGGAAGTGAGAGAATTAGATTTTTTACATAAAATTTGGACGCTAATTCTTTTGCGCTTAGAATTGAATAATCGAGTTGGGACCTATTAACTTTTCCTATTTCTGACATAATCAATGCTCGTGCCAAATTTCAAGTTTCTATGATATTGCAAAGTGAGAGAATTAAATTCCGTACGTAAAATTTGGACGCTAATTCTTTTGCGCTTAGAATTAAATAATCGAGTTGGGACCGATTAACTTTTTGTATTTATGACATAATCAATGCTCGTGCCAAATTACATCGGGAAGTGAGAGAATTAGATTCCGTACATAAAATTTGGACGCTAATTCTTTTGCGCTTAGAATTGAATAATCGAGTTGGGACCTATTAACTTTTCCTATTTCTGACATAATCAATGCTCGTGCCAAATTTCAAGTTTCTATGACATTGGGAAGTGAGAGAATGAGATTTTGTACGTAAAATTTGGACGCTAGTTCTTTTGTGCTTAGAATTGAATAATCGAGTTGGGACCTATTAACTTTTCCTATTTCTGACAATCAATGCTCGTGCCAAATTTCAAGTTTCTATGACATTGGGAAGTGAGAGAATGAGATTTTGTACGTAAAATTTGGACGCTAATTCTTTTGCGCTTAGAATTAAATAATCGAGTTGGGACCGATTAACTTTTTGTATTTATGACATAATCAATGCTCGTGCCAAATTACATCGGGAAGTGAGAGAATTAGATTCCGTACATAAAATTTGGACGCTAATTCTTTTGCGCTTAGAATTGAATAATCGAGTTGGGACCTATTAACTTTTCCTATTTGTGACATAATCAATGCTCGTGCCAAATTTCAAGTTTCTATGACATTGGGAAGTAATGGAATTAGATTCCGTACTTAAAATTTGGACGCTAATTCCTTTGTGCTTATTCTTTGTGCTTAGAATTGAATAATCGATTTGGGACCTATCAGCTTTTCCTATTTATGAGATAATCAATGGTCGTGCCAAATTTCAAGTTTCTATGACATTGGGAAGTGAGAGAATTAGATTTTTTACATAAAATTTGGACGCTAATTCTTTTGCGCTTAGAATTGAATAATCGAGTTGGGACCTATTAACTTTTCCTATTTCTGACATAATCAATGCTCGTGCCAAATTACATCGGGAAGTGAGGGAATTAGATTCCGTACGTAAAATTTGGACGCTAATTCTTTTGCGCTTAGAATTGAATAATCGAGTTGGGACCTATTAACTTTTCCTATTTCTGACATAATCAATGCTCGTGCCAAATTTCAAGTTTCTATGACATTGGGAAGTGAGAGAATTAGATTTTTTACATAAAATTTGGACGCTAATTCTTTTGCGCTTAGAATTGAATAATCGAGTTGGGACCTATTAACTTTTCCTATTTCTTACATAATCAATGCTCGTGCCTAATTTCAAGTTTCTATGACATTGCAAAGTGAGAGAATTAAATTCCGTACGTAAAATTTGGACGCTAATTCTTTTGCGCTTAGAATTAAATAATCGAGTTGGGACCGATTAACTTTTTGTATTTATGACATAATCAATGCTCGTGCCAAATTACATCGGGAAGTGAGAGAATTAGATTCCGTACATAAAATTTGGACGCTAATTCTTTTGCGCTTAGAATTGAATAATCGAGTTGGGACCTATTAACTTTTCCTATTTCTGACATAATCAATGCTCGTGCCAAATTTCAAGTTTCTATGACATTGGGAAGTGAGAGAATGAGATTTTGTACGTAAAATTTGGACGCTAATTCTTTTGTGCTTAGAATTGAATAATCGAGTTGGGACCTATTAACTTTTCCTATTTCTGACAATCAATGCTCGTGCCAAATTTCAAGTTTCTATGACATTGGGAAGTGAGAGAATGAGATTTTGTACGTAAAATTTGGACGCTAATTCTTTTGCGCTTAGAATTAAATAATCGAGTTGGGACCGATTAACTTTTTGTATTTATGACATAATCAATGCTCGTGCCAAATTACATCAGGAAGTGAGAGAATTAGATTCCGTACATAAAATTTGGACGCTAATTCTTTTGCGCTTAGAATTGAATAATCGAGTTGGGACCTATTAACTTTTCCTATTTGTGACATAATCAATGCTCGTGCCAAATTTCAAGTTTCTATGACATTGGGAAGTAATGGAATTAGATTCCGTACTTAAAATTTGGACGCTAATTCCTTTGTGCTTATTCTTTGTGCTTAGAATTGAATAATCGATTTGGGACCTATCAGCTTTTCCTATTTATGAGATAATCAATGGTTGTGCCAAATTTCAAGTTTCTATGACATTGGGAAGTGAGAGAATTAGATTTTTTACATAAAATTTGGACGCTAATTCTTTTGCGCTTAGAATTGAATAATCGAGTTGGGACCTATTAACTTTTCCTATTTCTGACATAATCAATGCTCGTGCCAAATTACATCGGGTAGTGAGGGAATTAGATTCCGTACGTAAAATTTGGACGCTAATTCTTTTGCGCTTAGAATTGAATAATCGAGTTGGGACCTATTAACTTTTCCTATTTCTGACATAATCAATGCTCGTGCCAAATTTCAAGTTTCTATGACATTGGGAAGTGAGAGAATTAGATTTTTTACGTAAAATTTGGACGCTAATTCTTTTGCGCTTAGAATTGAATAATCGAGTTGGGACCTATTAACTTTTCCTATTTCTTACATAATCAATGCTCGTGCCAAATTTCAAGTTTCTATGACATTGCAAAGTGAGAGAATTAAATTCCGTACGTAAAATTTGGACGCTAATTCTTTTGCGCTTAGAATTAAATAATCGAGTTGGGACCGATTAACTTTTTGTATTTATTACATAATCAATGCTCGTGCCAAATTACATCGGGAAGTGAGAGAATTAGATTCCGTACATAAAATTTGGACGCTAATTCTTTTGCGCTTAGAATTGAATAATCGAGTTGGGACCTATTAACTTTTCCTATTTCTGACATAATCAATGCTCGTGCCAAATTTCAAGTTTCTATGACATTGGGAAGTGAGAGAATTAGATTTTTTACGTAAAATTTGGACGCTAATTCTTTTGCGCTTAGAATTTGAATAATCGAGTTGGGACCTATTAACTTTTCCTATTTCTGACATAATCAATGCTCGTGCCAAATTTCAAGTTTCTATGATATTGCAAAGTGAGAGAATTAAATTCCGTACGTAAAATTTGGACGCTAATTCTTTTGCGCTTAGAATTAAATAATTGAGTTGGGACCGATTAACTTTTTGTATTTATGACATAATCAATGCTCGTGCCAAATTACATCGGGAAGTGAGAGAATTAGATTCCGTACATAAAATTTGGACGCTAATTCTTTTGCGCTTAGAATTGAATAATCGAGTTGGGACATATTAACTTTTCCCATTTATGACATAATCAATGCTCGTGCCAAATTACATCGGGAAGCGAGAGAATTAGATTCCGTACATAAAATTTGGACGCTAATTTTTTTGCGCTTAGAATTGAATAATCGAGTTGGGACCTATTAACTTTTCCTATTTCTGACATAATCAATGCTCGTGCCAAATTTCAAGTTTCTATGACATTGGGAAGTGAGAGAATGAGATTTTGTACGTAAAATTTGGACGCTAATTCTTTTGTGCTTAGAATTGAATAATCGAGTTGGGACCTATTAACTTTTCCTATTTCTGACATAATCAATGCTCGTGCCAAATTTCAAGTTTCTATGACATTGGGAAGTGAGAGAATGAGATTTTGTACGTAAAATTTGGACGCTAATTCTTTTGCGCTTAGAATTAAATAATCGAGTTGGGACCTATTAACTTTTCCTATTTCTGACATAATCAATGCTCGTGCCAAATTTCAAGTTTCTATGACATTGGGAAGTGAGAGAATGAGATTTTGTACGTAAAATTTGGATGCTAATTCTTTTGCGCTTAGAATTGAATAATCGAGTTGGGACCTATTAGCTTTTCCTATTTCTGACATAATCAATGCTCGTGCCAAATTTCAAGTTTCTATGATATTGGGAAATGATGGAATTAGATTCCGTACGTAAAATTTGGACGCTAATTCTTTGGCGCATAAATTGAAAAATCGAGTTGGGACCTATTAACTTTTTCTATTTATGACATAATCAATGCTCGTGCCAAATTTCATGTTTCTATAACATTGGGAAGTGAAAAAATTAGATTCCGTACGTAAAATGTGGACGCTAATTCTTTGGCGCTTAGAATTGAATAATCGAGTTGGGACCTGTTAACTTTTCCTATTTATGACATAATCAATGCTCGTGCCAAACTTCAAGTTTCTATGACATTGGGAAGTGAGAGAATGAGATTTTGCACGTAAAATTTGGACGCTAATTCTTTTGCGCTCAGAATTGAATAATCGAGTTGGGACCTATTAACTTTTCCTATTTCTGACATAATCAATGCTCGTGCCAAATTTCAAGTTTCTATGACATTGGGAAGTGAGAGAATTAGATTTTTTACGTAAAATTTGGATGCTAATTCTTTTGCGCTTAGAATTGAATAATCGAGTTGGGACCTATTAACTTTTCCTATTTCTGACATAATCAAAGCTCGTGCCAAATTCAAGTTTCTATGATATTGCAAAGTGACAGAATTAAATTCCGTACGTAAAATTTGGACGCTAATTCTTTTGCGCTTAGAATTAAATAATCGAGTTGGGACCTATTAACTTTTCCTATTTCTGACATAATCAATGCTCGTGCCAAATTTCAAGTTTCTATGACATTGGGAAGTGAGAGAATGAGATTTTGTACGTAAAATTTGGACGCTAATTCTTTTGCGCTTAGAATTGAATAATCGAGTTGGGACCTATTAACTTTTCCTATTTCTGACATAATCAATGCTCGTGCCAAATTTCAAGTTTCTATGATATTGGAAAGTGAGAGAATTAGATTCCGTACGTAAAATTTGGACGCTAATTCTTTGGCGCTTAGAATTGAATAATCGAGTTGGGACCTGTTAACTTTTCCTATTTCTGACATAATCAATGCTCGTGCCAAATTTCACGTTTCTATGATATTGGAAAGTGAGAGAATTAGATTCCGTACGTAAAATTTGGACGCTAATTCTTTGGCGCTTAGAATTGAATAATCGAGTTGGGACCTGTTAACTTTTCCTATTTATGACATAATCAATACTCATGCCAAATTTCATGTTTCTATGACATCGCGGAGTGAGAAAATTAGATTCCGTACGTAAAATTTGGACGCTAATTCTTTTGCGCTTAGAATTGAATAATGGAGTTGGGACCTATTAACTTTCCCTATTTCTGACATAATCAATGCTCGTGCCAAATTAAATCGGGAAGTGAGAGAATTAGATTCCGTACGTAAAATTTGGACGCTAATTCTTTTGCGCTTAGAATTGAATAATCGAGTTGGGACCTATTAACTTTTCCTATTTATGACATAATCAATGCTCGTGCCAAATTTCAAATTTCTATGACATTGGGAAGTGATGGAATTAGATTCCGTACGTAAAATTTGGACGCTAATTCTTTGGCGCATAGAATTGAATAATCGAGTTGGGACCTATTAACTTTTCCTATTTATGACATAATCAATGCTCGTGCCAAATTTCAAGTTTCTATGACATTGGGAAGCGATGGAATTAGATTCCGTACATAAAATTTGGACGCTAATTTTTTTGCGCTTAGAATTGAATAATCGAGTTGGGACCTATTAACTTTTCCTATTTATGACATAATCAATGCTCATGCCAAATTTCATGTTTCTATGACATCGCGAAGTCAGAAAACTAGATTCCGTACGTAAAATTTGGACGCTAATTCTTTTGCGCTTAGAATTAAATAATCGAGTTGGGACCTAATAATTTTTCCTATTTCTGACATAATCAATGCTCGTGCCAAATTTCAAGTTTCTATGATATTGCAAAGTGAGAGAATTAAATTCCGTACGTAAAATGTGGACGCTAATTCTTTGGCGCTTAGAATTGAATAATCGAGTTGGGACCTATTAACTTTTCCTATTTCTGTCATAATCAATGCTCGTGCCAAATTTCAAGTTTCTATGACATTGGGAAGTGAGAGAATGAGATTTTGTACGTAAAATTTGGACGCTAATTCTTTTGTGCTTAGAATAGAATAATCGAGTTGGGACCTATTAACTTTTCCTATTTCTGACATAATCAATGCTCGTGCCAAATTTCAAGTTTCTATGACATTGGGAAGTGAGAGAATGAGATTTTGTACGTAAAATTTGGACGCTAATTCTTTTGCGCTTAGAATTGAATAATCGAGTTGGGACCTATTAGCTTTTCCTATTTCTGACATAATCAATGCTCGTGCCAAATTTCAAGTTTCTATGATATTGGGAAATGATGGAATTAGATTCCGTACGTAAAATTTGGACGCTAATTCTTTGGCGCATAAAATTGAATAATCGAGTTGGGACCTATTAACTTTTCCTATTTATGACATAATCAATGCTCGTGCCAAATTTCATGTTTCTATAACATTGGGAAGTGAAAAAATTAGATTCCGTATGTAAAATGTGGACGCTAATTCTTTGGTGCTTAGAATTGAATAATCGAGTTGGGACCTGTTAACTTTTCCTATTTATGACATAATCAATGCTCGTGCCAAATTTCAAGTTTCTATGACATTGGGAAGTGAGAGAATGAGATTTTGTACGTAAAATTTGGACGCTAATTCTTTTGCGCTTAGAATTGAATAATCGAGTTGGGACCTATTAACTTTTCCTATTTCTGACATAATCAATGCTCGTGCCAAATTTCAAGTTTCTATGATATTGGAAAGTGAGAGAATTAGATTCCGTACGTAAAATTTGGACGCTAATTCTTTGGCGCTTAGAATTGAATAATTGAGTTGGGACCTGTTAACTTTTCCTATTTATGACATAATCAATGCTCGTGCTAAATTTCACGTTTCTATGATATTGGAAAGTGAGAGAATTAGATTCCGTACGTAAAATTTGGACGCTAATTCTTTGGCGCTTAGAATTGAATAATCGAGTTGGGACCTGTTAACTTTTCCTATTTATGACATAATCAATACTCATGCCAAATTTCATGTTTATATGACATCGCGGAGTGAGAAAATTAGATTCCGTACATAAAATTGGGATGCTAATTTTTTTGCTCTTAGAATTGAATAATGGAGTTGGGACCTATTAACTTTCCCTATTTCTGACATAATCAATGCTCGTGCCAAATTAAATCGGGAAGTGAGAGAATTAGATTCCGTACGTAAAATTTGGACGCTAATTCTTTTGCGCTTAGAATTGAATAATCGAGTTGGGACCTATTAACTTTTCCTATTTCTGACATAATCAATGCTCGTGCCAAATTTCAAGTTTCTATGACATTGGGAAGTGAGAGAATGAGATTTTGTACGTAAAATTTGGACGCTAATTCTTTTGTGCTTAGAATTGAATAATCGAGTTGGGACCTATTAACTTTTCCTATTTCTGACATAATCAATGCTCGTGCCAAATTTCAAGTTTCTATGACATTGGGAAGTGAGAGAATGAGATTTTGTACGTAAAATTTGGACGCTAATTCTTTTGCGCTTAGAATTAAATAATCGAGTTGGGACCGATTAACTTTTTGTATTTATGACATAATCAATGCTCGTGCCAAATTACATCGGGAAGTGAGAGAATTAGATTCCGTACATAAAATTTGGACGCTAATTCTTTTGCGCTTAGAATTGAATAATCGAGTTGGGACCTATTAACTTTTCCTATTTGTGACATAATCAATGCTCGTGCCAAATTTCAAGTTTCTATGACATTGGGAAGTAATGGAATTAGATTCCGTACTTAAAATTTGGACGCTAATTCCTTTGTGCTTATTCTTTGTGCTTAGAATTGAATAATCGATTTGGGACCTATCAGCTTTTCCTATTTATGAGATAATCAATGGTCGTGCCAAATTTCAAGTTTCTATGACATTGGGAAGTGAGAGAATTAGATTTTTTACATAAAATTTGGACGCTAATTCTTTTGCGCTTAGAATTGAATAATCGAGTTGGGACCTATTAACTTTTCCTATTTCTGACATAATCAATGCTCGTGCCAAATTACATCGGGAAGTGAGGGAATTAGATTCCGTACGTAAAATTTGGACGCTAATTCTTTTGCGCTTAGAATTGAATAATCGAGTTGGGACCTATTAACTTTTCCTATTTCTGACATAATCAATGCTCGTGCCAAATTTCAAGTTTCTATGACATTGGGAAGTGAGAGAATTAGATTTTTTACATAAAATTTGGACGCTAATTCTTTTGCGCTTAGAATTGAATAATCGAGTTGGGACCTATTAACTTTTCCTATTTCTTACATAATCAATGCTCGTGCCTAATTTCAAGTTTCTATGACATTGCAAAGTGAGAGAATTAAATTCCGTACGTAAAATTTGGACGCTAATTCTTTTGCGCTTAGAATTAAATAATCGAGTTGGGACCGATTAACTTTTTGTATTTATGACATAATCAATGCTCGTGCCAAATTACATCGGGAAGTGAGAGAATTAGATTCCGTACATAAAATTTGGACGCTAATTCTTTTGCGCTTAGAATTGAATAATCGAGTTGGGACCTATTAACTTTTCCTATTTCTGACATAATCAATGCTCGTGCCAAATTTCAAGTTTCTATGACATTGGGAAGTGAGAGAATGAGATTTTGTACGTAAAATTTGGACGCTAATTCTTTTGTGCTTAGAATTGAATAATCGAGTTGGGACCTATTAACTTTTCCTATTTCTGACATAATCAATGCTCGTGCCAAATTTCAAGTTTCTATGACATTGGGAAGTGAGAGAATGAGATTTTGTACGTAAAATTTGGACGCTAATTCTTTTGCGCTTAGAATTAAATAATCGAGTTGGGACCGATTAACTTTTTGTATTTATGACATAATCAATGCTCGTGCCAAATTACATCAGGAAGTGAGAGAATTAGATTCCGTACATAAAATTTGGACGCTAATTCTTTTGCGCTTAGAATTGAATAATCGAGTTGGGACCTATTAACTTTTCCTATTTGTGACATAATCAATGCTCGTGCCAAATTTCAAGTTTCTATGACATTGGGAAGTAATGGAATTAGATTCCGTACTTAAAATTTGGACGCTAATTCCTTTGTGCTTATTCTTTGTGCTTAGAATTGAATAATCGATTTGGGACCTATCAGCTTTTCCTATTTATGAGATAATCAATGGTCGTGCCAAATTTCAAGTTTCTATGACATTGGGAAGTGAGAGAATTAGATTTTTTACATAAAATTTGGACGCTAATTCTTTTGCGCTTAGAATTGAATAATCGAGTTGGGACCTATTAACTTTTCCTATTTCTGACATAATCAATGCTCGTGCCAAATTACATCGGGTAGTGAGGGAATTAGATTCCGTACGTAAAATTTGGACGCTAATTCTTTTGCGCTTAGAATTGAATAATCGAGTTAGGACCTATTAACTTTTCCTATTTCTGACATAATCAATGCTCGTGCCAAATTTCAAGTTTCTATGACATTGGGAAGTGAGAGAATTAGATTTTTTACGTAAAATTTGGACGCTAATTCTTTTGCGCTTAGAATTGAATAATCGAGTTGGGACCTATTAACTTTTCCTATTTCTTACATAATCAATGCTCGTGCCAAATTTCAAGTTTCTATGACATTGCAAAGTGAGAGAATTAAATTCCGTACGTAAAATTTGGACGCTAATTCTTTTGCGCTTAGAATTAAATAATCGAGTTGGGACCGATTAACTTTTTGTATTTATTACATAATCAATGCTCGTGCCAAATTACATCGGGAAGTGAGAGAATTAGATTCCGTACATAAAATTTGGACGCTAATTCTTTTGCGCTTAGAATTGAATAATCGAGTTGGGACCTATTAACTTTTCCTATTTCTGACATAATCAATGCTCGTGCCAAATTTCAAGTTTCTATGACATTGGGAAGTGAGAGAATTAGATTTTTTACGTAAAATTTGGACGCTAATTCTTTTGCGCTTAGAATTTGAATAATCGAGTTGGGACCTATTAACTTTTCCTATTTCTGACATAATCAATGCTCGTGCCAAATTTCAAGTTTCTATGATATTGCAAAGTGAGAGAATTAAATTCCGTACGTAAAATTTGGACGCTAATTCTTTTGCGCTTAGAATTAAATAATTGAGTTGGGACCGATTAACTTTTTGTATTTATGACATAATCAATGCTCGTGCCAAATTACATCGGGAAGTGAGAGAATTAGATTCCGTACATAAAATTTGGACGCTAATTCTTTTGCGCTTAGAATTGAATAATCGAGTTGGGACATATTAACTTTTCCCATTTATGACATAATCAATGCTCGTGCCAAATTACATCGGGAAGCGAGAGAATTAGATTCCGTACATAAAATTTGGACGCTAATTTTTTTGCGCTTAGAATTGAATAATCGAGTTGGGACCTATTAACTTTTCCTATTTCTGACATAATCAATGCTCGTGCCAAATTTCAAGTTTCTATGACATTGGGAAGTGAGAGAATGAGATTTTGTACGTAAAATTTGGACGCTAATTCTTTTGTGCTTAGAATTGAATAATCGAGTTGGGACATATTAACTTTTCCTATTTCTGACATAATCAATGCTCGTGCCAAATTTCAAGTTTCTATGACATTGGGAAGTGAGAGAATGAGATTTTGTACGTAAAATTTGGACGCTAATTCTTTTGCGCTTAGAATTAAATAATCGAGTTGGGACCTATTAACTTTTCCTATTTCTGACATAATCAATGCTCGTGCCAAATTTCAAGTTTCTATGACATTGGGAAGTGAGAGAATGAGATTTTGTACGTAAAATTTGGATGCTAATTCTTTTGCGCTTAGAATTGAATAATCGAGTTGGGACCTATTAGCTTTTCCTATTTCTGACATAATCAATGCTCGTGCCAAATTTCAAGTTTCTATGATATTGGGAAATGATGGAATTAGATTCCGTACGTAAAATTTGGACGCTAATTCTTTGGCGCATAAATTGAATAATCGAGTTGGGACCTATTAACTTTTTCTATTTATGACATAATCAATGCTCGTGCCAAATTTCATGTTTCTATAACATTGGGAAGTGAAAAAATTAGATTCCGTACGTAAAATGTGGACGCTAATTCTTTGGCGCTTAGAATTGAATAATCGAGTTGGGACCTGTTAACTTTTCCTATTTATGACATAATCAATGCTCGTGCCAAATTTCAAGTTTCTATGACATTGGGAAGTGAGAGAATGAGATTTTGCACGTAAAATTTGGACGCTAATTCTTTTGCGCTCAGAATTGAATAATCGAGTTGGGACCTATTAACTTTTCCTATTTCTGACATAATCAATGCTCGTGCCAAATTTCAAGTTTCTATGACATTGGGAAGTGAGAGAATTAGATTTTTTACGTAAAATTTGGATGCTAATTCTTTTGCGCTTAGAATTGAATAATCGAGTTGGGACCTATTAACTTTTCCTATTTCTGACATAATCAAAGCTCGTGCCAAATTCAAGTTTCTATGATATTGCAAAGTGACAGAATTAAATTCCGTACGTAAAATTTGGACGCTAATTCTTTTGCGCTTAGAATTAAATAATCGAGTTGGGACCTATTAACTTTTCCTATTTCTGACATAATCAATGCTCGTGCCAAATTTCAAGTTTCTATGACATTGGGAAGTGAGAGAATGAGATTTTGTACGTAAAATTTGGACGCTAATTCTTTTGCGCTTAGAATTGAATAATCGAGTTGGGACCTATTAACTTTTCCTATTTCTGACATAATCAATGCTCGTGCCAAATTTCAAGTTTCTATGATATTGGAAAGTGAGAGAATTAGATTCCGTCCGTAAAATTTGGACGCTAATTCTTTGGCGCTTAGAATTGAATAATCGAGTTGGGACCTGTTAACTTTTCCTATTTCTGACATAATCAATGCTCGTGCCAAATTTCACGTTTCTATGATATTGGAAAGTGAGAGAATTAGATTCCGTACGTAAAATTTGGACGCTAATTCTTTGGCGCTTAGAATTGAATAATCGAGTTGGGACCTGTTAACTTTTCCTATTTATGACATAATCAATACTCATGCCAAATTTCATGTTTCTATGACATCGCGGAGTGAGAAAATTAGATTCCGTACGTAAAATTTGGACGCTAATTCTTTTGCGCTTAGAATTGAATAATGGAGTTGGGACCTATTAACTTTCCCTATTTCTGACATAATCAATGCTCGTGCCAAATTAAATCGGGAAGTGAGAGAATTAGATTCCGTACGTAAAATTTGGACGCTAATTCTTTTGCGCTTAGAATTGAATAATCGAGTTGGGACCTATTAACTTTTCCTATTTATGACATAATCAATGCTCGTGCCAAATTTCAAATTTCTATGACATTGGGAAGTGATGGAATTAGATTCCGTACGTAAAATTTGGACGCTAATTCTTTGGCGCATAGAATTGAATATTCGAGTTGGGACCTATTAACTTTTCCTATTTATGACATAATCAATGCTCGTGCCAAATTTCAAGTTTCTATGACATTGGGAAGCGATGGAATTAGATTCCGTACATAAAATTTGGACGCTAATTTTTTTGCGCTTAGAATTGAATAATCGAGTTGGGACCTATTAACTTTTCCTATTTATGACATAATCAATGCTCATGCCAAATTTCATGTTTCTATGACATCGCGAAGTCAGAAAACTAGATTCCGTACGTAAAATTTGGACGCTAATTCTTTTGCGCTTAGAATTAAATAATCGAGTTGGGACCTAATAATTTTTCCTATTTCTGACATAATCAATGCTCGTGCCAAATTTCAAGTTTCTATGATATTGCAAAGTGAGAGAATTAAATTCCGTACGTAAAATGTGGACGCTAATTCTTTGGCGCTTAGAATTGAATAATCGAGTTGGGACCTATTAACTTTTCCTATTTCTGTCATAATCAATGCTCGTGCCAAATTTCAAGTTTCTATGACATTGGGAAGTGAGAGAATGAGATTTTGTACGTAAAATTTGGACGCTAATTCTTTTGTGCTTAGAATAGAATAATCGAGTTGGGACCTATTAACTTTTCCTATTTCTGACATAATCAATGCTCGTGCCAAATTTCAAGTTTCTATGACATTGGGAAGTGAGAGAATGAGATTTTGTACGTAAAATTTGGACGCTAATTCTTTTGCGCTTAGAATTGAATAATCGAGTTGGGACCTATTAGCTTTTCCTATTTCTGACATAATCAATGCTCGTGCCAAATTTCAAGTTTCTATGATATTGGGAAATGATGGAATTAGATTCCGTACGTAAAATTTGGACGCTAATTCTTTGGCGCATAAAATTGAATAATCGAGTTGGGACCTATTAACTTTTCCTATTTATGACATAATCAATGCTCGTGCCAAATTTCATGTTTCTATAACATTGGGAAGTGAAAAAATTAGATTCCGTATGTAAAATGTGGACGCTAATTCTTTGGTGCTTAGAATTGAATAATCGAGTTGGGACCTGTTAACTTTTCCTATTTATGACATAATCAATGCTCGTGCCAAATTTCAAGTTTCTATGACATTGGGAAGTGAGAGAATGAGATTTTGTACGTAAAATTTGGACGCTAATTCTTTTGCGCTTAGAATTGAATAATTGAGTTGGGACCTGTTAACTTTTCCTATGTATGACATAATCAATGCTCGTGCTAAATTTCACGTTTCTATGATATTGGAAAGTGAGAGAATTAGATTCCGTACGTAAAATTTGGACGCTAATTCTTTGGCGCTTAGAATTGAATAATCGAGTTGGGACCTGTTAACTTTTCCTATTTATGACATAATCAATACTCATGCCAAATTTCATGTTTATATGACATCGCGGAGTGAGAAAATTAGATTCCGTACATAAAATTGGGATGCTAATTTTTTTGCTCTTAGAATTGAATAATGGAGTTGGGACCTATTAACTTTCCCTATTTCTGACATAATCAATGCTCGTGCCAAATTAAATCGGGAAGTGAGAGAATTAGATTCCGTACGTAAAATTTGGACGCTAATTCTTTTGCGCTTAGAATTGAATAATCGAGTTGGGACCTATTAACTTTTCCTATTTATGACATAATCAATGCTCGTGCCAAATTTCAAGTTTCTATGACATTGGGAAGCGATGGAATTAGATTCCGTACATAAAATTTGGACGCTAATTTTTTTGCGCTTAGAATTGAATAATCGAGTTGGGACCTATTAACTTTTCCTATTTATGACATAATCAATGCTCATGCCAAATTTCATGTTTCTATGACATCGCGAAGTCAGAAAACTAGATTCCGTACGTAAAATTTGGACGCTAATTCTTTTGCGCTTACAATTAAATAATCGAGTTGGGACCTAATAACTTTTCCTATTTCTGACATAATCAATGCTCGTGCCAAATTTCAAGTTTCTATGATATTGCAAAGTGAGAGAATTAAATTCCGTACGTAAAATTTGGACGCTAATTCTTTGGCGCTTAGAATTGAATAATCGAGTTGGGACCTATTAACTTTTCCTATTTCTGACATAATCAATGCTCGTGCCAAATTTCAAGTTTCTATGACATTGGGAAGTGAGAGAATTAGATTTTTTACGTAAAATTTGGATGCTAATTCTTTTGCGCTTAGAATTGAATAATCGAGTTGGGACCTATTAACTTTTCCTATTTCTGACATAATCAAAGCTCGTGCCAAATTCAAGTTTCTATGATATTGCAAAGTGACAGAATTAAATTCCGTACGTAAAATTTGGACGCTAATTCTTTTGCGCTTAGAATTAAATAATCGAGTTGGGACCTATTAACTTTTCCTATTTCTGACATAATCAATGCTCGTGCCAAATTTTAAGTTTCTATGACATTGGGAAGTGAGAGAATGAGATTTTGTACGTAAAATTTGGACGCTAATTCTTTTGCGCTTAGAATTGAATAATCGAGTTGGGACCTATTAACTTTTCCTATTTATGACATAATCAATGCTCGTGCCAAATTTCAAGTTTCTATGACATTGGGAAGTGAGAGAATTAGATTTTGTACGTAAAATTTGGATGCTAATTCTTTTGCGCTTTGAATTGAATAATCGAGTTGGGACTCATTAGCTTTTCCTATTTATGACATAATCAATGCTCGTGCCAAATTTCAAGTTTCTATGACATTGGGAAGTGATGGAATTAGATTCCGTACGTAAAATTTGGACGCTAATTCTTTGGCGCATAGAATTGAATAATCGAGTTGGGACCTATTAACTTTTCCTATTTCTGACATAATCAATGCTCGTGCCAAATTTCATGTTTCTATAACATTGGGAAGTGAAAAAATTAGATTCCGTACGTAAAATTTGGACGCTAATTCTTTGGCGCTTAGAATTGAATATTCGAGTTGGGACCTGTTAACTTTTCCTATTTATGACATAATCAATGCTCGTGCCAAATTTCACGTTTCTATGATATTGGAAAGTGAGAGAATTAGATTCCGTACATAAAATTTGGACGCTAATTCTTTGGCGCTTAGAATTGAATAATCGAGTTGGGACCTGTTAACTTTTCCTATTTATGACATAATCAATACTCATGCCAAATTTCATGTTTCTATGACATCGCGGAGTGAGAAAATTAGATTCCGTACATAAAATTGGGATGCTAATTTTTTTGCTCTTAGAATTGAATAATGGAGTTGGGACCTATTAACTTTTCCTATTTCTGACATAATCAATGCTCGTGCCAAATTACATCAGGAAGTGAGAGAATTAGATTCCGTACGTAAAATTTGGACGCTAATTCTTTTGCGCTTAGAATTGAATAATCGAGTTGGGACCTATTAACTTTTCCTATTTCTGACATAATCAATGCTCGTGCCAAATTTCAAGTTTCTATGACATTGGGAAGCGATGGAATTAGATTCCGTACATAAAATTTGGACGCTAATTTTTTTGCGCTTAGAATTGAATAATCGAGTTGGGACCTATTAACTTTTCCTATTTATGACATAATCAATGCTCATGCCGAATTTCATGTTTCTATGACATCGCGAAGTCAGAAAACTAGATTCTGTACGTAAAATTTGGATGCTAATTATTTTGCGCTTAGAATTGAATAATCGAGTTGGGACCTATTAACTTTTCCTATTTCTGACATAATCAATGCTCGTGCCAAATTTCAAGTTTCTATGACATTGGGAAGCGATGGAATTAGATTCCGTACATAAAATTTGGACGCTAATTTTTTTGCGCTTAGAATTGAATAATCGAGTTGGGACCCATTAGCTTTTCCTATTTATGACATAATCAATGCTCGTGCCAAATTTCAAGTTTCTATGATATTGGAAAGTGAGAGAATTAGATTCCGTAAGTAAAATTTGGACGCTAATTCTTTAGCGCTTAGAATTGAATAATCGAGTTGGGACCCATTAACTTTTCCTATTTATGATATAATCAATGCTCGTGCCAAATTACATCGGGAAGTGAGGGAATTAGATTCCGTAGGTAAAATTTAGACGCTAATTTTTTTGCGCTTAGAATTAAATAATCGAGTTGGGACCCATTAGCTTTTTCTATTTATGACATAATCAATGCTCGTGCCAAATTTCAAGTTTCTATGATATTGGAAAGTGAGAGAGATTCCGTAAGTAAAATTTGGATGCTAATTCTTTAGCGCTTAGAATTGAATAATCGAGTTGGGACCTATTAACTTTTCCTATTTTTGACATATTCAATGCTCGAGCCAAGTTTCAAGTTTCTATGACATTGGGAAGTGAGAGAATTAGATTCCGTACGTAAAATTTGGACGCTAATTCTTTTGCGCTTAGAATTTTATAATCGAGTTGGGACCTATTAACTTTTCCTATTTAAGACATAATCAATGCTCGTGCCAAATTTCAAGTTTCTATGATATTGGAAAGTGAGAGAACTAGATTCCGTACGTAAAATTTGGACGCTAATTCTTTTGCGCTTAGAATTGAATAATTCAGTTGGGACCTATTAACTTTTCCTATTTATGACATAATCAATGCTCGTGCCAAATTTCAAGTTTCTATGACACTGGGAATTAGAGAATTAGATTCCGCACGTAAAATTTGTACGCTAATTCTTTGGCGCATAGAATTGAATAATCGAGTTGGGATGCACTAACTTTTCCTATATCTGAAATAATCAATGCACGTGCCAAATTTTAAGTTTCTATAACATTGGGAAGTGAATTAGATTCCGTACGTAAAATTTGGACGCTAATTCTTTTGCGCTTAAAATTAAATAATCGAGTTGGGACACTTTAGCTTTTCCCATTCATGACATAATCAATGCTCGTGCCAAATTTTAAGTTTTTATGACATTGGGAAGTGATGGAATTAGATTCCGTACTTAAAATTTGGACGCAAATTCTTTTGTGCTTAGAATTGAATAATCGATTTGGGACGCACTAACTTTTCCTATTTCTGACATAATCAATGCTCGTGCCAAATTTCAAGTTTCTATGACATTGGGAAGTGAGAAAATTAGATTCCGTACATAAAATTTGGACTCTAATTCTTTTGCGCTTAGAATTGAATAATCGAGTTGGGACCCATTAGGTTTTCCTATTTATGACATAATCAATGCTCGTGCCAAATTTCAAGTTTCTATGATATTGGGAAGTGAATTAGATTCCGTACGTAAAATTTGGACGCTAATTCTTTGGCGCTTAGAATTGAATAATCGAGTTGGGACCCATTAGCTTTTCCTATTTATAACATAATCAATGCTCGTGCCAAATTTCAAATTTCTATGATATTGGAAAGTGAGAGAATTAGATTCCGTAAGTAAAATTTGGACGCTAATTCTTTAGCGCTTAGAATTGAATAATCGAGTTGGGACCCATTAACTTTTCCTATTTATGATATAATCAATGCTCGTGCTAAATTTCAAGATTCTATGATATTGGAAAGTGAGAGAATTAAATTCCGTACGTAAAATGTGGACGCTAATTTTTTTACGCTTAGAATTGAATAATCGAGTTGGCGCCTATTAACTTTTCTTATTTATGACATAATCAATACTCGTGCCAAATTACATCGGGAAGTGAGAGAATTAGATTCCGTAAGTAAAATTTGGACGCTAATTCTTTAGCGCTTAGAATTGAATAATCGAGTTGGGACCTAATAACGTTTCCTATTTTTGACATATTCAATGCTCGAGCCAAGTTTCAAGTTTCTATGACATTGGGAAGTGAGAGAATTAGATTCCGTACGTAAAATTTGGACGCTAATTCTTTTGCGCTTAGAATTTTATAATCGAGTTGGGACCTATTAACTTTTCCTATTTCTGACATAATCAATGCTTGTGCCAAGTTTCTATGACATTGGGAACTGAGAGAATTAGATTCCGTACGTAAAATTTGGACGCTAATTCTTTTGCGCTTAGATTTGAATAATCAAGTTGGGACCCATTAACTTTTCCTATTTATGACATAATCAATGCTCGTGCCAAATTTCAAGTTTCAATGTCATTGGGAACTGAGGGAATTAGATTCCGTACGAAAAATTTGGACGCTAATTCTTTTGCGCTTAGAATTGAATAATTGAGTTGCGACCCATTAACTTTTCCTATTTATGATATCAATGCTCGTACCAAATTTCAAGATTCTATGACATTAGGAAGTGAGAGAATTAGATTCCGTACGTAAAATTTAGACGCTAATTCTTTTGCGCTTAGAATTGAATAATCGAGTTGGCACCCATTAGCTTTTCCTATTTATGACATAATAAATGCTCGTGCCAAATTTCAAGTTTCTATGACATTAGGAAGTGATGGAATTAGATTCCGTACGTAAAATTTGGATGCTAATTTTTTTGCGCTTAGAATTGAATAATCGAGTTGGGGCCTATTAACTTTTCTTATTTATGACATAATCAATACTCGTGTCAAATTACATCGGGAAGTGAGAGAATTAGATTCTGTACGTAAAATTTGGACGCTAATTCTTTTGCGCTTAGAATTGAATAATCAAGTTGGGACCTATTAACTTTTCCTATTTCTGACATAATCAATGCTCGTGCCAAATTTCAAGTTTCTATGATATTGGAAAGTAAGAGAATTAGATTCCGTACGTAAAATTTAAACGCTAATTCTTTTGCCCTTAGAATTGAATAATCGAGTTGGGACCCATTAGCTTTTCCTATTTATGAAATAATCAATGCTCGTTTCAAATTTCAAGTTTCTATGACATTGGGAGGTGAATTAGATACCGTACGTAAAATTTGGACGCTAATTCTTTTGCGCATAGAATTGAATATTCGAGTTGGGACCCATTAGCTTTTCCTATTTCTGACATAATCAATGCTCGTGCCAAATGACATTGGGAAGTGATGGAATTAGATTCCGTACGTAAAATTTGGACGCTAATTCTTTTGTGCTTAGAATTAAATAATCGTGTTGGGACCGATTAACTTTTTCTATTTATGACATAATCAATGCTCGTGCCAAATTTCAAGATTCTATGACATTAGGAAGTGAGAGAATTAGATTCCGTACGTAAAATTTGGACGCTAATTCTTTTGCGCTTAGAATTTTATAATCGAGTTGGGACCTATTAACTTTTCCTATTTAAGACATAATCAATGCTCACGCCAAATTTCAAGTTTCTATGATATTGGAAAGTGAGAGAACTAGATTCCGTACGTAAAATTTGGACGCTAATTCTTTTGCGCTTAGAATTGAATAATCCAGTTGGGACCTATTAACTTTTCCTATTTCTCACATAATCAATGCTTGTGCCAAGTTTCTATGACATTGGGAAGTGAGAGAATTAGATTCTGTACGTAAAATTTGGACGCTAATTCTTTTGCGCTTAGAATTTTATAATCGAGTTGGGACCCATTAGCTTTTCCTATTTATGACATAATCAATGCTCGTGCCAAATTTCAAGTTTCTATGACATTAGGAAGTGATGGAATTAGATTCCGTACTTAAAATTTGGATGCTAATTTTTTTGCGCTTAGAATTGAATAATCGAGTTGGGGCCTATTAACTTTTCTTATTTCTGACATAATCAATGCTCGTGCCAAATGACATCGGGAAGTGTGAGAATTAGATTCCGTACGCAAAATTTGGACGCTAATTCTTTTGCGCTTAGAATTGAATAATCAAGTTGGGACCTATTAACTTTTCCTATTTCTGACATAATCAATGCTTGTGCCAAGTTTCTATGACATTGGGAAGTGAGAGAATTAGATTCCGTACGTAAAATTTGGACGCTAATTCTTTTGCGCTTAGATTTGAATAATCAAGTTGGGACCCATTAACTTTTCCTATTTATGACATAATCAATGCTCGTGCCAAATTTCAAGTTTCAATGACATTGGGAAGTGAGGGAATTAGATTCCGTACGAAAAATTTGAATGCTAATTCTTTTGCGCTTAGAATTAAATAATTGAGTTGCGACCCATTAACTTTTCCTATTTATGATATAATCAATGCTCGTGCCAAATTTCAAGATTCTATGACATTAGGAAGTGAGAGAATTAGATTCCGTACGTAAAATTTAGACGCTAATTCTTTTGCACTTAGAATTGAATAATCGAGTTGGCACCCATTAGCTTTTCCTATTTATGACATAATCAATGCTCGTGCCAAATTTCAAGTTTCTATGACATTAGGAAGTGATGGAATTAGATTCCGTACGTAAAATTTGGATGCTAATTTTTTTGCGCTTAGAATTGAATAATCGAGTTGGGGCCTATTAACTTTTCTTATTTATAACATAATCAATACTCGTGCCAAATTACATCGGGAAGTGAGAGAATTAGATTCCGTACGTAAAATTTGGACGCTAATTCTTTTGCGCTTAGAATTGAATAATCAAGTTGGGACCTATTAAAGGGGTTGTCCCGCGGCAGCAAGTGGGGTTATACATTTCTGTATGGCCATATTAATGCACTTTGTAATATACATCGTTCATTAAATATGAGCCATACAGAAGTTATTCACTTACCTGCTCCGTTGCTAGCGTCTTCGTCTCCATGGATCCGTCTAAAATCGCTGGCAGCTTGCTTTTTTAGACGCGCTTGCGCAGTCCGTTCTTCTCCTTTCAGCACGAGCCGCTTCAGTGTGCTCCCCGCTACAGCTCTTCTGCGCATGCGCAGACGAGCTGTCACTGCTTGGGAGCGCGCTGGAGCCGCCATTCTGTACCATCCTCTGTTAGAGGAAGGTGCAGAGCCGCCCAGCTGTCCCAAGAAGCCGCCCAGCTGTCCCGCCGTCCTGCCGCCCAGGTAAGTGATGGGCCGGGGGGGCTGCCGCTGCGCCGGGGGGGGCTGTCGCTGTGATGGGGGCGCTGTCGCTTGATGGGGGGGGCTGCCGCTGTGATGGGGGCGCTGTCGCTTGATGGGGGGGCTGCCGCTGTGATGGGGGTGCTGTCGCTTGATGGGGGGGCTGCTGCTGCGATGGGCGGGCTGTCGCTTGATGGGGGGGCTGCCGCTGTGATGGGGGCGCTGTCGCTTGATGGGGGGGGCTGCCGCTGCGATGGGGGGGCTGCCGCTTGATGGGGGGGCTGCCGCTGCGATGGGGGGGGCTGTCGCTTGATGGGGGGGGCTGCCGCTGTGATGGGGGCGCTGTCGCTTGATGGGGGGGCTGCCGCTGCGATGGGGGTGCTGTCGCTTGATGGGGGGGCTGCTGCTGCGATGGGCGGGCTGTCGCTTGATGGGGGGGGCTGCCGCTGTGATGGGGGCGCTGTCGCTTGATGGGGGGGCTGCCGCTGTGATGGCGGCGCTGTCGCTTGATGAGGGGGGGCTGCCGCTGCGATGGGGGGGCTGTCGCTTGATGGGGGGGGCTGCCGCTGCGATGGGGGGGGCTGTCGCTTGACAGGGGGGGCTGCCGCTGCGATGGGGGCGCTGTCGCTTGATGGGGGGCTGCCGCTGCGATGGGGGGGGCTGTCGCTTGATGGGGGGGGCTGCCGCTGCGATGGGGGCGCTGTCGCTTGATGGGGGGGGCTGCCGCTGTGATGGGGGCGCTGTCGCTTGATGGGGGGGCTGCCGCTGCGATGGGGGGGGCTGTCGCTTGATGGGGGGGCTGCCGCTGCGATGGGGGGGGCTGTCGCTTGATGGGGGGGCTGCCGCTGCGATGGGGGGGCTGTCGCTTGATGGGGGGGCTGCCGCTGCGATGGGGGCGCTGTCGCTTGATGGGGGGGGCTGTGATGGGGGCGCTGTCGCTTGATGGGGGGGCTGCCGCTGCGATGGGGGGGCTGCCGCTGCAATGGGGGGGCTGCCGCTGTGCCGGGGGGAGGCTGCGCCGATTACCTGCTGCCTGGCGGTGGGTGACTGGTCGGCCGTGTTCACTCCAGGGGTCCGGTCGGCAGCTGCGGGGCGTCTGGTTGTCAGGGAGACACAGCTGGTAGCGTCTCGGGAGCGCGCACGTCGGGCTACAGCAAGCGATGGGAAAAGAGCCGGCGGCCATCTTGGGAAAATTTTTATAAGTTGCTGAAACGCTGGAACGGTAAGTACAAACCAGCTAGAAAAGTCATTTACAGGGGGGCTTAGTAATGTATGCTTAATTAGGGGGACTGGGCAAAAAAAAAAAATCCACTCCTGCCTCGAGACATCTCCTTTAACTTTTCCTATTTCTGACATAATCAATGCTCGTGCCAAATTTCAAGTTTCTATGATATTGGAAAGTAAGAGAATTAGATTCCGTACGTAAAATTTAGACGCTAATTCTTTTGCGCTTAGAATTGAATAATCGAGTTGGGACCCATTAGCTTTTCCTATTTCTGACATAATCAATGCTCGTTTCAAATTTCAAGTTTCTATGACATTGGGAGGTGAATTAGATTCCGTACGTAAAATTTGGACGCTAATTCTTTTGCGCTTAGAATTGAATATTCGAGTTGGGACCTATTAACTTTTCCTATTTATGACATAATCAATGCTCGTGCCAAATGACATTGGGAAGTGAATTAGATTCCGTATGTAAAATTTGGACGCTAATTCTTTTGTGCTTAGAATTAAATAATCGAGTTGGGACCGATTAACTTTTTCTATTTATGACATAATCAATGCTCGTGCCAAATTTCATGTTTCTATGACATCGCAAAGTGAGAAAATTAGATTCCGTACGTAAAATTTGGATGCTAATTCTTTGGCGCTTAGAATTAATTAATCAAGTTGGGAACTAGAGATGAGCGAACGTGTTCTTAACGAACACTTACGCACCCGGACACCGGCTTTACCGAGGACTTCAGTGTCCGCGCGTAAAGATTCGGGGGGCGCCGGGGGGCGGGGAGAGGCGCGGCGGCGCGGGCGGCAGCAGCGGGGAACAGGGGGGAGCCCTCTCTCCCTCTCCCCCCCACTCCCCGCCGCACCCCCCCACGCTGCCACGGCGACCCCCGAACTTTTTTCGCCCGAGCACGGAATTGCTCGCAAAGTTCGGTGTTCAAGCGAAAAGGGGCGGAGCCGAACACGTTCGCTCATCTCTATTGGGAACCATTAACTTTTCCTATTTATGACATAATCAATGCGCGTGCCAAATTTCAAGTTTCTATGATATTGGAAAGTGAGAGAATTAGATTCCGTAAGTAAAATTTGGACGCTAATTCTTTAGCGCTTAGAATTGAATAATCGAGTTGGGACCCATTAACTTTTCCTATTTATGATATAATCAATGCTCGTGCCAAATTTCAAGATTCTATGACATTAAGAAGTGAGAGAATTAGATTCCGTACGTAAAATTTAGACGCTAATTCTTTTGCGCTTAGAATTGAATAATCGAGTTGGCACCCATTAGCTTTTCCGATTTAAGACATATTCAATGCTCGTGCCAAATTTCAAGTTTCTATGACATTAGGAAGTGATGGAATTAGATTCCGTACGTAAAATTTGGATGCTAATTTTTTTGCGCTTAGAATTGAATAATCGAGTTGGGGCCTATTAACTTTTCTTATTTATGACATAATCAATACTCATGCCAAATTACATCGGGAAGTGAGAGAATTAGATTCCGTACGTAAAATTTGGACGCTAATTCTTTTGCGCTTAGAATTGAATAATCAAGTTGGGACCTATTAACTTTTCCTATTTATGACATAATCAATGCTTGTGCCAAGTTTCTATGACATTGGGAAGTGAATTAGATTCCGTACGTAAAATTTGGACGCTAATTCTTTTGCGCTTAGATTTGAATAATCAAGTTGGGACCCATTAACTTTTCCTATTTATGACATAATCAACGCTCGTGCCAAATTTCAAGTTTCAATGACATTGGGAAGTGAGGGAATTAGATTCCGTACAAAAAATTTGGACGCTAATTCTTTTGCGCTTAAAATTAAATAATTGAGTTGCGACCCATTAGCTTTTCCTATTTATGACATAATCAATGCTCGTGCCAAATTTCAAGTTTCTATGACATTAGGAAGTGATGAAATTAGATTCCGTACGTAAAATTTGGATGCTAATTTTTTTGCGCTTAGAATTGAATAATCGAGTTGGGGCCTATTAACTTTTCTTATTTATGACATAATCAATGCTCGTGCCAAACTACATCGGGAAGTAAGAGAATTAGATTCCGTACGTAAAATTTGGACGCTCATTCTTTTGCGCTTAGAATTGAATAATCAAGTTGGGACCTATTAACTTTTCCTATTTCTGACATAATCAATGCTCGTGCCAGATTTCAAGTTTCTATGATATTGGAAAGTAAGAGAATTAGATTCCGTACGTAAAATTTAGACGCTAATTCTTTTGCGCTTGGAATTGAATAATCAAGTTGGGAACTATTAGCTTTTCCTATTTATGACATAATCAATGCTCGTTTCAAATTTCAATTTTCTATGACATTGGGAGGTGAATTAGATTCCGTACGTAAAATTTGGACGATAATTCTTTTGCGCTTAGAATTGAATATTCGAGTTGGGACCCATTAGCTTTTCCTATTTATGACATAATCAATGCTCGTGCCAAATGACATTGGGAAGTGATGGAATAAGATTCCGTACGTAAAATTTGGACGCTAATTCTTTTGTGCTTAGAATTAAATAATCGAGTTGGGACCCATTAACTTTTTCTATTTATGACATAATCAATGCTCATGCCAAATTTCATGTTTCTATGACATCGAGAAGTGAGAAAATTAGATTCCGTACGTAAAATTTGCATGTTAATTCTTTGGCGCTTAGAATTGAATAATCGAGTTTGCACCCATTAGCTTTTCCTATTTATGACGTAATCAATGCTCGTGCCAAATTTCAAGTTTCTATGATATTGGAAAGTGAGTGAATTAGATTCCGTAAGTAAAATTTGGACGCTAATTCTTTAGCGCTTAGAATTGAATAATCGAGTTGGAACCCATTAACTTTTCCTATTTATGATATAATCAATGCTCGTGCCAAATTTCAAGTTTCTATGACATTAGGAAGTGATGGAATTAGATTCCGTACGTAAAATTTAGATGCTAATTTTTTTGCGCTTAGAATTGAATAATCGAGTTGGGGCCTATTAACTTTTCTTATTTATGACATAATCAATACTCGTGCCAAATTACATCGGGAAGTGAGAGAATTAGATTCCATACGTAAAATTTGGACGCTAATTCTTTTGCGCTTAGAATTGAATAATCAACTTGGGACCTATTAACTTTTCCTATTTCTGACATAATCAATGCTCGTGCCAAATTTCAAGTTTCTATGACATTGGGAGGTGAATTAGATTCCGTACGTAAAATTTGGACGCTAATTCTTTTGCGCTTAGAATTGAATAATCCAGTTGGGACCCATTAGCTTTTCCTATTTATGACATAATCAATGCGCCTTTCAAATTTCAAGTTTCTATGACATTGGGAGGTGAATTAGATTCCGTACGTAAAATTTGGACGCTAATTCTTTTGCGCTTAGAATTGAATATTCGAGTTGGGACCCATTAGCTTTTCCTATTTCTGACATAATCAATGCTCGTGCCAAATGACATTGGGAAGTGATGGAATTAGATTCCGTAAGTAAAATCTGGATGCTAATTCTTTAGCGCTTAGAATTGAATAATCGAGTTGGGACCTATTAACTTTTCCTATTTCTGACATAATCAATGCTCGTGCCAAATTTCAAATTTCTATGACATTGGGAAGTGAGAGAATTAGATTCCATACGTAAAATTAGGACGCTAATTCTTTTGCGCTTAGAATTGAATAATCGAGTTGGGACCTATTAACTTTTCCTATTTCTGACATAATCAATGCTCGTGCCAAATTTCAAGTTTCTATGACATTGGGAAGTGAGAGAATTAAATTCCGTACGTAAAATTTAGACGCTAATACTTTTGCGCTTAGAATTGAATAATCGAGTTGGGACCTATTAACTTTTCCTATTTCTGACATAATCAATGCTCGTGCCAAATTACATTGGGAAGTGAGAGAATTAGATTCCGTACATAAAATTTGGACGCTAATTCTTTTGCGCTTAGAATTGAATAATCGAGTTGGGACCTATTAACTTTTCCTATTTCTGACATAATCAATGCTCGTGCCAAATTACATCGGGAAGTGAGGGAATTAGATTCCGTAGGTAAAATTTAGACGCTAATTCTTTTGCGCTTAGAATTACATAATCGAGTTGGGACCCATTAACTTTTTCTATTTATGACATAATCAATGCTCATGCCAAATTTCATGTTTCTATGACATCGAGAAGTGAGAAAATTAGATTCCGTACGTAAAATTTGGATGTAAATTTTTTTGGCGCTTCGAATTGAATAATCGAGTTTGCACCCATTAGCTTTTCCTATTTATGACATAATCAATGCTCGTGCCAAATTACATCGGGAACTGAGGGAATTAGATTCTGTAGGTAAAATTTGGACGCTAAATCTTTTGCACTTAGAACTGAATAATCGAGTTGGGACCCATTAGCTTTCCTATTTCTGACATAATTAATGCTCGTGCCAAATTACATCGGGAAGTGAGAGAATTAGATTCCGTACATAAAATTTGGACGCTAATTCTTTTGCGCTTAGAATTGAATAATCAAGTTGGGACCTATTAACTTTTCCTATTTCTGACATCAATGCTCGTGCCAAATTTCAAGTTTCTATGACATTGGGAAGTGAGAGAATTAGATTCCGTACGTAAAATTTAGACGCTAATTCTTTTGCGCTTAGAATTGAATAATCGAGTTGGGACCTATTAACTTTTCCTATTTCTGACATAATCAATGCTCGTGCCAAATTACATCGGGAAGTGAGGGAATTAGATTCTGTAGGTAAAATTTAGACGCTAATTCTTTTGCGCTTAGAATTAAATAATCGAGTTGGGACCCATTAACTTTTTCTATTTATGACATAATCAATGCTCATGCCAAATTTCATGTTTCTATGACATCGCGAAGTGAGAAAATTAGATTCCGTACGTAAAATTTGGATGCTAATTCTTTTGCGCTTAGAATTAAATAATCGAGTTGGGACCCATTAACTTTTTCTATTTATGACATAATCAATGCTCGTGCCAAATTACATCGGGAAGTGAGGGAATTAGATTCTGTGGGTAAAATTTGGACGCTAAATCTTTTGCACTTAGAACTGAATAATCGAGTTGGGACCCATTAGCTTTTCCTATTTATGACATAATCAATGCTCGTGCCAAATTTCAAGTTTCTATGACATTGGGAAGTGATGGAATTAGATTCCGTACGTAAAATTTGATTGCTAATTTTTTTTGCACTTAGAATTGAATAATCAAGTTGGGACCTATTAGCGTTTCCTATTTCTGACATCAATGCTCGTGCCATTATTCAAGTTTCTATGATATTGGAAAGTGAGAGAATAAGATTCCGTAAGTAAAATTTGGACGCTAATTCTTTAGCGCTTAGAATTGAATAATCGAGTTGGGACCTATTAACTTTTCCTATTTCTGACTAAATCAATGCTCGTGCCAAATTTCAAGTTTCTATGACATTGGGAAGTTGGAGAACTAGATTCTGTACGTAAAATTTGGATGCTAATTCTTTTGCGCTTAGAATTAAATAATCAAGTTGGGACCCATTAGCTTTTCCTATTTATGACATAATCAATGCTGGTGCCAAATTTCAAGTTTCTATGACATTGGGAAGTGAGGGAATTAGATTCCGTACGTAAAATTTGGACGCTAATTGTTTTGCGCTTAGATTTGAATAATCGAGTTGCGACCCATTAGCTTTTCCTATTTATGACATAATCAATGCTCGTGCCAAATTTCAAGTTTTTATGACATTTGGAAGTGAGAGAATTAGATTCCGTACGTAAAATTTGGATGCTAATTCTTTGGCGCTTAGAATTGAATAATCGAGTTGGCACCCATTAGCTTTTCCTATTTATGACATAATCAATGCTTCTGCCAAATTACATCGGGAAGTAAGAGAATTAGATTCCGAGCGTAAAATTTGGACGCTAATTCTTTAGCGCTTAGAATTGAATAATCAAGTTGGGACCTATTAACTTTTCCTATTTATGACATAATCAATGCTTGTGCCAAATTTCAAGTTTCTATGACATTGGGAAGTGATGGAATTAGATTCCGTACGTAAAATTTGGACACTAATTTTTTTGCGCTTAGAATTAAATAATTGAGTTGGGACCTATTAACTTTTCCTGTTTATGACATAATCAATGCTCGTGCCAAATTACATCGGGAAGTGAGAGAATTAGATTCCGTACATAAAATTTGGACGCTAATTCTTTTGCGCTTAGAATTGAATAATCGAGTTGGGACCTATTAACTTTTCCTATTTCTGACATAATCAATGCTCGTGCCAAATTTCAAGTTTCTATGACATTGGGAAGTGATGGATTTAGATTCCGTACTTAAAATTTGGACGCTAATTCTTTTGCGCTTAGAATTGAATAATCGAGTTGGCACCCATTAGCTTTTCCTATTTATGACATAATCAATGCTCGTGCCAAATTTCAAGTTTTTATGACATCGGGAAGTGAGAGAATTAGATTCCGTACGTAAAATTTGGACGCTAATTCTTTTGCGCTTAGAATTGAATTATCGAGTTGGGACCCATAAACTTTTCCTATTTATGACATAATCAATGCTCGTGCCAAATTTGAAGTTTCTATGACATTGGGAAGTGATGGAATTAGATTCCGTACTTAAAATTTGGACGCTAATTCTTTTGTGCTTATTCTTTTGTGCTTAGAATTGAATAATCGAGTTGGGACCTATTGACTTTTCCTATTTATGACATAATCAATGCTTGTGCCAAATTACATCGGGAAGTGAGAGAATTAGATTACGTACGTAAAATTTGGACGCTAATTCTCTCACTTGAAATTTAGCACGGGCATTGATTATTATGTCATACATAGGAAAATTTAATGGGTCCCAACTCGATTATCCAATTCTATGCGCAAAAAAATTAGCGTCCAAATTTTACGTACGTAAACTAATTCTCTCTCTTCCCGATGTCATAATAACTTGAAATTTGGCTCGAGCATTGATTATGTCATAAATATGAAAAGTTATTTGGTCCCAACTCGATTATTCATTTCTAGCGCAAAAGAACTAGCATCCAAATTTTACATACAAAATCTAATTCTCCCACTTCCCAATGTCATAGAAACATGAAATTTGGCACGGCCATTGATTGTGTCATAAATAGGAAAAGCTAATGGGTGCCAACTCGATTATTCAATTCTAAGTGCAAAAGAATTAGCATCCAAATTTTATGTACGGAATGTAATTCTCTCACTTTCCGGTGTCATAGAAACATGAAATTTGGAACGGGCATTGATTATGTCATAAATAGGAAAAGGTAATGGGTCCCACCTGGATTGTTCAATTCTAAGCGCAAAAGATTTAGCGTCCACATTTTATGTACGAAATCTAATTCTCTCACTTCCCGATGTCATAGAAACTTGAAATTTGGCATGACCATTGATTGTGTCATAAATATGAAAAGCTAATGGGTCCCAATTCGATTATTCAATTCTAAGCGCAAAAGAATTAGCGTCCACATTATACGTACGAAATCTAATTCTCTCACTTCCCGATGTCATAGAGCCTTGAAATTTGGCACGGCCATTGATTATGTCATAAATATGAAAAGCTCATGGGTCCCAACTCAATTATTCAATTCTAAGTGCTAAAGAATTAGCATCCAAATTTTATGTACGGAATGTAATTCTCTCACTTTCCGGTGTCATAGAAACATGAAATTTGGAACGGGCATTGATTATGTCATAAATAGGAAAAGGTAATGGGTCCCACCTGGATTGTTCAATTCTAAGCGCAAAAGATTTAGCGTCCACATTTTATGTACGAAATCTAATTCTCTCACTTCCCGATGTCATAGAAACTTGAAATTTGGCATGACCATTGATTGTGTCATAAATATGAAAAGCTAATGGGTCCCAATTCGATTATTCAATTCTAAGCGCAAAAGAATTAGCGTCCACATTATACGTACGAAATCTAATTCTCTCACTTCCCGATGTCATAGAGCCTTGAAATTTGGCACGGCCATTGATTATGTCATAAATATGAAAAGCTCATGGGTCCCAACTCAATTATTCAATTCTAAGTGCTAAAGAATTAGCATCCAAATTTTACGTACGGAATCTAATTCTCTCACTTCCAGGTGTCATTGCAATGTGAAATTTGGCACTGGCATTGATTATGTCATAAATAGAAAAAGTTGATAGGTCCCATCTCGATTATTCAATATAAGCGCAAAAGAATTAGCGTCCTCATTTTATGTACGAAATCTAATTCTCTCACTTCCCGATGTCATAGAAACTTAAAATTTGGCACAGGCATTTATTTTGTTATAAATAGGAAAAGTTAATGGGTCCCAACTTGATTATTTAATTCTAATCGCAAAAGAATTAGCATCCAAATTTTACGTATGGAATTTAATTCTCTCACTTCCTGGTTTCATAGAAACTTGAAATTTTGCACAAGCATTGAATATGTCATAAATAGGAAAAGTTAATGGGTCCCAACTCGATTATTCAATTCTAAGCGCAAAAGAATTAGCATCCAAATTTTATGTATGTAATCTAATTCACTTCCCAATGTTATTTTATATAAAGGAAATGTCGCATGGTTACCTCCACATGGTGTTTCCTGGGTAACGCAGAGAACTATGCAAAATGGTGAACATATTTTTTTCCCGGTATCTCTAAAGTAACCACGACTTCATAAGATTTTCCGTGTGAACACCAGATAATCACCAGTACCAAATTAACTCGGGCGAAGCTGGGTATATCAGCTAGTCTTTTATATGCACTTTGGATGCTGTCACAACTACTTTTTTGCATATGGATGTTGCATTACCATTTTACGACTATAGACACAATGCCAGATTCTGTCCAGTCTGGGGAGCTCCGTCTTTCAGTTACAGAGCTCCACATCCCTGGCTTCCCTTTGCATAACCATAGAGTAGCATGATGGAATTCTGGCCTCACTTCTGTGATTCTTTGCATTGCCATATGTCATAACTAGCTGATATACCCGGCTTTGCCCGAGTTAATTTGGTACTGGTTTTTGTCTGGTGTTCACACGGAAAATCTTGTGAAGTCGTGGTTACTTTAGAGATACCGGGAAAAAATATGTTCACCATTTTGCATGGTTCTTTGCGTTACCCAGGACACACCACGTGGAGGTAACCATGCGACGTTTCCTTTATATAAAATGACATCAGGAAGTGAGAGAATTAGATTCTGTATGTAAAATTTGGACGCTAATTCTTTTGCGCTAGAATTGAATAATCGAGTTGGGATCCATTAGCTTTTCCTATTTTGGACATAATCTATGCTTGTGCCAAGCATGTTTCTATGACATCGGGAAGTTGGAGAATTAGTGGTAAGTGAGTCAGTCAGTGAGTCAGTCAGTGAGTCAGTCAGTGAGTCAGTCAGTGAGTCAGTAAGTCAGTCAGTGAGTCAGTAAGTCAGTCAGTGAGTCAGTGAGTGAGTCAGTAAGTCAGTCAGTGAGTCAGTCAGTAAGTCAGTGAGTCAGTAAGTCAGTCAGTGAGTCAGTAAGTCAGTCAGTGAGTCAGTAAGTCAGTCAGTGAGTCAGTCATTGAGTGAGTGAGTCAGTGAGTGAGTCAGTGAGTGAGTCAGTGAGTCAGTCAGTCAGTATGTGAGTCAGTCAGTCAGTAAGTGAGTCAGTCAGTCAGTAAGTGAGTCAGTCAGTCAGTAGGTGAGTCAGTCAGTGAGTCAGTGAGTCAGTCAGTGAGTCAGTCAGTGAGTCAGTCATTGAGTCAGTGAATCAGTCATTGAGTCAGTGAGTCAGTGAGTCAGTGAGTGAGTCAGTGAGTGAGTCAGTGAGTGAGTCAGTCAGTGAGTCAGTCAGTGAGTCGGTCAGTGAGTCGGTCAGTGAGTCGGTCAGTGAGTCGGTGAGTCAGTGAGTCAGTCAGTGAGTCAGTAAGTCAGTCAGTGAGTCAGTCAGTGAGTCAGTGAGTCAGTGAGTCAGTGAGTCAGTCAGTCAGTCAGTGAGTCAGTAAGTCAGTCAGTGAGTCAGTCATTGAGTCAGTGAGTCAGTAAGTCAGTCAGGGAGTCAGTCAGTCAGTCAGTGAGTGAGTCGGTGAGTCAGTGAGTCAGTCAGTCAGTGAGTGAGTCGGTGAGTCAGTCAGTTAGTGAGTGAGTCAGTCAGTCAGTGAGTCAGTGAGTCAGTCAGTCAGTGAGTCAGTGAGTCAGGCAGTGAGTCAGTGAGTCAGTGAGTGAGGGCTTTCGTCTATATATACAGATGTTACCCATCAATCATCTTCCTAAATCTTCCCAGTTACAAATAACATAAGTACCTATTTTTGTTCCCTTGCTGGTTTGTCTACAGAAAATTTGTCCGGGAATGCCCCAGTGGTCTCATCACCCTTCATGAATTTCGGAAGTATTTTTGTGACTGTACAGTGGGAAATGAGTCCTCAGAATATGCTGAGCAGATATTCCGAACCCTGGATAACAATGGGGTAAGAGAGACAAAATTCAAAAACCTCTTTCATTCCATTTCATATTTTATTTACATTGCAGGAAAAGGGTCTGTGGCCCTCCAACAGGCAGGCAGAGCTGTCACTCGGTAGTGTAGCCAGGGCATTGAGGAATCTATGCATTCCAAGCTTTGACTCAACTCTTGCCACCTGTGACTCTCACTTTATCATTCATGTACCTTATGCTTATTCACACCCATGACCTTTGCCTTACGTCTTTGCTTTAAGCTATGCAGATGCCATTAGTAGTTGTTGTAGGTCGCCATAGATGCCCTGTTACGTGGGAGTTCCGTAAGATGAGAAAAAGTTGCCCGCGCTCTCAGGACCTGAACCCCAGGATTCAGGTCCTGAGAGCGCGGGCAACTTTTTCTCATCTTATGGATCTTTCAAGTGGGTCCTGCAATCCAGCAGGACACAGAAGCCCAGCAGCCAAACGGACGAACCAGGGGATTTACATACTAACGAGGAAGTGGAGGTGTTGGCGAGGCCTCTTCACAGGGGCACTCGCCAAACACCGGGTGAGTCTATCTCATTTTTTGTCTTGGTTATAGCACTCCTTATAGAGTGTTATATCTATCTTAATCTGATAAACTCCTAGTCTGCATCTGTAGCGCTTCCCTGACGTGTACTTGTGTTGTTACGTGGGAGTGACGTAAAGGCCTTTCCTCTACTTAATGATATTGTCCCTATATACTGAGGAGCAGCTGAATAATAACTATATGGGCCCTCATTTTTTCAAGAAATTCCCCCATTTCCCTCAGCTTCATGCTGGCTAGTGTGGCTCTAAGGGCCGAGCTAAAGGTGGAAGGATCTGCCAATATACTGCTCAGCTTCCACCATAAATAGCTATGTGATTTATTGACTCTATTGATTACAGGACGGAATAGTAGACTTCCGGGAATATGTCACAGCAATCAGTATGCTTGCTAACGGAACTCCCGAAGATAAACTCAAGTGATCCTTCAAGTTATATGATAAGGACAGTGATGGGGCCATAACCCGCTCTGAGATGTTGGAGATCATGGAGGTTTGTGGACATCGTAGTCTGTGCAGTTTCATACACCATGATAGTTGAATGGAGGTGCCAAAACTCTCCTACACTGGACACCCCAATACAGAGGTAGTCCATTGTTTGACTCCTGGAGTAATGCAAGGAAATGCAGAAATTATATTACGAGCTATCTGTATAAACTTCGGCATGGTTACTGGTAGGGTTGCCATCTTTCTTACCAAAAACTGCCAGCTAACTTAAAAGGGGTGTGGTTAGGGGGTGTGGCTTAGCACTGCATATGATTTTACAGCAGTTATTCCAGTGGCCCCTGTAGTTATAGTATCCCTTCTCAGTGACTCATATAGTAATAGTGCTTGCTGTAATAATTATGGCCCCTTTAGTGGTCCCAATAGTAATACTGCCCCCAATAATAATAGTGACACTCTTAGTACCCGCATAGTGTCACCAGTAGTAATAGTGACCTCTCTTTGTGGCCCCGATAATAATAGTGCCCCCCTTAGTGATTTCTCCATCCCTGTACACTGGGCAGCAACCACACCATAAAGTAACTCATTCCATAGCTGCTTATGTGATCAGAGACCCTGAACCCTCCCTCTCAGCATCTGCGCTGCCTACAGGACGTGCAGGGACCCGGACAATGGGAAGGGGGGGAGTGGGAGGAGGGGGGGGGCATGATTACATTAGTGGCGGCCAGAACGTTTTTCTAGATGTTTTTGTAATTAAAAAAAGTTGATTTGCCGATGTCGTAGCTGTCCCTTGATGATTGTTCTTCACAAGTAACCATCTTTCTTACAGGCAGTGTATAAAATGAGCCTCGCTGGTCAATCCACTGACAGCGGAAGAGTGCACAAAGCGCATTTTTATTCGCCTGGACAGAGATCAAAATGGTAAAGAATGATGAGGACTTGTGTGGAAGTGGCCAAAATTATAGGGGTTTCCAACAAAAATAAAAAAATGAAATAGCTGCAATAAAATAAAGGAACTTATAAAAACTTTAAAAAAAAAGAAAAAAAATAATCCTTTCCAATCCAATTTATGGTTTAGGGTTTCCTAGGGGGCTTTCTCTTTCTGCCATTATACAACTGCACCATCTGCTAGCTAAAGCCAGTACTGCAGTAAGTGGCATGCTGAAGAGGCTCTGACAGCAGAGCTGCCGACTGTATACAGTTAGACCCAATGCACACGGGCATATTGTAATCGCGGAACCTGGAGCAGGTGCCAGCCTCTGGATTCCGCAGCAAATACTGCTCATAGACATGCTATGGAAAATCGCCTTTCCATGTCCACGAGCGAAAATCAATTGTGATTTTTTTTCCACTCACAGAGGGAAAATCGCGACATGTCCTATAGTCAATGGAAACCATCCGATTCAGGGCCTGTCCGCAGCTAACACTGCGTACAGGCCACAGAATCCGTGTTATCGCCTAGTGGTGGCGTGCTACAATCTGTACTGCACATATGTCGGCCCGGCCAGCACATCCGCAATACAGATCCAGAGAGGCATGCATGGGCCACCGGCCGGGCATTGGGTCGGATTCTGCTGCCGTATGCATTCGTCCTTAGGCCCAATGTCCACAGGCGGATTTGATTTGCAGAATCTGCACAGGGCACCCACGCGGAAGATCCGCAGTTCAAACCGCCCATAGGGAAGCATGGGCATCCGCACTTCAATTTACCCATACAGATTTTGTCTTTTTGATCCCGCATGCAGAAAACAAATCGCAGCACGCTCCATATTAGTGCAGATTCCATGCAAATGGCTTCCATTGAAGTCAATGGAAGCTGTCTGATCCACGGCCCATCCACGTTTGACGTTGCGAACGGTCTGCGAGTTCTGCGGGAAAGCAGGAGTTTGAAAAAAAAAACTGTACCGGCACTTCACAGCCATCTGCAGGGCGACAAAAAGAAGACAGGCACAGGTACGCAGGGTCGCCAGCCGCGGGGAGGGGGGAAATTCTGCTGCGGATTCCCACATGTGGAATCCGAATCCCCTATGGACATGAGGCCTAGAAGTGCCCTGCCGAACATCATCCGCCATCGGAGCTGTACTGTCTGCAATCAGGATGCCGGAAGATGTTCTGCAGTGGATCGGAAAGGATTATTAAAAGTTGTGAAACATAAAAAAAATATCAATTTGACATCGCCGTAATCGTACAGATCCACAGAACAAACTTCATGTCAAAAGACCCCCCCCCCCCCCTTATAACATAGATCAAATAGTGGCATTAAAAAAGTGTAACTCGTCCCACAAACAACAAGCCCCCCATACAGCTGTGGTGATGGAAAGATAAGGGTAATGGCTCTTCGAGAGCGGTGGCTAAGAAATAAAAAGATGTCTAGAGGCGCCGGAATAGTAGCCCCCGGGGATATATATGGAGGCAGCCCATGACAGGGTTAACGGGGAGGCCAGGGTTAATTGAAGGGTGAAGAGGGGGGGGGGGTGTAGTATAGGGGGGAGTAGTGGGGGAAGTTAGAGAGAAAGTGCGGGAACAGCAGGGGGAGGAGCATCCCTAGGCGGCAACGGAGGAAGAAGAAGCAGAAGGAGAAGACGGAGGCCACGAGGAAGAAGAGGGAAGAGGTTGAGAAGACCCAAGACCCCAGGCAGAAGTCCCAAGACCCCAGACAGAAGACCCAAGACCCCAGACAGAAGTCCCAAGACCCCAGACAGAAGTCCCAAGACCCCAGACAGAAGTCCCAAGACCCCAGACAGAAGTCCCAAGACCGAAGTCCGCAGACCGAAGTCCCAAGACCTGTCCGTGAAGAGCCCGAAGGTGATCGTCAGGAAGCGCCCAGAAGAGGACTTACCGGTCATGGAGGCCGCCATGGAGAAGATCCGGGCAGCGGTGGAGGAGCGGGGCATCGACTGGCTCATGAGGGTCCTGGACGTCGGGGCCCCGGGCCCATCGGAGGTGGAAGCGGCACCCGCACGGTCAGCAGCATCGGGGGGAGAGGCGTCCGGAGCCCCTGCAGCAACAGCGGTGAGAGAAAGGGGGCGAAGGACAGCCGCTGCGGGGAGCCGCACACCGGAGGCAGCAGCGGGAGCGCTGTCGGGGACTGCTAGTGGCCGGAGGGAGGAGGCAGGAGGGAGCAGGCAGACACCTGCAGCATCGGCGAGAGGGCCGAGTACGAGGAGGGCCCGCGCTCCGGCGCGTCTGAGCCCTGATCAGACTCCACAGCGTCGGCGCCGCATAGAGAGTCCCTCACGGGCCCCTCCGGGCCGGCTCCCTGCACCATCCATGCCATCGGGGGAGCGCAGGCCCGGGAGGAATCTCGCCGGGCGGCACGGCGCAGCGTCCGGCACTAGGTCCCGTGCTGCCAGGGGGGCGGGGCCTAGCACCGGGCTGTCGGCGGTGAACAGGGCTACAGCGTGGGGCCGCTCTGCAGGAGAGCCGGTGGTAGCAGAGCAGCCCCACAGTGACTTCCATGGACTATCTGAAGTGCGGCCCGTGAGAGCCAGGCCGAGCAGCAGGCAGGCGGCTGCGAATCCGGAGGTGCGTATGCAGCCAGAGGAGGACCCCGGTCGTCAGTTCGGACCACATTCTGACGAGGAATCGGATCCGCTGGAGGGAGGATCGGCGGCTGGTGGGACTACAGCCCCTACGCAGCCAGGTGAGCAAACACACGGGGACACTACATTACATGCAGTTAGCCGCGTTGCGCACGCGGGAGATAGTTTTGGGGGGTGGACAGGGGATGGGGGGGCGATGGCAGGCACACATGGCGCAGCGAGTGATTTTGGGTTATTTCTGGGTGGATTATGGGAGTTGTGGCGCAAGCAAGACGCAAGAGCAGGGCCGTCGCCAGTAGCTGCTTGGACGCTACCGTCCAATGCGTCGATCGCCGACGATAGCGCTAGGGGTGGTAGCACGGCGGGGGCGTCTGTAGGGCAGCAGGTAGCGCCCGTTACGGTAGGGGTCCAGACGGAGAAAGATGGGGAAGGGATTCGCTTGGATGACAGAGCGAAGGGGGAAGTTTATGTGTGTTTCGAGGGCCCCCTAGGTGCACACTTAAAGAAGGAGGTTAGAGAAAAGATTTGGCGCGACGAATACGTCGAGATCTTTTCTCTTCTCCCTTTGGAAAAATTCAATTTAGATAAAGGGAAAAGGACAGAATATAAGAAGGAAGAGGAGGAGAAACGTCGGTGGAAACTGATTCCACAGACGTTCTCCAACTGGATGCAAGCCTTCGCTATTCTGGCCAGCGTTATAGGTGAAAAGGCGCCGGAGAACTGCTCCGGCCTTTTTTGCTATCTCGATGCGATAGGTGAGGCGTACAGAGTATACGGGGGCCAAACGTGGCTTAGGTACGACGAACAATTTCGTCAGCGGAAAGCGATCCGACCGTCTATTCGGTGGGATCAGAAAGATATTGGCCTATGGTTGCGGGTAATGGCCCCAGTTAGGTTTGGTCAGCCCTTTCAGGGGTGGGCCGGGACTAGCAGCTCGGCCAGTGGTTCCCAAGGGGGGGGGCAGGGAGGACAGTCAGGGAGTCATAGGCTCGGATTGTGTTGGCAGTTTAACGACGGCCAATGCAAATTCGGGAACTCTTGCAGGTTCAAGCACGTCTGCTCCGTGTGTAACGGCACGTCACATGGAGCAGCAAAGTGCTTTAAAAAAGGAAAAGGAAAGGGTTTCGGGGCACCTGGAAAAAGGGATGACACCAGTGAAACTGGCAAAGATGGTGCCGTTTCTAAATAGGTACCCCGACCGAGATAAGGCGAGTTTATTGTTTGAGGGTTTTAGGGACGGTTTTAGAATTCCCCCCCCAGTTCATAGGGTTCCGGTCACAACCAAGAATTTGCCGTCAGCGATTCGGCAATCGGCTGTGGTGACCAAAAAATTGTTTAAGGAGGTTCAGTTAGGCCGCATGGCGGGACCGTTCCGTTCCCCGCCCGTGGCGGACCTGGTGGTCTCACCGCTGGGGGTTGTTCCTAAGAAGGAACCTAACAAGTTTCGACTCATACACCATCTGTCATACCCAAAGGGGGCGTCAGTAAATGACGGTATAGACCCGGAAATTTGTTCTGTAGTGTATACTTCATTTGACGCTGCAATAAAATGGGTCCGCAGGTATGGGCAGGGAGCGAAGCTGGCAAAGGTGGATATCGAGTCTGCGTTTAGGTTGCTCCCAGTTGCTCCAGAGAGCATTCGTTTGTTAGGGTGTTTTTGGGAGGGAAGTTATTTTGCGGATAGGTGCCTACCCATGGGCTGTTCCATTTCTTGCGCTTATTTTGAAGCGTTCAGTTCCTTTTTAGAATGGGTAGTTAGGGATTGCACGGGGATTAGGTCAGTGATCCATTATTTGGATGACTTCCTATGCATAGGGCCAGCAGGTTCGCCTATTTGTGCAACTTTGCTGGGGTCACTTCAATGGGTTTCCGGTCAATTCGGGGTGCCTTTGGCGCCTGGGAAGACAGAGGGGCCCACGACATGTTTAAAGTTTCTGGGCATTACCATTGACACGGTTGCAATGGAATGCAGATTGCCCGAGGAGAAGTTGACAGAGTTAAAGGCGGAGGTAAAAAGAGCAAGGGTTGTCACCAAGGTCACTTTGAGGGAGCTCCAATCGTTATTGGGCAAGCTTAATTTCGCTTGCCGAATAATGCCGATGGGGCGAATTTTCAGCAGAAGGCTAGCGTCAGCAACGGCGGGGGTTCGGTTACCCCACCATTTTATCCGGCTAGGTAAGGAACTCAAGAAAGATTTAGCAGTATGGGCGGCGTTTCTAGAGAACTACAACGGCCGGTCAGTAATGATGGAGGAAATGGTAAACAATTTTGATTGGGAATTGTTTACTGACGCCGCAGGGAGTTCGGGTTTTGGGATTTACTTCCAGGGCCAGTGGTGCGCGGCCGGATGGCCGAGCGACTGGTTCTCGTCAGGGTTGGTAAGGAACTTGGTGCTACTCGAGCTCTTCCCCATTATAGTGGCGGTGGAGATATGGGGCGAGCAATTTAGGAACAAGAGAGTACGCTTTCACTGCGACAACCTGGGGGTCGTGCAGGCGATAAATAAATTGTCTGCATCGTCCCCTCCAGTGGTGGCCTTACTGCGCCACCTGGTGCTGAAAGCGTTATCACTGAACGCTTGGATAGGTGCGGTACATGTGCCGGGGGTGAGCAACTCACTAGCGGATGCTCTTTCTCGTTGCCAGTGGGAGCGATTCCGACGTTTGGCCCCGGCAGCAGAGAAGGAAGGGGTGTCTTGCCCGAGACACATCTGGAGCGTGGTCAGCGAGCAGTGAGGCACTTGATAGGTACCTCACTGGCTCGGAGTACGTGGACGTCTTATAGGGCAGCCTGGTCGGAATGGGAGGAGTGGCTGCAGCAGTGGGGAATCGTGCGTTCCGACGAGGACAGGGTAGGGGCGTTGTTAGGATGGTTGGGGAAAAGTTCTGAGACAGGGTTGTCAGTCGCCAGAGTTAACAAATTTATGGGAGGAGTGGCGTTTGGCGCTAAGTTGCGGGGTTTGACTGATGTTACAAAGAATTTTGTAGTGAGACAGGCACTAAAGGGGTTTAGAAGGGGGCGGGGGGGGTCAGATATGCGTCGGCCAATCTCGTTCGACTTGTTGAAAAGATTGGGGGGCGCATTGGGGGAGATATGCGGGGACGGGTTTGAATACTCGCTTTTTAAGTTGGCTTTTTCATTAGCTTTCTTTGGGGCTCTTCGGCTGGGGGAACTGGTTTCCCCCAGCAAAAAGAAAGGGAGGGGGTTTACAAAGCGAGGATACCAAGGTTATAAAAGGGCGGTTGGAATTAGTCATCCGTCGTTCTAAGATGGATCAGGAGGGTAGAGGTCGGAGAGTGTCGCTAGGACAAGTGCGGGGAGAGTCCATGTGCCCAGTTAAATGTTGGGAGGACTACAATTTGTTAGCAGGAGTCAGGGTAGGGCCTCTTCTGCAGCACCGAGATGGTCGTTTTTTGTCAAGGTTCCAGTTCGAGGCGGTGTTAAGAAGAGCGATAGATACGCTGGGATTAGACAGCTCTAATTTCGGGACACATTCTTTTAGAATAGGCGCGGCAACGGAGGCAGCAGAGAGGGGACTGGATAGTCAGGCGGTGATGGGCATCGGTCGGTGGAAGTCGGGACGGTTTAAACGTTATATCAGGCCGCATTTGCTTTAAGCGGGGGGGGGGGACGGTTTTGCGGCGGGGTTAATTACGACTAGTTGTTTTTCTTTTGTTACAGATCATCGAACCGCGTTGGTGTGGATAATGGGCCACTCTTTTGTGTATTGGGGGGGGGAGAGGGCTAAGATCAGGCCTAACGGTAGACAGTTAAGGCTGAGTAAAGAGACGGCGGTAATTCGATGGATCGGAGTGCGGGGCATGGCCTGGTTCCGGGTGTTACAGGACGTTCAGCGCCTAGTCTCCCTAGACAGGCCGCCTAACATCCTCGTACTGCACGTCGGGGGCAACGATTTGGGGCAGAGACCCTTTAGGGACCTAGGTAGGGACATCCGGTACGATATGCTTCGTATGATGCAGATGTACCGGGGCTTGATCTTGGTCTGGTCAGAGATGGTCCCTCGCAAGGTGTGGCGCAACGCGCGCTCAGTGCGGGGGATAGACAAGGCCAGGATCAAGGTTAACCGGGAGGTTTCACGCTTCGTTGCGCGTAATGGAGGAGTGGCCGTTCGGCACATAGATCTTGAGAAGGGAGTAGGAAACTATTGGAGGAGCGATGGCGTGCATCTCAACGAGATTGGGACGGATCTGTGGTTAGAGGGGGTTCAGGAGGGAATAGAACGCGCGTTAGTTCTGTGGGGTGCTGCGCAGGCATGAGGTGGTCATGCCATGCTGGCGGTGGCGTTCGGAAGGGGGGGGGGAGTTCTTGGAGCCAGCTGATGTGCGGGGCGGGGGGGGGGGGGAACGGGGGCTGATGGCTACCTCCCCCCCCCCTCCCCCTTTTTGGTATAGTGTGTGTGGTCGGCCTGTCGCCTCCCGGCTCTGTCAGGCCGTAGTCCCTGCAGAGAAACGTGGCTAGCCGAGGAACGGCTCGCGCCTCTCTGAGTCGGGAGGAGGAGGGCGACTAGGGGCAACCGGTTGTGTGTTGCCTCCCGAGTCGGCTGTCTTGCGACGGGAGGGTTTTAGCGGGAAGGATTTCAGTCTCCCGAGTCGGATAGAGGGAGAGAGCGGCGGGAGGCAGGACGGAAATCCTTTTCCCTGTTGGGGAGGCGACAGAGGGGGTTGGAGGCTCCAGGGACTTCCCCCTTTTCAGTGGGTTGTTTTATTTGATGTTTTGACCAATTGTTAATAAGAATTTTAATAAACGGCCGCTGTGGCCAAAATTTATCCAAGCTAGAAGTTGCAGCGTTTTAATTGAAGAAAGGGGGAGGTTTGGGTTAGGTCACAGAGGTCACATCCGATATACCCGCGTCAGGTCTTGAAGGGGTTAAGAGTTAGGACCCGGTTATGCTTCTTTCTGTCATCTGTTCATCTACCAGCACTGCAAATGCTATAAGAATCCCTTTAGCCCACGGTCAGGGGGGGGCTTCTGTCTGACTACCACGCACTCCGCTCACTTCTCTGCCCTGTCTCTCTTTCAGCCATCATCAGTCTTCAGGAGTTTGTGGATGCCTCGTTGGATGATGATTGGGTTCGGGAGATGCTTGAATGTGACCTCCGTACCGTAGAAATGCCAAAATCATCACCAAAGTGCATCCACCTGCACTCCAGGTCCTCTAGAGATACCATGTTCAGCTTCAGCCACACCCACCACGTTTAGGCCACGCCCACATAGTCTTTTTTTTTTTTTGTGCACATTAAAAATGGTGAACTTTCCCTTTAACTTTTATGTGTATTTTGTTCCAAAATTAGCATTTCACCATATAGCCGGACACACTCCAGGGAATTGGTGTACGGAGTTTCTTTTCTTGTTTGTAAATGATTAAAGAACACAATATCGAAGCAAGTTGTGTCTACAGATCACGATAATCTGATAAAAAAAATCGTTATATTTACGTACCGACGCAAATAGTAAAAAAACATTTTATCATCATCATAAAAGGTAAACAATCCATTTCCTTAGAGAAAGTTATCTCTTATTATATCAGATGTGTGTGAAATAAACATCGCACCCCAATCCCCTCCCATCATGTCCCCCTGTGACATCATCGCCTCCATCATGTACCCTTGTGACCTCATCACTTCCATCAGGTCCCCCTGTGACATCAACGCCTCCATCATGTCCACATGTGACCTCATCACTTCTATCATGCCCCCGTGACCTCATCACCTCTATCAGGTCACACTGTGTCCTCATCGCCTCCATCAGGTCCCTTAGCGTCCTCGTCACCTCCATCAGGTTCCTTAGCATCCTCATCACCTTCATCATGTCCGCCTGTGACCTCATCACTTCCATCAGGTCCCTTAGTGTCCTCATCGCTTCCATCAAGTCCCTTAGTGTCCTCATCGCCTCCATCAGGTTCCTTAGTGTCCTCATCGCCTCCATCAGGTCCCTTAGTGTCCTCATCACCTCCATCATGTCCGCCTGTGACCTCATAACTTCCATCAGGTCCCTTAGTGTCCTCCTCGCCTCCATCAGGTCCCTTAGTGTCCTCATCGCCTCCATCAGGTCCCTTAGTGTCCTCATCGCCTCCATCAGGTCCCTTAGTGTCCTCATCACCTCCATCAGGTTACTTAGTGTCCTCATCGCCTCCATCAGGTCACTTAGTGTCCTCATTGCCTCCATCAGGTCCCTTAGCATCCTCATCGCCTCCATCAGGTCCCTTAGTGTCCTCATCGCCTCCATCAGGTCCCTTAGCGTCCTCATCGCCTCCATCAGGTCCCTTAGTGTCCTCATCACCTTCATCAGGTCCCTTAGTGTCCTCATAGCCTCCATCATGTCCACTTGTGACCTCATCACTTCCATCAGGTGCCTTAGTGTCCTCATCGGCTCTATCAGGTCCTTGAGCGTCCTCATCGCCTCCATCAGGTTCCTTAGTGTCCTCATCGCCTCCATCAGGTCCCTTAGTGTCCTCATCACCTCCATCATGTCCGCCTGTGACCTCATCACTTCCATCAGATCCCTTAGTGTCCTCATCGCTTCCATCAAGTCCCTTAGTGTCCTCATCGCCTCCATCAGGTTCCTTAGTGTCCTCATCGCCTCCATCAGGTCCCTTAGTGTCCTCATCACCTCCATCATGTCCGCCTGTGACCTCATAACTTCCATCAGGTCCCTTAGTGTCCTCATCGCCTCCATCAGGTCCCTTAGTGTTCTCATCGCCTCCATCAGGTCCCTTAGTGTCCTCATTGCCTCCATCAGGTCCCTTAGTGTCCTCATCGCCTCCATCAGGTCCCTTAGTGTCCTCATCACCTCCATCATGTCCGCCTGTGACCTCATCACTTCCATCAGGTCCCTTAGTGTCCTCATCGCCTCTATCAGGTCCCTTAGTGTCCTCATCACCTCTATCAGGTCCCTTAGTGTCCTCATCGCCTCCATCAGGTCCCTTAGTGTCCTAATCGCCTCCATCAGGTCCCTTAGTGTCCTCATTGCCTCCATCAAGTCCCTTAGTGTCCTCATCACCTCCATCATGTCCGCCTGTGACCTCATCACTTCCATCAGGTCCCTTAGTGTCCTCATCGCTTCCATCAGGTCCCTTAGTGTTCTCATCGCCTCCATCAGGTCCCTTAGTGTCCTCATTGCCTCCATCAGGTCCCTTAGTGTCCTCATCGCCTCCATCAGGTCCCTTAGTGTCCTCATCACCTCCATCATGTCCGCCTGTGACCTCATCACTTCCATCAGGTCCCTTAGTGTCCTCATCGCCTCTATCAGGTCCCTTAGTGTCCTCATCGCCTCTATCAGGTCCCTTAGTGTCCTCATCGCCTCTATCAGGTCCCTTAGTGTCCTCATCGCCTCTATCAGGTCCCTTAGTGTCCTCATCACCTCCATCAGGTCCCTTAGTGTCCTCATCACCTCCATCATCTCCGCCTGTGACCTCATCACTTCCATCAGGTCCCTTAGTGTCCCCATCACCTCCATCAGGTCCCTTAGTGTCCTCATTGCCTCCATCAGGTCCCTTAGTGTCCTCATTGCCTCCATCAGCTCCCTTAGTGTCCTCATCACCTCCATCGGGTCACACTGTGTCCTCATCGCCTCCATCAGGTCACACTGTGTCCTCATCGCCTCCATCAGGTCCCTTAGTGACCTCATCACTTCCATCAGGTCCATTAGTGTCCTCATCACCTCCATCAGTTCCCTCCATGACCTCATAGCCTCCAAGACAGTCAGTGGATCAGTCATGTTACACAGCTCCTCAATGTGTCTCATCTTCCTGGACAGTTCGTCCTTCTTTACTTCCAGCTTCTTAATCAGAGTATAACATACTATGTTACTATTTATGTTAGGCTGAAAAACGACATATGCACATTCAATTCAGCTGATTACCCCCCAGTGTTGATACAGAGGAAGGCAAAGAAAACAAATCATGAGGTAGAAGCCAATTGTCCCTATTTAAGGGGAAAAAGTCACTTCCTGACTCCAAGCTGGCAATCAGAATAATCCCTGGATCAGCGACCCTTCCATAGTATCAGTGATATAACATGTAATATTGTATCACTCAGGAAAGTTGTCCCGGTTCCTCACATTCACCATCACCACATTCTCAGGCAGAGGATTCTTTAGTCTCACTGCTCTTACAGTAAAGATCCCCCCTTTATGTTGGTGTAGAAACATTGTTTCTGTAAACATAGAGAATGCCCCTCAGTATGCCATGTGTGGTCCGAACAGTGACTTGTAAAGAGGAAGAGCAATGTTCTTGCCTCGTGCCCTGTGAGAGAAGCCATAATGCTTACCCATACGTCATCCGCTTTTGGCCTCAAACGCATGAGCAGATTTGATTTGTGGTACCTGCGCAGGAGATCCGCAAATCAAGCCGCCCCTAGGGAGACATGGGCACCCCCAGAGCAGCTAAAAGCATGTGGATGTGTTTTTTGTTTTTTTTTGTTTTTTTTCCTGGTATGCATGTTGCACCCGGGGGAAGTGCACTGAGCTCCCGCCCCCTCCCTACCCACAATGGGAGGGGCGGGTTGGAGCTAAGCCATGCCCCGCCTCACCCCCTCCCATTGCAAATAGTGGTGAGGGGAGGAGAGTGGGTGGGAGCTCAGTGCACTGCCCAACCCCCCAGCCCATCCCGCCTCCTCCCCCTGCCGAGAGGGACAGCGTATATCGGTCGGGCGTGAAAACCCAACCACTATATGGACATGTGAATAAGCTTTAAAACCTATAAATATCACTGCCTGTTCTCAGAATAAAGTAGAGGTTGTCTTGATGACAAGTTCTGTGTGGCCGGCCGATAATTGTGTGAGTGGCTCATAACTCAACACTTTTTGAATTCGAAAAGCAAGAATATACCTCGAGCGCTGCTATACGGTAATACGCCCCTAGACCTCCTTTAATGCCCCCATGATGCTATGTGCCTTGGCAGCAGCTGCCTAACACTGGTTGCCTCAGTTAAGCTTCCAGTTGTAACCCCCCAGTCCTTCTCCATGTTGGGGTCCCCAGTGGTTTCCCATGTAGTGTGTAATGGTGACATGTATCTCCTGCCCCCCGTGTGCAGAACCTCACATGTATCAGTGTTACCCTTCAGCTACCACTTTTCTGCAATGGGGTTTTCTTTTTTTTTTAGGTCCATTGAACATATGGGCGATATCGCCCATAAATCGGCCATACCACCAGAGAACAATCAATGTGGTGATAGAAAAACCGCACATCTATGTTGACCCATTTAAATCTCGCAATGCTGAAAACTCGCACGATAAAAACACCCATAAGGCGATAAATATATTGTTAATGGTATTTCATTATGCAAAATCTCACCCCTCCGCGTTCTTCCAGCTCGCCCTTCACTGTGTGTTCCTTCGGGGGCTCCGGTCGTGCGGTTTACCCTGGCAGGATCCTCACAGACGTCTCCCCGTTGTGCTTCCTGTCAACAGGATGAGAAGGTCCTGTTATTACTGCTGCGCTCGGCGCTGGGAGACACTTCTCGGACATTGACATCCCGGGTGGGTCAGAACTTTAATATCACACTTGATTTCCCATCAGAGGATCTTCTCCCTTTGTGTCTGTGTGCCAACAAACATGAATGCCTGGTCTTTGTCTCTTCTGTTTCTCTGGTCACATAAGGTCAATAAACAAACGGTGGGAAGCGCCGATCCCATATTCTATCCCACAATCTTTCAAAGAGCCTCTTCTGCTGTCCAACCGAACAATTGCACTGAGCAGGGGGAGCTTTCAATAATATTGAGAAACATTGCACTCAATGTCAAGCAGCAGCTGCCAAAGCAAACATATTTTTAGGGTGTATAAAAAAAAGATAAAACTCATGCAGACATCTATATAGGAGGGTTCTTTTCTGTCAGAGTAGTCAAACTTTGGAATGACTACTCTGACAGTAAAGACTGGGGGGCAACTACCCAAACCTACTTGCTCGCTAAATTACTAAACAAAACCTCCCAAGAAACTTCTTGCTGTTAAACGTGGGGCCACAGCTTTACTAAACCTTTCGTTTAACACATCTTAACTCTTTTTAACTCTTTCGAGAACTATAACTCTACCATGCTAACCTTCCACGAATCGCATCTAGCATGGAAGTCTTTACGCCTGTACCAGCTGTGACAACTTCCAAAGCACTTCACTGCTTTCGCCTATCTTTGACCGAAAACCATTCGATGACCATCAAGGGTGGGTGGGTATCTTCCGAATCCTCTTTCTTCCAGCTTCCACTCGCCGTCCTTTCTTCACTTCTTCTCCTTCACTACTACTCTCCTCCCCTTCCTCTCTTGGCTCCTCCCTCATCTCTTGGCTCCACCCTCCCCACCATGCTCGCTCCTTTAACATTCCTATTGCTATGGGCCCCCAGTCCCTTGCTGCATATAAGATACACTGACAACTTAGTGCATTAAGGGTTATCATAAAGAACGATGCTTAGGGAAATAACGGCCCTGTGGGGTAAAGAAGGATTCACTGCCCTCCTCCGACCTAAGTAACTGCAGCATGACACAACCATCTTAAAGGAGTTTCAGGGACTTGTATATTGATGATCAACATCAGATCAATTGAGGTCTGCCACCCAAGACCCCCCAATCTGAAGACACGGCTGTGCTAAGGAGAGGTCATCAATATCCAAGTCTAGGGAAACCCACCCAATGTCTCCTGCCCCCAGCCTGGTGACAGCTCTATGTATAGCAGCATAATCACACCGACACAGAGACGCCTGAGGCCTCTGCTCTACTTCCTCATCATGGGCGGTCATAGCTATATGATAACTGTGGAGTGGCCCGGGGCCCGGCCACCCGCTTGTAGGGATGCACTGACTGAGGGCAATTGCCAGGTCTGATGATCTTGTGTTTCAGCATCTTGTGGAGTTCTGAACTTTGATCCTCCTGGCTCCAAGATGCCACTATCATCACATCGGCACCACTGCAACACGAATGCTTAGCTCTGTTACTGTATGTATGCACCGAGTTTGTTTCTGGTGCTGTATTTATGTTAGCAGCTTGGTTCTGGTACAGTATTTATTTGCTGATCTGTTTTGTGTTAGGAATCTGATATCTTGCTACTTTTTTTCACAAGCAGGATGTCTATCAGTGCAATATACAGTATGTATATATATATATATATATATATATATATGACTCCCTATTAATGTACAGGCAGCAAGCGGGGTGGGCTGGCACTGCTCCATATGCCTCCGATTTCACATGTAGACTGAATAAAGGGGATGGTATCTCCAACCTGAGGTGAAGCGTAGTACAGGGCCGCATAGAACCTGCAATGCTACAAAGCCTTCTGCACAAATGTCCCAACGCCCTGTTCTTCACAAGATTGTCCTGTGCAATACATACATGTGTCTACATACATGCTCTAATAGACGGATGGGGGGTGACTGATGGGTTTCCCACTTATCACTTACTTGACACGTAGCTGTATCTGATATTACACCAATGGGGCCTCCACCCCCACATTCTCATGATCCAAGGAAGGGGATCTCAAAAGTAAAGCATGTATATTCTAGCACCATGTAATCAATTGCTGAGCGAAGAACTGCTTTTAAGGGGTTGTCCACCTTATCCTCTGGATTGGACATCATTAGTAGATCGGCAGGGATCTGCTACCCAGGACTAGCCCAGCATATGTGTCTACTGAGCTGATTTCTGTAAGAAGCAGACAGTGCCGTTCTTACTGTAGTGGCCAGGTTTGGTATTGAAGCAAAGTTCCCATTTTTCCCAATGCCTTCAGCACCAAATCTGACCTTCTGCAGTAAGGACTGAGCTGTCTGCTCCCTACAGAAATCAGCTCAGTCCCCACTGCACCAGCCCTGTGAGCAGCTGATCAGTAGGGTCTCCAGGCCACAGACACCTGACAATCTACCATAGATGATCTGACTTGAGCACAGGTCTTCAATAGCTTTGAGTATATTCACAGGAGGTGGAAGTGCCACAGAACATCCAAAGGGAATTCTGCAGTGGGAAATCTTTAGCAGTTTGCTAAGGACCCTCGCTCCCTGAAGACACTTCCCTGCTGGTCTACTGGCCTCCAGCATTGGTGTCTCAAGCCTGTATCTATAGGACTGAGCAGCCAGGAGGATGGAGAAGGCGAATAGAATGTGTTTGCATCCTGATTTCACAGCCTTTTTAAAATTACAAATCCCCCTCCCTGCAGAGGGTGCATCTTGTCTCCACCAGAACTATGGGTGCAGACACAGCCAGTGACAGTATCCACCCTGTTTACACCCAAGCTCCTGATTGGGCCTAACTCTCCAGCCACGGCAACCCGCCACCCTAGCCAATGTCCACGTACGTGGCCCCCGCATGGAGGATCCATGCGCCTTGCTGCCCATAGGGATGCATTAGCTTCCACACGGCAGCTAAAAGCATGCGAATGGGATTTCTTGCTCCATTTTCCTGTAGGTCTACCGTACAGACGGCTCTTACGGCTTCCATTGAAGCCTATGGAAGCTGTCCGTACCCACGGCACAGCCGACCTCCCCTAGATCTTTACCAGGGAACCCAGGTCTCCCCCCATTGTTTTGGTGGAGACAAGATGCACCAAGACCCCTGCAGATCAAAAAACACAACAATTAGAATGTGCTGCAGATTGTCACTCCCCCATTGAACTCAATGGGGAAAATATCCAAGAAATCCGCAATACGGGTTTATTTAAGCAGCATCTGGAGGAGATTTCAGTCAAATCCATCCATTTTCTTACTACCTTAATATGCTACATATTTCCTCCATGATATACTCCAACTCGTCCTGCTATAAACAAGCCTTCATGTTGCGTTGCTGGAAAAATTAAAACATTTTTTTGAAAGTGGGAAAGAAAAATTAATAATTAAAAAGCAAAAAGAGCCACAATGGAAAGGAGTTAATAAGGTCCAAAGTCCAACAATGATACAATGTGTTTCTGTAGTTCTCCTCCAGGACAGAAATGTATGTGACATTCTGTGTACAGCGCTGAGGAATACGTTGCCGCTAAACAAGCATCTCCTGCCTTCCCTCCAGCTGCCACAAGGCGGCACTGAACTATTATAAATACTCCTGCTCTGCTCCTTCTCCTGTAGGCAGCTGGGCGAGGAGGGAGATATTCCCTAACATAATTCATCCAGACAAGCCCATCTGGCTAGAACTGGCTTCTGGCATGATTCATGTGTAATGCCAGTTCTCTTGCATACGACCACTATAGAGCACCTATAGAAGTCTATAGGACCATACTGTACCTTTGTATATCTCCAGTAGTACACGGAGGGATCACTGTGGGTGGCAGGAACACCGACTCAGTAACAGGCTGGTCCATCTGTTTGGGTGATCACAGATTTCACAAGGTGGTAAACATCCTCCATACCCAACTTACCCCGTGCCCGCTGCAGCAGCTTTATCAGATGGCAGTGGGAGCCGATCTCATAGCCCTTTCCAGGATATCCCAAAAATGTTCAATGGGGTTACAGTCCCGTGAGTTTGGGGCCGAAGCAATGTGGAGAATTTAATCTTGTGTTCCTCCAACCATTTGTAGTGGCCCAGAACCCCATCCTGGTCCCCTCCATAAATGTCATACATGTTTGTCCTATGTGGATGCACTGTGCAAAGCTTGTCCTGTCATATCCAGTGTGTGTGTTGCACAGCTGCGACACTTGAGAGGTTAACTCCTGTAAAATCATTGCCTGCATGGAAATGTATTGTAGTAGACATGATGATTAGTTAGTGTAAAATGTCTATTGATTTGTAATAAACTAGAAGTATTACGCAGCTGTAGTGATTTAACTCTGTAGAGGCTAATGGCTGCATAATTTCATTATGGTAATTGCTGGACAATGACATGGTGAAAGATGTGTGTTTTATAACTTTAGCCTAATGTACAGCTCCACTGCAGCCTCTAAGAGTTAGACACATCCCTATACGGTGTGTTTTACTTGAATGCATTTTGGGTGTTCTCCTCCCCCCACCTCCAACTTCTCCAACAAAGAACTACTTTAACTGACCGCATGCTGGGAGGACAAAGTCCACACATACACTGGACTTGAGAGAAAGGTGGGGAGGGGGGCGGGGAATTCCATATGACCCAGCGAATAAGAATATGTATATGTTACTGATGTAATCTGTTAAACGCCCATAAAGGGCAGGTATTATGTGTTCCAATAAATTAGGGCTCTGGGATTGTAACTCCAGAGAGCTGGTTGAGATTCAAGGCTGTTAACTTGTGTCCGATTGGTTTCTTTCATTATGTGTGCACATTATACAATTAGAAAGCTACAGAATACCCTAAAACCTGCTGGAGAAAAATATAATCCAGTATAGTATCAGTCTGTCATGTCATGTGGTATGAGTTAAGGTATAAATAGGAGTGATTCAGAGTGAGAAAGGGGTCCATCTTCTGCAGGTCTTCCATCTTGTCTACCCCCTGAGACAGAGCTGTATGGAAGCACCTTCAGCTTCCTATTGGTGAAGATGGAGGAGAAGGAGAGATATCCTATAGCGACTGCATCTTGGATGTGAATGCGTGAGCCCTAAGCCTAAGAGAGACTTTGTAAATAAATACTTCTTCTGTCAAGACCCAGTGCAGAGGTACTAATTCGGACCCACAAGTTTTGCCTGCGCGGCCATCCAAAGTTAGGATCACCACACAGAAGTATGCTTCAAGTCACACCAACGCGTCTCTGGTACGGGCTGCAAGTCCTAGAAATAATTGATTACTGCCAGAGTGTTTGCGGAGTGACCCCAACGTCTTCCTCCTCTGGAGTGCTCCCAGTCCAGGAGCCGTGCCTACAGATAACGTAGACTGCAGGACCGGTGTCATCCTGTGTATCCTCCCTGAGCTCTCTTCTTACCTAAACTGTGAATAATTGTCGTGCCAAAGTTTATTCTAAGTAAAGTTTATACCGGGCCCAAACCATTCCTGGGGACCTGAGGTACTATACACGAGTCTCTGTGTTTATTCTCCACCGTGTGATTTATCGGTGTGTGGGAACGGTGGCGTTAGCCGTGACAACTACTACTACCCCCATCCTCCTGTTTATTGGCATTCCCTATCTTAGGGGTGTTGACGGTGGCCTGCAATCCTGCTCTGGCCTCGGTTACGTGTCATCACTCCAAAAAAAGAGCCTGGTAAGTGCCACAGTGACAAACCAACACTTAACCCTCCCAGCTCCCCACATCTGCCAAGTGTCTGGGGTACCCCTCTGGGGTGTTGCACATTCTCTAGTGATCCGAGCTCAATGACAAGGAGTGTTGCCCTGATGAAAGATGGCGCCGTGGTCAGGTAAAACTTCCTGAAAATACGGGAGCAGATGGTCAGCTAACAGGTCCCTCTAGTGTTCACCATTCAAGGACTGTGGTGTGATGACCAATGGTCCTACTCTCCCCACATCATGACACTACCACTACTGACTTGTTGAACCCCAACGGTGCACCCATGGTATACGGCTTCATATTTTTCACGCCGGATGTGGACCCAGCCATCTATATGGTTCAACGGGAAACAGGACTTGTGACTCCTGGCCACCTTCTGCCTTGTGCCCAAGATCCATTGACGTCTTTCCTGGGCATTGTTAGCAGGCTCATCAGGGGCACTGTTGCTGGTCTTCAGCTATTAAACGCCAGTTGACACAAGGTACGCCACATGGTCATTGTGGGAATTTGCCCAACCTCCCCACTGTTGTGCTGCTGGGTTAGTCGGTCCACTGTGGCAACTTGTTGCTGAGATAGCAGCCGTGTCATCTGACGTTCACCTCTAGGATCAACCACACGTGGCCTGCCGCTGTCTGATGTTCTATCGGATGTCTCTCCATGGTTCAACCACTCTTGATACTGCAGTTTGGAAACAGTCAGCAAGTAAGACTTTCAGAATACTGGCACCATACCTCCAGGCACCAACAATGTGCCTGCGGTCCAAGTCACCCAAGTCATCATGTTTACCCATGAATGCCTTCTGTTACCTGAGAGCAGACCGTGCCGTGGCCATCACATGATACTGAGTTACTGATCACAAGACGTCACACGCCGGCTGTGGTTAGACAACTGGAAGGTAAGTTATTCTCGGGGTGCACAAGATGGAAGACCTGACCCATGTACTGGCCCTCTCTCAGTTCATCCTTGTCTGCCTTTGGTTTAGTTTTGGCATTGTTCTGGTGTAAGAGGGCTAAAGTCTTGTTGTCAACTGCCACGTTTTTTACTGCTTTATATCTTGTATCCTCAGCTGTTGGGGGGCAAATATGGGGGATGCACAGTGGAAGTCTCACGAGAGGTGGGGCTTAAATAGAGAAGCAAGATTCAAGCTGTAGTGTTTTCGTGGCTGGTGTACATTGCCCTGGGGCGGGTGAGGGGCTTACTGAGTAGGCCATGGATACTTAGAGACTCTCGTGCCGGACTATTGTGACCGAAGCATCCCCTGAAGGGGACTGCCTAAGAAGTTGCAGTGCCTACAAAGAGAGGATTCCCCAAGGTTTGCACACCAAGAACCACCCCTTGCATCCCCAATACCAAGGTTTCCAATTTTTGTCACACGAAAAAAATGTGGGCTGTGTTGGGGTCCGGGCCACAAGTCTCTAGAGGCATCGAATACAAACCACGTGATAGGCATTGTCAAAATACTGTAAATTACCACAATACTAAGTATTGGCTTGCGTGGATATTTGAAGCCGACGGTAATCTCTTCCCCAAGGACAAATTACTCCGACAATAACGACCCAATTGGAAACGTTCGACCTTCCATTCTGGAAACTCTTGGCAAAGCTGCACTATCACTTTGCCCATGGCCGGCTTCACATCCAACCACAGTCGATGACAAACATCGCAAGGATACCAAGTTCATTATTGCAGAGCATTGTGTTAAAATGTCGCCGATCAGTAAATCCTACTGTGATCTGATAACTGCTGCGGAGCCTCTTCATCATCACCGGGGTGATTAGTACCCACACCCATGACTTCCAGATTATCTTCCAGCTCTGGCGCCCCAACTGGGGCCCTAGATGTGCTCATCTGGGGCTCCGGGAACACGGACTCCCCCCCCCCCCCCCCCCCCCCCCCCAACGCTGGGCAGCCCTAACTGTGAATGCTTCCGATGAGCCTTCTGATGTTTGGCGTCACTGATGTTAGACTTTTTGTAATCCTCATGGGCCGCTCGATGCTCTTAAATGTGTTTTCAAACATGTTGAAGCCATTTATTACCCACATGTCGCGGCCATTTGCGAAAGAAAGAAGTTACGTGCACTTCTTCGCACCACAATTTTTCTCAAATATTTTGTTTTTTGTTTTTCCCCACGGGATCCTTGTAAAACTCACTGAGGCAAATCAAAGGACGGCTCAGACTAGGTGCGAGACCGCCAGAGCTGCACTTAATAGTGCCCCCATTAGTGGCTCCAATAGTAGTAATGGCCCCCACAGTAGTAAGTAACCTCCATACTGTAAGCCCTGGCCAGATAATAAGTACTGGCACCGACTTCCAGGACAGATCACCAGCCGGGTGGGTAGTGGCAAACCTACCAGTACCAGCGAGCTCGACCTAAGAGACAGCATTACTTGGTCAATAGTTTCATGGCAAAGAGGGTGGCTGGCAGGGATTTCTTTTTCAAGGAGTCTATGCAGGGCCCATTTGTCAAGCCAAAGATGCCATGCAGTGTGGCTGCCCGCAGATGCCAAAGTGGAAGTGAGCAGCAACCGCTATACGGTCAACCCCTTGTGCCGATCTCAGAGACCTGGTATTCCCTTCCTGACAACCCTGGGTCCCACATTGGCATCACAATATGGTTAGAAACAGATGTCAAGGTGGATTCCCTTCAAACGATTCGTGGGTGGGTAGGGGATAACTGTGGTGGGAGCAGAATGTGTAGCTGCCCCTGGGCCCTGGAACCTCAGGAGGCCGATCAGGTCCCTTTTGAGAAAACCGGTACTATAAATGAAGCATTATTGTTAAGGGGGCCAGTAGTCAGACCCCCAACAATCCGATTTGGAGGAACTATTAGTCACAGAAAATGTGTTTGAAAACTACTTGTGTGGGTTATCGTCATATGAGGATCTTTTTTCTATGGGATAACTTCAACTGTTTGGGCCAACAGACACACACACATAATGCTGAATATGTTTGCAATTTATGGCCATTCACTTGTATAATCCTGACGGTTGACAAGAAGCAACATCACCTCCTGTGCTAAAAGAGAAGCTAAAAATGGACAATCACCAAGCTCATTGTCCATCTCTATAGAACAGTTGAGTTTAAAAAAAATGTTGGGGGGTTGTCCTCTATACGACCTGGACTTTTTGGAAGTCAGTGGTTGTAGAAGATCACAGACGTCATGAATATCAGGGAAAGAGCTGCTTGCTCAGCTATTTCTGTAACTCCCATAGACTTCAAGTAAGCAGTCACTTCTCCATTGAAATCTATGTAAACTTTTTATATGATAAACAGGGGTCATCTGTTCTCCGGAGGGTCCTTGTGGTGAGGCCACACTCCGTGTACACTAAGGCAAGCCCTTTGCATCCCCTCACAGTAATAATACCCGCTATTGACCCCTTGGTATTGCAGCGTCCGAGGAGCGGGCCACGGCCTAGGAGACAGCGGGGTAGAGTCTGGGCCTTGTCACGGGGCTCTACCGTCTCCCACCCGGAGGGTAACCGGTGACACGTCCAAGGGCCGAGGGCAGGCTAATAGATGGGGAACCCAAATACTGGATTAACTTTAGTCCTGTTTTGTGTCTTGTGATGCCACTGTTTCTCCCACAGCGGGAGATTCCTGGGTGCTGGAGTAAATCTTCTCCCGTGTAGCGTCTGTGGGGGAATTCCAAGTTGGCAGAGTAAATTGGTTAAGACGTGGCCTTCGGAGACAGACGGGCGACTGGTAGCTTTACTGCAACATTGGTTACAAGCTTCTCTTTAGTAAATAACAATTAAGCAACGGCCTAAGAAGAGGTGTGAGAGGAGGACTCGCGGGATCTGGAGAAGCCACAGTCCTAGTTATCTGCAGGTCCCGGCCCGGAACCACTCCTTCCTCTCACAGCCTGTACCGCCCCACAGAGGAAACATGAGGGGATGCCAGGCCCCCAGACATCAGGCCATTCCCCCAGCCTCCTCCATTCTGTGGGTTGAAGGTACCCACCAACAGCCGTAAACACCTTTGTGGAGGACCAAGAAATAATAAACAGTCACATGACAGACAGAAGATACATTGTCCAGACACTTAACCCATTCAGTGCTGCAGAGTAGGCAATATACTTCAATAATAATAATAATCTTTATTTGTATAACGCCAACTTATTCCGCAGCGCTTTCAAGCATGGATAAATGCAAAACAATACAACAATTACAATATGAGGTACATTGGGTTAGACACAAATGGGTTGGGGGTGGTACAGGAGGTGCAAGGGGTGGGGAACACAGGCAGTAGGAAATTTCATGTGCAGATCAGATTTGGTATGCTTCCCTGAAGAGGTGCGTTTTTAAGGCACGTCTGAAATTTCGTGCATCGGGAATTGTCCGGATGCCTTGGGGTAGAGCGTTCCAGAGGATGGATGCTGCTCTGGTGAAGTCCTGGAGGCGAGCATGTGAGGTTCGTATTACAGGGGTGTTAAAGGAGTTGTCTCGCGCCGAAACGGGTTTTTCTTTTTTTGCATAGGCCCCCCGTTCGGTGCAGGACAAACCCAAGGGATGTGTTAAAATTTAAAAAAAAACTATTACTTACCCGAATCCCCGCTCTGCGACTTCTTCCTTCTTCCTACTTCTTCCTTCTCCAAGATGGCCACCGGGATCTTCACCCACGATGCACCGCGGGTCTTCTCCCATGGTGCACCGTGGGCTCTGTGTGGTCCATTGCCGATTCCAGCCTCCTGATTGGCTGGAATCAGCACACGTGATGGGGCGGAGCTACGCGATGACGCGTAGAAGGGGGCGGAGCCAGAACGCCGCTCGTGCCCGGACCGACCAGAAGGAGAAGACCCTTCTGCGCAAGCGCGTCTAAAAAAGCAAGAAGACCCCAAAATTAGACGGAGCCATGGAGACGGGGAAGCCAGCAATGGAGCAGGTAAGTGAATAACTTCTGTATGGCTCATATTTAATGCACGATGTATATTACAAAGTGCATTAATATGGCCATACAGAAGTGCTGAACCCCACTTGCTTTCGCCAGACAACCCCTTTAAGTCTGAGTGTGTTAGCCGATCGGAGTGAGGGGGCTGGGTGGTGTACTGACAGTAGGGAGGCGATGTATGCTGGTGCAGCGCCATGGAGAGCTTTGTGAGTGAGGTAGAGGAGTTTAAATTTAGTTCTGCAGTGGATGGGCAGCCAATGCAGCAACTGGCATAATGCAGAGGCGTCTGAGTAACGGCTGGATAGAAAAATGAGCCTAGTTGCTGCATTTAGTATGGATTGGAGTGGAGTGAGTCTAGTGCCGGGGAGGCCAGTGAGTAGCGAGTTGCAGTAGTCAAGTCGGGAGTGGATGAGGGCAACCACGAGCGTCTTTAGCGTGTCCGTGGTTAGGAACGGACGTATTATAGCAATATTTCTGAGGTGCATGTGGCATGTTTGGGCAAGAGATTTTATATGGGGGGTAAAGGAGAGGTCAGAGTCCAGTGGGACCCCAAGACATCGGGCATGCCGTCACTTCACTCACACAACACAAATAACACTGACAATGGAATATTGAGAAGGCGCCCCATAGTACTGGGCCACTATATCAGTAATAGTATATCTCAAAATAAGTCAGTTACCAGCTCTACAAAGTGACATTGATAACAGTGCAGTTACCTCCAGTGATCACAGGTGGCGTCCTCTCTGATTGCTGTAGTTTTCTCTCCCTTTTCTTCTCTATTCGCACCCGGAGCATCTCAATGACTTCTCCCGGCCACAACTTGTCTATGCAGAATTTGCATAAGGGCTCCTGCCCACTTGCGTTTTTTTCAAGCGTTATAGCTTGCCTTTTTTTCATGCCATATTGCTGCTTTTTTTCACGCGATTGTCAATGGGACTTTCCAATGTTAAAAACGCACCAACTTGCAAAGCGTTTTTAACATTAGAAAGTCCCATTGACAATCACGTGAAAAAAGCAGCAATATAGCATGAAAAAAACGCAAGTGTGCAGGAGCCCATATAGCATGAAAAAAAGGCAAGCTCTAATGCGTAAAAAAAAACGCAAGTGGGTTGGAGCCCTAAGGCCTCATGTCCGCAGCGGATTTTAACTCTTCTCCTGCCCGCGGATCCGCATCCCATAGCATTGACCACCCGCGGGTAGATAAATACCCGCGGATGGTCAGTAAAAGTGATTTTTTTTTAAAATGGAGCATGAAAAAATCTGGACCATGCTCCATTTTCGTGCGGGTCTCCCTGCGGGGACGGCTCCCGCGGGCTTCTATTGAAGCCTATGGAAGCCGTCCGGATCCGCGGGAGACCAAAATCGGAATTTACTCACCTGCTCCGGATCTTCCCTTCGCCGCGGCTTCATCTTCTCTCCGTCGTGGCCGGATCTTTTTTCTTCGGGCCGGCGCATGCGCGGGGCACGCAACCGACGTGCCCTGCGCATCCGCCGGGCCGAAGAAAGAAGATCCGGCCGCGACGGAAAGAAGATGAAGCCGTGGCGAAGGGAAGATCCGGAGCGGGCAAGAGGTGAGTTAATTCTTATTTTTATGCCTCATGTCCACGGGGCAGGAGGGACCCGCTACGGTTTCTCCATGGAGAATCCGTAGCGGGCCTGATTTTCCCCGTGAACATGAGGCCTAAGGGAGATGGAACAATCCCTCCCTCCGCAGTGCCACCTTTTGGAAGGCAGCAGTCCTGCAAGGCAATGCTAGACTCTTTATACAAGACTTGTAACAATGACTAGGAATTAAAAGCCAAGTCAGAATCCATCCACAGACAGCTGTTTCGGGGTGTTTGCCCCCATCAGGGTGTAGTAGGTTTCTCAATATAGGAGGTTCTGGACGTCTTGAGTGTTACAATATCCCATGTTACAGGCTGGACTGTATGGACAGATGTCTTTTGTCAGCCTTACATACTATGTTACCATATCATCCAGGTGGAAGATGTACCTTCAAAAGGATCAAATAAAACTGCCTCAGGATTTACATGTTTCAGTGATTTTTGGCATAAAGCGTTGTTGTTGCGCCCCGGGTCTTCTGAGGATGGCGCTCTCTATCACTCCTCCCATAATATATTCCATTTCAGCTCATATAAGATGCAGCTCGTGTTCCGACAGGCTCCACTAATCACTGATGTACAATAACTCGCTGTCCGGGGTTCACATATATACCGCTGCCTATGAAAGAATGGAACACTGGCACGACGCTTCGCTGTGTGCGCCCGCAGAGGCAGAGCTCACCACTTTAAGAAGCATTTGAGGGGGACTTTGGGGTCTTTATGCCAACAGAGCGCCCCCATTAACACACCTGATCTCACACAACTAATACACGAGTGATTCTTCTGCGGCTCGCTCTGTCTGTGCATGTTCCTCTGAATGCATACCCGTTGTTTCCAATGGGGCAGGAGAACACATTGCGCGGCGTGTGATGCGCCCGTGAGTGCGATGCGAGGTTTCTTGTTGAAAACAATGATAAACCCTTACCGATCCCTTCTTTAAAAACGTCTCCAATCACTTCAGGTAAAGCAGCGATCCTCCGGCGCAGGAAGTGTTATTCATGACTTTCAATGGGAAATCTGGCATGGCACTCGCGGGCGCATCCCACGCCACACAATGTGTTCTCCTGCCCCATTGGAAACAACGGGCAATGCGTTCCGAGGAACACAAACAGAAAGGACATGGCTCGTGTATATGACGCTGTTCAGAAGAATGGGCTTCATGTTCGTGCGAGATCTGTGTGTCTTGCAATGCACAAATCTCGCATGATTTTCTTGGCCACACACGGCCACAATTGTGCACCAAAGGCCCAATCGCATGAAATCGCACACTGAAATACATGATTGCACACAGAAAAATGAGACCACCTGGGACTAAGCCGGCTGGATCGCCTACCCAAACATGGTGCTGCCAGGACCGCGCCGATGTGAGTGGTCCCAACAGTGCCAAAAAGTACAGTAAAAGGCGCTGATACTGCATACACGTCACGGTATTGTGAGCATATATGCGCCAACGCCCGTGTGCGGCCGCCCTTAGGCTACAGCAAACCTGACAAAGGATAAATTACGTTCAAATCACGACCTGACTTTGTATTCGATCCTTCTTTATGCACTAAAAGGTCCCAAGTGAAGCGGCCTCCGTCACATCAACACACAGCGCTGCGAAAATACCGGACCACCGGGACATGCCGGAGCTAGGCCGCGCTGAACAGACCATTGACTATAATGGGTTCTGTCCAGCTTCTGGCATTCCGACCAGTAAGATATTTGGTCCAGGATCTTGTGATGGGTGTGAATAGATGCTAGCTGCGCCAGGATCGGCCTCGCCATGTCTGTGCAAAGAAAAAAGAGGACATAACCAAAAAATCTGCAAAAGAGCTTACGTTGTATGTGAACGGCGTTGGGGAAACATCATAGGTGGGCTCCATGCCCTCCAGGGAGCCACCGCAATGGAGAATGAGCTATAAGTGTCGGGCTGCACCCCCCATAGAGCAGCTAGGAGATCCCAGCTATAATTGGACAAAGGCCTGTACAATGCCCGCTACACGGAAGAAAATGATGTACAGAGAAGAAAGAGAGGGAGAGTCTCGCCACGCACAGGACTTGGCCCCAGAAGCAGATGACGGGTCTGAATGAGAACCAGGACCAAGCGTCAAGATGCGGGAGACCGGTCTCCAACAGTTTAGTGTGCACATCAGGGACACTGACGTATAGACGAATGTGGACTCGGGGGAGTATCTCCCTAGAGGGGCTGTAGTAGAACTGTTATGGTTTACGGAGTTAATAAGTGATGTTATGTGTATGTAGTGGCCCCCTCCATAATGTCATACATGCAATGTCTTATGTAGATGCTCTGTGCAAAATGTCTTGTCATTCTGTTAGGTGTATTGCACAGCTGCAGCGTGTGAGGGGTTAATGTCTGCATAGTGAGAGCTGACTGTCTGTAAATGTATCGATTCTATCCTGTCACATGGTATGAGAGAGGTATAAATGTGAGTGCTTGAGAGCGGGAAAAGAGTTGAGTTCCATCACGGATGGTAAAGCACAGAGGTACATGGGGGCACCTTCAGCCCTCATGTGTTGAAGATGGAAGAGGAGGAAAGGTTTCCCGAACGCAAGGATCAGCATGATCAGTAAGTGAGCTTCCAGAGAGAGAGCGTGAGCCAGTCCGAAGTCTTCTTATACAAGGCCCAGTGCAGAGGTACTCTTCTTCTCAATTGTCACACCCTTGAGTGTCCTGAAGTCTGGGCCCGCTCGGTGGAGTCACTCGTTTGCAGGTCTGTCTGTACCGCGTTTCCCCGAAAAAAAGACACTTTCTTATATTTTTTTTGCCCCAAAAAGGGCACAGTGTCTTATTTTCAGGGGGGGGGGGGCTTTTACTTACCTGGTCCGTGGCATCCTGATGGTATCCGGCAGCGGCGCGGCGTCCCCCTTGTCTCACAGATGCCTTCTGCTGGCAATGGGGCTTTGAATACCCCACCTCCAGCAAAGCGAGCGCTGTGATTGGCTAATTGAGCGCTGGCAGCCAATCACAGCCATTCAGGGATGTCTACCTCTGGATTCCGCAGCATACACCACTCATAGCACGCTATGGAAAATAATTTTTTTCCCGCCGACAAGCGAAAATCAATTGCGGTTTTCCGCTCGCAGGGGTATAAAAATTTGCAGCATGCTCTATTTTGAGGCGGATTCTGTGCAGACGGAAGCAGCCCTTCCTCAATCATCATTGCGGAAAGACTGCGGGATCCGCGTCATCGCCTAGCAACGGCACATCCACAGTATGGATAAAGAAGACTGCGGACAAGCAGCGGGGTCCTCGCCCGCGTGGAGGCAGCCTTAGTGGCGCCACTTATTTTGGGAGGATTTTCCAAAAGCCACGCCTTTATTTCCCACCAGCACCGCCCTTTCAGGGCGTGTGTTCTTGCAGGATGAACGGTGGGTTTTAGAAACGCTATCTTTTCTCCTTAGGGAGAGCAACTATAATATACACTAAGTGAGGAGACTCAAATGGCCATGCACGCTCCTCTGGGTAATATGCATCTCCCTTATTTGAATATTACCCAGAGGAGCGTGCGTAGCCATCTGAGTCTCCTCACTTAGTTTATAGTATAATTGCTCTCCCTAAGGAGGAAAGATAGCGTTTCTGACCCCCATCCCAGGCCTCTCACTAGCAAAGCCAGACCCCTACTGCACACTGATGAAGGGTAAAAACCCTGAAACAGCTGTCTGTACATGGAGTCTGGTTTTGCTTGTAATTCCCCGTCATTGTAACAAGGCTTGTATAAAAAGTCTGACTTTGGCTTGAAGGAATGCTGCCTTTGAATAGGTGGCGCTGTGGAGGATTTATTCCATCTCCCTTATCTGTGGGTTTTATTGGCACCATTTTTTGGTACAGATAATGGTTTGCAGAACTTTTGTACATTTTTTTGGGTTCAGCAGAGAGAAAAAAACACAACAATTTTGCCCGTGTTCCGTTTTTATTTTTATAGCGTTAACCCCGCAGCAAAACGCTGAGGTTTGGGGAGAGCGCCTCACACTTCGGCTTGCAGGAATGCTGCCTCCCAGTAGGTGGTGCTGTGGAGGTATTATTCCACACAGCATAAATGACATGTCAATTTTTTTCTGTAGGTCGCTACAATTAAGCTCGGTTCACACAGGGCAGATATGCCACGGAAATTCCGTCCGGAATTTCGCTACAGCAAATCTGACATGCGGCTGCAAATCCCAGGATTTGTGAAAAATTTTGTCCACACGGGGTAGGCCAATCCGTCGCGGCAAAGCCGGCAGAAGCTCACGCTGCGGTGTGCATTCCCCGGCCACAGCGTGTCATTTTTTTTCTTTTCAAGCCACTCCGAAACTCGCGGTGGCAAAACCACAAGATTCTCGCCAGGAATACGCCGTGTGACCCCAGCCGCAGGAGAATACACAATTATATAGACTTTTTTCTTTCAGGCGTTTCCACTTTTGTGCAAATAAAACCTTTTATTTTGGAAACGATTTTCTTTTGGAATCGCTGCATTCGCAGTCCTGTGACTTTCCATTTCCCCGTGGGCGGAGCGCTGTAGCGGCTTGGGTTTTTTTGCGCGATGAGCTGTGGTTTTATTTCTACCATTTTATGGTGTTTTTGATCACTTGTATTGCCTTTTTTTGGGAGGCGAAAAGAATCTATAGAATTTTCTGCACAGGACAAAAAGTGCGTTCAGTTTATTGTTCGGGTCATTATGGATCAAACGTGCGTTGTTTGTTTTTGTTTTTTTAAACAAAGAGGGGAAAGTGCACAAAAAGGCTTGTTTTCTGCCTCTGCGGGGGACGCCATGATTGCACTAATAATACATTGCAGTACTTCTGTACTGCAATGCATTATTGCTAATCATGGCGACCCGGAGTGCTTTCTATGGAGGTCTGCTGGCCCCACCTCTGTGAACCCCTTAATATTGATTGTGGCATGGAAGGGGTTAAACATGGGGCCCAGTGCTCTTAACAGCTGTAAATGTGCACCCATTCGGAGAACTGCTTCCAGCCATGGCGTACATTTACATACTGGAGTAGGAAGGGGTTAAGTAACTCGCTCGCTCCTAGGGCTTGCAGCAAGGAGTGCAGTGTACCCGTCCAGATCCGTCTATGATGGAAGATGAGCCCCTGCTGTATAATCCACCGCACCCCTCCCTGATCCTGGAGCGCCTCTCCCTCCTGCACAAAGCCCAACCCTAAACCATAGGGACACTGAGCACCCGCCCCTCATCTGAGGAGTCCCAGGCTGGGAGGTGTGCTAGTCAGTGACTAAGTGTGCTGCGCTGTGCAGGTGGCCTGAGGAACCCTGAAGCACAGATCCAGAATGGCGCTGCTCGCCCCCTCCAGCGCCGAGCAGGGCTACATCAAAACCGTCCTGAGCAACGACCACTTCATGGACCTGGACAGCTCCAGCCTGGCGCTACCATCGGAGGACAAGCTGGCAATCAGCCGCCAAGACCTGGAGAAAGCCCTGCGGATCCAGCACCAGGTGCAGCTGACCATGGCGAGGAAGACCACCAAGAAGAGCCTGGCTAACGGTGAGTTACCCGCCTTACAGGCGCACCTACTGATTCTGGTCGTACCCACCTGTGCCCGGCTTAAAGCTGGCCTTATATGGATAGTAAAACAAGAAGACGACATTAAGGTCAGGTGGAGGCACAGAAAGCCGCACACCTTAGGGGATTCTCACATGTGACGGCATTACGCCGCAGCCAAGACCGCAGGTCTAATTATGGATGTTGATGCAATATTGCCGGCAGGTTTCCCGTTATTTTCAATTGTGCATCAGGATTTTGGTGCGGGATTTACTGCGTTGTGCGACCCGTTCCGTCCGTGAGCGGCCCCGTAGACTTGTGGCGCACAGACGTATTTGCGCGTGCCACATGCAGTCGATAGAAGCCACTGATTTCAGTGGGTTTACACACGCGGGCAGGTTCTATTCTCTTGCACATTTGCGCACAAAAATAACTTGTATTGAGCGAATGAAGGTAACTGTCTGCTGCAGCGACCGGAGGCGCCGGCAGTAAAAATAACAGTAAAACACGCACTTCTGTACGCAAATACGCTACGCCCGTTGGGCACATGCGTGGCATGGATGTGCTCGTGCCCGCATGACACCGCCTTATAGTTGCCGATTTTGCATTGGACCCAAAACCTGCAGTCTTCTCCTCCGGTTGTTTCTCATGTATTCGCTGTGAGCAGCGCTGATTGTGAAGCCTCCACCTCAGCGTCTGTCTTCCCCTATAAAGCATGTTGGGATGTCGCTGGCAGTGACTGTTGCAACCAGAGAGAGAGTCTCTAACTATGAAGGCGCTCGGACAGCTGATGGGGACCGTAGAAGGACTGAAGCGTCAAACATTGTACCTCTGACTACCAGCAGATTATAGCCAGTAAGCTATAATCTCTTCACCTAAGAGAAAATCCCCTGGAAACTGTCAGCAAGTAGGCAAGCACTTCTTCTGGGAGAGTTACTATCCCAGGGTGGTTGTGACATAAACATCCAGACGCACCGCTGAACGTCTGATACCTGCGCTGGGCGTTGGTCTGCGCTGCAGGAGGGTTAGTAAAGAGTTAACAAGCTGGTAGGGCTCAGAATCTGCTCTTAGGTGGAAATGGCGCCTTCAAAGCACTAGACAGGCACACATAACAAGAAGAGCCAATGTGTCAAAAGCAACTTGCTGATTGTTTCCAGCTAGCCATACGGGTTTCCATTCCATAGACTAAAGCTATGGGCTTCTAGAGGCACACGACTCCTAATAACTCCACCCACAAAGCCGCCGCTCCTTATACTAGGACCACACCCATAAGTAGTCCTCTGTATATAGCAAGCGGCTGGTTTGCGATTGGACAGCTAGAGAACTAGGAGGAAGGCGAGTATGAGAGCGGCATCCCTGGACTCAGCGCCCCAACCCCTGTAAAGCCACAACAATACCAAATGTGGATTTTTATTTTTATGTTCCAAACATGTTTTTTCTATTTTTATTTTTTTATGCCCCCCATAGGGGACTTGAACCTGCACTCCTGTCATCACGCTGATAATACACTGCAATACTTCTGTGCTGCAATTCATAATTGTTTCTCATAGCAATCACAGGCCACAGGCCATGGTGGTCCTACACCACATTGTATGGACTGTCTGCAATTACATGGCAATATGGATTGTGGCACACAAGGGGTTATCAGCAGGGATCAGTGTTCTCACTAATCCCCGCTGTTACAACAGGAGGCAGATGTCATTCACAGCCGGCTGCTGCTGCAGATGGCTCGCGCTTAGCTTCTGCGCCTACATCATCCCTAGGACATAAATGTATGTCCATTCGTGGAAACTGCTTCCCAACTAAGACGTGCGTAGACCCCCTGAGACAGAAGGGGTTAAGGGGGGTTCCTTACAACCCCTTCCTGGTTGCTGCTGACCTGGACATGTGACTGCTGCAGCCAATCACTGGCTGTCATTTCTGTGGCAAGGGATTGGCTGCAGCTGTCACATGTCCAGGTCCGCAGCAATCAGCGGTAACCGTGGCGAGCCGAGAAAACGGACGATGTCATTTATACTGTTAAATCCCCCCAAATAACGGCAGAACTGAGGCGTTTTATCTTCCTGCCCTCCAAAAATGCTAATAAAAGTTCTACAATATTTTACACGTACCCAAAAATGGGACCAATAAAAACCGCAGCCAGTCGCGGGAAAAACAATCCGCATGCGGCCGGGGTGACGAAAAATCAAAAAGTTATGACTTTTGAAAAGTGGAGATCCCCCAAAATCCTTAGATCCAAAATAGGCCGCGTCACTAAGGGTTAAAGAGTCGGTCGGCCAGAATCCGTGCGCAGCGCAAAATTATGATGCCTCAAATAAACGGGCGTCGAGATAAGAACAGCAGATCTGTCAACAGCAACTTGCCGACAGTCTCCAGTTAGACATAAAGACTGTAAAGAGTTTTCTTAAAGCGCGTGACAAGTGATGGAAGTGATGAGGGACCTTTCACGCAGGGCGGAATATGGCGCACAACGCAACACGAGCCGCGGTACATTCTGCACCAAACGTTTGGCGCCCCCTATGGTCCCCAACTGAGCTTCAGGAATTAACCTGCCATTAGCTGGAGTGATCTAGGGCGGTGGGCATCTAGGGCGGTGGGCATTTAGGGCGGTGGGCATTTAGGGCGGTGAGCATTTAGGGCGGTGGGCATTTAGGGCGGTGCGTGTGACAGAAGCTTATTGTAATAAACGTATAATAATCAGTAACAAGTGAGCAAACACGGCCAATACCAGCAGGTTAAAGGCCGACTCTAGGAGTGGCGTCGATGTCCACAGGCTTTATTATATATCCTGGAGTCATCTTCTGATTCCCAAGAAGAGGAATAGAATGCCAGACTGTCAGTGTAGACTGACAAACACAAAAGCATAGGAAAGTGTAGTGAATTGCGGATCTGCAGAGGGTGATCTGTAGTGGGGGCAGCGGTGGTCACCCAGCTTTCCTAGGAGCGGATAGAACTAAGGAAGCGTTGGCGGGACATAGATGGATGTTTTGTCTCAACGCTGCTTTGCTAAAAAATGAATGGTCTTTAGAAACAGATGGGGGGCTGCGGGTGGGCTGCAGGAAGGGGGGGGCTGCAGGAAGGGGGGGGGCTGCACATTCCACAGATGAGTCTCACATTCCTTTCCTCAACTTCAGCATGAACTCTCGGACAGCACTGCTGCATCATACTGGGCTATGGGGGGTCTGAGGGGTCTCCATTATAATACCCTGTGACTGACAGCGCGATGGCTCAGTGGTTAGCACTGCCGCATCATACTGGGCTATAGGGGTTGGGGAGGGGGTTCTGAGGGGTCTCCACTATAATACCCTGTGACTGACAGCATGGTGGCTCAGTGGTTAGCACCGCTGCATCATACTGGGCTATGGGGGGTCTGAGGGGTCTCCACTATAATACCCTGTGACTGACAGCGCGATGGCTCAGTGGTTAGCACCACTGCATCATACTGGGCTATGGGGGGGTCTGAGGGGTCTCCACTATAATACCCTATGACTGACAGCATGGTGGCTCAGTGGTTAGCACCACTGCATCATACTGGGCTATGGGGGGTCTGAGGGGTCTCCACTATAATACCCTATGACTGACAGCATGATGGCTCAGTGGTTAGCACTGCTGCATCATACTGGGCTATGGGGGGTCTGAGAGGTCTCCACTATAATACCCTATGACTGACAGCACGGTGGCTCAGTGGTTAGCACTGCCGCATCATACTGGGCTATAGGGGTTGGGGAGGGGTTCTGAGGGGTCTCCACTATAATACCCTGTGACTGACAGCATGGTGGCTCAGTGGTTAGCACCGCTGCATCATACTGGGCTATGGGGGGTCTGAGGGGTCTCCACTATAATACCCTGTGACTGACAGCATGGTGGCTCAGTGGTTAGCACCGCTGCATCATACTGGGCTATGGGGGGGTCTGAGGGGTCTCCACTATAATACCCTGTGACTGACAGCACGGTGGCTCAGTGGTTAGCACTGCTGCATCATACTGGGCTATGGGGGGGGGGGTCTGAGGGGTCTCCACTATAATGCCCTATGACTGACAGCTCGGTGGCTCAGTGGTTAGCACGGCTAGTTTGCAGCGCCGCTCATTACTCTGGAATGGCCAGATTAGGGTTTACCAGATAAGGGGCTTCCAGTCCATCGCCTAAAATAAACAGCGCCACGCCTGCTTCTTGTCAGCTATTAGACCTGGTTGGTTAGACACACTATCTACAATCCATGAATGCCAGTGAACCAGCAGCACAGAGTATTTCAGGGGATGCTGTGGGGGTCCTATGTGAAGAGGAGGATGGAGAAAAGTTAAAATCACAACTTTACATAATGCAGCAGCACAGAGTATTTCAGGAGGAGGGGTCGTCTTGTGGGGGGCAGTTTGAGGATGACTCCGCTCGTGCCCCTCTGGGCTCCTTTACTGCCAGCACATTCCTACAGAATGGGAGAAGTGGCGGAGTAAGCAGTCATAGTGCGCCGTCTCCAGAGGCCTCCGAATCCACCCTGAATTGACTGGAATTAACACCGCACACCTCCTGCCTCATCAAACAGTCAGGCTGCTCTTATGTCTGCCCCCCATGCTTTACACTGCTGCTCTACCTGCTCAGATTGATGCTCGTATTCTGAGAGATTGTCCAGAAGGAGCAGTGAATGTCTTATCTGTCCCAGAATCTCCAACACGATGGATGAGGGTGTAAAAGGGCCCCATTCCCAGTAGCCTGTTGGGTAGCGCTTAGTCAGGTGACTACAGATGGCAGACTGGCAGCTAACCTGTCTTCATCTAAACCAGTGGTTTCACTGGTATGATGGCCACTAGTGAGCGGCCTCCACCCTGCTGCCTGGGGCTAGAGTTCACCCTGTCCAGAAATTATTTTTGCCACCCCCTTTCCCTGGCATAAGAAAGAAACCAGCTATGTTGCACTGATGGCCGGGCTGCCTGTGTGCTGTCTGTGCAGAAAGCAGCAGGATAACAGCAGAACCAAGCTCATAACACAAATACAGCACCAGAACCAAGCACATCACATAAGTACAGCAAGACCCAATCTAATTACATAGATGCAGTACGAGAACCAAGGTCCTACCATAAATGCATCACTAGAATCAAGCTCATTAGATAAAGCACCAGAACCAACCGTAGTACATGCATACAGCACCAGAACTAAGCAAAGTACATAAATGTAACACTAGAACCAAGATCATAACATACAGTGCCAGAACGAAACTCAATACATACAGCACTAGAACCAAGTTCAGAAAATAAACTCCTCACCAGAACCAAGCTCCGTACATAGATACAATAACAGAACTAAGCTTCTAACATAGATACAGCACCAGAACCAAGTTCATAACATAAATATAGCAGCAGAACTAAGCAATTGTGTTGCTGACAGTTGCACCTCTGAGCTTCAGAGGGTAGGAGGCAGAGCCAGGAGGAGCTCATGTAGCTCTACGAGACATTGCTGCATAGAAGATCATCATCTGGCTAGACGGACCTAAGGGGCGACTGCCCCAGCCTCCATCTACCTGGTGCCCCCCCCTATAAGCTGATGGTTTATGCCCTATACAACTGCGTGGGTCGTAGGTAGCTGACGCCGGCTATACCTATGGTCACGCATCCTCCAGTTTCCATAGGATCCCCCATCAATCCCATGTCCTTTAGCCCCGTAGACCCTCAGCCAAAGACCCCCAGTAGTCAGACATGGCACATATGTCCTACTGTTCCCTAATGAGATAAGCAGTATGATATGCGGCCGCTCATCTCCAAGTCCTTAGCAATAGCCTGCGCCTTCAGCTGAGGACTTCCTGCTGTCTTCAGGGGAGCGTCTTCTTGTGCTGACTTATCTTAATCAATGTCAAGAAGCCCAAATGACTCATAAGAGGCCGGCGCTGCCAGTGGATGCGCCGCCGCCGGTGTTTGCACTGTCTGATGACTCTGATCATGTCGGGTTGTTAGGTTACAATTCATCCATTCATCGGATCACAGAGACGAGGAAGCTTCCGAATTCCTATAAAAGGTGGAAGACAGAAGCCGCAGAGCAAGAGACAACCAGGAGTGCACTGCATAATCCGTGGCGCCATACTGGGCGACACTAACCCCATGGTGTTGGGAGAAGAATAGGCTGCAGGGGTCATTTATTAGTACCCCAATCTGTAATCAGGGGATTGGAGGACCATAAAGAGGCAATATGGCACCTGTGGGTGTGAAGGGGTATGTACTTGGGTAGCGGCCATGAAACTTAGCAGATCTGACCTTACGCCGGATGGTTCCTTGTGTTCCGCCCCCCTCCTATATGATGTGCCGTACCTTACAGTCTACAAAGTACCATGCCATAAAGTGCAGTACAGTAAGTAACCCTACTGCAATACCACCAAACAGTGTTGTCATACAGCTGCCTAAATAACACTGCTGCCAATGCTTCCACCACTACCATACACTGCAGAAATAACATACTGTATGGGGCTTAATTGGCAGTGTGACACAATGCCAAAATAAATACCACCAATCTGTGCTCAAATAATACTGGCACACAGTGACCAGATCAAACTTCCATACAGTTGCATAAATAACACGGCTATACAATTCTTTCATAACCATAAACTGCACAAATAATATATTGTACAGGGTCTCTGTAGCAGTGCAACACAATGCCTACACCAATATCGCCAGACAGTGCTCAAATAGTACCACCATGCACTAACTAGGTAACAACTCTGTGCATAATCTGATAGCACAAGTCACACACCCGTAAGGCTATCCTTGGTAAAGGCCCATTTACATGCAAAGATCTTCTTTAAAATGATTGCAAGATTGAAGGTTTTATCAATCTTTTTGCATAAAGTGTTAGTGGCCAGTAATGCCCATTAACACTTTATAATTTTCATTTGCATGTAAATGGGCCTCCAGGAGCTGTTTCCAGAGCTCAGCATGTGATCAATCACATGCCCAGCTGTGCGCACAGCTGCATTGTTTTTCACGAGGATTCCGGCAGAGTGCAATGTAATCTCCCACCTCCCGTGGCGCACACAGAATGCAGTCTGTTGGAAGATACTTTATTTCTCTGCAGCTGAACGATGGATTTTAAGTTCACCTTAAAGGGGTTGTCCCGCGCCGAAACGGGGTTTTTTTTTTTTCAACCCCCCCCCCCCCCCCCCCCGTTCGGCGCGAGACAACCCCGATGCAGGGAAGTAAAGAAAGCTTACCGGAGCGCTTACCTTAATCCCCGCGCTCCGGTGACTTCAATACTTACCGCTGAAGATGGCCGCCGGGATCCTCTGTCTCCGTGGACCGCAGCTCTTCTGTGCGGTCCATTGCCGATTCCAGCCTCCTGATTGGCTGGAATCGGCACGTGACGGGGCGGAGCTACACGGAGCCGCTCTCTGGCACGAGCGGCTCCATAGAAGACTGCAGAAGACCCGGACTGCGCAAGCGCGGCTAATTTGGCCATCGGAGGGCGAAAATTAGTCGGCTCCATGGGAACGAGGACGCTAGCAACGGAGCAGGTAAGTAAAAAACTTTTTATAACTTCTGTATGGCTCATAATTAATGCACAATGTATATTACAAAGTGCATTATTATGGCCATACAGAAGTGTATAGACCCACTTGCTGCCGCGGGACAACCCCTTTAAAGTTATCATGCAGACGATAAGGGCACTATGTTAGCGATTACCGCTTAGTTCCGGTCATTTGAACTAATTTTGAGCGATAATTGTTACATGTAAATGGGCCTTTACTGATAACTGCAACATCAAGGTGTGTTTGTAATATGTAACCATGGAGACACATGATTGTACACAAAACAACAGGACTGTTTGCAAAACGTCTTCATTTCCTATTTCTTCTGCACTGCAGCCATGAAGACAAATGCTTGCAGCAGAAGTCTACATACCCTTTTTGCTTCTTTGAAATGCTTTCTCTTGTTTGCTTACGCTGCAGTGCAGTCACCAGACCGGAGCAGACAAGCCCTCTCAGAGCAGCGTGGCCCTCAGCAATGTATCATCTAGATGCGTGAATCTATTATACCGTCACATGACTTCTCTGGAGAATTCCACCATGTTTTGAACTTCATAATCTGCTTGATTGTAAACTTGAAGTCGCCACACCCAGAACTAGTTGTATCTGCTGCGGCTCGTACGACGGTTCTCAGCGAGAGGAAGTGACTGTATCTGACACCCAGTAAGATATGTCGCCCCGCCATCTCCCCGGTCTGTGCAGGAGATTTGTATAGTATTTGAATTTCATATCTTAACTATTTGCAGTGTCAATATTGGATTGGGGGTCACATTACCGGCAGTGGAAAGGTATGTAACAAAGTCCAAACAAGTCCTAGTGCAAGCTGCCTGCAATACTTTTTTTAAGCCAGATGCACGACCAAAAATTCAAGCGCTGGGCTACAACTTTGACATGTAACTGGTCAAAATTGCTGTGTGACGCAGCATGAATTAAAAAGAAAATAGTCCTACCAGGGAACTTGAACTTGCAATCATCTGATCACTTGGTCACTGCTTTCCTGATTTAACCCTTTCCAATCCACTGTCTGACGTCTTCCAACATTCTTTTTAAAGGTTGTACAGCTCCGATGTCAGAGGATGTCCGGCAGGGTATTCTTACTATAGATTACCAGCCGCTCTGTTGTCGGGGGCCTCTCAAGCATGTCACATACCGCAGTACTGGCTCTAGCCAGCAGATGGCACCATTGTATAATGACAGAAAGAGAACGCCCACTAGGAAACCCTGAATCCAAAATTAGATTGCAAAGGGTTAGTGTGAGTTCAGAGCCAGGGGAGGAGTGAAGCTACATTGTGTGTGGCGGGGTTTCAGAATTTACTACAGGTATTCCCTAAACTCCTCAGTCATTTGTATATATGAATAACTAGTTAATAGCCCGTCCAGGACAGTGACTGGAAGAGAAAATGCATCTACCCATAGGCTGGTGAAGTTGATGCTCCCATACATGTTCTATTGGTGATAAATGTAGCAACTGGGCGGCCAGGGAAGTGTGACAATGTTGTGGGGTTCCTGGGACCCCCTTGTGTGTGTGGTCGAGCATTATCCTACTGGAAGCCGCCATGAGAGGAACACATATGGCTGCAGGATGTCCGGAACATATCGCTGAGCTGTCATTGTCCTCGTACCACCCTCGTACCACCACTAGGGGGTCTGACTGTTATGTGATGGGCCCCCCAGACCATCACACCAGCAAGGGGCAGTGTGCCACTACACAGCAAAGGCAGGATTGGGACACTTAACCCGAGGTCTTCAGACACAAACACGGCCGTCGTCAGCAACCAAACTAAACATGGATCCATTGCTGAGGACATCCGATTTCTCTGTAGCGTCCAATATCATCGCTCACGACCTCACTGCAAACAGAGGCATCGGCGGGGGTCAGAGGCCGAACATGTAATGGGGACGACGGTGGGGGTCAGAGGCCGAACATGTAATGGGGGCGACGGTGGGGGTCAGAGGCCGAACATGTAATGGGGGCGACGGTGGGGGTCAGAGGCCGTACATGTAATGGGGGCGACGGTGGGGGTCAGAGGCCGTACATGTAATGGGGGCCGCGAGACCAAACGTCCTTCCTCCAAGCGCCTGGAAATGGTACAGATAGAGCTGCTTGTGCTTGTCGGACGATCAGACACTCCTCTCTACTGGTGGTCTGTAGGGGGCGTCCTGAGCCTGGTCACGTTGTGTGCCCCCATCCACTGGTCCCAACACTCCTTAACAGTCTGGTCAGACGGTCCTCTCTACTGGTGGTCTGTAGGGGGCGTCCTGAGCCCGGTCACCTTGTGTGCCCCCATCCACTGGTCCCAACACCTCCTAACAGTCTAGTCAAAACGGCCGGTGGGGGACAATTCATGGATACAACCACCCAGCTTCTCACATCCCAATAATGCGCCCCCTCTGGTAACGGGGTGACATCTCTTCTCTGCGTCGTAGAGGCGTCTAGTGGCCAACAAGTTCTACAAGCGGAAGAAGAGGTCACTACACACAAGGAGCCTCTGAGAGCCTCTTATAGGCCAAGCGGGGAACCACTTCTAGGGCCTCCGGTGACTGTTCATCTAATCGCTACAACTCCCATCATTTACAGATCTGCCTGAGATGGAACTGCATTCCGGATTTTGCAACTAGGGAAGATGGAACAAGTCCCACCTATTGGAAGACCGCATTCCTGCAAGTCAACGTTAGTCTCTTTAGACAAGCCCTATAAAAATTACTGGGAATTAAGCCAGAATACTATACACAGACAACTGTTTGGGGGGTTTTGCCCATTATCAATGTGAAGCAGGTTTTTGGCAGTACTGTTGTATCTTGTCTCCACCAAAAGTATGTGTGGAGACAAGGGTGTGCCAGCCACAGTGACGGGGAATACCTATGTTATGCCCACTAGTGAGCAGTGGCTCCAACGGTCGCACAGTGAGCAGGAGCAGCGGTACGACAGCACACAAGCATATCGTGAGGTAGCCGCCGACACTGACAGCGGGCACCAGACAGCAGCGGAGCAGTGACGGGAGAAGGCAGAGCGGCAGGGACTGTGTGACAGATGACGGCAGCGGAGCCTGATGCTGGGAGCTTATACAGCCGGTGAGCAAAGGGCCAGCAGCCGCCAATAGTAGCAGGAACACCGAAGCTGGAAGCTGACATGTCAGTCGGCACAGTGCCAGGGAAATATGGGACAGCCAATCAACAGTTTGGGGGGGGGGGGGTTGTGCACTCTGCCTCCACGCATTCTTCTGGCCAGCCAATCAAGTTGTGGGCGTTGTTTGTGGCCATACTGTTTGTCTACATCCATTCTTGTGGTGGAGACAAGATACAACAGTACCGTTTCTGGCTTGGCTAGTGGGGGGACCTACAGATCTCTGTCAGGAAGGGTATGGTTTCTCCTTAAGGAGAGCACCTAGAAGGTGAGTGAGGAGACTTGTAAGGCCATGCACGCTCCTCTGCAGAGGTGTTGTTCCATCTTCCCTATTTGCCGAGGTAGCCGCAGCCCCTCATTTGGACAAGCGGAGTATTTGTGATAACGGAGGAGGCATCTGTGTTGGCCGACATCCATCTAATGTCCCCGACAGCTTTATGTCTTCAGTCAGCCTTTGTAGTTCACTTGTTCACAAGCAGATGAATAGTTTGCCTGAATAAACACCTGGCAGGTAGATAAGAATGAGTAGACCTATAATGAATTGATTACTGCAGGCCACTGATAATAACAATTGGTTCTACACCATGATCAGTCATATTTATAATGTAATACTATGGTGTTACATCGTACTGCAGGAACAATCAAACCATTGCAAGTTCACGTTCTCTGCGGAAAATAGAAAAAAAAAAGTAAAAATCAGTTCATTAAATATTAAAAAAAGAAGGTAATAAAAGTAAAAAAAAAAAAACTCCCCCATATTTAAAATTATTTAAAAAAAGCAAAAACACATTTGGTATCGCTGCGTCCATGAAGATCTGATCTATCAAAGGAACACATTATTTACCCTCTGAACAGTCAGGAAAAAAAGTGACATTCTGACATGTATTTTTTATCATCCAGTCTCCAAGAAAACATTTAATAAAAAGCGCAAAGTTGTATGTACTCCAAAATGACACCAATAGAAACTAGAGGACGTCCAGTAAAATACGCCGAGCCCCGCACAACTATACTGAGGGACATAGGAGAAAAGGTCATGGCTGTAAGAAGATGGTGGCAGAAAAGAATGTCCTATAGAAGTAGTGCAGCCAAGAAAAGCATCTGCATAACCTTGTAGTAATCCTATTGACCCTCATGAGGAAGTGATCGTGCCCTTTTTGCTGCAGTGTGTGCACCGTAGAAACAAGCCTCACCCAATGATGGCGCCATTTTTTATTATTATTATTTTCCACTTTTTATAAGTTTCTTTCAGTACATTAAATAGCAACATTGAAAAATACAAAAAACAACCGCCAAAAACACCCTCATACAGCGACGGCGATGGATAAATAAAGGAGCCATGATTTTATAAAGGTGAGGAGAAAAAAACAAACATAAAAGGGAGTGGGCTTTATGAGGTTCTAGAGACAATCACATTTAACACTAATAGTCCAAACTGTGCAGCATCCGAGGAGCGGGCCCACAGCCGAGGAGATGGCGGGGTAGATAAAGGTTTCTGTCACAGTGGCTCTACCATCTCCTCCCCTGTGGGTAGTTCAGGAACCCGTCCTAGGTACTGCTGGGGAAGGTCACAGAGAAAGGGTGACTAGTGGTTACCTTAAAGTTCGTTGTCACTCGTGGCGCCACCGTTCCTTTCTCTGCGGTGAAACTGGATGATGTAATGAAATAGTCCGCACACAGGGAAACTTTCATGGACAAACCAGGAATGGTCAGTAATGTGTGTTTACTTCAACTCTAACAAAGTCAATAAATCTGTACAAGTTTCCTTTCTAAAGGTGGTGTGACAGGGAGGGCTTCTCGGGGGAATCCAGACAATCCACAGTCCCAGTTATCTGTGTGATCCTGCTCACGGCAACGTTCTCTCTCCCCAACACTCTACCTGTCAACACTCTCTCTCCTCTTCTCACTTCCATGCAGTTGAGATAGAAAGGTCCAGTAGTGGACTTTCATGGGACAGCCATCTTCAAAATAGTAGAGAAATCCTTGAAGCCCTAGATCTCAGTAGAATTTGTGCTTCATATGCAAACCAGAGAGCAGCTCCTCTGCAGTCGCTCCCACTCAAGGACTGGCTGGAAACTACAGCAGATGCACAAGAGAACAGAGTAAGTCCAGCGTTGGGTAAAAACTCTCTTTATTGTACAATCCAGACAGACATGGAGGAATAAGAAGCATGTGCCATCCAGTCATGCTGCACTTAACCCTTTCCAATCCACTGCCTGAAGTCTTCCTACATTCTGATTGAAGCTTGTACAGCTCCAATGTCAGAAGATGTCCAACAGGGTATTCTTACCGCCTATTGCCAGCCACTCTACTGTCGGAGCCTCTCGGGCGCACTCACACTGGTTTAGCCAGCAGATGGCACTGTTGTATAACAGCAAAAAGAAAGCCTTTTAGGAAACCCTGAATCCAAAATTGGATTGGAAAGGGTTAATCATAGACTTATGATTAAGTGCAAGATGTTTGCTGGAACCATGTAACTGGCACGTGCTTCCTGTTCTCTACGTCTGTTTGGATTGTCCAATAAAGAGAAACTGCTCTTCACCCGACGCTGGACTTACCGCTTCCCTGTGCACCGTACTCTTTATGGGGTCATTTGTGATACTAAAACCTCCTAATTGGTTTTCACTGTTGTGCCTTAAAAAGTTTTGATTCATCAGTAAAATGAGTCTGAACTTGAAAACCCACAAATTACCTGCATAATCGCGTTCTCCATTGTTGGGCTCCGGAGTTTATTGGATGTGTCATATGATTAGTGCCACGGGCTTATGAGCTTACCACATCAGCAAGAACCGACTCATGAGAGTGAAGAAAACTGGTGTGTCTGTGGGAAATGATTAGTGCCATGAGATCCAGCAGGGTTTCTAGGGCCCACAAGGACAAGCAATGCCATCTAAGATGTGTTTTTTGTTCTTTCCTTCAGTCCCGATCTTTGTGTAAGGAGGGGGGAGGGGGGGGGTCCATGGCTGTTTAGTGCAAGTTTATGTTATTTTCTGTATAATAGGACTGTGGCATTAAGAGGGGCGGGAATAAAGCTGAGCAGGAAAAAGACAGAAAGTAGTTGAAAGAGATGCTTGATACAGGACAGAGGTTGGGGAAGGAGTCTCTCCTGTTGCAGATGCAATCCTAAGGACAGTTCCCTCCGAATGAAAGAGATACAGCCATGAGAAGCTTGCAGAGCGTGCAGAGAGCAGCTAAGCTATGGACAGAGGTACCGTGCGGATTGTAACGGGGGCTTCAGGGCTGCCATTACAGATTGTGGCATGGCTTGATAGATTTCCTGTCAGATCGTGGTATGATGTAACACTATGGCATCACATCATACTGCAGGAGCCATCAAAGCATCGCAAGTTATTCTTCCTTATGCAGACGAAAAAAGGTGCAATAATTAGTTTCTAAAAGTCTAATTAATTCTTGAAAAAAATCCAAGGTAATAAAAGTCCCCCCCTTCCTTTTGCCATATTTATAATAAGAATCTAAGTAATAAAACCTAAAGGTTTGGTATCATTACGTCCGTAAAGGTCTGATCTATCAAAATAACGCATTGTTTACCCCGTACAGTGAACGTCGTCACAACCACCACCCTCCCCCCTGGTGGAACTGCGCTCTTTTGGTCACCCCCGTCTCCAAGAGAAAAATGTAACAAAAAGCAATCAAAAAGTCATGTGTGCTCCAAAATGGTGCCAATAGAAACGACAGGACGCCCCACAAAAAATGAGCCCTAAAACAACTATGTTGATGAAAAAATAAAAATATTTATGGCTGCGAGAAAATAATAAAAACAAAAAAAAAGATATCTTTAGGAAAAAAGTTAAAGTAGTGTAGCAAATAAAAAAAACTTTAAATTTGGCATCATAGTAATCGTATGAATGGTGGCTCAGGTGTTATCTATATATAGATGTCTCCTCTCAGTGTAATCCTGCCTGTACAGGAAGGGGAGGAGGTGAGCTGTGACTATTGTGAATGGTGGCTCCTGTGTTATCTACATACAGGTGTCTCCTCTCAGTGTAATCCTGCCTGTACAGGAAGGGGAGGAGGTGAGCTGTGACTATTGTGACTGGTGGATCCTGTGTTATCTATATATAGGTGTCTCCTCTCAGTGTAATCCTGTCTGTACAGGGAGGGAAGGAGGTGAGCTGTGATATATTATATTATATTATATTATATATGTCTCTCATTGAAGTCAATGGAAGCCATCCAATTCGCTGTCACTGTGGATGTGCCGCAGATCTACAAGAAAGCAGGAGTTCCAAAGAGAAAAAAGGCGCTGCACATGTGCCCGGCGCGTCAGCTATGCTGAAGAAAGAAGATCCAGCTGGCATGAAGGAGACCCACGCTGGACCCGGAGAGGTAAGAAACAGTATTTTTCTGTCCATGGCCACGGGCATGCACGGATTCCACTGTGGGATTCAGCAAGCGGACGTGAGGCCTTAGGCTCATATTTCTGCCATACTTGCATTAAAAATGTTATTGCTTTACCACTTTAAATCACATTTGAAGCAGCTGCCACTAGGGGTCTCCCTTCCAGCTTCTCTGCAATCCACTCTCTGTTGTTGGGTACAGAGCTTCATGAGTAAATACAAAGGAATATTTCCATTGGAATAGGGGACGCGGCTATCTTCACAGACAGCTCCCTCGCACTTAGAAGTTGCAGACTGACAGATCTGCAAACACTGTGATAATGTTCTCCACAGTCTCTGCGTCTCCTGCTGTTACAACATGTGGGTGTGTCTGCATACATTACACACACATATTATAATGGGTTTACTATCCATTTGGTCTGAATGTCTTGGGAAAGAAGAGTGGTGTTCCGATACTGCTGATTGGACCAGAGACAGTACAATGCAGCATGGAAACAAAGGGCAAGGAAGTAAGGACAGTGAACTACTGGCAGAGTGCTAGGCTTGCTGTATGCTCCTTCCCTGAGTGGATTGCAAACAGCAGAACAACTGAAAAAGTGAGAAGACCACATGAAAATCAGAAGTTGCAGACATGAAAAAGGGTGAACCCAGCAGCAAATGAGAAGAGGGTAAGGAAAACCGGTGTATTTTAGAAAACATGTTGAAACTGGCTATACTCAAAGTATCCGTTTGGTAGACAGATATCTCTTGCAATCCCCCCATACACATGCATGCTCAACTATGAGAATGTTCTATAAAGAGGAGAAAGCCACTTCTCAACAGCGGACTGAGTGTGCTGAAGTCCAACAGCCCGATCCTCTTCTCAGTTGGCTCTATACGCATTATATGACCAGTCCCTGCAGGTCTGGCTGATGTCCATCTAATGTGTATAGTCAGCTTTATTTGGTCCACCTTGCGATACAGGATGATCTTTATTCCAATACTCCTTAAAAGTAAATCTCAAAAGTTTATTATTACCTTACGTCTTAGATAAGAACTTCCATGGAAGAATAAAGTAGTATCGTTTTATGGCTAAACACCATAAACCCTCTATATATATATATATATATATATATATATATAAAGACGAAAGCCCTCACTGACTCCTTGACTGACTGACTCACTCACTCACTCGCCAAAAGTTCTCCAACTTCCCGATGTCGTAGAAACATGAATTTTGGCACGAGCATTGATTATCTCCAAAATAGGAAAAGTAATTGGGTCCCAACTCGATTATTCAATTCTAGCGTAAAAGAATTGGCGTCAAAATTTAACGTACATAATCTAAATCTCTCACTTCCCAATGTCATAGAAACTTAAAATTTGGCACGGGCATTGAATATGTCATAAATAGGAAAAGTTAATAGGTCCCAACTCGATTATTCAATTCTATGCGCAAAAAAATTAGCGTCCAACTTTTACGTGCAGAATGTAATTTCTTCACTTCCCGGTGTCATAGAAACTCGAAATTTGGCACGAGCATTGATTATGTCATAAATAGGAAAAGCTAATGGGTCCCAACTCCATTATTCAATTCTATGCGCAAAAGAATTAGCGTCCAAATTTAACGTACATAATCTAAATCTCTCGCTTCCCAATGTCATAGAAACATGAAATTTGGCACGAGCATTGATTGTGTCATAAATATGAAAAGTTAATGGGTCCCTACTCGATTATTCAATTCTAAGCGCAAAAGAATTAGTATCCAAATTTTATGTACATAATCTAAATCTCTCACTTCCCAATGTGATAGAAACATGAAATTTGGCACGAGCATTGATTGTGTCATAAATATGAAAAGTTAATGGGTTCCAACTCCATTATTCAATTCTATGCGCAAAAGAATTAGCGTCCAAATTTAACGTACATAATCTAAATCTCTCACTTCCCAATGTCATAGAAACATGAAATTTGGCACGAGCATTGATTGTGTCATAAATATGAAAAGTTAATGGGTCCCTACTCGATTATTCAATTCTAAGCGCAAAAGAATTAGTATCCAAATTTTATGTACGTAATCTAATTCTCTCACTTCCTGATGTCATTTTATATAAAGGAAACGTCGCATGGTTACCTCCACGTGGTGTTTCCTGGGTAACGCAGAGAACTATGCAAAATGGTGAACATATGTTTTTCCTCAGTATCTCTAAAGTAACCTCGACTTCATAAGATTTTCCATGTGAACACCAGATAAACACCAGTACCAAATTAACTCGGGCGAAGCCGGGTATATCAGCTAGTCTATATATATATATATATATATAGTGTGAGACAGTGACTGACAAAGTGCTGGAGGGTGGATACGTGCCACCAAGCGGCCTGGGCTCGGTGGAGGAAGCCAGCATTTCTGTGTCAGTAACGTTATGTTACTGACACGTTGTAGTTTTGTAAGTGGCTCCAAGCCGCATAGTCCGGGCCGGCTTTTCCTGGAGTGGTCAAAGCGAAGGGTGGGATGGCCACTCCCACGTACCAGGTGAGGCTGGTACCAGGCCTTATAAAGCCTGGGCCTGCAGGTGAGAGAGAGAGCGTCTGGCTGAGAGCCAGAGAGAGAGCGTCTGGCTGAGAGCCAGAGAGAGAGCGTCTGGCTGAGAGCCAGAGAGAGAGCGTCTGGCTGAGAGCCAGAGAGAGAGCGTCTGGCTGAGAGCCAGAGAGAGAGCGTCTGGCTGAGAGCCAGAGAGAGAGCGTCTGGCTGAGAGCCAGAGAGAGGGCTCTGCAGAGCAAGGAGCCCGGCTAGCCCAGCGTGTGGGCTGAGAGAGCCAAAAGGCGAGGTTGACAGGGTGACGCCCCTAACCTCAACACCCAGGAGGGTGTGGTGAGACCTCCACAGGTCTGAGGACCGGACTGGCTGTGTGCAGCAAGCAAGAAGTATTCTGACAGTGAGTAGTCAGGAACAAGCATATGTATAGTGAGTGCTCAGACGAGCAGGTGTTTATTTCCGTTTTGGTTTTGTTTCTGCTGCAATAAACCCAGGCAAAGCCTGGACTAAAGAACGTTGTTGCCCGGTATCACTGTCTCTGGCCGCGGATGCCCATGCTGCTACTGACCCTAAACGCTAATCCCTCACAATGTGTGTGTGTGTTAGAGCTTTGTGTTGAAGATCATTCCATGAGGGCGCATCAGAAGGTATCTGGCCTGAGGACTATCCAAGTCAGACTATAATGATCCTTGAATGGTGGGACAAACATCTGGCTTACACAAGATAAACCCCAGAAGTCCTAAGTCCTCTCCGGGTTCTCGGTCTCTTCGCCCCGTTGGCCGGCGTGTTGCTATTTTTGTTTGCTTTTGAAAACGGAAGCAGAATGTACCCTGATAGATATCGCGCGAGGCGCAGGCCAGCCAGACCGTCCCCAGGAAGAAGCCCCCAAGGTTTGCAAGGGCCCTTCCAGCCAAAACACTTCGAAAGAACAAGGTTCTATCTGGCCTTCTTTGGCTGTAGGACGCCTTCCTTGCCTTGACTGGACCTTGTGAAGGTTTGTTCTCCTTCTGTGTCTGGATGTAAACTCTTTGGGTTGTTTAAACCACGTAATTTTTAAGGGTTTCTTTAATTTATATTTGCTTATTTTCTATGGTATAATAATACCAAGATGGTTGCCCGAGCCGACGAATCTTAACAACGATGGGAATGGTTCTTCACCGTTAACAAAAATATGCAAACTAATCCTCCACCGCTCAGACTGCATTCATCAGGTCACCGGTGTGACGCAGAAGCTCAGGGCACACAGGTTCCCCAGCATGTCAAATCGTGTTTGGGGCTCATGGATTTAATCATTTGTGGTCAGACAATAGGAATAATCGCCACATGGAGATGAAGGACCTCATGGCTCTGTATAGTACCGTAATACAGTGCCCATAGAAGTCTATGGTGCCCCACAGTACCTACAACCTCATAGGGAGACAGGCGGCAGATGCCATATTAAGAAAGCATTCTCTCCTAAATCCAATTCTAAATATTGCTAGAATATGGGGTCACACTGAGCGCCATATGGCAGAACTATTACGGCTGTGGTAGCCTTATTATTGTTGGGACATCCAGAATGAACGTGCTCTTCTGTTACTTAGTAGTTGGTTCACATTAATGTATCGCCACTTCTGTTATACAATACAATAGGAACCTTTTATATAATTACTGAGACTCTTGGTCATGCACTCGTTCTACACACTTCATCCCATCTCCTCTTAATTACCTCTCACTGAATCATCTACCCAACTCTGCTGCATCGCATTTATAGCTGCTGTGGTTAGTAAAAGCTGGTTGTTCATGAGAAGATTGTGTCTAGGTGACCAAAGGCTTCAGCTAATTAAGATGTGAGGGCAGCTAAGGTAAATGTTAAAAGGGAGATAAATTATGGAATATGTACAAGAATATAACTACTATAATACTGCCCCCCTATGTACAAGAATATAACTACTATAATACTGCTATGTACAAGAATATAACTACTATAATACTGCCCCCTATATACAAGAATATAACTACTATAATACTGCCCCCTATGTACAAGAATATAACTACTATAATACTGCCCCCTATGTACAAGAATATAACTACTATAATACTGCCCCCTATGTACAAGAATATAACTACTATAATACTGCCCCCTATGTACAAGAATATAACTACTATAATACTGCCTCCTATGTACAAGAATATAACTACTATAATACTGCTCCCTATGTACAAGAATATAACTGCTATAATACTGCTCCTATGTACAAGAATATAACTGCTATAATACTGCCCCCCTATGTACAAGAATATAACTACTATAATACTGCTATGTACAAGAATATAACTACTATAATACTGCCCCCTATATACAAGAATATAACTACTATAATACTGCCCCCTATGTACAAGAATATAACTACTATAATACTGCCCCCTATGTACAAGAATATAACTACTATAATACTGCCCCCTATGTACAAGAATATAACTACTATAATACTGCCCCCTATGTACAAGAATATAACTACTATAATACTGCCCCCTATGTACAAGAATATAACTACTATAATACTGCCCCCTATGTACAAGAATATAACTACTATAATACTGCCCCCTATGTACAAGAATATAACTACTATAATACTGCCCCCTATGTACAAGAATATAACTACTATAATACTGCCCCCTATGTACAAGAATATAACTACTATAATACTGCCCCCTATGTACAAGAATATAACTACTATAATACTGCCCCCTATGTACAAGAATATAACTACTATAATACTGCCCCCTATGTACAAGAATATAACTACTATAATACTGCCCCCTATGTACAATAATATATCTACTATAATACTGCATCCTATGTACAAGAATATAACTACTATAATACTGCCCCCTATGTGCAAGAATATAACTGCTATAATACTGCCCCCTATGTGCAAGAATATAACTGCTATAATACTGCCCCCTATGTGCAAGAATATAACTGCTATAATACTGCCCCCTATGTACAAGAATATAACTGCTATAATACTGCCCCCTATGTACAAGAATATAACTGCTATAATACTGCCCCCTATGTACAAGAATATAACTGCTATAATACTGCCCCCTATGTACAAGAATATAACTGCTATAATACTGCCCCCTATGTACAAGAATATAACTGCTATAATACTGCCCCCTATGTACAAGAATATAACTGCTATAATACTGCCCCCTATGTACAAGAATATAACTGCTATAATACTGCCCCCTATGTACAAGAATATAACTGCTATAATACTGCCCCCTATGTACAAGAATATAACTGCTATAATGCTGCCACCTATGTACAAGAATACACCCTAAAAGCCTCACTGACATTAAGACAATGGGGACATGTATGGTATAACGACACCTCTTGCTTTCAGGTAAGCATGTAGTGCGGTCAGTAAATATGTTCTGCCCGCTTAGTTTAAACATTGCAGATCTGCAATAATCCATGTGTTTTCTATGACATGTTGCAGTAGCGCACATGTATTACCCATATCCTGTATTACCGTACAATAAGGGTACCTGTGACTCCTCTGCAGGACCGACACCTGACCTGATAATGCTCTGGTAGGGCGAAGCATTTAAGCTTTAAAGAGGTTTTCATCAGTAGATTATTGATAAGGGTCGACCACTCGGAATCACCTGACTGAAGACACTGCGGTGCTCAGGTGAGCTCCATGTACTCTCTTTTTTGTCGAGTGCCGTCACATTCACCGTTGCATTCAAGTGATTGGATGTTGCTATACCAGGTGCAGGCACTATGCAATGCATGGCGCTGTGCCTAGTATTGACTGCAGTCATTTGAATCAACTGATCGGAGGGATCATAAGCAGTAGATCACCACCAAGTCTGGCAGAATTTCTTAAATGTCTTCTGTTTACCTCTTGATTATCCAAATCTGCAGCGGTAGAAGCGCGCGCCCGCAGGCACCTCTGTTCCCTTTGTGTGTATGCTCTTGTGTTTTGTTTCTATGATGTGCTCCTTAAAGGGACGGATCGTTACAAACACGTTTTAGTGTCATAGATCTACTTGTCCCACCAATATAGATGAATTGATCAAAAATGTCAATTAAAGTTGATTAATAAAAGAAAACAAACAACTATATATGTGTTTTTTCCTTCAGGATCCGCTTACCAGGATCAGAGGCCACACCACACGACTCTGCACAGAGACCCCGTCAGATCTCCTGCCACATATGACACCATGAAGGTAAAAGAGGCAGGAAGTGAAGCGTCTCTTCATGCCAGCCAATCAGATCTCTCCATTCATCCACTAGTTAGAATATAACTTAGAAGAGCTTCCTGGGCACCAAAAATGTGAAAAACTTGTATTAATATCTTATTTCAAGGCTGAGGCTGCACTACTGAGGGAGCGCCCCCTACTGCTTACGGTGTTGTCATGGAGACACCGTGTGGATGCCAGTCACCAAGTACAAGATTGTTCACACACATTGTACAGGCTAGTTTTAGTACCGCTCGATGACCCCCTCATGTGATTAGTGCCTCTCAGTGACCCCCTCATTGTAATAGTGCTCCTATGGGTCCCTCTCAAGCTAATGGTTCCCCTCATTGCCCTCCTCATGCTACAAGTGCCTCTCTGTGACCCCTTAATTCTAATATTGCTCCTCAATGACCCCTTTCCAGTAATAGTGCCCCTCAGTGCCCCCCTCCCCCCATTTTGTTAATAATGCTCCATGGCGTCCCTCTCATGCTAATAGTGTCCCTTGGTGACCCCCTCATACAAATACTGGCCCTCGATGACCCCTTCACAGGAACAGTGCCCCTTGGTATAGTGACCCACCTGCTCCCTTAATGCTTCTGCTCAATATCCCCCCCCCCTCCCTGCAGTCCTCCTCTTACTACCAGCTAGCACAAGGACCGATCCTCAGCATTGTCACAGTTGAGGGCAGTGATTGGATGCACCGCTCTCGTGCTCAAACACCTCACATTACCCAGAAGGGTGACCGCTGCAGCCTGGAGCTGCAGGTGGAGCACAAGGGGTGAGTATCGTTTGTTTAGAATTACCTCCATTCCTAGACCCCCCTGTTGGAAGTGTCTTCTGCCTTCCAAAATCCGGGACTGTCCTGCCAAATCTGGGAGAGTTGGAAGTCATGTAAATGTTTGATTGGTAGAGATCTTACCTCTCGGGCCACCACGGATCTCGACACTGGAGGTCCTAAGTTCCCCTATACAGTTGGCCACACACGAGTGGTCACTAGTGTTACGATCATGTGGGCAAACTGGGCACAGGGCCCACATGATCACAACCAAAGAGAGGACTGGGTACGCACACAGTATTCAAGCAACTGACCCTATGCTACAAGGGGAATGACAGTGCCCTACCTGAGCGGGGACATTGCCCCAATAAGGGCAGCCCAGCGGTCTTCGGATCTCGACCCTAGCTAATCCTAGGAGCCACACACCAGAACAGGATGCATTCACATGCCACATGACAGGGACTGAACAACAGGACACACCGAGCTAGAATACACAGCATACAGCAGCCACAATGCAACCACTAATAGCAGATGATAAGCAGAATATAAATGCGAGGTATTAGTTTGTACATTGGCCAACGAACTTAAGCTGCAAGGCCCCTCGTATCTTGCAGTCCCTACACTAGCAAGACACATCTACTAGAGGGCCCTAGGGGCCAACCTAGTGCAGACATAGCAAACAAACTCACCAAACTGACACAAAATAAATGTACAAACGGACATGAACCACAAGGCACAGATCACACAGCAAGCTGCAACAAAACACAGATAGCAGGTCACACAGCAAACTGCAACAGACAAGGATTCACCCTGAACACCATACATATAAACCCAGCTCCTGGTCAGTCTATGTGAGTACAGACCCAGGAGATTGAGCTGGCTGGGTGTGGTACTTCCTGCTAGCCAATCAATTAACCCTGTGAGGGCTGTGCTGCTAGGAAGCTTAGAACTACAGATCCCAGCAGCACACGTAACAACTAGATATTGTAGCCTATCGGTGATGTGTTATTTCAGGGGTCCCAGTGCTCAGATCCTCACCAGTCATAAGGGTTAAATAGAGACCAAACAACCCTTTAGAATTGGACCAACATAATCCTCTTCCTCATCATCCTCCACCCTGGAGACTTTCGCTTCTAAACATGAGCTGAAGTCGCTCTCTTCAGTGATCGCATGAGGGTGACTGAAGTGTCAATGTCCTCAGTTATTTGTTTATTGGCTCCTTATCCTTTTTATGGTTGCCCCCCCCCCCCCCCCCCCCCCCCCCCCCCCCCCACACACACACACACACACACACATACTTAACAATAGAGAAGGTGAGCAATCAACAGGAGTTCTTTAAAATATCTACGCCACCAGAGGCGTAACTTGAAGCTCTGGGGCCCCAGTGCAAAACCTGTAACAGGGCCCCCAACTATAATGCTTTACCCATAGTACTGGCCTCCCTATATAGAGAGTAGAGGCCTTATGGGCCCCCAAGGCTCCTGGGCCTGGATGCAACTGCATCCCCTGCATCCTCTATAGTTACGCCCCTGTACGCCACCATCAGTCCTGGCAGCTTTCCACCCAAGTGATGGCATGGCAAGGTCCTGTCACCTCCTCTCCCCAGGTCCTACCAGGTGCCAACATGGCAATGTCCTGTCTCTTTGCCCCCAGGTGTCTGCATAGTAACGTCTTATCACCCTCTTCCCCCAGCGTTGCAATGTCTGTCACCTCCCTGTTGGTGCCAACATGGCAATTGCCTGCCACATCCTATCACCCTCTTCCCCCTGGTCCCAGTGTGGCAACATCTTTTCACCTCTACCCCAAGTGCTGGCAGTGCAACAACCTCTCTCCTTCCTTATCCAGGTGCCGATGCGGCAATTTTTCTGTGGCATCTCCCCAAAGGTCCTGTCAGCCCTCCCCCAGGTGCCAGCATGCCAACGTCCTGTCAGCCCTCCTCCAGGTGCCAGCGTGTCAATGTCCTGTAAGCCCCCCCCCTCCCCCAGGTGCCAGCATGCCAATGTCCTGCCAGCTCTCCTCCAGGTGCCAGCATGCCAACATCCTGTCAGCCCTCCCTCAGGTGCCAGCGTGAATCTGCCTCATATCTCCAGTGCTGAGAACCTCCAGATACATTGTTACAACCATATGTGTGACTGATATCTGTATCTTATCTCACAAAGTTTGACTTTGAATTATATATGTGTGACTTTCCTTGACAGAACTATTCATTACCTCTACTTGAGAACGGTTGGGGCACTAGTCACGCACAGTATGGCAAGAGAGCATATGAAGATGGATCGGCCAATACTTATTCATACCACACTCGATGGGGAAGTGAGCAGGACGCCGGCCAGAGTAGGCCCATTGTGAGAAGGGATATATCTCCACAAAGAAAAGAGGTAGTAATGGGTGCCTACGAGCAACGGAAAACCAACACAATGGCCAACCTGCGATATCCGGAGTCTAGGTCGCTCAACATGACCACCATGCGGTATTCCTCTCGCTCAGAACATGGTCAAGGAACTGCACCTCGGAAAAGCACCGTCAGAAAGTCCACCCAATCTGACCAAGATTCAGTGTTCATGCATGTTGCTCCCATAAGTCCAGGCAGACCCTATTACCAGCTGAGGACCAGCCGAAGTATGGATAACCTCGTGGAGAGGAGACCACACCACGTCCAACCTTCTGGAGCAGTCGGTCAAGTGCAGGCCCAAAGGACGTCCAGTAGATTTGACACACATCAGACAAGCACAAAGTATACGACTTACCAGCAGGGGTATATGCGGTCAGCTTCAACATCTGGCGGTATGGACATCGGTGGTAAGAGAGGAGGAGCCACGATGACAGCCGCAATGGCAGCAGCAGGCAATGGAAATTTTCTGGAGCATGATGCTGTACTGCTACACACACCTATCACACCTGTGGGGTAAGTCAGTAGTAACGGTTAGGTCCCTGACCGCTAGTGCACTCCACCAGTCCCCCACATTCATGTTGTCTCTTTCCTCTGTCAAACCACTTAGGTGCAATATTAGGACATATGGGCATCATCGGGTGTGGCCCTCTGCTCAGGACCTCTCTCTCTGAACCTGAGCGAAGACTCACTAAGAAACGGTGGCTCCTATTTTGCCAGACCCAACCCATCAATGTTATAAATGTTGACCCGTAGAAGATGAACTACATTGCCAAGTTACTGTTCCCATTCTCTGGTGTCAGTATGGTGATAGTCCAACCTGGTTTCTAGGGATATACTGCCTAACAACCAGAATGTTTGTAGTATGGTTGCCAGGTAGCACATTCCCTAGCAACCAGTCTGTCTAACATTACCCAGATCTTTAGTTCTTGGCCTAAATGATATTTCCTGGATCTCTTACATTCAGTTATGCCCTTCACTGTCTAATATAAGATCAGGGGTGCCAACTCTTGGTGCCCGGGTCATCAAAACCAATAGTGCCCCCTTCAGTAATAACAGGTGACACGCCCTTCGCACCAATGTAGGTCACACCACTAAGACCAGCCCTGGGTGCAACATTATAGAGAATGTGGTTGAGCCCCCCCTTCATTATCTTGTGATCATCTGTGTGTTTCAGCTCTGCCCCGGTGGCATCAGAGGTGCCGATGACCCTGGAGCGCGCTGTCAGTCTGCTGCAGGACAGCACTACGAGTACACAGTTGTTGACAGCAGCAGCTAGTTACATACAGCATGAATGCTTCCAGAAGGCAGAGGCCAGGAAAAGGGTAAGTCACCTGTGGGTGCGGGCTGGCCAACTTGTAGCTATGATAACAGTTCCGGGTGTGAGTTTCTGCCAGAGTCCTGGTGCCCCGCCAGGAGCCGCTCAATAGATGGAACACGTAATGATTCATCAGGGCTACAAATGTTACTCTTCAGCAGATCTGTAACATGGTCCCTGCTGGATATGATCATTCCTGAGAAAACACATACGTTCATATCAAGGCTGGAATCAAGGAACATTCAGTGGGGCAAAAGCAGGTTTCTAAAAGGGGGATGACCAAATGTTTGACCAAGGTAAGTCATGGATGGAAAATGTGCTGCTACTCTTCTAAACGTGAACATTCGATATGTACTATACCCACATCTGTAGCATAGTGATATGATTCCCAATATATCCCTGGTGGTCTAGAGTACTTTAATGGTTAATAACCAATATCCCTGGTGATCTAGAGAAGTCTAACAGTTAATGCCTCATATTCCTGGTGGTCTAGAGTAGTTTAAAGAGACCCTGTCAGCACCTATGAGCCCCATAAACTAAAGATACTGGCTCATACAAGGCGATGCAGTGCTTTTCTACTTCCCTTCCTCGGTGATCCCCCGCTGTTCGCTGGAATCCCTACCCCTTGTATACAGTGCATGTGCTTGTAATACAGAGGACTAGTCCTGTTATTAAGAAGGCACGCATAGGTAGTCTGCTGAAGAAAAGGAGCAGCAGCTTTGTGGGTGGACAGCCGGGAACGTCGAGAGAGATTAGTATGAGCGTCACATCCGTGGACTCAGTGCCACAGCTTGTATAAGCCAGCAACTAGTTCATGGGGCTCCTAGAAGCTAACAGAGTCATTTTAATGGTAAATCTCCAACATTCCTGGTGGTCTAGAGTACTTTAATGGTTAATACTTCGTACCTCTGGTGGTCTAGGGCACACATGTAAAACACAAAGCTCGCGGGACTAATCTGGCCCGTCACCTCACTAGATGTCACGAGTCTAGCTCATGACTGAAGTCTTGTGCTGCAGCCACGTACAGGAATGTAGTGTGGTCCAGGAGGTACAAGACACGGAGTGGACCAAGACAGGGAAACACGGAGCCAGGAACATGGGCGGGAGACAAAGGCCAAGGGACAAGATACTAGTACTCAAGAGAGCATAGCTCAATAGGTAGGGCTGCTGTTCAGGGTGCAGGAGGTCACAGGTTCAAATCCTGACGCTAGATGTGGCCCGACGGCCACCAACAGACCCGGAGGGGAGAGGTCAGCGGCCACAGACTCAGCAGCGGCCAAGTGGAATGCTTGCCAGTTATTACTACCACAAATGATGTCACTACTAGGGCCGCATTACTATTACAGGGTATTACTACTGGGGCCACTATGGGGCCACAGTCTTACAATTACAATCGACCCTTTGAAGGCAACCAAATGTGTGTGTATGTATATATATATATGTATATATATATATATATACATAATATTTCTTGTCTTGGACAGTTTTCGTTTTCTATTGATATGAAATTACTCTAGCCCAGTATTTCCCAACTCCAGTCCTCATGGACCCCCAAATAGGTCATGTTTTCAGGATTTCCTCAGTGATGTAATTATTGCCGGTGCCTCAGACGTTGCCACCCGTGTTCTTACTATAGAATATCCTAAAAAACATGACCTGTTGGTGGTCGCTGAGGACTAAAGTTGGGAAACATTGCTCTAGACCACAAGGAATTTTAGATATTCATCAATAACCATCTTAGATCATGGGCAAATATATGTACGGTGTTTCCCCGAAAATAAGACCCTGTCTTATATTAACTTTGTCTCAAAAGAGGCACAGGGTCTTGTTTTCGGGGGATGTCTTATTATACTTGCCTAACTGGCTCGGTCCGGGCCCTCCCGCTGCTCTCCGGAGCTCCAGCGCGCTTGCTGCGGTCCTTGGCCACCCAGAGCAAATAGTTTCCTGGCTACGGGATTTGTTAATCCCGCCTCCAGGAAGTGATGGCTGTGATTGGTTCTCAAACCCTGCTCAGCCAATCAATGCAGCGCTCGGTGAAGCAATCACAGCCATCGCGTTGTGGAGGCGGAATTTATAAATTGGCTGAGCCGCGGCATCAATATCACCTCCACAACGTGATGGCTGTTATTGGTTCATCGAGCGCTGCATTGATTGGCTGAGCAGCGTTTCAGAACCAATCACAGTCATCCCTTCCTGTAGGTGGGATTTATGAATTCCGTAAGCAGGAAGTAATATTCTGTAGGCGCCGAAGACTGCAGGAAGCGAGTTGGAGCTCTGGAGAGCAGCGGGAGGACCCGGACCGAGATGCTAGGTAATGTATTCCTTCCTTTATGTAATGCAGCTAGGGCTCATTTTCAGAGTAGGGCTTATTTTCAGGGAAACAGGGTATGTATGTGTATATATAATAATGGTAGTCCTGATATATCCCTGGTGGTCTAGAGTATGCTAACGGTAAATAAGTTTACACACACACATCATTCCTGGTGTTCCAAGATGGTTATTGGTAAATATGTAATATTCCTGGTGGTCTAGAGTAATTTTACACACCAATATAAGAAAACCCAAAAAGTCCAGGACAGCCCCTCTAATACGCAACCTAGTCTACCTAGTGGTCTAAGGGCGGGTTACACCAACCATACTGCCGATCCAGGTTTAGCTAAACTGCTATCAGCTGTTGACCTTGGTTTATGACAATGTGTTGCACAAATATATTTTGATTTAGGACTCCAAGTTCACTTGATCTGTGATCAAAGATTGAACCTAGAAGAAATCTATCGAGCGCGGTGATTGCTTTTAATTCGACTCTCCCTTCTTCACAGACTGCAAGTCTGCGCTCAACGAGAAGCCGAAATTCAGTCAGATAGGATGAGTGGAATTTCGCACAAGGACTCTAGCTATGGGGGGGCACCACACGGGTCTTCGGTCAGGGAGCCGCCTGTAATCCATTCTGGAATTCAGAAAGTCTTTCCAATCTTCATGCAGGCAGAGCGGCCCAGCAGCGGCTATAGTTGTAAACTGGTGTTCATGCTGCACATCAGTAAAAGGCTCTTTGGGGGCTCCATTACCAAAAGATTCCCTTAAAGTAGAGGGTACCCCAAAGATGGGCAGACATCTGACCTAATGACTTATCTCTAACCTTAGCTCCCATGATGCATTGCACTCTGGTATCAGGAAAATTGAATTTTGAATGCGGCTTTGATTGTGAGGCGAGGAGAAATCATCATTATGGGGGAAAAGTCGGCGTCCATCTCTGAGTTGTAAGGATCACATGTAACCTCTTCCCGTAGAGAGACCCCAAAGTTGTGATAACATGAAGCTGGCGCCGCAGTACATCACCACTGCAAGCTCAAAGCACCGCAGGTGCACAATGACATGTCCACTCATACCTCACATATAATGCTGCTGCCCAACATGCCTTATCTCCCCACACACCATGTAAATGTCAGGCTCTCATAACGTCTCGCTTCCCCATTGGCTACAGTCCCCTTAGGGAGATGCTTCCCCAATCCATACTCGTCCGTCATAGTTCCTCAGTATGCGCACACAAATATCTCGTTGGGCCGGTCTTACGCCTCCTGCAGCCTGCGACGCTCTGTGTTCTGGATTTGTGGTGCTGTCTTCTTCTTCAGAGACAGAGTCTCCAGGGGTAAGGGAGACTCCCTTTTTCTTCATGTGGCTCCTGATCAACCGGTCCTTTTGACATCTCCATTTGCCCCTGGTCGTCAGGGTTCTTTCAGTGCTTTTTGGTTCCCAGTTCATCAGGACCATTTTTTGCCATCTCTTCATGTAATAACCTTTTTAATACATATGGCACATTGTAGAACTCCTAGCCACTCTAACCACTATTTGAGACACTTTTCAGATTTGGCGCACAGCATAGACTTGACTGGTTTGGCACATTATGCTTATTCTGTATTCCCCAGGTGTATACTCTACATGCGATTCCTAAGCTGATTCAGCTCCTAAGCAACAGTAATGAGGACGTTCAACGAGCCGCCTGTGCCGCCCTCCGGAACCTGGTGTACGAGGACAATGACAATAAGCTGGAGGTGTGCGAGCAAAATGCGATGCCCATTCTTCTTAAGCGGCTTAAAGACAGCCAAGATCTAGAGACCAAGAAGCAGATTACAGGTGAGGACTATGGCGGCTCCTGGGAAAGAACCTTCATTAGGGGGGCAAAGACTTCTGTAGGGCATCAAACCCTCCACCCTTACCGGTCACCATGGAAGGAGAGAAAGAAGAGAGAATCTCATTGAAAAGGAGTCCAATAATAATGTACTGCCATATAGTCAATAAGTAACACCGCCATATTGGGTTCCAATGGTCTTGCCACACAGCCCCTAATAACTGCATGCAGTAAGTGCCCACATGTGCAGACGTCAGTGGGAAAGGATAGTGAGGGGGATTATTTTGCCTCCAAAATCTAATCTAATACCCCCAAAAAGGCATGAGGAAGCAGATTACAGGTGAGGACTGTGGAGATCCCTGGGTCAAGAGTCCTAGAATAGCAGAAGGTAGATTGTTGAAGTGGCGTCACCTAATGGGATGCCTCGGGAACACCCCCACCTCTATAAGCTGTTTGGTGCTATCTTGGGAGTGAGGTTGACCACCGGCCAGTGTGCTCATGGCAAGCTGACGTGAAGCATCAAGACGTGATAGCGGGCACCAGGCAGATGTTTAGGCTGATTGTCGGGTTTGTGTGTGACCCAGACCCCATGTAGCCATGGACCCCGGCTGTCAGCAAGGTGCTGTGCAGGCTGGTGGTGGCTCCATGCTGGCTTGGGGTGTCTTCTCACGGCATGGGTTGGGCACACTGGTCCACCTAAACTCATCATTTACCGATACCATTTGCAGTACATAAATTGGCAATGCCAAAAAATATATAGTGCTTGAGAAAGGCATGGATTATACACCGAACCGTGTGGCATGATACCGGTCTCTGTATATCTATTCATCCGCTGCACATGTGCGCAAAAATAATTAATAAAAAAGAAGCCTGCTGGCACAAATTAACGCTCATATTTGCCACTCTCTTTGGACTTGGAAATGAAAGGGCACCTTCTTGGTGGATGACCCTCTATAACAACTACCAGTGCTGCATATGCCAATGTATTGCTGTAACCTCAGCACGAGCGAATAGTGATTTTCTCCAGCACCTCGCTGTTTCCCCCGTCTTTATTTGTTACATTTGGGGCGCTCCAATCTTTGGCTGCTCTCCATGCTACGCGGATCCTCTGCGGACCTGAAGGATCGGATGGAATAAAAGCCCCTGGGATTTTGGGTGCCAACGGGAAATCCCTGTTCTAATTACCAGGTGATCCCGCTGAGCACCAGGTGAGACCCATCGCCTCCTATTCTTTAAACATAGTGTTATTTGACTGATCTACCTGGCGCTGTCCTATTCATATTGTCATTTATGGGATATGGTGAAGAGGTCCATTCACCTCCAAGATCCTGTATCTACAGATATCACGGAACTGTGGGGGGCTATCCAGATGGCTCAACATCCCACCAGACATCTCCCATCCACTTGTGGAATCGTTGTTACATGGAGCTTCTGCCTTCACCCGAGTAGAAGGGGTCCTACAAGATATTAGTTCCTGTCCCATGACTTCTGGCACGTCAGTATAAAAGGATCTGGTGATCTAGCAAGAGAATAACAAATCCACTTCTCCCATCCAGACCTCTCATGAAGTTGGGCATGGCCAATTTATGTACTAGAAGAGTGTGGTATGGCACTCAAGACAGGAGGGGCCGCTGTAATGGCTGCAGGCGGTCTACCATGTAAGTAACGGCAATGTGAAGGGCAGCACTCTATTGTTTATCATAGGTACTGCAACGGCACTGACTATAGGGGGCACTATGCTGGTATGGATTATGGCAGGGACAATTAATAGACCCTTTGGATGCCATCCTTGCAGGGTGTATATGCCCACTGTCTCTGGGATATGGAGTGATACATTGTATGGGTGCGCCAGCAGGATCAGCAATAATTAAACAAGCTAGCCAGGGGGGGGGGGGGGGGGGGGGGGACTTCTGGATTAAATTCCAAGGTCTTGAGACCGCGATGACTCATCGGCAGAGCTGGGAGAAGCTCTTGATAAAGGTTTCAGGAGGCATCCTGTAGATGAGGAGGAGGAGGGGGGATTCTCCTTCTGCCCAAATAACTAAAGCACACAATGTCAGAGTAGATGTTTCCGGGATAAAACAAGTAATGCCGTGTAAGTAGGGAACATTCTGTGCCAACTGCTCTCAGAGAAGGGCTTTATAGGAGCCAATCATTCCGATATGGAGCTCCACCCCCTGCGTTGGCATACACTTAATGACCCCTTTATTAGACCCCCAGCACGCTCGTGATTGGCGCCCCCTGTACGGTAATTCTCCCCGTGACCCCGGAGTGCAGCATAAAATCACATGACAAGTTTTCCATGGATCAGTTTCAGTGTGAATCCACATTAGATGGGAAAGTCCTGCGATCGGAGCGACTTCCAACGAGGTCGGTCATCGGCGCTAGACTATCCGGGCGGGTTCTCGTGTTATGGTGGAGAGTATACAGAGAATGGCGTGATCAGAGAAAAACGCTACTATATGGGAAGTGGCCGTTCTGTGTAGTTACATGATAAAAACCCATCTGCTTGCAGCCACCACTAGAGGGAGCTCACTGCATACTGTATTATGGAGTTTCAGATATAATCAGTTGATTTGAGGCACACGAAGAAGAGACCGGTCTCACACTCAGTATGATGCCATTGTCTTTCCTTATGAATCATGTAAACCCACGCACGGTCTCAGTTCTATGCAAGCAATGAAACCGTATTGAAAAAAATTGAGTGGGGGAGGGGCTGTTGCAGAGTCCATAGTAGAAAGTTTTATATTTTTTGTGTATGCGCTTTCCTTCCAAGCGCTGATCCTACGCTGGGCCGGGAGTTTGGGGTTTCTACTCTAATAGTAATTCTTTTGATTTTGCAGGATTACTCTGGAACTTGTCCTCCAGTGACCAACTGAAAGTCATGCTAATCCGCGATGCTCTGCAGACCTTGAACAACAGTATCATTATCCCAGGTTCCGGCTGGAAGGATGGAGAGTATTCCAAAAATGAGCTTATGTCTGATGGGGATATATTTTACAACGCCACTGGCTGCCTTAGGTAAGGACATGATGCAGCAAGCTGTATATAAAGGGGGCAAAGCTCCAGGGGGGGCAAAGCCAATAATGTTTAGGGGTCTGAAGAGTTAATTTATCTTTTTTCCGTTTTTTGAGAATTGATCATGGTAACAGATAATGTCATGACTTCAGACTACCGCTATACCAAAATACTTATAATGGAAATAGTCTCAGCCCTTCCTAAAAGAATCTGCTGATTCCTAATGCTGCATGTCAGTAAAGTCTAAGCAGGAGACTCTAAAATAGGTGTAAGAAAGTGGGGGAGGTCACCACTAGCCTCGGAAAATTACATGCCACAGCCATGCATTCTACTTCTTCAGCAGGTCCGCAGGGGTGGTCCTATTGGCGAAATCATAATATCCCTCCTACAAGCACCCGCATATCGGTGTCAATGTAGATTGACAATTTTATATAAACTCCCTCAGCAGCTCCGCAGGGGTGGTACTGTGGGTGGAGCCAAAATATCCCTTCTACAAGCACAAACATATCAGTGTCAGCATAGATTGTCCATTAAATAGACAGATATAATTGAAATCACACAAGATAGATATAAGGTAATGTGTGTGCTTTGATTCAGGCCTCCCCCCCCCTCCCCCCCCCCCCCCCCCCCCGAGGGAGGATTCTTACCCGTCTTAGGGAGCAGCATGTCACAGCAAAAGCTTCTCTACAAACAGTGAGAAATACTTTCCTTGCAGAATAATCTCTATCCAACGAGCTGACACATAGATTTTATTGTTACGGGAGGGTGGAGGTAGATATTTGTGCTGCCCTACCAGGTCTCCTGGCACTGCCCGTAAATCAAGTTGGCAGACTTGGCATGTACCGGTTGTCTGGTTACAATTGGCCTTTCAGACATAAACAATTAAACAAATCCTCAGACAACTCTGCCTGAAAGAACGGAATTCTTATTATGGGGCAAAGTGAGAATATTTCACAGCCCCGCAGTTCTTTCTGGCGGTAGAGGTTTCCAGGAAGTCTGGACTTTTGCAAAGACGCCAGATTGCTTCCCTGCATTTTAAATAACAAATTAAGCTATTTTGTAAATAGTCTGTATGAAACAAATCCCCTACAGATATGGGTACCTCTGTGTCTCCTAAATACATACAGAACCTGGGTAGTCTGGCAGAAGGAGTGGAGTGACACATGACTACACATCTGACTACACAGGGTTTGTTTGTAGTCTGTAACCATGGAAACTCACAGGTCTGCATAGGAGCTGTAGACCTAAAATGAGAATTTTTACTGCCATGCTTCATTCCTTTAACTTGTGAAAAATGCCCTTTATAGAGGATCAAAATTGTAATCAAAATTAATTTATACAAGAACATGATCTTTGTGAAACAGAGGGGCAGGCAATAGAGCAGTGACCAGGGTGCTAGACTTTATATTAAGTGATGTCACTAAAAGAGACAGTGATGTCACTAGTCTTGGCCCATGGGTCTAGCATCTATATGGTAAGGTGCAATACACCCCGACTCTTGTGCTCAGAGAGGGGGACGGACAGAGCTGAGTTTGTCACATGATACATATTATGATAGTGGTATGCCTCCCAACTGTCTTGGATTCTGTCGGTCAGTCCCGGATTTGGGACACTGTCTGCAATCCTGAGCTACAGGAGGCATACATCCCCCCCCCCCCCCTCCCTCCTCCTCAAGCACACACGCAAGCATTTAACTCAGTTGTAGCCACAGTGCAGAGGCAGCCACTGCTGTAACCAGTGTGACCTGTTATCCACCCGCCCCACACACACACACTAGCGGCTGTGGTCCTGCATGCAGACCCCGGCAGACAGCTATCAGAGGTTGAACTGATTACAGCAGACTAGCAGGAGTTGGAAGTGGCTGGAAGTCTACTACAGGGAGTCAATATTGAAACTGGGGCTACTAATTGGGATCACTAATACTATTGGGGGCACTGTTGATACTGGGACACTTTGGAGGCCCTATTTCTACTGGGGCTATTAACTGGGTTTCTTATTACTAAAGAGGACACTGTGGGGGCACTATTACAGCTGGGTCCATTATGGGGATCACTATTACTACTAAGGCCACTAAGAGGGTCACTATTGCTACTGGGGCCATTCAGGGGGTCACTATTATTACTGGAGCCACTAATTGGGGTTGCCAATACTATTGGGGGCACTATTGTTACTGGGGCCACTGTGGGGGTCACTATTACTACTGGAGACTTTGGAGGCACTATTTCTACTGGGGCTAATAACTGGGTTCACTATTACCAAATGGGCCACTGTGGGGGCACTATTACTACTGGGGCCATTATGGGGATCACTATTACTACAAAGGCCACTAATTGAGTCACTATTGCTACTGGGGCCATTTTGGGATTCACTATTACTACAAAGGCCACTAATTGAGTCACTATTGCTACTGGGGCCATTATGGGGTTCACTACTACTACTAAGGCCACTATTGCTACTGGGGCCATTCAGGGAGCCATTATTACTACTGGGGCCACTAATTGGGTCACTATTGCTACTGGGGCCATTAAGGGGTTAGTATTAGAGTGAGGTGACCACTGAAGGGTACTATTATGGAATACAGAGGGCTGGGCTTTGAGTAAAAGGGGTGTGGCTTGCCATACAAATTTGCCACAGCACTCTACACATACTACTACCGTCATCCCTTTCTCATTGTTCAGAAGATTGAGCGGTTTGGTATCACTGCGCTTTAGCTTTGGTCTTTCCATATGACTGCAGGTTAACCTACTGCATTCCTGTCATCTGAAGAGTTGTAGAAACTACCTGGCCCCAAAGAGTTAATCTCAGCTTTTCTACATCTATAAAAACTGGGTTTTATTCTCTTGCTAAAAAATATTGGACTTGGTTCTCTGTCGGCAAACCCGTGACGGCACCTGTTCACTTGACAAGAGCGTTCTGCATTCTTCGCCCTTCAGAGCACAATAAGGTGCATTCATAATTGACGAGGCGCTCCGAGGAGGGGCCACATCACCAGGCGCTCGCTGCTCTGCATCTGGCATCCTATGGGCGGGTTCACACGGCGGATACTGAGCTGCGCCCAAGATTCTCATCAAACACATGGACCCCCCGTCTCAGCAGTGAGACCCCCCACCAATCAGCAATCCCTTATCCCGTGGAAAGGGGAAAGCTTGAAATCTTGGAACAACGCTTTTTAATTAGAGAATCTCTTGAAAGGCAATTCCCTAATTATATATTTAGCTTACAGGTGATCTACTTTTAACCCCTTAAGGTCGCAGCCTTTTAATAAAAAATAATTCCTACTAAGGTCCTGAAAAACTTTTAAAAGTGGTTTGAAGTGGAAAAAAAATGCAATTTCACGATTTTGGGAAGTCTTGTTTTTACAGAATACAGACTGCAGTAAAAATGGCTTTATTATGTGGGTTGGGCCTCTATCACACAGGGACAGCGATATCGCCGAGACAAAATTGCAGGGATATCACACAGAACACACACTCCATTGCCAGGCTTTTCAGGGGAGGGAGGGATTTGACTCAATGGAGGCACCACTAGATTCCTGAACCAACGCTATTAGCCTTATTTACTACAAATAATGCCTCTCTTTCTCCTGTGGGGGCGCTGTATGGAAACTCAGCACTTGGCTTCATATTTCCCCAAAGCTGGTCACTGGAGGTCCCAGCAGCAAGATACACTGTGATCAACTTATCATGGGGAGACGCTTCTGACAAAGCGGAAGAACCCCTATAAAACCTTTATCAGTTCCTGATCTCATTCCCGGTTCTGCAGCTTGTAACCATAAAGCCAACATCTATTTCCTCTGTCATAAAGCTGCCTCCACCCATAACCAGTAGAACGCTGCAGGCTACGTATGTGCAGGATAATGTTACTCCATAATTAGCGCATTAGATGTCACAGAGGAGGAGATTTTATTATTACACTTTGCTCCAACAAAGGAATGTAAGCGGAAAGCCGTGAGATCACAGGGTGCCTGTTTATACTTCCCAAACGGGTAAGCAGGTCAATGAGCGAAAAATATCTGCCTGCAAGATCATATATAATGACTGGGACGTTCTGGAGAGGATGTTCTCCATTCATTACACAAGATGGTTCATGCCCAGACACTGAAATCTCAGGAGCTCCGGGCTCTGATTGTAAAAACTGGAGAAGAAAGCTGATATAATAATACAGCCATGATATTAACTGCACTTCCTGTACCGCCGCCTACATACAAGAATATAACTACTATAATACTGCCCCCAATGTACAAGAATATAACTACTATAATACTGCCCCTATCTAGGAGAATATAACAACTATAATACTGCTCCTATGCACAAGGATATAACTACTATAATACTGCTCCCTATGTACAAGAATATAACTACTATAATACTGCCCCCTATGTACAAGAATATAACTACTATAATACTGCTCCCTATGTACAAGAATATAACTACTATAATACTGCTCCCTATGTACAATAATATAACTACTATAATACTGCCCCCAATGTACAAGAATATAACTACTATAATACTGCCCCCAATGTACAAGAATATAACTACTATAATACTGCCCCCTATGTACAAGAATATAACTACTATAATACTGCCCCTATCTAGGAGAATATAACAACTATAATACTGCTCCTATGCACAAGGATATAACTACTATAATACTGCTCGCTATATACAAGAATATATCTACTATAATACTGCCTCCTATGTACAAGAATATAACTACTATAATACTGCCCCCTATGTACAAGAATATAACTACTATAATACTGCCCCCAATGTACAAGAATATAACTACTATAATACTGCTCCCTATGTACAAGAATATAACTACTATAATACTGCCCCTATCTAGGAGAATATAACAACTATAATACTGCTCCTATGCACAAGGATATAACTACTATAATACTGCTCGCTATATACAAGAATATATCTACTATAATACTGCCCTCTATGTACAAGAATAAAACTACTATAATCCTGCCTCCCTATGTACCAGAATATAACTACCATAATACTCCTCCTCTGTACAAGAATATAACTATTTTAATACTGCCCCCTATGTACAAGAATATAACCAGTATAATACTGCCTCCTATGTAAAAGAATATAACTACTATAATACTGCTTCTATGTACAAGAATATAACTACTATAATACTGCCTCCTATGTACAAGAATATAACTACTATAATACTGCTCCTATGTACAAGAATATAACTACTATAATACTGCCCCTATCTAGGAGAATATAACTACTATAATACTGCCCCTATCTAGGAGAATATAACTACTATAATACTGCTCCTATGCACAAGGATAAAACTACTATAATACTGCTCCTGTGTACAAGAATATAACTACTTTAATACTGCCCCGTTATGTACAAGAATAGAACTCCGATAATACTGCCCCCCATGTACAAGAATATAACTACTATAATTCTGCTCCTATGTACAAGAATATAACTACGATAATACTGCCTCCTATGTACAAGAATATAGCTAGTATAATACTGCCCCCTATGTACAAGAATAGAACTACTATAATGCTGCCCCCTATGTACAAGAATATAACTACTATAATACTGCCCCTATGTACAAGAATATAACTACTAGAATACTGCCTCCTATGTATAGGAATATAACTACTAGAATACTGCCCCCTATGTAAAAGAATATAGCTGCTTTAATACTGCCCCATATGTCCAGGAATATAACTGCTTTAATACCGCCTCCTACGTACTAGAATATAACTACTATAATACTGCCCCACTATGTACAAGAATATAATTACTATAATACTGCCCCTATGTACAAGAATATAATTACTATAATACTGCCCCTATGTACAAGAATATAACTACTATAATACTGCCTCCTATGTACAAGAATATAACTACTATAATACTGCCCCCTATGTACAGGAATATAACTACTGTAATACTGCCCCCTATGTATAGGAATATACCTACTATAATACTGCCCCCTATGTAAAAGAATATAACTACTATAATACTGCCTCCTATGTACAAAAATATAACTACTATAATAGTGCCCCCTATGTACCAGAATATACCTACTATAATACTGCTCCTATGTACAAGAATATAACTACTAGAATACTGCCTTCTATGTATAGGAATATAACTACTAGAATACTGCCCCCTATGTAAAAGAATATAGCTGCTTTAATACTGCCCCATATGTCCAAGAATATAACTACTATAATACTGCTCCTATGCACAAGGATATAACTACTATAATACTGCCCCATATGTCCAAGAATATAACTACTATAATACTGCCCCTATGTACAAGAATATAACTACTATAATAGTGCCCCCTATGTACAAGAATATAACTACTTTAATGCTGCCCCTATGCACAAGAATATAACTACTATAATACTGCTCCTATGTACAAGAATGCAACTACTATAATACTGCCCCCTATGTACAAGAATATAACTACTATAATACTGCTCCTATGTACAAGAATGCAACTACTATAATACTGCCCCCTATGTACAAGAATATAACTACTATAATACTGCTCCTATGCACAAGGATATAACTACTATAATACTGCCCTCTATGTACAAGAATAAAACTACTATAATACTGCTAATATGTACAAGAATATAACTAGTATAATACTGCTCCTGTGTACAAGAATATACCTACTATAATACTGCTCCTATGTACAAGAATATAACTACTATAATACTGCTCCTATGTATAGGAATATAACTACTAGAATACTGCCCCCTGTGTAAAAGAATATAACTACTATAATACTGCCTCCTATGTACAAAAATATAACTACTATAATACTGCCTTCTACGTATAGGAATATAACTACTAGAATACTGCCTCCTATGTACAAGAATATAACTACTATAATACTGCCCCCTATGTACAAGAATATAACTACTAAAATACTGCCCCTAAGTACAAGTATATAGCCACTATAATACTGCCCCTAAGACAATATAACTACTATAATACTGCTCCCTATGTACAAGAATATAACTACTACAATATTGCCCCTATGTACAAGAATATAACTACTACAATACTGCTCCTATGTACAAGAATATAACTACTATAATACTGCCCCCTATGTACAAGAATATAACTACTATAATACTGCCTCCTATGTACAAGAATATAACTACTATAATATTGCCCCCTATGTACAAGAATATAACTACTATAATACTGCCTCCTATGTACAAGAATATAACTACTATAATACTGCCTCCGATGTACAAAAATATAACTACAATAATACTGCCTCCTATGTACAAGAATATAACTACTATAATACTGCCTCCTATGTCCAAGAATATAACTACTATAATACTGCCTCCTATGTCCAAGAATATAACTACTATAATACTGCCTCCTATGTACAAGAATATAACTACTATAATAGTGCCCCCTATGTACCAGAATATACCTACTATAATACTGCTCCTATGTACAAGAATATAACTACTAGAATACTGCCCCCTGTGTAAAAGAATATAACTACTATAATACTGCCTCCTATGTACAAAAATATAACTACTATAATACTGCCTCCTGTGTACTAGAATATAACTACTATAATACTGCCTCCTATGTACAAAAATATAACTACTATAATACTGCCCCCTATGTACAAGAATATAACTACTATAATACTGCCCACTATATACAAGAATATAACTACTATAATACTGCCCCCTATGTACAAGAATATAACTACTATAATACTGCCCCCTATGTACAAGAATATAACTACTATAATACTGCCTCCTATGTACAAGAATATAACTACTATAATATTGCCCCCTATGTACAAGAATATAACTACTATAATACTGCCTCCTATGTACAAGAATATAACTACTATAATATTGCCCCCTATGTACAAGAATATAACTACTATAATACTGCCTCCTATGTACAAGTATATAACTACTAGAATACTGCCTCCTATGTACAAGAATATAACTACTATAATACTGCCCCCTATGTACAAGAATATAACTACTAAAATACTGCCCCTAAGTACAAGTATATAGCCACTATAATACTGCCCCTAAGACAATATAACTACTATAATACTGCTCCCTATGTACAAGAATATAACTACTACAATATTGCCCCTATGTACAAGAATATAACTACTACAATACTGCTCCTATGTACAAGAATATAACTACTATAATACTGCCCCCTATGTACAAGAATATAACTACTATAATACTGCCTCCTATGTACAAGAATATAACTACTATAATACTGCCTCCTATGTCCAAGAATATAACTACTATAATACTGCCTCCTATGTACAAGAATATTACTATAATAGTGCCCCCTATGTACCAGAATATACCTACTATAATACTGCTCCTATGTAAAAGAATATAACTACTATAATACTGCCTCCTATGTACAAGAATATAACTACTATAATACTGCCCCCTATGTACAGGAATATAACTACTGTAATACTGCCCCCTATGTATAGGAATATACCTACTATAATACTGCCCCCTATGTAAAAGAATATAACTACTATAATACTGCCTCCTATGTACAAAAATATAACTACTATAATAGTGCCCCCTATGTACCAGAATATACCTACTATAATACTGCTCCTATGTACAAGAATATAACTACTAGAATACTGCCTTCTATGTATAGGAATATAACTACTAGAATACTGCCCCCTATGTAAAAGAATATAGCTGCTTTAATACTGCCCCATATGTCCAAGAATATAACTACTATAATACTGCTCCTATGCACAAGGATATAACTACTATAATACTGCCCCATATGTCCAAGAGTATAATTACTATAATACTGCCCCTATGTACAAGAATATAACTACTATAATAGTGCCCCCTATGTACAAGAATATAACTACTTTAATGCTGCCCCTATGCACAAGAATATAACTACTATAATACTGCTCCTATGTACAAGAATGCAACTACTATAATACTGCCCCCTATGTACAAGAATATAACTACTATAATACTGCTCCTATGTACAAGAATGCAACTACTATAATACTGCCCCCTATGTACAAGAATATAACTACTATAATACTGCTCCTATGCACAAGGATATAACTACTATAATACTGCCCTCTATGTACAAGAATAAAACTACTATAATACTGCTAATATGTACAAGAATATAACTAGTATAATACTGCTCCTGTGTACAAGAATATACCTACTATAATACTGCTCCTATGTACAAGAATATAACTACTATAATACTGCTCCTATGTATAGGAATATAACTACTAGAATACTGCCCCCTGTGTAAAAGAATATAACTACTATAATACTGCCTCCTATGTACAAAAATATAACTACTATAATACTGCCTTCTACGTATAGGAATATAACTACTAGAATACTGCCTCCTATGTACAAGAATATAACTACTATAATACTGCCCCCTATGTACAAGAATATAACTACTAAAATACTGCCCCTAAGTACAAGTATATAGCCACTATAATACTGCCCCTAAGACAATATAACTACTATAATACTGCTCCCTATGTACAAGAATATAACTACTACAATATTGCCCCTATGTACAAGAATATAACTACTACAATACTGCTCCTATGTACAAGAATATAACTACTATAATACTGCCCCCTATGTACAAGAATATAACTACTATAATACTGCCTCCTATGTACAAGAATATAACTACTATAATATTGCCCCCTATGTACAAGAATATAACTACTATAATACTGCCTCCTATGTACAAGAATATAACTACTATAATACTGCCTCCGATGTACAAAAATATAACTACAATAATACTGCCTCCTATGTACAAGAATATAACTACTATAATACTGCCTCCTATGTCCAAGAATATAACTACTATAATACTGCCTCCTATGTCCAAGAATATAACTACTATAATACTGCCTCCTATGTACAAGAATATAACTACTATAATAGTGCCCCCTATGTACCAGAATATACCTACTATAATACTGCTCCTATGTACAAGAATATAACTACTAGAATACTGCCCCCTGTGTAAAAGAATATAACTACTATAATACTGCCTCCTATGTACAAAAATATAACTACTATAATACTGCCTCCTGTGTACTAGAATATAACTACTATAATACTGCCTCCTATGTACAAAAATATAACTACTATAATACTGCCCCCTATGTACAAGAATATAACTACTATAATACTGCCCACTATATACAAGAATATAACTACTATAATACTGCCCCCTATGTACAAGAATATAACTACTATAATACTGCCCCCTATGTACAAGAATATAACTACTATAATACTGCCTCCTATGTACAAGAATATAACTACTATAATATTGCCCCCTATGTACAAGAATATAACTACTATAATACTGCCTCCTATGTACAAGAATATAACTACTATAATATTGCCCCCTATGTACAAGAATATAACTACTATAATACTGCCTCCTATGTACAAGTATATAACTACTAGAATACTGCCTCCTATGTACAAGAATATAACTACTATAATACTGCCCCCTATGTACAAGAATATAACTACTAAAATACTGCCCCTAAGTACAAGTATATAGCCACTATAATACTGCCCCTAAGACAATATAACTACTATAATACTGCTCCCTATGTACAAGAATATAACTACTACAATATTGCCCCTATGTACAAGAATATAACTACTACAATACTGCTCCTATGTACAAGAATATAACTACTATAATACTGCCCCCTATGTACAAGAATATAACTACTATAATACTGCCTCCTATGTACAAGAATATAACTACTATAATACTGCCTCCTATGTCCAAGAATATAACTACTATAATACTGCCTCCTATGTACAAGAATATTACTATAATAGTGCCCCCTATGTACCAGAATATACCTACTATAATACTGCTCCTATGTAAAAGAATATAACTACTAGAATACTGCCCCCTGTGTAAAAGAATATAACTACTATAATACTGCCTCCTATGTACAAAAATATAACTACTATAATACTGCCTCCTGTGTACTAGAATATAACTACTATAATACTGCCTCCTATGTACAAAAATATAACTACTATAATACTGCCCCCTATGTACAAGAATATAACTACTATAATACTGCCCCCTATGTACAAGAATATAACTACTATAATACTGCCTCCTATGTACAAGAATATAACTACTATAATACTGCCCACTATATACAAGAATATAACTACTATAATACTGCCCCCTATATACAAGAATATAACTACTATAATACTGCCCCCTATGTACAAGAATATAACTACTATAATACTGCCTCCTATGTACAAGAATATAACTACTATAATATTGCCCCCTATGTACAAGAATATAACTACTATAATACTGCCTCCTATGTACAAGAATATAACTACTATAATATTGCCCCCTATGTACAAGAATATAACTACTAGAATACTGCCTCCTATGTACAAGAATATAACTACTATAATACTGCCCCCTATGTACAAGAATATAACTACTATAATGCTGCCCCCTATGTACAAGAATATAACTACTATAATACTGCCCTCCTATGTACAAGAATATAACTACTATAATATTGCTCCTATGTACAAGAATATAACTACTATAATACTGCCTCCTATGTACAAGAATATAACTACTATAATATTGCCTCCTATGTACAAGTATATAACTACTATAATACTGCCCCCTATGTACAAGAATATAATTACTATAATGCTGCCCCCTATGTACAAGAATATAACTACTATAATGATCTTTTTATTTAAAACTTGCAACAAAATTATTACAATATACTAACTATAAACACATAAGAGTCAACAACGAAAACAGAACAACAAAACAGAAAGACAGAACAAAATAAACTTCAGACCACCCGCACAGAAGTTGGTACCCGGATTCTCCTCCAGTTTATACTATGTACATTGTTTCTGTTCTTAGTCTTTACACTGTTCCCATTTATAGAGCAGACTCTCAAAACTCATTTAAGTCACTGGTCTTTCTTGCTTTTCCTCCTCTGTCCGCTGCTGTCACCTGCAGAGCCCCATCTTTTGGTGGACACTGATGGTTGAGGTTCCTCTTCCTGAAGGTCGTCATCAGAGTTATGTAAAGAGACACATTCTTTTTCCGACTTCTCTGATTCTTCTCGCAGCACTCCATACTGTCCGGAGGTTATGGCCGGCACCGGCTGATCCAGGGTTTTCTTTGCTGCGGTGACTTTTCTAGCAGGATCTGCAGTTTTGTTCTTTCTTTTAACCGCCTGGAACCCCTCTTCATCCACAGAGGGGCGCCTGGGCCTTGCGGCTCGGTCGGAGGGTTCTGTAGCCATACATGGCTGCTGTTCAGGTGATTTAGCAACAGGTTTACTGGATATTTTCTTCCTTTCATGAGGTTTATCTTTAATAGCTGGTGCTTGTAGTACAACAGGGGATATTTCACTTCTTACAGCAAGGATTTTTCTTTTTCCATCAGATGCATTCTCGGTGGCTGGTACTTGTACTGTAGTGGGAGGACCATCCATCTCTCCCTCTGCTGGTACTTGTACTGTAGTGGGAGGACCATCCATCTCTCCCTCTGCTGGTACTTGTACTGTAGTGGGAGGACCATCCATCTCTGCCTCTGCTGGTACTTGTACTATAGTGGGAGGACCATCCATCTCTCCCTCTGCTGGTACTTGTAGTGCAGCAGGTGAGTTATCAGTCTCTAAAGCAGGGTCACTGGTACTTTGCACTACATTAGTATTAGGACTGTTGGATTCTGGGGCTGTTTCTGCTCTTGCGGCGACGTCCTCTTTACCTTCCTCCATGGGCTCTATGCCGATATCATCACCTCCTTTATTATGCTCTGCATGTGGACACTCCCGGAATGTATGACCTGCTCCTAAACACAGGTTACAGATGACGGGTCCTCTACAATCGCTTTTTGAATGTCCAAACTCTCCACATAATGAACACTTGACTCGAGAGCAGTTAAAAGCGAGGTGTCTGCCCCCACACCTATGACATAGACGAGGCTGACCAGGGTAATAGCATATTCCTCTCTCTGAGCCTAGATAGGAGTGCGGTAGATGTCTGGTCACACCATTGGTTCGCTCTAATTGGATCTTTACAGTGTATCCACCATTCCAGATTCCCTCCTCATCATAGATTTTTTCTGGGTAGTTCATGATCATACATTGCCTACTCAGCCAGTGCTCCAGATCTGCCAGCGCCACCACCTCAGACTGGAACAATATGGTGGCCCTCACCACCTGAGGCTTGGACAGCTGGATCACCTGGAAATACTCCCAGATTGACTGTCCCCTTGTGTCATTATATATACTCCAAAATGCATCCAAGTCATATTGCAGCTTAAAGCTGATGTCGTAGATCCTGCTGGAGGGGATATGGATCAGAGCGTACACCTCAGAGGCTTTAAACTTCATAAAGTCTTTTAGGAGACTCTTCCCAATGTACAGTCTAGAGGGAATGTTCTCCTCTGGCCCTGTGTACTTAATCCTGACAGCGTTTCTCCTCTGTGGTGGAGGGGGAGCTGAATTTGTGACATTGGAGAATAGTCTGTTGAATTGTGGACGGTCAGCAGAGGGATGAGTGCCTGACCTTTCCTCATCAGCAGGCTTACTGACTCCTGATTGATCTGCAGACACACCTGCGGTGGTTTCACACTGTCCTGCAGACACACCTGCGGTGGTATGAGACTGTCCTGCAGACACACCTGCACTGGCATCACACTGTCCTGCAGACACACCTGCGGTGATATGAGACTGTCCTGCAGATTGCTGTATACACTCCTCTGCAGATGGCTGAGAACCTTCACTAATCTCCACCATATCTACTCCGGACAATGCAGTTGTCTCTTCACTCATGACACTGCACAGTGTTTCATTTACAATGTCAGTCCCTGAAGCATACACCAGATTACTACTTGCATTCATTTCATCAGCACCGCAGAGTCCTTTGCAATTAACCCCTTATTGGCTGTCACATTTTGCTCCTCAGTATTAGCAGCATTTTCAGAGTCTGATAGCTCAGCTCCCATACTCAGTGACCCTCCAGGCGCTGCACCCGCACATCTCAGAGGGGTTCCCTGCTCCACCATACTATACACAACATTATAGTCAGTACCTTTTTCCTCAATGACTTTTTTAATCTTCATGTTTTGCACTCTGGCCTCCCTCTTCATGTTTTGCACTCTGGCTTCCCTCTTTTTCTCCATTGCCCAGTTTTCTACTTTAGGTATTACATTTGCTTCTTTGTCTAGTCGCTCCTTTAGTATAGCGAGCTCACGTGTGCAATTATCCAGGCACTCACACTTCATCAGCTTTGTCTTTGGATCCGTCTCTATCTTAATCTCTTCTCTTAACTTCAAAATTTGTCTTTCCAGTTTAAATAAACTTTTCTTAGTCACTTTCATACTCAATCCAAATGCTTTACATGATTCAGTAATCTCACCAGCCACCATTTCCTGGTTACCACTTTCTTGATCTCCATGCTGCAAGCCACACTCCAGGCTCTGGGCTCTCCCAGGATCGTCAGCCCAGCTGCACTCACTTCCTCCTGGGTCAGAGGCCATGCCTCCTCCCTACTGGGAGCTCACAAGCACACGTCTATCCTCTCCTATGGACAAGAATAGAACTACTATAATACTGCCCCCTATGTAAAAGAATATAACTACTATAATACTGCTCCTATGTACAAGAATATAACTACTATAATACTACCCCCTATGTACAAGAATATAACTACTATAATACTGCTCCTATGTACAAGAATATAACTACTATAATACAGCCCCCTATGTACAAGAATATAACTACTATAATACTGCCCCTATATACAAGAATATAACTACTATAATACTGCCCCCTATGTAAAAGAATATAACTACTATAATACTGCCCCCTATGTACAAGAATATAACTACTATAATACTGCCCCTATATACAAGAATATAACTACTATAATACTACCCCCTATGTACAAGAATATAACTACTATAATGCTGCCCCCTATGTACAAGAATATAACTACTATAATGCTGCCCCCTATGTACAAGAATATAACTACTATAATACTGCCCTCTATGTACAAGAATATAACTACTATAATATTGCTCCTATGTACAAGAATATAACTACTATAATACTGCCCCCTATGTACAAGAATATAACTACTATAATACTGCCCCCTATGTACAAGAATATAAGTACTATAATACTGCCCCCTATGTACAAGAATATAACTACTATAATACTGCCCCCTATGTACAAGAATATAACTACTATAATACTGCCCCCTGCTGATTTCTTATTTAAACGCAGTCATTTTTCTGGTTCTCTCCTCTACTCCAGGAACATGAGCTCCGCTGGTCCTGAGGGCAGGAGGGCTTTGCGGGAATGTGATGGACTAATCGACTCCCTGGTCCATTACATTAGTCGGACTGTCGCTGACCACAAGCCTGATGACAAGGTAAGTTCTCATCATATAGGACACACATGTATGTTGATATTTAGGCGGATTTGACCTTTGGAGCTGTAGGAGAGCTGGCTGACCACCTTTTGGGAAGGGTGTAATGACGTCCATGTTGGTTGTCGCCCATCTTTCCTGCGGCAGTTTTTGATAGTTTCCGCTCTTCTCTTCTCTTTTTTTGTACCCCTTTATTTCAGGCCACAGAGAACTGTGTGTGCATCCTCCATAACCTGTCCTACCAACTGGAGTCGGAGGTGCCCAGCAGATACAGCCACAACTTCCACTCGCTGACCCGGAGCTCGTCTCGCAACGAATCAAACATCGGCTGTTTTGGCTCACGCAGCAGGAAGTTGAAGGAGGTAGGTCTTCGCGTAGTGCGATCGCCCGGTATCATCGGGTTCCCATGGCAGCCTGAAATTTAACAAGAGCTTCTCCTGCTGCTGCCCGGCTGACCCTCACTGCGCAGGCAAACAGGATCTCAATATTAACCCTTTTTTCTGACCCACCAATTGCTTGTATATTTTAACCACCGGCTGAACTGATGAAGGGGGTCTCCCCGAAAGGCGTTTTCTTATGCTGATCACGTACTTTATTAAATAGAAGAAGTCTTCCACCCCTTCGGTGACAGCCTACCCGCTGTGACCAGGAGTGTTGCGCCTTCTCAACTGCCGGACTTTAGTCCTGTTCTCCTTCAGCGTCCAAGGAGCGGGCCGCGGCCCAGGAGACGGCAAGGTGGAGTTTGGGCCTTGTCATGGTGGCTTTACCGTCTTTCTCCCGGAGGGTAGCTGGTGACACATCCAAGGGCTGAGGACAGGCTATTAAACACGGGAACTCAATGATGGATTACCTTAGTCCAGGGGTGTCACACTCATTTTCACCGAGGGCCACATCAGCCTTCAAAGGGCCAATTCTAATTGTAAGACTGTATAGTAATAACGAACCCCATAGTGGCCTGAGTGGTAATAGGGTCCCCCATAGTGGCCCCAGTAGTTATAAGGTCCCCATAGTGACACCAGTGGTAATAGCGTCACCCATAGTGGCGCAAGTATTTATAAGATCCCAATAGGGACCCCAGTGGTAATAGGGTCACCCATAGTTTCCCCAGTAGTTATAAGGTCCCCATATCAACCCCAGTGGTAATAGGGTCACCCATAGTGGCCCCAGTAGTTATAAGGTCTCCATATCAACGCCAGTGGTAATAGGGTCAACCATAGTGGCCTGAGTGGTAGTAGGGTCACCCATAGTGGCCCCAGTATTTATAAGGTCCCCATAGTGACCCCAGTGGTAAAAGGGTCAACCATAGTAGCCTGAGTGATAATAGGGTCCCCCATAGTGGCCCCAGTAGTTATAAGGCCCCCATAGCGACCCCAGTGATAATAGGGTCACCCATAGTGGCCCCAGTAGTAAGTAACCCCCATAGTGACCCAATAATAATAGCATTCCCCATAATGGCCCCAGTAGTCATAGTGCTCCTATAGTGGCCCCAGTAGTAAAAGTGGCCCCATGGTGGGTCCAGTAGTAATTGTGTTCCCTATATTGGCCGCAGTAGTATAAAGTAACCCCCACACTATTATACATACATATATGCACAGGTGCGTGCCTGAGTGTGCGTGAGTATGTATATATATATATATACATACATATAGGCGCACACTTTTCTATATTTCAAACGCTGTTATTATGTATACACACGCAGACACTTTTACATTTTTATACACAATGCAAGCAGATATGTTTATATACCAGACAGAGCAATCTGTATACTTACCTGCATCCATTGTGGTCCCAATGGCAGGTATACTGGCTGCTATCCTCCTGCAGACTTGGGCCCCTGACGCCTCCCCAGATCTGCTCCCATGAACAGAGAGGGCCAGTGAGAGGAGGTCAGCACTGGCTGGCTCTCCTCCTCCGCCTGCTCTCCTCGCACCGGAGATCATGTGATCTGCAGGCTTATTCCCTCCTCCGCCTGCCGTTGTCAGGGTGATATCGGTACTCATCTATTTGTGTCTGTTCCACTAGACAGAAGAAGCCGATAGCCGATCTCATACTGACAGCAGCAGGGAGGGAACCTGCTGCACAGCGGGTTTTGTGCTTGACATGTGTGCCTTAGTCCTTTTTGTCACGCGTGACGCCACTGTTTCTTCTGTCACGGGGATCCCTAGTTGGCAGAGTAAATCCACACACACACACGAGTACTGTTTAGGACACGGCGTCCGGAAACGGACGGGCAACTGGCCGTTTTACTGGAACGTTGGTTAACAGAACTCTTTACATCTGTTTCACAGTAGCTTGACAAGAGGTGTGAGAGGAGGACTCACGGGATCTGGAGAAGCCACAGTCCTAGTTATCAGCAGGTCCTGGCCCGGCACCACTCCTTCCTCTCACAGCCTCTACCGGCCCACACTGACTGTTGGTGGTAGACATGCTGCAGGACGACTCCTCACTCGCTCTCTTCTGGCTGTGGACTCTTGAGGGTAGTAGGCCCGTGCAGCTATTAGGCCACTCCCTTGGCCTCTTCCATTCTGTGTCTGTGGGTGGAAGCTACTCACAGACAGCTGCCTTGCACTCCTCTAGCATGCCCAGGTCGGGACAGAACAGGACTCATTGAACTCAACTCCACAACTCTCACTCATGCACCTTCTATCCACATATATCTCACAAGGTCACATGACAAACAAACAGATACATTTTCCAGACAGTCAGCTCACATACCAGACAGTTAACCCTTTCAGTGCTGCAGTTATGCAATACAAATCATTCATGCAACACAGAAGACACTGACATTACATAGACAAGGGCATGCATACAGTTATGGAGGGGCCCCGTTGCTCTGGGCCACTACACTCTTGCTTTATCACACCCACCCAGGCGGTGCGTCGTCTGCTCCACCTCCACCATTGAAGTTACCCTTCCGGATATGTAGTTTCACAAACACGACCGTACAGGTTTTGCTCCACCCCTCTCTTTCATCCTCGTCCATATGAAATCTAACAAAGGCCTCCGTGTAATTCCGCCTATTAGACCCTGCCTCTGACAGAGTGCAATAGGCTGTTGCCATAGGCTTAGTAGAATGCACTACATAAGTAATGCAGTGTACTATCCTGGTGAATGAGTGATTGCATCTTCAAGTCCTCTTACGGGAAGTTTCACACGGGCGATCGCGATATGGCCGAAAAAAATGCTGGCACAATTGCATCTTTGTTCCTGCGACTCTGGAGCGTCACAGCTGCTTTTTCTCACAAAAACATCGCTGCAGCTTGTGATTTTCTCAAGCAATATTTGCTGCAATTTTTTATTTATTTATTTTTTTAAGCGTGAAAGTCAATAGGACTTTATAATGTTAAAACGCATCACATCTCGTGACAACTGTAGCTGGTGCGCCGCAGCGCGATAAAAAGGGAAGCTCCCTAGGGAACCGTGGGTGATAAGAAAATCACACAAAGCAGAAAGATGCGACCGGCCGCGATTTTTATCACCCGTGTGAAACCGCCGCAATAGACTAACAAATCGTGTCGACAGTTGGAAAGAACGCACACATGACGGATGTGACGGGCGTGATGGGTGTGACGGGTCTGACGGCGCTCTTACGACCAAGAAAATATTGTCAATCACGCACGGTGAATGCCAGAAATATAGTTTTAGAAAAGTAACTTGGAAATCACTATTTTTCTTTTGTTTGCCCCACAAAAAAACGTAATAAATAGAGATGAGCGAACGTGTTCGGCTCCGCCCCTTTTCGCCCGAGCACCGAACTTTGCGAGCAATTCCGTGCTCGGGCGAAAAAAGTTCGGGGGTCGCCGTGGCAGCGCGGGGGGGTGCGGCGGGGAGTGGGGGGGAGAGGGAGAGAGAGAGGGCTCCCCCCTGTTCCCCGCTGCTGCCGCCCGCGCCGCCGCGCCTCTCCCCGCCCCCCGGCGCCGGCCGAATCTTTACGCGCGGACACTGAAGTCCTCGCTAAAGCCGGTGTCTGGGTGCGTAAGTGTTCGTTAAGAACACGTTCGCTCATCTCTAGTAATAAACACCAATCCAAAGTCACATCAAACTGCAAGCAACAAAACAACTTAATTCAAAAATGTGATGAAACAAACAAAAAGATGTCGTAAAAGTCCTCCAGCACATTATTCGGTGGGGGGTAATATATACAAGTCCTCCAGCACATTATACGGAGGGCGGTAATATATACAAGTCCTCCAGCACATTATACAGAGCGCGGTAATATATACAAGTCCTCCAGCACATTATACGGAGGGCGGCGGTAATATATACAAGTCCTCCAGCACATTATACGGAGGGCGGTAATATATACAAGTCCTCCAGCACATTATACGGAGGGCGGTAATATATACAAGTCCTCCAGCACATTATACGGAGGGCGGCGGTAATATATACAAGTCCTCCAGCACATTATACGGAGGGCGGTAATATATACAAGTCCTCCAGCACATTATTCGGTGGGGGTTAATATATACAAGTCCTCCGGCACATTATACGGAGGGCGGTAATATATACAAGTCCTCCAGCACATTATACGGAGGGCGGCGGTAATATATACAAGTCCTCCGGCACATTATACGGAGGGCGGTAATATATACAAGTCCTCCAGCACAGTATACGGAGGGCAGTAATATATACAAGTCCTCCAGCACATTATACGGAGGGCGGCGGTAATATATACAAGTCCTCCGGCACATTATACGGAGGGCAGTAATATATACAAGTCCTCCAGCACATTATACGGAGGGCGGCGGTAATATATACAAGTCCTCCAGCACATTATACGGAGGGCAGTAATATATACAAGTCCTCCAGCACATTATACGGAGGGCGGTAATATATACAAGTCCTCCAGCACATTATACGGAGGGCGGTAATATATACAAGTCCTCCGGCACATTATACAGAGCGCGGTAATATATACAAGTCCTCCGGCACATTATACGGAGGGCGGTAATATATACAAGTCCTCCAGCACATTATACAGAGCACGGTAATATATACAAGTCCTCCAGCACATTATACGGAGGGCGGCGGTAATGTATACAAGTCCTCCAGCACATTATACGGAGGGCGGCGGTAATATATACAAGTCCACCAGCACATTATACAGAGCGCGGTAATATATACAAGTCCTCCAGCACATTATACGGAGGGCGGTAATATATACAAGTCCTCCAGCACATTATACGGAGGGCGGTAATATATACAAGTCCTCCGGCACATTATACGGAGGGCGGCGGTAATATATACAAGTCCTCCAGCACATTATACGGAGGGCGGTAATATATACAAGTCCTCCAGCACATTATACGGAGGGCGGTAATATACACAAGTCCTCCAGCACATTATACAGAGGGCGGCGGTAATATATACAAGTCCTCCAGCACATTATACGGAGGGCGGTAATATATACAAGTCCTCCAGCACATTATACGGAGGGCGGCGGTACTATATACAAGTCCTCCAGCACATTATACGGAGGGCGGTAATATATACAAGTCCTCCAGCACATTATACGGAGGGCGGCGGTACTATATACAAGTCCTCCAGCACATTATACGGAGGGCGGTAATATATACAAGTCCTCCAGCACATTATACGGAGGGCGGCGGTACTATATACAAGTCCTCCAGCACATTATACGGAGGGCGGTAATATATACAAGTCCTCCAGCACATTATACGGAGGGCGGCGGTACTATATACAAGTCCTCCAGCACATTATACGGAGGGCGGTAATATATACAAGTCCTCCAGCACATTATACGGAGGGCAGTAATATATACAAGTCCTCCAGCACATTATACGGAGGGCGGCGGTAATATATACAAGTCCTCCAGCACATTATATGGAGGGTGGCGGTAATATATACAAGTCCTCCAGCACATTATACGGAGGGCGGTAATATATACAAGTCCTCCAGCACATTATACGGAGGGCGGGGGTAATATATACAAGTCCTCCAGCACATTATACGGAGGGCGGGGGTAATATATACAAGTCCTCCAGCACATTATACGGAGGGCGGGGGTAATATATACAAGTCCTCCAGCACATTATACGGAGGGTGGCGGTAATATATACAAGTCCTCCAGCACATTATACGGAGGGCGGGGGTAATATATACAAGTCCTCCAGCACATTATACGGAGGGTGGCGGTAATATATACAAGTCCTCCAGCACATTATACGGAGGGCGGTAATATATACAAGTCCTCCAGCACATTATACGGAGGGCGGTAATATATACAAGTCCTCCAGCACATTATACGGGGGCGGCGGTAATATATACAAGTCCCCCAGCACATTATACAGAGGGCGGCGGTAATATATACAAGTCCTCCAGCACAGTATACAGAGGGAGGCGGTAATATATACAAGTCCTCCAGCACATTATATGGAGGGTGGCGGTAATATATACAAGTCCTCCAGCACATTATACGGAGGGCGGTAATATATACAAGTCCTCCAGCACATTATACGGAGGGCGGTAAAATATACAAGTCCTCCAGCACATTATACGGAGGGTGGCGGTAATATATACAAGTCCTCCAGCACATTATACGGAGGGCGGCGGTAATATATACAAGTCCCCCAGCACATTATACAGAGGGCGGCGGTAATATATACAAGTCCTCCAGCACAGTATACAGAGGGAGGCGGTAATATATACAAGTCCTCCAGCACATTATATGGAGGGCGGCGGTAATATATACAAGTCCTCCAGCACATTATACGGAGGGCGGTAATATATACAAGTCCCCCAGCACATTATACAGAGGGCGGTAATATATACAAGTCCTCCAGCACAGTATACGGAGGGAGGCGGTAATATATACAAGTCCTCCAGCACATTATATTGAGGGTGGCGGTAATATATACAAGTCCTCCAGCACATTATACGGAGGGTGGCGGTAATATATACAAGTCCTCCAGCACATTATACGGAGGGTGGTGGTAATATATACAAGTCCTCCAGCACATTATATGGAGGGTGGCGGTAATATATACAGGTCCTCCAGCACATTATATGGAGGGCGGCGGTAATATATACAAGTCCTCCAGCACATTATCCGGACCCCGGCGGTAATATATACAAGTCCTCCAGCACATTATACGGAGGGCGGCGGTAATATATACAAGTCCTCCAGCACATTATACGGAGGGCGGCGGTAATATATACAAGTCCTCCAGCACATTATACGGAGGGCGGCGGTAATATATACAAGTCCTCTTGCACATTACACGGAGGGCGGCGGTAATATATACAAGTCCTCCAGCACATTATACGGAGGGCGGCGGTAATATATACAAGTCCTCCAGCACATTATACGGAGGGCGGCGGTAATATATACAAGTCCTCCAGCACATTATACGGAGGGTGGTAATATATACAAGTCCTCCAGCACATTATACGGAGGGCGGTAATATATACAAGTCCTCCAGCACATTACACGGAGGGCGGCGGTAATATATACAAGTCCTCCAGCACATTACACGGAGGGCGGCGGTAATATATACAAGTCCTCCAGCACATTATACGGAGGGCGGCGGTAATATATACAAGTCCTCCAGCACATTATACGGAGGGCGGCGGTAATATATACAAGTCCTCCAGCACATTATACGGAGGGTGGTAATATATACAAGTCCTCCAGCACATTATACGGAGGGTGGTAATATATACAAGTCCTCCAGCACATTATACGGAGGGCGGCGGTAATATATACAAGTCCTCCAGCACATTATACGGAGGGCGGCGGTAATATATACAAGTCCTCCAGCACATTATACGGAGGGCGGCGGTAATATATACAAGTCCTCCAGCACATTATACGGAGGGTGGCGGTAATATATACAAGTCCTCCAGCACATTATACGGAGGGCGGCGGTAATATATACAAGTCCTCCAGCACATTATACGGAGGGCGGTAATATATACAAGTCCTCCAGCACATTATACGGAGGGCGGCGGTAATATATACAAGTCCTCCAGCACATTATACGGAGGGTGGCGGTAATATATACAAGTCCTCCAGCACATTATACGGAGGGCGGCGGTAATATATACAAGTCCTCCAGCACATTATACGGAGGGCGGTAATATATACAAGTCCTCCAGCACATTATACGGAGGGCAGTAATATATACAAGTCCCCCCACAGACACACAAGTCCTCAGATGGCCGTCAGCGAATTCTGGCTCTTGCAATGCAACAACGAAAATTGCTTGGTTACGAAGGTGTTAAAAAGGACTGTGTCTCCATGGTTACAGACTATTAATTCTCCCTGAGTGCGATCCTGTTACTTCCCCAATCTGCCCCCTCTTGTTGCTAATCCATACACTATAGCTTCTGAAGTGGCTGAGGGAGAAGAATAACACATGACTGTAGGATCAGACTACACGGGGATGGTTTGTAGTCTGTAACCAGGGAGACACATAGATCTGCATAGGAGCTGTATACAGAATCCAGTAGGAGCTTCAGTTGCTGATAACGGTGGCTGGGGCAGGAAAGAAGCTCAGGGGAATAGTAGAAGAGGAGGTATTTCTATAAGCTCTCATTTTGCCTCCAGGACTGGGGAGAAGTCCCTACTGCTGAGGAAACCAGTAACCCCCGAGGGGTGGAATGTTTGTGGAGCTCCAAACTGGTTCGGCTCTACCTGTCACTCATTGCAAAGAGCACCCGGAATTACACCCAAGAGGCGTCACTAGGGTCCCTCCAGAATCTTACGGCTGGAAAAGGGCAGGTATGTACCCAAGGGTTAATAAGTTGCAAAAAAGCTATACTGCTAAGCATGTATCTAAGCTTATCCAGTGTGATACTGTTTGCTGAGTCATATATCTAAGCCTTGCATGTGTCATATTGCCTGATGAACTGTGTATCTAGGCCTATGCTGTGTGATACTGCCTTCTGAGATGTGTTAAAAAAAAAGTCTATGCTATGTGATCGTGTCTGCTGAGCTATGTATCTAAGCCTTGCATGTGTCATGTTGTCTGCTGAGCTGTGTATCTAAGCTTAAACTCTGTGATACTGTCTGCTTACTTGTGTATATAAACCTATTGTGTGTAATAGTGTCTACTGAGCCATGTATCTAAGCCTTGCATGTGCCATATATATAAGCCTATCCTATTTGATACAATCCGCTGAGCTGTGTATCTAAGGCGAGGTTCACACTGGCATTTAGACTCTATTTTTCAGCTCAGTCCTTGGCGCCAGAAGGTCCCCATTGGCTATAATGAGTCCTCCAGCACCTGGGCAGAAATGTCCCTTCCTGAAGCAGCACAGCATGCTGCACTATTCCGCTCACGGCTTCATGCTGTCTCTGTACCGGAGGGTCCCTTTGGAGTCTCCTCTACAGATGTGAACATAATGTCGGCTGCTTCTATATAGTGATATGGAGCATGCTGGTATAACCTGGGCATCTCCTGTATATAATTATATATGTACAGCTGGTATAAGTTATATATCTCCTTATATAGTGATATGGAGCATGCTGGTATAACCTGGGTATCTGCTGTATATAACTATATATGTACAGCTGGTATAAGTTATACATCTCCTGTATATAGTGATATGGAGCATTCTAGTATAACCTGGGCATCTCCTGTATATAATTATATATGTATATATGTATAGCTAGTATAAGTTATACATCCCCTGTATATAGTGATATGGAGCATGCTGGTATAACCTGGGTATCTCCTGTATATAATTATATATGTACAGCTGGTATAAAGCATACATCTCCCTTTATATAGTGATATGGAGCATGCTGGCATAACCTGGGTATCTCCTGTATATAATTATACATGTACAGCTGGTATGAGTTACACATCTCCTGTATAAAGTGATATGAAGCATGCTGGTATAACCTGGGTATCTCCTGTATATAATTATATATGTACAGCCGGTATAAGTTAAACATTTCCTGTATATAGTGATATGGAGCATGCTGGTATAACCTGGGCATCTCCTGTATATAATTATATATGTACAGCTGGTATAAGTTATATATCTCCTTATATAGTGATATGGAGCATGCTGGTATAACCTGGGTATCTGCTGTATATAACTATATATGTACAGCTGGTATAAGTTATACATCTCCTGTATATAGTGATATGGAGCATTCTAGTATAACCTGGGCATCTCCTGTATATAATTATATATGTATATATGTATAGCTAGTATAAGTTATACATCCCCTGTATATAGTGATATGGAGCATGCTGGTATAACCTGGGTATCTCCTGTATATAATTATATATGTACAGCTGGTATAAAGCATACATCTCCCTTTATATAGTGATATGGAGCATGCTGGCATAACCTGGGTATCTCCTGTATATAATTATACATGTACAGCTGGTATGAGTTACACATCTCCTGTATAAAGTGATATGAAGCATGCTGGTATAACCTGGGTATCTCCTGTATATAATTATATATGTACAGCCGGTATAAGTTAAACATTTCCTGTATATAGTGATATGAAGCATGCTGGTATAACCTGGGTATCTCCTGTATATAATTATATATGTACAGCTTGTATAAGTTATACATCTCCTGTATATAGTGATATGGAGAATGCTGGTATAACCTGGGTATCTCCTGTATATAATTATATATGTACAGCCGGTATAAGTTAAACATTTCCTGTATATAGTGATATGGAGCATGCTGGTATAACCTGGGTATCTCCTGTATATAATTATATATGTACAGCTTGTATAAGTTATACATCTCCTGTATATAGTGATATGGAGAATGCTGGTATAACCTGGGTATCTCCTGTATATAATTATATATGTACAGCCGGTATAAGTTAAACATTTCCTGTATATAGTGATATGGAGCATACTGGTATAACCTGGGTATCCGCTGTATATTATTATATATGTACTACTAGTATAAGTTATACGTCACTTGTTTATAGTGATATGGAGCATGCTGGTATAACCTGGGTATCTCCTGTATATAATTATATATGTACAGCCAGTATAAGTTATACATTTCTTGTATATAGTGATATAGAGCATGCTGGTATAACCTGGGTATCTCCTGTATATAATTATACATGTACAGCTGGTATGAGTTACACATCTCCTGTATATAGTTATATGAAGCATGCTAATATAACCTGGGTATCTCCTGTATATAATTATATATGTACAGCTGGTATAAGTTATACATCTCCTGTATAATGATATGGAGAATGCTGGTGTAACCTGGGTATCTCCTGTATATTATTATATATGTACAGCTGGTATAAGTTAAACATTGCCTGTATATAGTGATATGGAACATGCTGGTATAACCTGGGTATCTCCTGTATATAATTATATATGTACTACTAGTATAAGTTATACATCTCTTGTTTATAACGATATGGAGCATGCTGGTATAACCTGGGTATCTCCTGTATATAATTATATATGTACAGCTGGTATTAGTTATACATCTCCTGTATATAGTGATATGGAGAATGCTGGTATAACCTGGGTATCTCCTGTATATAATTATATATGTACAGCTGGTATACGTTATACATCTCCTGTATATAGTGATATGGAGCATGCTGGCATAACCTGGGTATCATCTGTATATAATTATATATGTACAGCTGGTATAAGTTATACATCCTGTATATAGTGATATGGAGCATGCTGGTATAAGCTGGGTATCTCCTGTATATAATTATATATTTACAGTCGGTATAAGTTATACATCTCCTGTATATAGTGATATGGAACATGCTGGTATAACCTGGGTATCTCCTGTATATAATTATATATGTACTACTAGTATAAGTTATACATCTCTTGTTTATAACGATATGGAGCATGCTGGTATAACCTGGGTATCTCCTGTATATAATTATATATGTACAGCTGGTATAAATTACATATCTCCTGTATATAGTAATATGGAGCATGCTGGTATAACCTGGCTATCTCCTGTATATAACTTTATATGAATAGCTAGTATAAGTTATACATCCTGTATATAGTGATATGGAGCATGCTGGTATAACCTGGGTATCTCCTGTATATAATTATATATGTACAGCCAGTATAGGTTATGCATTTCCTGTATATAGTGATATGGACCATGCTGGTGTAACCTGGGTATCTCCTGTATATAATTATATATGTACAGCTAGTATAGGTTATACATCTCGCTTTATATAGTGATATGGAGCATGCTGGTATAACCTGGGTATCTCCTGTATATAATTATACATGTACAGCTGGTATGAGTTACACATCTCCTGTATATAGTGATATGAAGCATGCTGGTATAGCCTGGGTATCTCCTGTATATAATTATACATGTACAGCTGGTATGAGTTACACATCTCCTGTATATAGTGATATGAAGCATGCTGGTATAACCTGGGTATCTCCTGTATATAATTATATATGTACAGCTAGTATAGGTTATACATCTCCCTTTATATAGTGATATGGAGCATGCTGGTATAACCTGGGCATGTCCTGTATATAATTATATATGTACAGCTGGTATAAGTTATATATCTCCTGTATATAGTAATATAGAGCATGCTGGTATAATCTGGCTATCTCCTGTATATAACTTTATATGAATAGCTAGTATAAGTTATACATCCTGTATATAGTGATATGGAGCATGCTGGTATAACCTGGGTATCTCCTGTATCTATATATATATATATATATAAAGCTGAAAGCCCTCACTGACTCACTGACTGACTCACTGACTGACTCACTGACTGACTCACTGACTGACTCACTGACTCACTGACTGACTCACTGACTCACTGACTGACTCGCCAAAAGTTCTCCAACTTCCCGATATCGTAGAAACATGAGTTTTGGCACGAGCATAGATTATCTCCAAAATAGGAAAAGTAATTGGGTCCCAACTCGATTATTCAATTCTATGCGCAAAAGAATTAGAGTCGAAATTTTACGTACGTAATCTAAATCTCTCACTTCCCAATGTCCTAGAAACTTAAAATTTGGCACGAGCATTGATTATGACATAAATAGGAAAAGCTAATGGGTTCCAACTCGATTATTCAATTCTATGCGCAAAAGAATTAGCGTCCAAATTTTACGTACGGAATGTATTTTTCTCACTTTCCAGTGTCATAGAAACATGAAATTTGGCATGAGGATTGATTATGTCAGAAATAGGAAAAGCTAATGGGTCCCAACTCGATTATTCAATTCTAGTGCAAAAGAATTAGCGTCCAAATTTTACGTGCGGAATGTACTTTCTTCACTTTCCGGTGTCATAGAAACAGGAAATTTGGCACGAGCATTGATTATGTCATAAATAGGAAAAGGTAATGGGTCCCAACTCGATTATTCAATTCTATGCGCAAAAGAATTAGAGTCGAAATTTTACGTACGTAATCTAAATCTCTCACTTCCCAATGTCCTAGAAACTTAAAATTTGGCACGGGCATTGATTATGACATAAATAGGAAAAGCTAATGGGTCCCAACTCGATTATTCAATTCTAGTGCAAAAGAATTAGCGTCCAAATTTTACGTGCGGAATGTACTTTCTTCACTTTCCGGTGTCATAGAAACGTGAAATTTGGCACGAGCATTGATTATGTCATAAATAGGAAAAGCTGATGGGTACCAACTCGATTATTCAATTCTATGCGCAAAAGAATTAGCCTCCAAATTTTACGTGCGGAATGTAATTTTTTCACTTTCCGGTGTCATAGAAACGTGAAATTTGGCACAAGCATTGATTATGTCATAAATAGGAAAAGCTAATGGGCCCCAACTCGATTATTCAATTCTAGCGCAAAAGAATTGGCGTCGAAATATTACGTACTGAATGTAATTTTTTCACTTTCCGGTGTCATAGAAACTGGAAATTTGGCACAAGCATTGATTATGTCATAAATAGGAAAAGCTAATGGGTCCCAACTCAATTATTCAATTCTAAGCGCAAAAGAATTAGTGTCCAAATTTTATGTACGTAATCTAATTCTCTCACTTCCTGATGTCATTTTATATGAAGGAAACGTCGCATGGTTACCTCCCCGTGGTGTTTCCTGGGTAACGCAGAGAACTATGCAAAATGGTGAACATATGTTTTTCCGGTATCTCTAAAGTAAGCACGACTTCATAAGCTTTTCCGTGTGAACACCAGATAAACACCAGTACCAAATTAACTCGGGCGAAGCCGGGTATATCAGCTAGTATAATTATATATGTACAGCCAGTATAGGTTATGCATTTCCTGTATATAGTGATATGGACCATGCTGGTATAACCTGGGTATCCCCTGTATATAAATATATATGTACTACTGGTATAAGTTATACGTCTCTTGTATATAGTGATATGGAGCATGCTGGTATAAACTTGGCATCTCCTGTATATAATTATATATGTACAGCTGGTATAAGTTATACATCTGCTAATATAGTGATATGGAGCATGCTGGTATAACCTGGGTATGTCCTGTATGTAATTATATATGTATAGAGTTGGTATAAGTTATTCAGCTCCTGTATATAGTGATATGGAGCATGCTGGTATAATCTGGGGATCTCCTGTATATAATTATATACAGCTGTTATGAGTTATACATCATGTATATAGTGATATGGAGCATGCTGGTATAATCTGGGGATCTCCTGTATATAATTATATGTATATAATTATATATATATATACAGCTGGTATAAGTTATACATCTCCTGCATATAGTGATATAAAGCATGCTTGTATAACCTGGGTATCTCCTATATATAATTATATATGTACATCAGGTATATGTTATACATCTCCTGTATATAGTGATATGGAGCATGCTGGTATAACCTAGGTATCTCCGGTATATAATTATATATGTACAGTTGGTATAAGTTATATATCTCCTGTATACAGTGATATGGAGCATGCTGGTATAACCTGGGTATCTCCTGTAAATAATGATATATGTACAGCTGGTATAAGTTATACACCCCCTGTATATAGTGATATGGAGCATGCTGGTATACCCTGGGTATCTCCTGTATATAATTATATATGTACAGCTGGTATACGTTATACATCTCCTGTATATAGTGATATGGAGCATGCTGGTATAACCTGGGTATCTCCTGTATATAATTATATATGTACAGCTGGTATAAGTTATACATCTCCTGTATATAGTGATATGGAGCATGCTGGTATAACCTGGGTATCTCCTGTATATAATTATATATGTACAGCTGGTATAAAGCATACATCTCCTGTATACAGTTATATGGAGCATGCTGGTAAAACCTGCGTATCTCCTGTATATAGTGATATGGAGCATGCTGGTATAACCTGGGCATCTTCTAATATACATTTGTTGTACATTGTTGCACAGAAGAGATACTTGAATTGATGTTTTGCCCTGAGGTGTTCCTTTTTGGGGGCTCCTCTCAGCTTGACCTCGGCCCCTGACCTTCTGAGGTTGCTCTGTGCTGCACATTGGGGAACGGGTACAGGGGTTAGGTTGTTTGGTTTAGGGAGGCCCTGTGTTTTGTAAGAAGCTACATTCCTGCTGTCACAAAGACATTCATTTTAGGTGATACAAGTAGGGAACATGGAAAACAACCCAAGCTAGGTGCAGATCGTCTTGCATCTTATCAGCAAATTGTCAGGTTTGTGGCGCCCTCAGGGAATGTCAGCAGCTGCAGAAAGGAGTTTAGTCGTGTGCAATCATGAGGTCGCTCCCCAATCAAACTTGTTTCAGCCCATGAATATTTTACCATCTTTCCCTTGGGGCAATCATGACTACGATACAAACATCACAAGTTGTTATTGTGGACAGATGCATTTACTTAGAGTTGTTCTTGTATGATCCGGGGTCCACCAACCATCAGGCCAGAGTGACTTGGGTCCAAGGAGAACAGATAGTCTGTGGTCGTGTCCTGCCATAGACATCTTGGTTTGGAATCTGCGCCCTGCATGCTGGCTCTACACCAGACTCATGCTGCTCCTAGGGGCCACTGACCTCCAGGACACACAAAGAGTTACTTACCCCACCCTGGATAATGTTACACAGCATAGTCGTCAACCCTTGCCAGCACTTTCACCCAAGCATACACCTAAACTAAAATGTGTGGTTTTGGTCGAAGTTCTTAATGTATCAATATTGTTTTGGACAGATTCCATACTCCGTGGCTCACACCATTGTTCAGAAGGAGAAAGGCCTTCAGCACATCCGGAGCATGTTGCTCGCAAGCGATCCCGCAGTGAAGAGAACGGCTGCCTCGCTCCTGAGAAACCTATCCCGTAATGCTTCTCTGCAAAATGAGATTGGTTAGTACCATCGAGGACACTGCTAACACCACATTCCTCAGGAGAAACTAGGGACCAGACAGGGAAAAGCCCAACGTGTCCAATCCTTGTTTCTCTTGATGGAAGACCTCTTTGGCCAAGTCTATAGACCTCAGGTCATTAATGGATCTTGACAATTGTTGAATGTCTGTGATTAATATTGTGGCTTATGGCTAATTTATTCAACTCCATCCTCCATTTTCCAGCCAAGGAACTAATGTCAGACCTGGTGAGAGCGCTACCGGACCGTGTACCAGAGTCCAATATCGAGATTGACACTTCTACATCAATCTGCTACACACTAAATAACCTGATCAGCGATAGCTCCAACAATGCCAGGATGCTGCTCCAATATGGTGGCATCAGGAAGCTCGTTGATATCAGCAATAGTGACAGGTGAGCCAGGATGTAAAGGATGGGGCCCCTATACATGGGTTAAGCTCATACCCCCTATGTGGAATCAAGAGAAGGTTGATGGATACCTTTCCTGTTCTGGCCCCCTCTTGTTTGGAAACAGTAAAGAATCTGTATAGAGTTTCCTCTACCTCTAGGGAAAAACTTGACCCATGGGGCCTCATAAGGTTGGCTATGTCTATAAAGAGCCAAATAAGGATGAGGGGCACTGCATTATATTGGGCTCTAAAATATCTAAAGTACAAAGCTGTATCTACTCCCAATACCCCTTGTTCTCTCTGGTCAAGGAACTATAAAAAAACACTCTTCCTTTTCTGTCCCCACTTAGTGGTATGATCACAAAGACTGCAAAAGCGGCTTCTCTTGTACTCTACAACCTGTGGTACCACCAGGATCTCCACAACGCTTACAAGAAGGTAAGGCCAGTTTTAGCTTTCACCAGTTCTAGTACTGGCTCCAACCCAAAGGCTCTCCCTTTTTAAAAGAAGCGACCTCAGTGGGTGAATCCTCAACTCTTGTCTTCATCTACATACAATGCAGACATCCAAAAAACTTTCATCAAGATGGAGTTATTTTTTATTTCAGTCATCCAAATTGGCAACTGATCACTCTAAATGTTTGTCACGTATGCCCCTTCTGCAGAGTGAATAAATCGACCCGTAGAGAAGAAATGAGGGATGTCACTTAGCACACACCCTGGGGATGCCCATAGATGGTTAACCAGGTATATGGGGGAGGAGCAACTAGTGGACCACTATGCCAACTAATTCAAGTTTGATAGGGCATTGTACGAATGCCATAATCAAGATCAGTTGTTGCAATCCGGGGCTCTTTGTTGTGGCCATAGGGGCATGCAGGAAGTGGCAGTTTGGCAACAGCTACAGGTTGGACCCACTTATGTAGATGGACCTTTTAAAGAGACACTATTAGGATTGTCATAACCATTACTCTATTTACAACCCACCAGGCAATGTATAAGAAGACCGATTTCGTCAATCCAAGAACTTCAAAGGCTCACAATTCCCTTTGATCAGACCCAAAGACCTGAAGGATCACAACGTTTATACAAGAGTCTTCTTTCTGTATCCCTGTTAATGGACTAATAAGAGACCCCTGGCCGCATTATTCACAATCCTGCTTACTGCCTTACTGATGCCTCTTGGACTGTTGCAGTGGAACATTGTCTCAATGGACTGGGAAGCTCCGGACTGTATTGGGCTTTCCTATTTTGCCCATTTCTTGTGTTTGGAATTCCCAACAACCCAAGGAATCTATTAGTAACAAAATATAACTTTTAGGTCTTTTCATTGACCTTATCGTTTACGGTGGTCAAAGACCAAGTGGTTGGTCAACCTAAATAAGCACATTCTGCATTCATGATGGCTGAGATGGGCCACACGCAGTTAATATTTTCAACACCCTGCTTCCGCATTCCGATACACATGACCTTCATTGGTCCTAACCATGATTTACCCACCATTGACAAAAGGTCAACTCCTTACCCTATTAATAAATTCATTTCCGCTAGCATCTGGCATGATATGAAAACCTCGATTTTTCTCAAGACTGAGCAAAGAAAACCAATTTGGTAACCAGTATCTTGAGTTAACATGTTCCTCTGGAAGGTTCTCCACTCTTTCCAGGAAGTTTTTTTTATGGTCAAACTGATTTATCAAAGTTAATGGGATGGTGAAAGTTCATTGATCCTTGGATATTTGAGGTGAACCAAAATTGAACTCCGAAACTGTCTTTCCAAATAGCTTCCGAGCTGAACTCAAGGTATAAAGTATTAGTAAGTGCAAGAAGGACCTGCCATGAGAATCAACACTCCTAGAAAATGGATTGTGGAACTACATCTAGAACCTTCTAGGAACCTGTTACCGTCCAAGCTGTGAAATATCTCTAATGTTATTGATACATTAATCATAAAACAGGATAAAGAAAGTATGAAGAGTGGGAAGTCTTTGGGAGGACGCTGATGTAACTCTTAACGCTGGCTTGCTCATCTGTACTATTGTACCTAAGCCTAAATCCGGCTTAGTTGTGTTACACTAATGCTTAGCATGTTTCAGAAACTTTACTATGTTTGGGCAGTAAGTATAAGACCTTGGAGATTCAACAGGACCCTTGGGGGAGGGTCTCTAACTTGGATGGTATGAACTAGCTTAGGACTATCCCCAGCAGGGTATTTGGCTGAGGGTCATGATGCCCTACTCTTCTACATGGGACATAAACGAGTGGTAAATAATCACCAGGTGAGGGCATAGCCAATTCTATTCCTTGTAGGAGAGAAGGGCATCATGGCCTATGGCTGGTTCCACCCAGAGACAGGACCTTCCTTCGTGGTACATATGCCCTTGGTGGCAATGTTGGGCATGTCTGGATTCTTGATCACTCACTTGGGTTGTGGAGCGCGGTTCAGCCTCACCTCCCATTGCTGCCTTAGTCTTGGATGACCTCCCCACCACTTGTAGGATAGTCCCCACCAGTGCCAGGCTCCATACATTGTCAATCTTGGATGTTTCTTGCTTTATGTGATATTTTTAATGTTTTTTTGCAGTTTTTCTATTATATCACTCAGCTTCTTTGCATTATTGCTTCATTGACATCACCTGCAACATTCAGACCTTTTACGGATATAAAGAGATGTAAAACTCTAGATGTGGCCTCGTGTGTTGGAGAAGTGAATCCTTTTTCTACATAATCGCCGCCCTGCACATGGCGGAATTCAACCTGGATTGTTTGCATGCAGAATTCCCCTCTAAAACCGCAGCAGAAATGAATGGCGGCGCAGCGGATCTTGATTTGGATTTACAGGTCGATTTACCGTGCGAATGGGCAAAATTGGCCTGTGGAAATTCCAATGTGATTCAGTGTGAATCTTCCTCAGAAAGCGATGCGTCTTTTTAACTTCCTCATGCCAGTCTTGCCCATTCGGAGGGCTTTATCCAGCTGTAGACCCGCGGCAGAAATCCACGACCTAACCGCAGCACTAGAAGTGGCTTCACACAAGGCGCGTTTACAGGTGGCGAATCCACAGTAGAAAGAGATCTGCATTTGGTGTGCATTTCAGTGCGGCTCTGCAACAGGTTTAACCCTTTCAATTCGATTCAAATTAAATGGGGGAAATCCGCTGCGGCTTCTCACCAGATGATGTGGATTTGCTGCAGATTTTTTTCAGCTGTGTAAAATCTCTAGCAGATCTGCCTCATGTGAGCGCACCCTGAAGATATCTGTGCTGGAGGACACGTTCCCACAATGGTGGCATTGGTGCTGATTTTCTGCAGTGCCCCCATTAATTGCCCCAATAGTGACCCTCTCTATGGCCCCAGTGGTAACAGTGATCCCATTAGGGGTCCCAATAATAATGATAGTGCTCCAGCCGTGCAGCAACCCAACAAGCATTGCACTCACTCGGTTTGTAGCTCAGGTCCAGCAGCGGTGACCCCTGACCTCTGCAGTACCTCATCTACATGAAGGAACGCAAACGCCAGGTGAGACCTCAGGGGTCCCAGCTTCCTGATGACTGCAGCGGTCGCTGGACCAAAGCTGCAGACCAAGTGAGTTAAATACTACTTACAGTATGTTGCCACCCGACCATCTGATAGCCAGTAAGAAGTAAATCCCGGCGCCCCCCTCTGAGGTCCTCCAGCGGCTGCAGGCTCGGATTGCCTGGTGCTACGGCCGCCCGGATCCTTCGCTGCATCATGTCTGACACTCCATTCATACTCTCCTCTCCACTCTCATTGCTTGCACAATTCTGTTACCTGCTAGTAAGCGGCAGTCCAAGGAGAGACAGAAACCTGCAAGCAGCTCTGGATGTAACCAGAGCAGAACACAAAATGTCACCCAAACTTGTGATTTTTGAAGGAGTTTCCAGTAAATCCTCATCACTTACATAATGAATGTTTTCACAACTTTCTATTATACTTTTTTACAAGATCTCTGCTTGCTGACTGTTAGCGAATGGAAACATCTGCTTATACACAGAGGCCAAACGTCTTACTTAGGCCGGCTGCTGCAGCGGACTCCGGCTGGGTATTATTGTAACTTGACGCCACGGCCAGCTCAGGGTTTGACAGGGCTTCCATGGAGGACACGCCCCCGTCACACCCCTAGCTCCCGATTGGCTGACGTCAGTAAGGTCCTTGCAGCAGCGCCTGTATAGATTGTTGCCGGGGACGCATATCAGCCTTTTACTCCCCACTTCTACACAAGCTAACCTAAACAACCAATCACCGTGAACCAGGCAAACCAAATAACCAATCACCAGGAATGAGTAAATCCAAACAACCCATCAGGTTGCGAATTCCTTGTAATGTCAGCCTTACATTATTAGCTGACCTGAAAATGAACCCCGAACTCTCCTGGCCGTGCAAAAAGCTATACAGACGCGGCCGTCCCTCTTTCATGCCCTGACCTAGCGGTAGGCGTCACCTCTGCACAGTGTCTTATCCTGTGGCCGCGGAAGGAATCCCCCTGCAGTGATGCCCCCGCTCCGTCACTGCTCCGTCTCTGCTACCGCCGCTGACGGTGGCATATATCTATATTACTCCCCAAATCCACAGCATTCGCAACCTGATTGGTTGTTTGGATTTACTCATTCACGTTGATTAGTTGTTTAGGTTGGCTCGTGTACAAGTGGGGAGTAAAAGGCTAATATGTCTACCGGTGAGTCTGCTGCCAGTGGCGCCACTCCCAGCGTTTACACTGCACTTGGGGGGTTTTAGATGGCTGTGCGCCTGCTTCAGCCGCCACTGCTCCCAGCCTGTACGCAGTCGTCCCCGCCGCTGCCTGTGCATGTCCTTGCGACGGGACCACTCACAGCCTGCCCGCTGTATCACGGTGTCCTGCCGCCGCTGCTTGTGGATCTCCTGGCACGGGCGGCGCTCTCATGCTTCACAATGTCACACATCCTTAGTGCCCTGGCAGGACCTGCACCCAACCCAGCTCTGCAGCCAATCAGGTGCAGGGGGCGTCACCGCCCTGTCATTCTTGTCTCCACCAGTAGTACCGGTGGCGATGAGCTACAAGAATACCCTCCGGCTGCATATATCTCTATTCCACACCACCTCTACTCGAGCCAACCTAAACAACCAATCACCGTGAATGACTTAATCCAAACAACCAATCAGGTTGCGAATGGTGTGGAATTTATTTATACGCCTCCGGCTGTTACCCCGGCCGGCGACCCGCCTACCTGCAGAATCAGTACTGCGGATGACCACGAGGCTCGCAGACCGTCATGCACACTATAGATGTTTTTTTTCAATACTTGTATTTCCTGCGCCGTTGCTAGGCAATGATACCTGCGGCCCGTACGCAATGTCCAGGGCTGCAGGTCAGACGGCCTTCAATGAAGAGCGTCCGCACGGAGTTCGCAGCAAAACAGAGCATGCCACGATTTTTCCTCTGCTAGCGGAATATGCGATTCATATCTGTGAGTGTGAAGGGAAGGCGACCGTACATACCTGCCAATGCGTGCGATCTGCAGTCACAGCAAAATCAAACACGCTGCAGTTTTCCTGCCTCACAGCGTCTCTGCAAGAGGAAAATCGTAAGGGCTTCTATTTCTATGCAAATGTTTGGCATTCCGCAATGCACAAAGCACAAGAAATCACCCGTGTAGCTGCAGCCTGACCTCACACAGCTGCAGTCCGTCACAATGTATCAGCTGCAGCGCCGAACTAGCACTGCTGCTGTTGCCCTTTTAAGGCCGCCTTCTCACATGACAGAATCGCTGCAGGCATTCAGCAACGGAAAACCTGCGAGAACTCTACGGCGGCCAAACCCACACCTGAAGAGCTGCGGAGTTTAACCCTTACATGGCCGCCTGCGCCGTCGTACCGCAAGTAAAACGCAGCCATTGAGGTGCGGACTTGGTTAGCGTTGAGTTCCTGCTGGGATTCCGTTGAGAAGAGGGGCCTATTTCAGGCACAATGCCGCAGCAATGTGGATTTAGAATCCGCAGCGGTTGCCGATTTGTCACGGCTTCTACTGTGAACGCTGCAGCATTTCTCCACTAGTGGATACGCCGCAGTCTGAATGATTGTCTGCACTGATACATTGTAACAAACACTCAGCCATCGTTAAAACAAACATTCAGTATTGCTAGACACGTACGGCCTCATCGGCGCCCTTCTGTTTTGCCCTCCAGAAACATTTGCGCCACTTGCTGCACTATTTTATCTCAGATCTTTGCCTGTGATATGAGTGTCCGGGAGGTGCGATCAGTGGCTGCCCGATCTGTCTGTCACCGCTCATCTCTGTAGGGTAGAAGTGAAGTCCATTTAATAGGCGTTGTGCAAATTGTCAACGGATTTTATATCCACACTGCAAGTATGCCTTTTTTTAACAGACCTCTTCATTACAAGTTGGCGCTCAGCGGCGCCAATTCTTATCACCTTTTCCCACCAGTGTCACATGTACCTCTACTGATGTGCAACGAGGTGATTGGCTGACGGCTTCTGCGCACACAATAGATCCCGCCGCGCCCCGTGTTTATTTAATGCCAATTCTCCCGCTATATAACAAGGTGAGGAGAGAAAGTGAACAATGGCGCGGCCCGCAGCGCTGCCAGCGACAAGCAGCGAGACGTTACAGGAATGTGCGAGACAAAAGATGTTTTCACAAGTGACTCATTGTTAATCCCCCCACAGTATGAGGTATCGGCGGAGTCACCAGAACGCGGCCCAGGCCCAGCGCTTAAAGGGGCCCGTCGCTGGTTCTTGGGGACTTAGAGTCCAGTTAACCCCGTAGTGACCAGCCTAGAACTCCGGGTGTCCATATAATGTGTTGTAGAACTTTTATGACATTTTTGGGGGAGGAGATGGGGAAAAAAAACGTCCAGAATTTCCGACATTATTTTGGGGTTTTGTTTTTACAGCGTTCACCATTTGGTAAAAATGACGTTCTCATCGGATCGGCACAAGTCCCGCCACGGCGAGTTTATAGAGGTTTTTATTTTTTAATACTCTAAAAATGTTTTTTGTGTGTGTTAAAGAAAAATAATCGCCTGCATCGCCCCATTCTAAAGTCTATGACGTTTATCCCTCCGGCCCGGAGCGCTGCAGTACATCACCTTCTAAAGTCTATGACGTTTATCCTTCCGACCTCGGAGCGCTGCAGTACATCACCTTCTAAAGTCTATGACGTTTATCCCTCCGGCCCGGAGCGCTGCAGTACATCACCTTCTAAAGTCTATGACGTTTATCCCTCCGGCCCGGAGCGCTGCAGTACATCACCTTCTAAAGTCTATGACGTTTATCCTTCCGACCCACGGAGTGCTGCGGTACATCACCTTCTAAAGTCTATGACGTTTATCCCTCCGGCCCGGAGCGCTGCAGTACATCACCTTCTAAAGTCTATGACGTTTATCCCTCCGGCCCCCGAGCGCTGCAGTACATCACCTTCTAAAGTCTATGACGTTTATCCCTCTGTCCCCGGAGCGCTGCTGTACATCACCTTCTAAAGTCTATGACGTTTATCCCTCCAGGCCCGGAGCGCTGCAGTACATCACCTTCTAAAGTCTATGACGTTTATCCCTCCGGCCCGGAGCGCTGCAGTACATCACCTTCTAAAGTCTATGACGTTTATCCCTTCGGCCCAGAGCGCTGCAGTACATCCCCTTCTAAAGTCTATGACGTTTATCCTTCTGACCCCGGAGCGCTGCAGTACATCACCTTCTAAAGTCTATGACGTTTATCCCTCTGGCCCGGAGCGCTGCAGTACATCACCTTCTAAAGTCTATGACGTTTATCCCTCCGGCCCGGAGCGCTGCAGTACATCACCTTCTAAAGTCTATGACGTTTATCCCTCTGTCCCCGGAGCGCTGCAGTACATCACCTTCTAAAGTCTATGACGTTTATCCCTCCGGCCCCGGAGCGCTGCAGTACATCACCTTCTAAAGTCTGACGTTTATCCTTCCGACCCCGCAGCGCTGCAGTACATCACCTTCTAAAGTCTGACGTTTATCCTTCCGACCCCGGAGCGCTGCAGTACATCACCTTCTAAAGTCTATGACGTTTATCCTTCCGACCTCGGAGCGCTGCAGTACATCACCTTCTAAAGTCTATGACGTTTATCCCTCTGGCCCGGAGCGCTGCAGTACATCACCTTCTAAAGTCTATGACGTTTATACCTCCAGCCCGGAGAGCTGCAGTACATCACCTTCTAAAGTCTATGACATTTATCCTTACGACCCCGGAGCGCTGCAGTACCTCACCTTCTAAAGTCTTTGACGTTTATCCCTCCGGCCCCGGAGCGCTGCAGTACATCACCTTCTAAAGTCTATGACGTTTATCCCTCCAGCCCCGGAGTGCTGCGGTACATCACCTTCTAAAGTCTATGACGTTTATCCCTCTGGCCCGGAGCGCTGCAGTACATCACCTTCTAAAGTCTATGACGTTTATCCCTCCGGCCCCCGAGCGCTGCAGTACATCACCTTCTAAAGTCTATGACGTTTATCCCTCTGTCCCCGGAGCGCTGCTGTACATCACCTTCTAAAGTCTATGACGTTTATCCCTCCGGCCCGGAGCGCTGCAGTACATCACCTTCTAAAGTCTATGACGTTTATCCCTTCGGCCCAGAGCGCTGCAGTACATCCCCTTCTAAAGTCTATGACGTTTATCCTTCCGACCTCGGAGCGCTGCAGTACATCACCTTCTAAAGTCTATGATGTTTATCCCTCTGGCCCGGAGCGCTGCAGTACATCACCTTCTAAAGTCTATGACGTTTATCCCTCCGGCCCGGAGCGCTGCAGTACATCACCTTCTAAAGTCTATGACGTTTATCCCTCTGTCCCCGGAGCGCTGCAGTACATCACCTTCTAAAGTCTATGACGTTTATCCCTCCGGCCCCGGAGCGCTGCAGTACATCACCTTCTAAAGTCTGACGTTTATCCTTCCGACCCCGCAGCGCTGCAGTACATCACCTTCTAAAGTCTGACGTTTATCCTTCCGACCCCGGAGCGCTGCAGTACATCACCTTCTAAAGTCTATGACGTTTATCCTTCCGACCTCGGAGCGCTGCAGTACATCACCTTCTAAAGTCTATGACGTTTATCCCTCTGGCCCGGAGCGCTGCAGTACATCACCTTCTAAAGTCTATGACGTTTATCCCTCTGTCCCCGGAGCGCTGCAGTACATCACCTTCTAAAGTCTATGACGTTTATCCTTCCGACCCCGGAGCACTGCAGTACATCACCTTCTAAAGTCTGACGTTTATCCTTCTGGCCCCGGAGCGCTGCAGTACATCACCTTCTAAAGTCTGACGTTTATCCTTCCGACCCCGGAGCGCTGCAGTACATCACCTTCTAAAGTCTATGACGTTTATCCCTTCGGCCCGGAGCGCTGCAGTACATCACCTTCTAAAGTCTATGACGTTTATCCTTCCGACCTCGGAGCGCTGCAGTACATCACCTTCTAAAGTCTATGACGTTTATCCCTCTGGCCCGGAGAGCTGCAGTACATCACCTTCTAAAGTCTATGACGTTTATACCTCCAGCCCGGAGAGCTGCAGTACATCACCTTCTAAAGTCTATGACATTTATCCTTACGACCCCGGAGCGCTGCAGTACCTCACCTTCTAAAGTCTTTGACGTTTATCCCTCCGGCCCCGGAGCGCTGCAGTACATCACCTTCTAAAGTCTATGACGTTTATCCCTCCAGCCCCGGAGCGCTGCAGTACATCACCTTCTAAAGTCTATGACGTTTATCCCTCCGGCCCGGAGCGCTGCAGTACATCACCTTCTAAAGTCTATGACGTTTATCCCTCCGGCCCGGAGCGCTGCAGTACATCACCTTCTAAGTCTATGACGTTTATCCCTCCAGCCCGGAGCGCTGCAGTACATCACCTTCTAAAGTCTCTGACATTTATCCTTACGACCCCGGAGCACTGCAGTACATCACCTTCTAAAGTCTATGACGTTTATCCCTCTGTCCCCGGAGCGCTGCAGTACATCACCTTCTAAAGTCTCTGACATTTATCCTTACGACCCCGGAGCACTGCAGTACATCACCTTCTAAAGTCTATGACGTTTATCCCTCCGGCCCCCGAGCGCTGCAGTACATCACCTTCTAAAGTCTATGACGTTTATCCCTCCAGCCCGGAGCGCTGCAGTACATCACCTTCTAAAGTCTCTGACATTTATCCTTACGACCCCGGAGCGCTGCAGTACATCACCTTCTAAAGTCTATGACGTTTATCCCTCTGGCCCCGGAGCGCTGCAGTACATCACCTTCTAAAGTTTATCCCTCCGGCCCGGAGCGCTGCAGTACATCACCTTCTAAAGTCTATGACGTTTATCCCTCCAGGCCCGGAGCGCTGCAGTACATCACCTCCTAAAGTCTTTGACATTTATCCTTACGACCGCGGAGCGCTGCAGTACATCACCTTCTAAAGTCTATGACGTTTATCCCTCCAGCCCCGGAGCGCTGCAGTACATCACTTTCTAAAGTCTATGACGTTTATCCCTCTGGCCCCGGAGCGCTGCAGTACATCACCTTCTAAAGTCTATGACATTTATCCCTCCAGCCCGGAGCGCTGCAGTACATCACCTTCTAAAGTCTATGACATTTATCTTTACGACCCCTGAGCGCTGCAGTACATCACCTTCTAAAGTCTATGACGTTTATCCCTCTGTCCCCGGAGCGCTGCAATACATCACCTTCTAAAGTCTATGACGTTTATCCCTCCGGCCCCGGAGCGCTGCAGTACATCACCTTCTAAAGTCTATGACATTTATCCCTCCAGCCCGGAGCGCTGCAGTACATCACCTTCTAAAGTCTCTGACATTTATCCTTACGACCGCGGAGCGCTGCAGTACATCACCTTCTAAAGTCTATGACGTTTATCCCTCCAGCCCCGGAGCGCTGCAGTACATCACTTTCTAAAGTCTATGACGTTTATCCCTCTGGCCCCGGAGCGCTGCAGTACATCACCTTCTAAAGTCTATGACATTTATCCCTCCAGCCCGGAGTGCTGCAGTACATCACCTTCTAAAGTCTATGACATTTATCTTTACGACCCCTGAGCGCTGCAGTACATCACCTTCTAAAGTCTATGACGTTTATCCCTCTGTCCCCGGAGCGCTGCAATACATCACCTTCTAAAGTCTATGACGTTTATCCCTCCGGCCCCGGAGCACTGCAGTACATCACCTTCTAAAGTCTATGACGTTTATCCCTCCGGCCCCGGAGCGCTGCAGTACATCACCTTCTAAAGTCTATGACGTTTATCCCTCCGGCCCACGGAATGCTGAGGTAATAATAAAAGCTACATGTCACTTTGGGATTATTTTTTATTATGTTTTTGGGAGACAAAAAAAAAAGAAAAATAGCAATTCCCGATTTATTGTTTAAAACCTTTTTTCCAGCATCCTCCATGCTCGATAAATAACAAAATATTTCCACTGTTTGGGTCGTTAGAGTGTTTTTGTGGGGAAAAAAATTTTTTTTTTTCTTAAACTGGATTTAAAAAAAAAAAAAAGAAAAACTAACTTTTTATTGAACCTTTTTGACACTATTTATTTAGACACCAAGATGTGATCATTCGATCGCTAGGATAGTACACTGCATTACTTATGTAGTGCATTGTATAATGCCTATAACAGCAACCTATTACACTCTACCGGAGGCGGGGTCTAATTGGCTGAGTTACATCGTAAACATGGAGGCCTTTGTCAGGCTTCCGGCTGCCATAGCTACCTATTGGTACCCTGGGATCGTATTGCCAAGTGTCAATGGGTGACGGGAGGAGTTCCCCCCGTCATGTGCTTCAGTTGCTATTGGTTTAGGCATGTAAGGGATTAAACTGCCAGGATCTGCAGCAATCCGCCTAGCCACCAGCTTAAAAAGCTGTATGTGCAGGTTTTAAGCCTGTTAGCGACTGCCATAAAAAGACGTATTGTGGTAAATTCTACATCAGAGCGGCTTTAGACAGGACAATTATTGTCTGACTAGTTGGTAGAAATAGTCACTGAAGCGTATCCGTATCTGCTGGGGGCTGACGTCTGTCCGTTGACTAGTTGGGTGCAGGTACTTGAAGCTCCGCCTCCACCGGCTCATTGGTTTCCAAGCCCAGTGAATGCACAGAAGTACGTATGAGAGGCCTGCGATGGAACACTCGGTGCGGTGAGGAATGACTCGTGGGCCTGTGGGGGCGACTCTATCCAGCGACCAGTCAGACATTTGTAGGCGGCTTTACATGGGACTGCTACATTTATGAATAAATCCTTTGCTGATCGTAAAATGTACCTGAGTTTTCAACAAGTTTTCTCTAATAATGATTTCAGTGAGAGCCGCGCCTGCAGTTACCAGCTTCGGCCACTACACGGAGGACGGCGCAGTGGCTTCCGCTCTGACCTCTCTGTATTTGCAGTCCTGACAACGTGCCCACTCAGCTGATCGGTCGAGGTCCCGAGCGATGAACCCCAGCTGATCAACTATTGATGGCCTATCTTGATGATGAGTCATCAATAGTATTTCCCTGATAAACCCCTTTAAGGCTTTTGTGAACGTGGCTGTTGCACAAAAATACATATATGTGCTTCCTGGGTAACAACCACCCTTCAGGGACCCTCACTAATAAGCCAATTGTAGAGAGTTCGCCCCTGGGATCACTATTGATCCGCTAAATTAGCTATAGCACCTATAGAAAAGTGGACAATTCTCCTGCAGTGCCCCCACAGGGGAACTGAAGTATTACATGGTGTCCATTCATGCATTGTGTGTACAGAATTACGTGCACGATATGCAGAGAATAGAAACTGCGAGGGGATGTGCAATGCGCTGCTCAAAACCACGGGGAAAATAACCCCCCCGGACTCATTAGGCTAAGTAGCCTTTTAACAGAGCCTGCATGTGCAAAAATGTCCAGGACTAAGTGCAGGTACAATATGAACCTAGTGCACTGCTGAGGCGCATGCGCTCCTCTGAAGAAGCCATTAAGTGCAATTTCTTCACACACCAGTTAATTTTATAATATTTAACCCTTTCCAATCCAATTTGTATCCTGGTTTTCCTAGGGGGCTTACTCTTTTTCTGCCGTTATACAACGGCACTATCTGCTGGCTAAAGCCAGTACTGCATGAGGTGACACGTTGGATAGGCTCCGACAGCAGAGAGGCTGGCAGTATACAGTAAGAGAACCCCGACGGGCGTCTTCCAACATCGGAGCTGTACAGCCTTAAATCATAATGTCTTCAGACAGCAGACAGTGGATTGGAAAGGGTTAAAGAGATTGTCTGAGATGTGATAAAAAAAAGGTCCCCCCTCTGAAACAGCTCCCCTCTTGGCCATGGGCTGTATGTAGTATTGCAGCTCATGGAGAGAGACTGCAGTACAGGACAGAGTCTGCTGCCAAGGGTGGTGCTGTTTCTGGAAACACTTTGTTTTCTAATCCTGGAAACCCCTTTAAGGGGACAGTTTACGCTTCTCTTCATATCTAGTCAGACCGGCCCTTCAGACCCTGAGACAGCTGCAAAGCACCAAATCAGGGGGTAAATGCCCTCTAACACAGTGCAAAGGATCCTCCTCGCAGCGGCCGAATACAACACATCGACGTTATTCTCGCAAGTCGTGGAAACTTGTGAACCTGCAAGCAACGATAAATAGTGTTTGGGCCGCAGGACCGGAGGAACCTGTTCCTAACAATAGATTCCTGTACTCAGCAGGCTCTAATACTAGATCACCGCCTCGGCCAATGTACACAGGACACCCGCTGAGACTATGATTACACTCCAAAACCCATAATAATACAATCCGAAATCTGTAAACAGTCATCACCCTCCTGTCTGTCTACACTTTGCCAATTGTGCACTAGTCCGCAGTTACATTGTACTCCAAGCACACCCAGAGCTGCATTCAAAGATCTGCTGAATTCCTGTCTGCTGTCAGGATGCAAGACTTCCCTGCTGCCACCTACTGGCCTAGGATCTGTTCTGCGCATACCCTACTGCGGTGCACTATGGAAGCTAAAATACATCACCCACAATACTTTACATTGGACTCACTAAGCCATCAGGTTTATGCTTGGCAGTAAAGTAGAACCTAGCAGAAATATGAATGCAGCTCTGCACAGTACCAATATTTTACTTGGGCTCTACTCCAGTAACATCCAGAGCAGCAGCTACCTATGGGTTTCCTGATAGCAGAGAGTAGTGCATCATGGGAGAGCTTAGATGTCAGGCCATATGAAATGCACGTAGACTGCGGTGTTTCTTCCAGTAGCAACTAGCAGAATTTTGAAGGCAGCTTTGGGTGTGACTGGAGTATAAAACTATACTTCACCTTAGGCAAAAAAGGTGCAAGAAAATTCCTATTTTGACAGATTTACAGTCCGGTCACAACAAAGGTTTGCGGAGCATCTGCAAGTTATTTTCATTAAGACTTGGTCATTTCCCAGTGCGGAGATTATGGGAGGAGCGACTACCCAGAGCGCAGAACTAGATGTAGGGGCGTTGGCCCAGTTTGTACCAAAACTAAGGAAATCCTCTCTAAATACAAAATTGTGATAAAAAAACAACTCCAAATACAGCTAGTTGAAACAAGCATAGGACCCTCACAAAGTCATAATGCAAGGTAGCAGCGAGTTTCCAGCACTTGGGGATAGTCATGGACTTGCTCCTGGAGTTGGTACATACACAGGCATGCCATTGGTTGGGTCAATGGTGGACTTTGCCTTGAAACTGGGGGGCAGACAGTGGGGAGTGGTGGGTCCTCCAATGGAAGTTAGTGAGAAGAGATGATGAGGCATTAGGAAGACCTTGATCTGACACTCAAAGCTAGATGGTGGCACCTATGGTATTCTTCTATGCAGATAGTGAGACCTGCAGCGAGCCTCCTCCTGAAGCAGGAATAAAGACACTAGTAGATCTTGCCTTGAAGCAAGCATGTCGATCAATGGTGGGCCTTGCCCTAAAGTTACATGTAGGTCATGGTTTACCCCGTCAAAGTTAGAATGAAGAGACTGGTGGACCTCATCTTACAGATATCATGTAGACTAATGGTGGAACTCATCTTGCAGTGGGAATAAAGACAGTGGTAGACCTCATCTTGAATCTGGAATGAAAACTATAATGGACCTTATTTGGAAGTTAACATTTGGCCATGGTGGACCATATCTTGAAGTTGAAATGAAAACATTGGTTGATCTCATCTTGAAGCAAGAATGAAGATCGTGGAGAACCTCACCTTGAAGCTGAGCTAGACTAGTAATGATCTTTAGTCTTAAAGTGGTTATGTAGACCAGTAATAATGGACCTAGTCTTGAACCAGAAATGAAGACAGTGGCATACCTCATTTTGAAGGAGAAATGAAGATTGTTGAGGATCTTGTCTTGAAAAGGACACATAGACCATATGGTGGACCTTATCTTGAAGATATCATGTAGACTAATAGTGCACCTCATCTTGAAGCGGGAAGGAAAGCACTGGTGGAACTCATTTTGAAGTAAAAATAGACAGTAGTAGACTTATTCTTGAAGAGGAATAAGCACACTGGTAAATCTTGCCTTAAAGCTGACAGGCAGAACAGTGCAGTACCTTGTCTTGAACCTGGCATATGGTACAGTGGTGAACCTTGTCTTGAAGCTGGAATGAAGACCGTGTTGGACCTCATCTTGAAAATGTCATGTAGACCAATAATGGACGTCATCTTAAGACAATAATAAAGATAGTGGAGGACCTTGTCTTGAAGTTGACATAGGCAAGTAATAGATCTCATCTTGAACCAGGAATGAAGATAATTGTTGACCTTGTCTTGAAGAAGACATATAGACCAGTGATGGACGTTATCTTGAAGATATCTTGTAGACCAATGGTGCACCTCATCCTGAAGTGGAAAGTAAAACTCTGGTAAATCTTGTCTTGAAGTAGGAATAGAGACAGCCGTAGACCATCTTGAAGAGGAATAAGGACACTGATGAATCACATCATGAGGCTGGCATGCAGACCTTTACTGTAGCTTGTCTTGAAGCTGGCATGAAGACTGTGGTGGACCTCATCTTGAAGATGGCATGTAGACGATTAGTGGACATCATCTTAAAGCAAGAATGAAGGCAATGGAGGACTTTGTCTTGAAGCTAACCTAAGCTAGTAATGGATCTCATCTTTAAGTTGACATGTAGACCAGTGATAACCCAGTCTTGAAGCCAAATTGCAGACCTGTAAAAGACCTCCTATTGATTCAATAGCCTGACGAATGGGGCAAGATATCCCAGAAATCTTGCTTGCTGTAATATCATGCACTTTTGTTAGCCATTAAAATGTATCATATCTACAAGAGTACTTGGTTTCTCTCAGTGCGAACAATCACGCAGACCTCATATTGAAACAGGAATGAAAATTGTGTTGGACATTGTCTTGAAGAGCACATGTGGATCCAAGATTGACCTCGCCTTGAAGTTGACATGTACACAATAGTGAAACTTTCCAGTCCACTGACAGCTTTTAACACTCAAGTGCTCAAAACAGCTGAGTGGTACCTCTTATCTTGGCCTGGGGGCCCATCATGGCCTCAGTCTGACCTTTGGCTCCATTGTAAAGATAGCGGGAGCTACCTATATCAGTCATCTGTCTGTCTCAGTGGAGAAGACACAGACGGTGACTCACCAGCCGGGAACATTGTGTATCTAGGGCTCACATACACTGATAGTGTGGCTATCCCATGTCTAATGCCTATACCTATATTCCCCGGCACTATAGAGTGTACGGCACCAATGACTTCTTATGACTCAGGTCTTTGGGTGCTAGCCGTCACCACACCAATGGCTTATAGAGACTCTACACCTGCAGTCTGCCGCACAATTTCCTTGGAGGGTAATGCAATCTATTGCTCACAGTTAGCAGCCCTTTCATACTGAACATATTGTAGGGCAATGCAATCTTTTGTTCCCTGTTATCAGCGTCAAGATGGGGTCCATATGTCATAACAGTAAGAGCCAGCACTCCCAGGAAATTATCTGTAAAGTCACCCAATGTGGCCGCTGTGTACCGTGTTTGGATGCAAGGGGTAAAGTCTATGCCATCTGTCCAATAATGATTAACAGACAATAAGTATTGACTCATCCGGCTACTAAAAGGGGATTTCGATTAAAACAAGCAATTATACAAAACAGTACAATTTATGGTAAATTCTTCTAATTGTTCAGCAATTTGGAGAATCTGGCAGAAAAATTATGTACAAATGTGGGATCTCACAAGAACTGCTGCTGACCACAGACTTCAGATGACGTAGATCAGGTCACTTTGAGCATCTACTACAATGTAGATCAGACTCCCTGCAGCCACCACCAGGGGGCGCTCACTGCTTATTTAAAAGGCTCTGTTCACATCTTCCCTTTATACCAGAAACCATGACACTGCTGGATCCAATCATCACTCAACTGACCCCACAGTTCAATTAAATCTGTATACAGTGAGTTTCATCCACTTATGGCAGTATATATCTATATGCAATAAGCTCCCCCTAGTGGTGGCTCTATATATATCTGTATGCTGTGAGCTCCCCCTAGTGATAGCTATATATCTATGTGTATGCAATCAGCTCCCTCTGGTGGTTTTGTATATATGTATGGTGTGAGCTCCCCCTAGTGGTAGCTGTATATATCTTTATGCTGTGAGCTCTCCCTAGTGATGGCTGTATATATCTGTATGTAGTGAGCTCCCCCTAGTGGTGGCTGTATATATCTGTATGTAGTGAGCTCCTCCTAGTGGTGGCTGTATATATCTGTATGTAGTGAGCTCCCCCTAGTGGTAGCTGTATATATCTTTATGCTGTGAGCTCCCCCTAGTGATGGCTGTATATATCTGTAAGTAGTGAGCTCCCTCTAGTGGTGGCTGTAAATATCTGTATGTAGTGAGCTCCCTCTAGTGGTGGCTGTATATATCTGTATGTAGTGAGCTCCCCCTAGTGGTGGCTGTATATATCTGTATGTAGTGAGCTCCCCCTAGTGGTGGCTGTATATATCTGTATGTAGTGAGCTCCCGCTAGTGGTGGCTGTAAATATCTGTATGTAGTGAGCTCCCTCTAGTGGAGGCTATATATATATATATGTATGTATGTACTGAGCTCCCTCTAGAGGTGCCTGTATATATCTGTATGTAGTAAGCCCCCTCTAGTGGTGGCTGTATATATCTGTATGTAGTGAGCTCACGCTAGTGGTGGCTGTGTAAATCTGTATGACGTGAGCCCCCCCTAGTGGTGGCTGTATATATCTGTATATAGTGAGCTCCCCCTAGTGGTGCCTGTATATGTTTATATGTATTGAGCTCCCCCTAGTGTTGGCTATATATCTGTATGTAGTGAGCTCCCCCTAGTGTTGGCTATATATCTGTATGTAGTGAGCTCCCCCTAGTAGTGGCTATATATATATCTATATGCAATGAGCTCCCCCTAGTGGTGGCTATATATTTCTATGTAGTGAGCTCCCCCCAGTAGTAGTAGTTGTATATATCTGTATGTAGTGAGCTCCCCCTATGTAATGAGCGGTCTTATTGTATCTTGACGCCACCAAGAAGTTCTGGTGGAGACAAGAGTGACAGTGGCGTGATGCTCCCTGTACCTTATTCGCTGCACGGAAGGCTCATCTGCAGGTCATTGCAGGCCACTATGCTTGGCATGTGCTCCCTGCTGTCCAGGCTCTCGGGCCTGATTGAAGGTCCCAGCTGGCAGCCAAGTATGGACCTTCAATCCCAGGTCCCGGCTCCTCTCGCAGGCTTCGGGGCCTGCCCGCTGGAGCTCCTTCTTCCCCGACGGCTGTAACGTGCCATCTCCACTGCTTGTATTTCGTCCGCAGTCAGACTGCAGGCCTCGGTGTGGCTCCTGATGGTGTGGGAGAAGGTTGCTGAGAGACTCACCAATCACCACATATTAGTGCTGCTGAGCGCTGGTGGCCCGCTGCTGCTTCTTCCTCCCTGGCGGCGGTAGCGTCCCACCTCCGCTCCTTGTAACTGGGCCACTGTCGGCACTCTGGCTCCTCATGCAAGGCAGCACAGACACCGGGCAGTTGGCAAATGTCTGCGCTCCTAGCATCTGTGCAGCTTCTGAAGGTGTGGGAGAGGGCAGCCGAGAGACCAGGTGGGGCAAACACAGCGCTCAGACCTGCAGCACAGGGAACAAAGCAGTCTTGCGGCAACGGAGTGTATGCCTATTACTATATGTTGCCGGGCAGCTTCCAGGACCTGCCGCAATGGACCCATTCATGAGCTAGGGGTGTGACATGGATGTTCCTGCATCAAAGCCCTGTGAAACCCCTAGCTTCCAGTGGTGTCAAGATACAATAATACCTGGTGGCTCTATATCTATGTGTATATAATGAGCTTCCCCTAGTAGTGGCTGTATATATCTGTATGTAGTGAGCTCCCCCTAGTGTTGGCTGTATATATCTGCACGTAGTGAGCTCTCTACTGTGATGGCTTTATATATCTGTATGTTATCAGCTCTCCTAATGGTGGCTGTATATATCTGTATGTAGTGAGCTCTCCCTAGTGGTGGCTGTATATATCTGTATGTAGTGAGCTCCCCCTAGTGGTGGCTGTATATATCTGTATGTAGTGAGCTCTCCCTAGTGGTGGCTTTATATATCTGTATGTAGTGAGCTCCCGCTACTGGTGACTGTATATATCTGTATGTAGTGAGCTCCCCCTAGTGGTGGCTGTATATATCTGTATGCAGTAAGCTCCCCCTACTGGTGGCTGTATATATCTGTATGTAATGAGCTCTCCCTAGTAGTGGCTGTATATATCTGTATGTAGTGAGCTCCCCCTAGTGGTAGCTGTATATATCTGTATGAAGTAAGCTCCCTCTAGTGGTGGCTGCATATATTTGTATGTAATGAGCTGTCTTATTGTATCTTGATGCCACCAGGAAGTCCTGGTGGAGACAAGTGTGACAGTGGGGTGATGCCCCCTGTACCTCATTGGCTGCACAGAAGGCTCATCTGCATGTCCTTGCAGGCCACTACAATTAGCATGTGCTCCCTGCTCTCCAGGCTACCGGGCCTGATTGAGGGACACACCTGGCAGCCGAGTGTGATCTTCGGTCCCAGGTCCCAGCTCCTCTCGCAGGTTTCACGGCCTGCACGCTGCAGCTCCTTCTTCCCCACCGGCTGTAACGTGCCATCTCCACTGCTTGTAGTTGTGCTGCGGTCAGACTGCTAGCCTCGGTGTGGCTCCTGATAGTGTGGGAGAAGGCTGCTGAGAGACTTGCCGCTCACCACATGTTAGCGCTGCTGAGCGCTGGTGGCCCGCTGCTGCTCCTTCCTCCCCAGCGGCGGTAGCGTCCCACCTCTGCTCCTTGTAACTGGGCCGCTGTCGGCGCTCCAGCTCCTCATGCAAGGCAGCACAGACACCCGGCGGTCGGCAAATGTCTGCGCTCCTAGCATCTGTGCGGCCTTTGAAAGTGTGGGAGAGGGCAGCCGAGAGACCAAGTGGGGCAAACACAGTGCTCAGACCCGCAGCACAGGGGACAAGACAGTCTTGGCGGCGATGGGTATACGCCTATTACTATAAGTTGCCGAGTTGCTTCCAGGACCTGCCGCACTTGACCCATTCATGAGCTAGGGGTGTGATACGGGCGTTCCTGCATCAAAACCCTGTGAAACCCCTAGCTTCCAGTGGCGTCAAGATACAATAATACCTGATGACTCTATGTGTATATAGTAAGCTCCCCCTAATAGTGGTAGTATATATCTGTATGTAGTCAGCTCCCCCTGGTGGTGCCTGGATATATTTGTTTGTAGTGAGCTCCCCCTAGTGGTGGCTGTAAATATCTGTATGTAGTGAGCTCCCCCTAGTGGTGGCTGTAAATATCTGTATGTAGTGAGCTCCCTCTAGTGGTGGCAGTATATATCTGTATATAGTGAGCTCCCCCTACTGGTGGCTTTATGTATCTCTATGTAGTGAGCCCCCCTAGTAGTGGCAGTATATAGAGAGCTCTCCATAGCGATGGCTTTATATATCTGTATGTAGTGAGCTATCCCTGGTGATGGCTGTATATATCTGTATGCTGTGAGCTCCCCCTAATGGTGGCTGTATATATCTGTATGCTGTGAGCTTCCCCTAGTGGTGCCTGTATATATTTGTATGTAGTGAGCCCCCCCCTAGTGGTGCCTGTAAACATCTGTATGTAGTGAGCTCCCTTAGAGGTGGCTGTAAATATATGTATGTAGTGAGCTCCCCCTAGTGGTGGCTTTATATATCTGTATGTTGTCAGCTCTCCCTAGTGGTGGCTGTATATATATATCTGTAAGCTGTGAGCTCCCCCTAATTGTGCCTGTATATATCTGTATGTTGTGAGCTTCCCCTAATGGTGGCTGTATATATCTGTATGCTGTGAGCTCCCCCTCGTGGTGCCTATATTTATATATTTGCATGTCCTGAGCTCCCCCTAGTGGTGGCTGTAATTAGAGTGCTCCCCATAGGGATGTCTTTATATATCTGTATGTGGCCAGCTATCTCTAGTGGTAGCTGTATATATCTAAATACTGTGAGCTCCCCCTAGTGGTGGTTGGATATATCTTTATGCTGTGAGCCCTCCCTAGTGTTGCCTATATATATGTTTTTATGTACTTAGCTCCCGCTAGTGGTGTATATATCTTTATGCTGTGAGCTCCCCCTAGTGTTGCTCATACATATTTGAATGTACTGAGCTCCCGCTAGTGTTGGCTTTATATATCTGTATGTAGTGAGATCCCGCTCTAGTGGTAGCTGTATATATTTGTATGTACTGAGCTCCCCCTAGTGGTGGCTGTATATATCTGTATGCAGAGAGCTTCCCCTAGTGTTGGCTGTATATATCTATATGTAGAGAGCGTCCCCTAGTGGTGGCTGTATATATCTGTATGCAGTGAGCTACCGCTAGTGGTGGCTGTATATATCTGTATGTACTGAGCTCCGCCTAGTGGTGGCTGTATATATCTGCATGTAGAGAGCTCCCACTAGTAGTGGCTGTATATATCTGTATGTACGGAGCTCCCCCTAGTGGTGGCTGCATATATATGTACATAGAGAGCTTCCCCTAGTGGTGGCTGTATATATCTGTATGTAGTGTGCTCCCCCTAGTGGTGGCTGTATATATCTATATGTATTGAGCTCCCCTTAGTGGGGGCTATACATATCTGTATGTAGTGAGCTCGCTCTAGTGGTGGCTGTATATATCTGTATGTACTGATCTCCCCCTAGTGGTGGCTGTATATATCTGTATGTAGAGAGCTTCCCCTAGTGTTGGCTGTATATATCTTTATGCTGTGAGCTCCCCCTAGTGTTGCTCATATATATTTGTATGTACTGAGCTCCCGCTAGTGGTGGCTGTATATATTTGTATGTACTGAGCTCCCCCTAGTGGTGGCTGTATATATCTGTATGTAGAGAGCTTCTCCTAGTGTTGGCTGTATATATCTATATGTAGAGAGCGTCCCCTAGTGGTGGCTGTATATATCTGTATGTACTGAGCTCCGCCTAGTGGTGGCTGTATATATCTGCATGTAGAGAGCTTCCCCTAGTAGTGGCTGTATATATCTGTATGTAGTGAGCTCCCTCTAGTGGTGCCTGTATATATCTGTATGTAGGGAGCTCCCCCTAGTGGTGGCTGTATATATGTATGTACTGAGCTCCCCCTAGTGGTGGCTGTATATATCTGTATGTAGAGAGCTTCTCCTAGAGTTGGCTGTATATATCTATATGTAGAGAGCGTCCCCTAGTGGTGGCTGTATATATCTGGATGTACTGAGCTCCGCCTAGTGGTGGCTGTATATATCTGCATGTAGAGAGCTTCCCCTAGTAGTGGCTGTATATATCTATATGTATTGAGCTCCCCTTAGTGTGGGCTGTCTATATCTGTATGTAGTGAGCTCTCCCTAGTGGTGGCGGCTGTATATATCTGTATGTAGTGAGCTCCCTCTAGTGGTGCCTGTATATATCTGTATGTACTGATCTCCCCCTAGTGGTGGCTGTATATGTCTGTATGTAGAAAAATTCCCCTAGTGTTGGCTGTTTATATCTATATGTATTGAGCTCCCCTTAGTGGTGGCTGTATATATCTGTATGCAGGGAGCTCCCTCTATTAGTGGCTGTATATATCTGTATGTAGTGAGCTCTCCCTAGTGGTGGCTGTATATATCTGTATGTAGGGAGCTCCCACTAGTAGTGGCTGTATATATCTATATGTATTGAGCTCCCCCTAGTGGTGGCTGTATATATCTGTATGTAGTGAGCTCCCCCTAGTGGTGGCTGTATATATCTGTATGTAGGGAGCTCCCACTCGTAGTGGCTGTATATATCTATATGTATTGAGCTCCCCCTAGTGGTGGCTGTATATATCTGTATGTAGGGAGCTCCCACTAGTAGTGGCTGTATATATCTATATGTATTGAGCTCCCCTTAGTGGGCGCTGTACAGAAGGCTCATCTGCAGGTCCTTGCAGCCTAGTATGATTGGCATGTGCTCCCTGCTGTCCAGGCTCTCGGGCCTGATTGAAGGACACACCTGGCACCCGAGTGTCGATCTTCAGTCCCAGGTCCCGGCTCCTCTCGCAGGCTTCGGGGCCTGCCCGCTGCAGCTCCTTCTTCCCCGCCGGCTGTAACGTGCCATCTCCACTGCTTGTATTTGGGCCGCGGTCAGACTGCAGGCCTCGGTGTGGCTCCTGATGGTGTGGGAGAAGACTGCTGAGAGACTCGCTGCCCACCACATCTTAGCGCTGCTGAGTGCTGGTGGCCCGCTGCTGCTCCTTCCTCCCCACCGGCGGCGGTAGCGTCCCACCTCCGCTCCTTGTAGCTGGGCCGCTGTCGTCGCTCTGGCTCCTCATGCAAGGCAGCACAGACACCGGGCAGTCTGAAAATGTCTGCGCTCCTAGCATCTGTACGGCTTCTGAAAGTGTGGGAGAGGGCAGCCGAGAGACCAGGTGGGGCAAACACAGCGCTCAGACCTGCAGCACAGGGGACAAGGCAGTCTTGGCAGAGACGGGGTGCATGCCTATTACTATAAGTTGCCGAGTTGCTTCCAGGACCTGCCGCAATTGACCCATTCATGAGCTAGGGGTGTGACACGGATGTTCCTGCATCAAAGCCCTGTGAAACCCCTAGCTTACAGTGGCGTCAAGATACAATAATACCTGGTGGCTCTATATCTATGTATATATAATTAGCTCCCCCTAGTGGTGGCTGTAAATATCTGTATGTAATGAGCTTCCCCTAGTGGTGTCTGTATATATCTGTATGTAGTGAGCTCTTCTTAGTGGTGGTGGCTGTATATATCTGTATGTAGTGAGCTCCTCCTAGTGGTGGCTGTATATATCAGTATGTAGTGAACGCCCTCTAGTGGTGTCTGTATATATCTGTATACAGCGAGCCCCCCCTCTAGTGGTGTCTGTCTATATCTGTATACAGTGAGCTTCCCCCTAGTGGTGGCTGTATAGATCTGTATGTAGTGAGCATTCTCTGGTGATAGCTGTATATATCTGTATTCAGTGAGCCCCCCCCCCCCTCTAGTGGTGTCTGTCTATATCTGTATACAGTGAGCCCCCCACCTAGTGGTGGGTATATATGTCTGTATGCAGTGAGCTCCCTCTACGGATGGAGTTCCCCCTACGGATGGCTGTATATATGTATGCAGTGAGCTCCCCCTAGCGGTGGCTGTATATATCTGTATGCAGTGAGCTCCCCCTCGTGGTGGCTGTATATATCTGTATGTAGTGAGCTCCCCCCAGTGTTGGCTCTATATATTTGTATGTAGTGATCTCCCATAGTGGTGGCTGTATATATTTGTATGCAGTGAGCTCCCCCTAGTGGTGGCTGTATATATCTGTATGCAGTGAGCTCCCCCTAGTGGTGGCTGTATATATCTGTATGCAGTGAGCTCCCCCTCGTGGTGGCTGTATATATCTGTATGTAGTGAGCTCCCCCCAGTGTTGGCTCTATATATTTGTATGTAGTGAGCTCCCATAGTGGTGGCTGTATATATTTGTATGCAGTGAGCTCCCCCTAGTGGTGGCTGTATATATCTGTATGCAATGAGCTCCCCCTCGTGGTGGCTGTATATATCTGTATGTAGTGAGCTCCCCCCAGTGTTGGCTCTATATATTTGTATGTAGTGAGCTCCCCTAGTGGTGGCTGTATATATTTGTATGCAGTGAGCTCCCCCTCGTGGTGGCTGTATGTATCAGTATGTAGTGAGCTCACCTAGTAGTATCTATATACATCCTGCTATTCTTCTAGACTCTATCGTGTGGCGCTGTCCCGCAGGGGATTTGGCGCTGTGTCTTGGAGGAGGATTAATCTGTCTGGGAGATTGTAGACTGGGCAGCCGTTCAAGGACAATGTTATTGATTTCTTTTGATTCTTCCATCTTCGGCCAAGTCCGTTTATTTCTTCTGTTTCCATCACAGTAGTTTCTTGGCTTCTTCTCATGATGGCGAGAAAACATGATTAATGCTTAAGGTTTTATGTCTACAATCTCAAGACACCAAATGTCTCGGTCAGTGGCAAGTTCTCAGCCAGACGTGATCCACGCTTAGGAATTCGCCATCACGTTGCGCGATATGCGGGCGAGAATAACATCGTGTCGGGTGGGGAGCACAGAGGTCACTCGTTCGCAGACAGACAGAATCCTAAGCTAAATAGCCCCGGGCAAGAACGATGAGGTGGCGGACCGCGCCCCATTCATCGTCGCAGTGTGCCGTGCTGTTACAAGAGGCTCAGCCGCTGCTATAGAAATAGACTGGAGGGTTAATCCAGCCCAATAAATGGGAGCTACTCCTTAATTCAGTTTCTGGGAGAGTTGGGCGACCACCAGTGAGAGTCGCACCCGGCTGTCCTAGACTCCTGAACAACCAACACTCATTATGCAGTGATACACCCCCGTAGGTAAACACTCAGGGGAGCTGCTCAGGAGGGAGGAAAGCTGGGGATCCGATATCGTCATCAGGACCGTAAAGACTGCATGGCCTATGGCTTCCAGGAGTGGATGTGGCATGCGTCGCAGGATGTCCATACTTTCCACAGGCACAATGACTTATTGTGTAGTCTGGGACCCCCGCACATAATGCAAGGACCGTCTGTTCACACTTGTCGCAGTGAGCCTTGCAAAGAGCTGCGGGAAGCAGAGTATACTGACAGATAGCGCCATCTGCTGGAGGAGCCCAAACATTTATATACAGACATTTACTGCCACTTCCTTACCGTATCCAACTTAAAAGTTATGTCCACTTGAAGTCCAAAGTATCAAAGTCCTTAGAAGGGCAGGAGCCGATCAAACGTACAACATCGCCTCCGTATAATGTTTATACCATCTGTATTTGTGGTGAGGAAGATGATGTAGAGGAAGGTCAAGGCTGCACATTGGCCGATGTGTGCAGCCGGCCTTAAGCTGGACGGCGAGGAAAGTCGGGTGTATATTATATACACACACAGGTAACTTTTAAATGGGTTTGCTGCTTTCTTTCACTGATAACCAATCCTATGGAAAGGTCGGTAGTAGTTGAAGGATGCGGGACCCCCATCCATCAGCCAATGGCCTGGCCCACCGTCAATGCAGAAGACCGGAGGTGGTCATTAGCCGTCAGCACAGGATGTGAGCCTGACTGCTTCACTCCCAGAGGATAGGTCATCAGTGAAGGCCCACAGCCTAATACTGGACTCCACAAGACCTCCGAAGTGTCCTGCAGCGTCTGGACAAGCTTTTGGCAGCAGATCCTTTCAGTCCTGTAAGTTGCTCGGTTCGGTCTCCCTGGTTCGGGCTGCTAGAGTACGCTGCGATTAGGGAATCCTGCGGCCATGAAGGGGCTACTAGTCTATACAGTGTCATATGAAGGCAGGGCTAGGGTTGCCACCAGCATGGACAGTAATTTACTCTAGGTGTCAATGCCCGTACTTATGTTTACTGGCCATATTAAGGGCTGGTGAAGAAAAGAAAAAAACTGATATGGTTGCTGCGCGGGCAGAGGTGCTGATAGCAGTAGGCGCTATAATACATTGTGTAGTTCTGGTCGGGACTCTGTCGTTGCACTCGGAGAACTTCCTCACTCCTACCCCCAGCATCTGTGTTCCTTCATGTATAGTACACTGGACCATTGGATTAGCAGAGGTAAGAACATAATTCACGATGAGCAATGCCCTTAATCACAACCCTTTTCAAAAGTGCTTCCAGGGAAGGACAAATGGAGAGTCATACTTCATACCGGGAACACCCCGCGAGACCGGCCACGCTGGAGATGCTTCATACCGGGAACACCCCGCGAGACCGGCCGCTCTGGAGACGCTTCATATTGGGAACACCCCGCGAGACCGGCCGCTCTGGGGATGCTTCATACCGGGAACACCCCGCGAAACCGGCCGCGCTGGAGATACTTCATACCGGGAACACCCCGCGAGACCGGCCGCTCTGGAGATGCTTCATACCGGGAACACCCCGCGAGACCGGCCGCGCTGGAGAGGCTTCATACCGGGAACACCCCGCGAGACCGGCCGCGCTGGAGAGGCTTCATACCGGGAACACCCCGCGAGACCGGCCGCGCTGGAGAGGCTTCATACCGGGAACACCCCGCGAGACCGGCCGCTCTGGAGATGCTTCATAGCGGGAACACCCCGCGAGACCGGCCGCGCTGGAGATGCTTCATAGCGGGAACACCCCGCGAGACCGGCCGCGCTGGAGATGCTTCATACCGGGAACACCCCGCGAGACCGGCCGCGCTGGAGAAGCTTCATACCGGGAACACCCCGCGAGACCGGCCGCGCTGGAGATGCTTCATACCGGGAACACCCCGCGAGACCGGCCACGCTGGAGATGCTTCATACCGGGAACACCCCGCGAGACCGGCCGCGCTGGAGAAGCTTCATACCGGGAACACCCCGCGAGACCGGCCGCGCTGGAGATGCTTCATACCGGGAACACCCCGCGAGACCGGCCACGCTGGAGATGCTTCATACCGGGAACACCCCGCGAGACCGGCCACGCTGGAGATGCTTCATACCGGGAACACCCCGCGAGACCGGCCACGCTGGAGATGCTTCATACCGGGAACACCCCGCGAGACCGGCCATGCTGGAGATGCTTCATACCGGGAACACCCCGTGAGACCGGCCATGCTGGAGATGCTCCGACGGCGTAGTTTACACAGCACACCTTGGCGCTTGTCACAGTGTCTCCAATCCTTACGCTTGCCCATTTTTCATACCGGGAACACCCCGCGAGACCGGCCGCGCTGGAGATGCTTCATACCGGGAACACCCCGCGAGACCGGCCACGCTGGAGATGCTTCATACCGGGAACACCCCGCGAGACCGGCCACGCTGGAGATGCTTCATACCGGGAACACCCCGCGAGACCGGCCACGCTGGAGATGCTTCATACCGGGAACACTCAGCGAGACCGGCCGCTCTGGAGATGCTTCATACCGGGAACACCCCGCGAGACCGGCCGCTCTGGAGATGCTTCATACCGGGAACACCCCGCGAGACCGGCCGCTCTGGAGATGCTTCATACCGGGAACACCCAGCGAGACCGGCCGCTCTGGAGATGCTTCATACCGGGAACACCCCCCGTGAGACCGGCCACGCTGGAGATGCTTCATACCGGGAACACCCCGCGAGACCGGCCACGCTGGAGATGCTTCATACCGGGAACACCCCGCGAGACCGGCCATGCTGGAGATGCTCCGACGGCGTAGTTTACACAGCACACCTTGGCGCTTGTCACAGTGTCTCCAATCCTTACGCTTGCCCATTTTTCCAGTTTCAAACTCATCAACATCAGGAATTTCCTGCCTCATTTGGCACTCCCGACAGGCATCACCTTCACCAGATAATCCACGTTATTCACTTTACCTATCAGTGGCTTTAATGTTACGGCTGATCGGGGTGTATACAGGTCTGTATACGTCCATAGCAAGTTTTCCACCACCAACCCACAATGCCCTGGCAGTACCACACGATCCCCTCATCCAATCACAGTCAGGTTTTATACAAGTTAGGATCGCTTTATTATGAAAATCTCCTTCCGATTGCTCTCTCCCACAACGTGGCGCTGCCAAGAGTCTTTAAGAAATGCTTCGATGTGCAGGTAACAAAAACATAAAATACAATACAAAATCATGGGTATCGCCGCGAGCCCTGTAGCTACAGTATGTGCAGTTGTGCGTCTGAGTGCTGGCTGTGGCCATCCCGCTATAGTGCCCAGTGCATGCCGTGCAAGTCTCCGGCTTCCCCCAAACCGCCGTCCGCTTCTAGAAAGTTCATGAGGGCGGCTTCATCGTTCTCAAAATCAAACGCTGAGCTGTCATCTAGGGGAGAAAAGGTGTCCTAGTTACCAATGTGACCCATTGAATACCAACCTTGGAGCCCTTCTACAAGGGACGACAAATCGCTCAGATTCCGGTATCCAACGGGATTCTGAACGATTACTGCTCAGTGTAGAAGCGTGCCCGACTGAGCGAGCGCACGGGGGGTTATGGTGGTGGTCAGCGGTATAGAAAGGGTCACGTCTTACTCAGCAGGTTGTCTGGAATAGGGAATGAAGGCAACATGTCGTTCGGAGAAGACGCATCCAATTTCTCAATTTCTGAGGGAGACAACCGAACCAACTCGTCCTTCTGTACCTGCGAAATGAAATGACAGAATATGACCGAATGACATCACAATCTACTATATACACGGACATGCCAAAAGTTATGGAACAGGAACCAATATCATGTAGGACACCTCTAGCCCAGCAACTCCACTTGGCATCATTTCCACAAGTGGATGGAAAACGTCTAGAGGAATTTTGAGCCATCTTGATAGTCCCCTACCGCTCTGTGGTAGATGTAGGTGCAAGATCTTGGGGGCGATTGGACCTCTGCACAAATCCCATAATGGTTTGATTGGGCTTGCGTCAGGGGAACGTGCCGGCTGCACCATTCATAGGAACTCTCCAGAACGCTCCTCCCACCAATTACGGAAGACTAGTACCCAGAGGCCCAGTGCAATATCCTGCTGGGATATCCCATCATTGGCTGTGTGTCCTCACACATCCACTGGTCTCAACACCACCTAACAGTCTGGTCAGACGCTCCTCTCTACTGGTGGTCTGTAGGAGGCGTCCTGAGCCCGGTCACCTTGTGTCCCCTCACACATCCACTGGTCCCAGCAACCCCTAACAGTCTGGTCAGAACGGCCGGTGGGTGACAATTCATCGATACGACCCTCCAGCTTCTCAATAATGCGCCACCCTCTGGTAACTGGGTGAAATCTCTTCTCTGTGGCCAACAAGCTCTACAAGAAGAGGTCACTACACACAAGGAGCCTCCGAGAGCCTCTTATAGGACAACGGGGGAAGCACTTCTAGGGTCTCAACTAATCACTACAACTCCCATCATCTACAGATCTGTCTGAGATGGAACCGCAGGACGGGGTCTGCAGCAAAACGACAATTTATTCTAGAGGACGAGATTTTTTTTTAGTTTTTACAAAGTATTAAATGCCCACATAATTTCAGAAATAGCAGATGCCATCCATCTGGCGCCCACCATTACGCCTCGTATGACCTCCGACACTTCACATCGCCTTGGCATGAGCATGCTGACTCATACAGCTGTGGGCGTTTCCAAGAGTCCCCTGAGGTACGGCTATTTCAGCTACAATTTACATACCGCTATCCCAGGACTTCTGGCACGTCTGTGTGTACGGCCTGATATCCATGTAATGTAATGTGCTACTGGGGACCTTGACTCTTCCAAGATACTTAGTGACCTACTACAAGTACCTTGTTAGTTCTAGGATGCTTAATAGGGGCTTACCCCATTAAAGACATAGGATAGGGAATAATTGTCAGATTGCTGGGGGTCCAACTACTGGGGTCATCAGTGACCCCAAATCTGGCAAACTTGAATGCCCCATGTGAATAGATGCTCAACTACCGCTCCACTGAATTCTATAGGGAGAGGCAGAGATTGATGTGCTCAGCGATCGCCCTCCGTCCCATAGAATAAGTGCAGGTGAAGCGTGATATGACTACAGCCGTAGTGATACGGGGCATTGGGCTGCAGCGGGCTCTGGGTCAATGGTGATCCAAGGGGTCAGACCCCCAGGGAGCAGACATTTATCTCCTATGAATAGGGTGAAAGGTCTTCAATGGGTGGATTTCTTTAATAACCCTCTGACCGATGAGTACATTCACACTTCCAGAACCCAGCAGCACAGAGTGTTTCAGGAGATGGATCAGCGGGAAGCAAAATAATAATGTGCCAAAAAGAAAGAGCTTTACAAAACAATGAATCCGCACCTCACAGGGTGGCAAGTCCAAAGCTGCAGGCGACTTCTTCAGGACTTCGGTGGGGCTTGCATTGCCATTGAACGGTGGGGAGTGCAACCTGTGGATGAGAAGAATACTTATCTCCATTACACCGGCACTAATCATGTCAGACCGTAGGCAACAGGTTGGCCAAGTAGAGTGCACAGAGCCGGTAACCAGAACGGCTTGTCCCTGGGGTCGGGTTCCAACAGGTACCCTGTAGGGTCCGGAGTCACTGCAGCGGAAAGTGGGATGGCATGATGTAATTCCCCTGGTAGTAACGGCTGATTTACATACATTAGAGGGACTGTCCACCCCCTCCCCCAGCACCAAGGGACCGCTCATGTACTAGCTAGAAAATGCATCCCTTCTCTAGAGAATGCAACACATCTGCTTCGCACATTCACCCATCTACAATCCAATTCCAAAAAAGTTGGGACGCTGTGTAAAATGTAAACTATAAAAAAGGGAATCTCATCTAACCATACTGTAATCATAGGAGAGCATGGAGCACATATATATGGGGGAGGGGGCATCGCTGTATTTCATTAGAAGTTGGGCGGGCCGTGTCTACCGCTGTGCAGCATCTCCTTTTTTGGGAGGACAATTGCTAACGTTTCAGGAGATAAATGTTGCCCCATTGTTTTCCGATGGAGGATTCTGGCAGCTCTTCGGTCCCGGGGCTTCCTTGATGGACTTTTTATTTCAGAATACGCCAAGTATTTTCTACTGGTGGAAGGCCTGTACTGCAGGCGGACGGTTCACCCCGGACTCTTCTCCTGCGAAGCTGTTGTGCTGGATATAGTATATACCTTCATCCACAAAGCCCTCCACAGCGCAGCACCCTCCTATATCGCCTCCCTCATCTCAATCCATCAACCAGCCCGGGCTCTCCGCTCTGCTAACGAAACCAGACTGCGCGCCCCTTTAATTCGAACTTCTTATTCCCGCCTCCAAGACTTCTCCAGAGCAGCACCGGTCCTCTGGAACGCACATCTCCACCCCCCATATCGTGCATATCTCCACCCCACCATACAGTGCACATCTCCACCCCACCATACAGTGCACATCTCCAGCCCCTTTACCTTCTCTTTCACCCCATTACTTGTAGTATGTAGGCTCGTTGGAGCAGGACCCTCACCCCTATTGTCTGGTTGGAGCAGGACCCTCACCCCTATTGTTTCCATCAGCTGATTACCATGTAACTGCGGTTCTGTAATGTTTGTACTTTTGTCTTTCTGTATCCCCCCTGACTATGTAAGCGCTGCGGAATATGTTGGCGCTATACAAATACAGATTATTATTATATGGTGGAAGGTCCGGACTACAGGCGGCCAGTTCACCCCGGACTCTTCTCCTGTGAAGCTGTTGTGATGGATATAGTATATAGTGGAAGGTCTGGGCTGCAGGTGGTCGGTTCACCCCGGACTCTTCTCCTGTGAAGCTGTTGTGATGGATATAGTATATAGTGGAAGGTCTGGGCTGCAGGTGGTCGGTTCACCCCGGACTCTTCTCCTGTAAAGCTGTGCTAATGGATGCAGTATATAGTGGAAGGTCTGGACTGCAGGCGGCCGGTTCACCCCGGACTCTTCTCCTGTGAAGCTGTTGTGATGGATATAGTATATAGTGGAAGGTCTGGGCTGCAGGTGGCCGGTTCACCCCGGACTCTTCTCCTGTGAAGCTGTTGTGATGGATATAGTATATAGTGGAAGGTCTGGGCTGCAGGCGGCCGGTTCACCCCGGACTCTTCTCCTGTAAAGCTGTGCTAATGGATGCAGTATATAGTGGAAGGTCTGGACTGCAGGCGGCCGGTTCACCCCGGACTGTTCTCCTGTGAAGCTGTTGTGATGGATGCAGTATATAGTGGAAGGTCTGGGCTGCAGGTGGCCGGTTCACCCCGGACTCTTCTCCTGTGAAGCTGTTGTGATGGATATAGTATATAGTGGAAGGTCTGGGCTGCAGGTGGCCGGTTCACCCCGGACTCTTCTCCTGTGAAGCTGTTGTGATGTCTAAGATGTTGTCTGGTTGGAGCATATGTTGCTCTGCAACCTCTATATACTGCTTAGCGTTGATAGTGAATTCAGGATGTGCGCTGCCCATGCCCTAGGCACTAATGCACCCCCATACCATCAGAGATGCAGGACTGTGGGCTGGTAACAAGCTGGCTGGTCGCTCTCCTCTCGAGTCCGCTGGATACTACATCCGTGGTTTCCAAAAAGAATTTTGAAACTTTGTTCTGTGGTCAGATGAATCAGTTCTCCATTTGGCCCAGAGAAGATGCCGGCATTTCTGGATTGTGTTGATATACGGCTTCTTCTCAGCGTAATACAGCTCTAACTTGTATTTGTGGGTTGTACGGTGACCTGTGTTTACAGACTGATTTCTGGAAGTATTCCTGAGCCCTGCTGTGATTTGAGTCACATCATCATGCCCGTTCATAATGCAGTGACGCCTGAGGGCCCGTAGATCTCCAGCATCGTGTGGCGCAGAGTGTAAGCTCTCACCTATGACCTGAAGGTTGCAAGTTCAATCCCTGCATGATTCAGGTAGCAGCTCAAGGGTGACTCAGCATTTCGAGGTCGGTAAAATGAGAACCCAGCTTGGTGGGGGGTAATAAGTAATAATTACCTGAAAGCTGCGGAATAAGTTGGCGCTATACAAATACCAAGATTTACTTATTTATCCAACGCTGACCGTCCTTGTTCCTTCTACACATGAATTTCTGCATATTCTCTGAATCCTAATATAATGTACTGCCGTTGGTGGGATATTCAAAGTCTTCACAATTTTACGTTGAGGAACATTTTTTGGAAATTGTTCCACAATCGGTAGATTGGTGACCTCTGACCTTCTTTGCTTCGGAGAGACTCCGCCGTTCCAACATGCTCTTTTTATACAGTCATGTGACTTAGTAGAACATTGACCCTCCAGCTGTTTTTCATTAAAGGGGTTGTCCCACGCCGAAACTGTTTTTTTTTTTTCCAACAGCCCCCCCCGTTCGGCGCGAGACAAACCCGATGCAGGGACTTAAAAAAAAAACCGCACAGCGCTTACCTGAATCCCCGCGCTCCGGTGACTTCTTACTTACCTGGTGAAGATGGCCGCCGGGATCTTCTCCCTCGGTGGACCGCAGGGCTTCTGTGCAGTCCATTGCCGATTCCAGCCTCCTGATTGGCTGGAATCGGCACGTGACGGGGCGGAGCTACACGGAGCCGCTCTCCGGCACAAGCGGCCCCATTCAGAAAAGAAGAAGACCGGACTGCGCAAGCGCGTCTAATCCGGCGATTAGACGCTGAAAATTAGACGGCACCATGGAGACGAGGACGCTAGCAACGGAGCAGGTAAGTGAATAACTTCTGTATGGCTCATAATTAATGCACAATGTATATTACAAAGTGCATTAATATGGCCATACAGAAGTGTATAGACCCACTTGCTGCCGCGGGACAACCCCTTTAAGTCCCATTCTCCAGCCTTTTCTTACCCGTCCCAACTTTTATGAGATGTGTAGCTGCCATCAATGAACTGTTACAATGCCCCTCCCCCCCCCCCCCCCCTGATTTGTGTGCGATGTTCTACTGTAGAATACAATGTGGCAATATGAGATTTCCAAATAACTGCATTTTCCCCTTTACATTTACTTCCATTTTACACAGCATCCCGACTATTTTGGAACTGAGGTAGTATTTCAAAAAGAGCTGAGCAGTCTTTCATTTCCCTTTTGGAGGCGCTGTAGGGCAAATGGACTCTACTAGTGGGATCCCTCCCAAGGCTACTGCCCAAATGCTAGAGCCGAGGGTAACCTTCTGATCAGCTTATGGTAAGAGGGCTCTGAAGATGAGGGACTAACCAGAGTAGACGCCCCCTTCAAGGTTGTCACCTACTGATGGAACGGAACGTATCCCACCTCTGCAGTTCTAGAATTTGCTTTGCGATCTCCCTGCCGATGTTCGCAGCCCCCAGTAGCGTTCCGCTGGACAACCCGGGCACATTGAGGAAAGAACGCTTGGAACCGTCTGCAGGGGATAAAGAACACTCAGTGGCATAAGGCTGCCTGGCGTCACAGTGCAGAAGAACAAACATGCGGTGGCTTACCTTCCGAGGAATGGGAGCTGCCGGGGAGGGACGCCGTCTCCAGCGATGACCCTTGACCTCTGCAGTACAGATTAAGCAAGCACGGTTACATAGGGAAACGCCAGCGACAATGGAAGAAACATACGATCCCACCCGGCGAGTAACTTTACAACGATCGCCCCCAGGTAGCCGTCAACTGAGGATTAGTTCCCACAATGCATCACTGGGACGTAAAGCACTTACGACACTACGGTATTGACAGACACGATGTATTCAAACTCTTTGGTCCACGGGTTGATGAAGCTGAACCACTGGCTTTGCAAAATGATGAAGGACCCATCCTTAGCCTTGAATTTGTATGGATTTGTCAGGATCTTCTCCTTACTCTGCAAAACTGGTGATAAAAAGAAAAAATCATCAAAAAGGGAAAGGGCTCAGAGCGGGGGGGCGGGGGGGGCGGGGTCCCCTGGGGAAGGAGCTATGCAGCGGGGGGGGGGGCAGAGCCGCGCGGAGGGGGCGGAGCGGGGGGGCGGGGCCCCCTGGGGAAGGAGCTATGCAGCGGGGGGGGGCAGAGCCGCGCGGAGGGGGCGGAGTGGGGGGGCGGGGCCCCCTGGGGAAGGAGCTATGCAGCGGGGGGGGGGCAGAGCCGCGCGGAGGGGGCGGAGCGGGGGGGCGGGGCCCCCTGGGGAAGGAGCTATGCAGCGGGGGGGGGCAGAGCCGCGCGGAGGGGGCGGAGTGGGGGGGCGGGGCCCCCTGGGGAAGGAGCTACGCAGCGGGGGGGGGGCAGAGCCGCGCGGAGGGGGCGGAGCGGAACGGAGGGGGCGGAGCCACGCAGCGCGGGATATGATCCTTAACAGCCCCGTTAACCTGCTTTATGTTGTTCGGTCAGATGGCCGTGGTCGTCCGCATGGAAGTATTCGTAACAGGAGGTGCCGAGAAGCTCCTGGGGAAGGTAACCTAGAATGGCGGTGGCTCTGCAAGAAGAGAGGCTTATATGTTCATGCACACAAACAGCAAAATGAGCAACTGGGAAAATTCTCTCAAGATAGAAGATTGTCGAAATAAATGTTATTTATTTACTTTAATTTTAAAAAAGTAATAGATTCCTGATTGGGCGGCCGACCCCCGACAAGGCCTCTCTGGGGGACACGGGGTGCGGACCGCTCCGGGGAGGGGACACATTTTTGTAACCAGTGATACATTTGTAACTAGTTCTCACGCAGGTCACATACATGAATTCTTCCGCTTGTCGCCCCCAGACTTCCCTGCCGCTTCCGGCTTATCTCCCCCAGGGGGCGCTTCGGCCTCGCGGTTTTCTTACCGTTGATCTACATAAACAAATTTACCATCCATGGTATAACGGGTGACAAATTCTGTGGCTTTCACTTTAATTTCAGCCGTGCCCTGCGGCATGATGTACGGGTGTAACCGACCAATGGCGACCAGGCAGCTGAAGCTGTACGATTCTTTGTCTGCCTCGCAGTCTTCTTTAACCCCTACTTCGCTGGAAAGGCAGGTCCTCAAATATCCTGTGCAGTGGATGGTGCAGTATCGCCGATGCTCTGTGTGAAGGACAGACGCAGGTAAGAACATGCACACCTTATCCAATCAGCACCCTCTAGTAGCAGACTGCAAGAGTGTGGGGATAAAGAGCGGGTGCAGGCGCCCTCTGGTGGCAGACAGCGGTAATGTAATGAGTGGGTGCGGGCGCCCTCTGGTGGCAGACAGCGGTAATGTAATGAGCGGGTGCGGGCGCCCTCTGGTGGCAGACAGCGGTAATGTAATGAGCTGGTGCGGAGCGCCCTCTGGTGGCAGACAGCGGTAATGTAATGAGATGGTGCGGGCGCCCTCTGGTGGCAGACAGCGGTAATGTAATGAGCTGGTGCGGGCGCCCTCTGGTGGCAGACAGCGGTAATGTAATGAGCTGGTGCAGGCGCCCTCCGGTGGCAGACAGCGGTAATGTAATGAGCTGGTGCAGGCGCCCTCCGGTGGCAGACAGCGGTAATGTAATAAGCTGGTGCAGGCGCCCTCCGGTGGCAGACAGCGGTAATGTAATGAGCTGGTGCAGGCGCCCTCCGGTGGCAGACAGCGGTAATGTAATGAGCTGGTGCAGGCGCCCTCCGGTGGCAGACAGCGGTAATGTAATGAGCTGGTGCAGGCGCCCTCCGGTGGCAGACAGCGGTAATGTTATGAGCTGGTGCAGGCGCCCTCCGGTGGCAGACAGCGGTAATGTTATGAGCTGGTGCAGGCGCCCTCCGGTGGCAGACAGCGGTAATGTAATGAGCTGGTGCAGGCGCCCTCCGGTGGCAGACAGCGGTAATGTAATGAGCTGGTGCAGGCGCCCTCCGGTGGCAGACAGCGGTAATGTAATGAGCTGGTGCAGGCGCCCTCCGGTGGCAGACAGCGGTAATGTAATGAACTGGTGTAAGCGCCCTCTGGTGGCAGACAGCGGTAGTGTGGAGATAAAGAGCGGGTGTGGGGGTCCTCTGGTGGCAGATAGCGGTAATGTAATGAGCTGGTGTGGGAGGCCTCTGGTGGCAGACAGTGGTAATGTAATGAGCTGGTGTAAGCGCCCTCTGGTGGCAGACAGCGGTAATGTAATGAACTGGTGTAAGCGCCCTCTGGTGGCAGACAGCGGTAATGTAATGAACTGGTGTAAGCGCCCTCTGGTGGCAGACAGCGGTAGTGTGGAGATAAAGAGCGGGTGTGGGAGCCCTCTGGTGGCAGACAGCAGTAGTATAAGTAAACACACGGTGTGGTATGATGACGGAGCCGGACGTCCATGATCCCTGCAATAAACCATAGCTTCTTGACGAGGATAAACCTTTGCCCACTGACCAGTTACAAGTAATCTAAAGCAGGCTTCCCCCAGCGTTCTGCCCATGTACATGCCAGGCTTCAATGCAGTAGTGACATCTCTAACCAGAATGCTCCCACCATACACTGGCATAAGGTCCAATTCACTAATGCCGCCTCTGCTCTAATCACAGAAATATTAGATTACATTAGATCTCACCCAAAAAAACAGGGGAACGAGCCAAGTACTGTGCCACCCCACGGGCGCCAGCAGCCCTGGAAGTAACCCATCTGGGCATCGAGCGGGTCCTGATCTTTACCCACTTGGTGAGGACAGAGAAGAGTCACCTTTTTTCTTTGTGCCAGGTAAGAAGTCGTTGCTCTGTTTGCTTGAGGTGCGGCCCACCCTCATCCGACAGAAGAAGGAGCGCCTGGAGCCCCAGTGCAGGCGAGAACCGGCCGTCTGAAAGGGAGTCGGAACCTGCAAGCCGGCTGACCAAACAGAAGAAGTTACAGGTCTTACCTGGAGACATTCGATTATTACAGTAAGAGCGAAAAGAAAGATGGCGGCCAACTTCTCATAAACAGATAGAGTGCACAATGAGGACTAAAGTATTGGCCCCCCGTCAGGTGAGGTGTGAGCGTTAAGGCCCATTTACACGAGACAGCTTTGAGCGATTATTCAAGTATCTACTCCGCTCCTTAACTACCAATTATGTATGCAAATGAAGCCTTCCCTGAGCGCAGCTAATAGCCCGGGGAGACTGTCTGCACTCAGATCCTTTGTTCTCCGAGGTGGAAACAATGTTATTAGCACTCCCTGTGGAGAACTGCTGATAAAAGTGAGCCATGATTTTTAGGTGAGCTTGATTTTAAGGATCAGCTAAATGCGGGCGCCCCGCGCCCATTTACACGAGCCGATTATCGCTAACACGACTGCCGATCAGCGAATTGGAGAAAATCAAGTTTCAGCACCTTCTGTTGGTCCCGATACTTCTGTCAGCAGGGTGTGCTACACTGCAGGACCATACCGGCAGGAGCTGTTATGGCAGCCATATTGGTTGTCACCCAGCTTTCCAAGAGTAGCACTTTCCCCACCTGCCAGAGGGAGGTCAGCGCCACGAGTTGCTAGCGGTGGGAACGTTCATCCAGCGTCCCGCAGCTCCCTCATCCCTTCACAGAGACGAGAGGAGGAAGAACACGGGAGACTTACTTTTGGCATCGATGAGCTTCTCCCGCGTGGCGACATCTGGGGAGGACAGCTGCTCCTTGACTTTGGCAACGTCTTTGGGATGCAGATAGTCAAACAGGCTCTGTCCTATCAGATCAGCCTGCGGGAGGAAGCCAGAAGATCAACTACAACTCCCAGCATTGACCGATAGCCACAATAGATGAACAGGTGCAGGCAGCACAACTCCGACCCTCAGTACTAGCAGAACAGTGAGCGCAGCTCTGGAGTATAATACAGGATGTAACTCAGGAGTAGTACAGGATAAGTAATGTATGTACACAGTGACTCCACCAGCAGAATAGTGAGTGCAGCTCTGGGGTATAATACAGGATGTAACTTAGGATCAGTACAGGATAAGTAATGTATGTACACAGTGACTCCACCAGCAGAATAGTGAGTGCAGCTCTGGGGTATAATACAGGATGTAACTCAGGATCAGTACAGGATAAGTAATGTATGTACACAGTGACTCCACCAGCAGAATAGTGAGTGCAGCTCTGGAGTATAATACAGGATGTAACTCAGGAGCAGTACAGGATAAGTAATGTATGTACACAGTGACTCCACCAGCAGAATAGTGAGTGCAGCTCTGGGGTATAATACAGGATGTAACTTAGGATCAGTACAGGATAAGTAATTATGTACACAGTGACTCCACCAGCAGAATAGTGAGTGCAGCTCTGGGGTATAATACAGGATGTAACTCAGGATCAGTACAGGATACGTAATGTATGTACACAGTGACTCCACCAGCAGAATAGTGAGTGCAGCTCTAGGGTATAATACAGGATGTAACTCAGGATCAGTACAGGATAAGTAATGTATGTACACAGTGACTGCACCAGCAGAATAGTGAGTGCAGCTCTGCAGTATAATACAGGATGTAACTCAGGGTCAGTACAGGATAAGTAATGTATGTACACAGTGACTCCACCAGCAGAATAGTGAGTGCAGCTCCTGGGTATAATACAGGATGTAACTCAGGATCAGTACAGGATAAGTAATGTATGTACACAGTAACTCCACCAGCAGAATAGTGAGTGCAGCTCTGGAGTATAATACAGGATGTAACTCAGGATCAGTACAGGATAAGTAATGTATGTACACAGTGACTCCACCAGCAGAATAGTGAGTGCAGCTCTGGAGTATAATACAGGATGTAACTCAGGATCAGTACAGGATAAGTAATGTATGTACACAGTGACTGCACCAGCAGAATAGTGAGTGCAGCTCTGCAGTATAATACAGGATGTAACTCAGGATCAGTACAGGATAAGTAATGTATGTACACAGTAACTCCACCAGCAGAATAGTGAGTGCAGCTCTGGAGTATAATACAGGATGTAACTCAGGATCAGTACAGGATAAGTAACGTATGTACACAGTGACTCCACCAGCAGAATAGTGAGTGCAGCTCTGGGGTATAATACAGGATGTAACTCAGGATCAGTACAGGATAAGTAATGTATGCACACAGTGACTCCACCAGCAGAATAGTGAGTGCAGCTCCGGAGTATAATACAGGATGTAACTCAGGATCAGTACAGGATAAGTAATGTATGTACACAGTGACTCCACCAGCAGAATAGTGAGTGCAGCTCTGGAGTATAATACAGGATGTAACTCAGGATCAGTACAGGATAAGTAATGTATGTACACAGTGACTGCACCAGCAGAATAGTGAGTGCAGCTCTGCAGTATAATACAGGATGTAACTCAGGATCAGTACAGGATAAGTAATGTATGTACACAGTAACTCCACCAGCAGAATAGTGAGTGCAGCTCTGCAGTATAATACAGGATGTAACTCAGGATCAGTACAGGATAAGTAACGTATGTACACAGTGACTCCACCAGCAGAATAGTGAGTGCAGTTCTGGGGTATAATACAGGATGTAACTCAGGATCAGTACAGGATAAGTAATGTATGCACACAGTGACTCCACCAGCAGAATAGTGAGTGCAGCTCCGGAGTATAATACAGGATGTAACTCAGGATCAGTACAGGATAAGTAATATATGTACACAGTGACTCCACCAGCAGAATAGTGAGTGCAGCTCCGGAGTATAATACAGGATCATTACTGTAGCCCCAGCATGTTTCCAAGGTAAGGCAGCAGAGTAAGCACATGCATGCATCCATTTAATTCTCTTCAACATGACTGCTGGAGATAGTAATAGCCAAGTTAAAGCAGTGTGCTGAAAGTCCTATTGAAATGAATGGAGTAGAGCCGCACAGTTGTCCTCTGCTGTCCACACTTTGGGGGGCGCAGTAGTCAGACCCACAGCGATCAGCAATTCATCCCCCATTCTGTGAATCCGGGATAACTTGCCATGATGGGAATACCCCTTTAATAACATCATGCCCCCTGTATTATGCGGCTGCGTTGCTCAGCAAGTTTGCCATTCAGGAGTCTGGGAAAGTTAGGGAAGAGCAGCGCTACATTGTCATTTCCTGTAGGTCGGCTTGTATCTAAGGGGACTGATGAGACCCCCTCCCAGCCACTGCTGTCATCTTTGGACATGGATTGGCTTGGAGCTCCCCCACACAGAACAATAGGTTAACAAAGGCCTACAGGGTTTCCCACACAAGACTGCAGGAGAGACAATTAAAGTAGGCCAGTTGTTCTCTGAAGGGCTGAATGGGTGCGCAGAGTCTATAGAAGTAACCGGGTCACGCAGCAAGCGAAACGCACCTGACTGCATTTCAGGGTCTTCGAGACGGATTCAGACACGAACAAGATCTTCCCTCGGTCGCAGCCAACCACGAAGAGGAAGCCGTCAGCCGCCTGGGAAACAAAGGGGCGCAAATCATGCGCCAAAAGGTTAATTAGCAAACCCTTTGCTTCTTGGAGTCCCATCAGGTTTTCCCCTCCATCCATATCCTGCTGGTTTCTTGCAGCACTGCATTGTGGGGGATCCAACAGTTACATAGCTATAGCGGTAAGGTCACATGTCCGACTACAGGGGAGGAGTTACATTGCTGACTGTTTCCAAGGGCAACTAACAATCTATTTGGGTTTTTGATACAATTGGATAAGAAATGAACAAGTAGAGAAAGTTCTTAAAGGGTTAGTCAAGTTTGACATGGCCTTAGACGCCCCCTGGTGCCCCCACCTGCATCCCCCCTACCCCCAATGGCAGTGGCCCTTCCACTAATATCTCTTCCTGGGGCCCCATTCCGATACAAATGAGTGACAAACCTTCAGAATTAACCGCTTCAGCTCCTCCTGCCGTAAGAACGATGGCTTGTAGCTCTCCTCCGCGAATGAGCTGCTGGACCCTGAAGAGACACGAGCCACAAGTCATGTGAAGACGGAGCCTCAGGAGAAGGATTCACGCCCCGAGGACTAGTTGTGGTCATTCAAACTTGTAATTTGCTTTTTTTTTTATAAAGCTGATCAGCAGGAAAAGTTTAATGCAAAGACCGAAAAATATCTACGAAGTGATAAGGAACACAAAATAATTACCGTATATCCCCGAGCACTAGCATGGCTGCTGCTGCCGGTGGCCCCATTGAAAGCAATGGCCTGCGGGCAACCCCTGAAGTGATTTTCGGGGAAGCGCTTTAAATATATAAGCCTTTCTCTGAAAATCATCCCTAGTTGTGGTACAAAATATACATACCCACCTCTCCGCCGGGGCTCGGGCGTGTCCAGCTGCCGGGTCCAGTCACTGTAATGAAGTTCTTTTGGCAGATGGGTATTTTAAACCCCGCCTGCTGAAAGAACTTCATTACAGTGACGGTACCCGGCAGCTGGACACGCCCGAGCCCCGGCGGAGAGGTGGGTATATATATATTTATTTCTAACACATTCTAGGAAGAATTTTTCCTGAAAATCCCTGCAGGGGCCGCCGGCAGGCCATTGCCTTCAATGGGGCCACTGGAGAAGGAGGGGGGGTGGGGGGGAAAGAAAAGTGAGCATTGCACTTTTCCACCACAGGCTCCACCGGCTCGGGGCTCGGGTTATGGGCAGCGGTGCCTCTAAGTGGGTGAAAACAAGCATTTAGGTACGTTGTGCTTAACGGCAGAGAGAACAGAAGCCGCGCTCACTGCAGTCATGACATCTGTAACTACATGTGCGAACATTGTACAAATTCCCCAAATTAGTTATTACACGATTCCTTCCATTTAGTCATCGGGACAAAACGAGAAATGAATAATGGGCCGCAGATAAGAAGGGGGGGGGGGGGGGGGTCGGGACATCGGCACAAGAACAGCGATGGTTTGTTCAGCGATAGGCGATACTATCGATTGTTGTAAAATATCACCGAACAAACTATCCATGTTATAATCTGTGTAACAATAAACGGTCGGGGGCGATAACAGAAAACACAAGACATTGTAACACTTTAAACTGCTGAATTTCTTATTAACTTCTAACTATTAATAACAGGAAAACAGATTAACGTTCCGGATGGAACCTAGAATTACAATGAGGTCTATGAAGAGAAGTGTTATCATGGGCCCCGATCACCGTTATCTAATGAGCCAACAAACAAGGTCCTGCCAGAAGATGGAGCCGACGGGAGGTGACCAACGGTCTCCATGGCAACCTGTAAACAATGCAGGGCCTGGTAACGCGAACACTATTGTAATTGCGTTAGATGGCTCTCCTATCTTTTCTATGGGCGCTGTGTTCGCATTAGACGCTGAACGCACAACATGTGGCGTCTCCTCTTCTGGCCGCGACCTTCGTGCGTTCAGTGCAGCCCTCCATCTTTCATTTAGACAGCATTGCCCACAGCCATGGCGTTAGATGCCAGCGTTCAGAGCCTCGTCTGACGCCATGAACAGACACACATGGAGGAGGGGCCGAAGACCCCACTATTCTGAGAGTCGCTGGCCTGGAGCAAACCTGATTCGTCACAAAGAGTCACCTGACACTTTCCAAAAGTTTCTAGAACTTGTTTATAAGTTCATTAGTGCCGCGAGCAAAACTCCATCCTGTACAACACAAAGGAGAGAGAGAAGATCCGGTCACCGGACCGCAAGACGGGCCGCTGCTTTACCGAAATCCACATTGTATCGCCTTACACTATCGATGTCACCGATATATCGGACATAGCCGTATCCATGGAAAGCATCAGCCATCCAGCGATATATCCATGTCCCAACCTTAAGCCAGGGTCAGAGAGCACTAACGTACCCCTCAAGGTCTTCAGGTGCTGGACGGCCATCTTCAGCACCGTCAGTTTGTCCAGCTTGCGAGGTAAGGGGTCACATTGGGGAATCATGTCGGAAAGTTCCTCAATCAGGGTGTTCATCTTATCCCGCCGCCTCTTCTCCGTCTCACTGTGAGCCTGTCTGCAAGGGACGAGACGATAACATGTAACACTTATTATAGGCCCATACATACAGACAGACATAGGGGCGAGGAGTGGGACACACAGACAGACAGACATAGGGGCGAGGAGTGGGACACACATACAGACAGACATAGGGGCGAGGAGTGGGACACACAGACAGACAGACATAGGGGCGAGGAGTGGGACACACAGACAGACAGACATAGGGGCGAGGAGTGGGACACACAGACAGACAGACAGACATAGGGGCGAGGAGTGGGACACACAGACAGACAGACAGACATAGGGGCGAGGAGTGGGACACACAGACAGACATAGGGGCGAGGAGTGAGACACACAGACAGACAGACATAGGGGCGAGGAGTGAGACACACAGACAGACAGACATAGGGGCAAGGAGTGAGACAGACAGACAGACATAGGGGCGAGGAGTGAGACACACAGACAGACATAGGGGCGAGGAGTGAGACACACAGACAGACATAGGGGCGAGGAGTGAGACACACAGACAGACAGACATAGGGGCGAGGAGTGAGACACACAGACAGACATAGGGGCGAGGAGTGGGACACACAGACAGACAGACATAGGAGCGAGGAGTGGGACACACAGACAGACAGACATTAGGACGGGGCAGGGCATGTGCGGGGGGGGGGGGGGGGGGAATAAAGATTAACAGACAGAAGAAAATAAAAATTAAATCAAGCCAAGGATGGAAAGAGCCAAGAATCCCAAAGAATAAATGACAGGAAGACAAGGAGGCGCTGAGGGGAAGGAGGCAGATTGATGCGAGGAGCCCGGCTTTTCTTACTTGCTTTGGATGTCGCTGCCATCAGTGCTTTCATTGGTTCTGCAGGAGACAAGAGATACATTGTGTGGCGAGGGTTAAAGCGCTGAAGTGATCGCCCGGATATAGTATATAGTATTCTCATGCTCACACGGGATGGATACGCGGCGCAGCTTCTGCAGGGCAGTTGATAAACAGTGCTGAGATCCGCGAGACACGAGGACAGAAGCAGAATGGCGCAGCGAATGTTTTCCACTCCATATAGATGATATATTGCTAAAATTCATTCCCTTAGCTGAGATTTCAAGACGCCGCAGATGGTATGGCGTATCCGTCCCGCGTGCCGCAGCCTGGAGCCCCCCGTCAGCAGCTACACTTCGGCAGGGGGGTCTAGGCTTGGTTTCGCACATACAAATAAACATCTAATAATGAACCTTGCAGATCTACAGCTCCTATATAGAGCAATGTGTCTCCATGGTGACAGACTACAGCCCTGCGTAGTCTGGCCCTGCAGTCATGTGATCTGCCCCTTCCTGCTAACCTACTGAAGGGGCCAATGGGAGAGAACATCAGACAACACAGGATTTGTTTGCATTCTGTAACCATAGACGCACAGATCTGCGCAGACGCTGTAAACACGGCGCACTACATTTTATTCACAAAGTTGCTTCACTTTTAATTTCAGATACAAAGAAGCAATAAAAGAAAGTTTTTAAAAATGTTGCAGAAGTTTTCATATCCTCCCTACTTTGGCGGTGTCACTTTTAGCCGACCAATGACAAAAGTGACCGACACAGCCAATCAGTGGAAGTATTGTGCATGTGGCCCCGCCCCCGCATCATCTTTCTGTTACAGGCGTCCGTGTTGACGCCGCTGGCTCGGTTTTAGAAAAATGCAGCAAGAATTCCAGTTCCTGGCAAACATGGGCGACATCTGGTTTAAATAGGCAGCAAATGTTTCCTAGTTTGGGTGAATTGTTTTGCTGGAAGGACTTGGCGCGGGCCGTGAATACTTTACAGCTTCTTCTAGACAATTGTATTCCTCGGAATGCGCTCTTAAAGGGCCCTTCGCCTGCAGGGAAAACAAGGGCAAGCACTAGAGCAGACGCTCCTCGAAACGCGACCTGCAAGGAGGAGATGCGCTCAGGATGGCTGTCAGTAGTCTGTTATGTGAGGCGGGAGGCAAACGTCCGGGGTGGAGGGACACCAACTTCCACAAAATGAATTAGAAGCAGTGAGTGTTTGAGTCTCTGACCAACTGCTCCTTTATTTACATTAAGACCAGCACAAGGAGACGCGTAGCGGGACGTCGTGCCGAGGCAGGCGATTCGGACACCGGTGGCAGGACCTTGGCTTCCTATATCTTGGCCTGATCCTCCGTTGTACCGTTTTCAATCCAGCTGTACTGATGAAGAGGCCTTGTGCCTCGAAACGCGTTTTGTGCTGGTTTCAGGGTAAATGAAAGGAGTAGTAACTGATTTATAAGCTTACGGCTTCCAAGTCCTGTGGATGGTTGTGACATGCCAACAGATTTGTGCCTACCTACCTCATGTTCCATCACGTCCCGCTTCTAGCGAAGGGTCATCTGGTCGGGCAGCACCTCCGCATCATCTTGATCACTATCAACCAGCTTTGCTCCACCTTCACCTTTCCATTTTGGTTGTCAGGCTAAGGGAGGCGCTTTGGTTCTAACAATGGGGTGTGGCCAGCGATATGTGGGTGGAGTTACAGAGGGTGAATAAAGTATAATCCAACATGAAGAACTTACTGTTTATCAGATTCACTTAGTTTCCTTTTCCGAGGAAATTCCACCATGAGGGAAGGGAAGGAAGTGGAGGTGAGGGTTGTCGATCCGGGTTTAGGGCCCAGGATGCTGGAGACGACCAGGCACTGACTTGGTTCCATTATCAGAGTATCTATGAGAGACGATGACATTCATGAACCCACCAATCCCATAAGACCTGGTTGAGAGCTTATTTACATACCTGTTCCCCCAAGAAGCATTGCCTGGTCTTTAGGACTCCCCAGACCAGCTTGGTGGTCTCCACAATCAGAAACCTCATCACTACATAAAACCCACCAGTCATCAGCGTGAATATGAAGTCTAAGGCTTAGCGTCTATCGGGAGAGGTCATGTAGGGTTAGGCTTCAACCCTAATACAAGGGAGGTCTTTACCCACCACCAAGGTGCCACCAATGGCAGGGTGGCACCAGTAGCCAAGTACCAGTTAAAGCAGTAATCTCACCAAGACCATCTCCATGTTAAAAGAAACCACAGTGGCGATCAGCTGGTGGCCGCGACTCCCAGCGATCCACGGTTATTGCAAGAGATGTGACTGGACGTACGTCTCCTACAGCGACCCCTATTGGGGGAAAGTTGTCATACATGCCAGTTATTCAAATAACTAGGCAACCATGTAATCTATAGGGGTGCTGGGACACATATGTACCATAGAGGCAGATCATACAGCTACTATGGGGCCCATAGAAAAAGGGGGCCCAGTGAGTTTGGCCCTTCTCTTCTCTAAATAAGGGGCCCATTTTTTAAAACCTTTCCAAGCTCTTTTCCAGGTACGCCGCAGCTTGAACAGGTCCACAGGGGTGGCGGTTGGTCTCAGAACAAGCTCGTCTCTCTATCTTCCCACAGGCCCTGACCTAGATTTGGGGCCCAGGACTGAGTGAGCCAATGGGTTTACACAAAAACCAGGGAATGGATGGGCATCAGAGCTGAAAATAACGGGACTGGGAAGCTGAGCAGCGAGCTCTCTGGGGTGCCAGGACAGCTGAGCCTTACTACATCTCCCCTTATTCAGCGCTGACCACAAAACCCCCAGTGATCGCACCACTGAGCCACTCAGTGGGAGGGGCCAGAGGAGGACTGGCAGCGTGGGAGGGGCCAGAGGAGGATTGGCAGCGTGGGAGGGGCCAGAGGAGGATTGGCAGCGTGGGAGGGGCCAGAGGAGGATTGGCAGCGTGGGAGGGGCCAGAGGAGGATTGGCAGCGTGGGAGGGGCCAGAGGAGGATTGGCAGCGTGGGAGGGGCCAGAGGAGGATTGGCAGCGCTGCCCTGAAACTAGATATGCCAAAGGCCCCTTTCCCCAAGGTGAATTGGAAGCAGTGTGAATCGGTGACCAATTACTTTATTAACATTAAAACCAGCCCAGAAACGCGGAGGGCCGTCTCGCTGACGCAGGCGATAAGGACGCTGGTGGGCAGGACCTCTGCTTGCTGTACCTTAGCCCGGCCCTTCGCCTTGAAACGTATGTAAAGTAATAAGGGGTTAGTAGTTAGCGATTCCTCTGCTTACCGCCTACAAGTCCTGCGCAGCCGCTGGTTCGCTTTTAGATTGAAAGATCACCATTTGTTTGAACGCTAATCGTTCCCTCTAGAAGCCACCTTCGGCCGTGTAGGGACATCGCTGTGCGCATGCGTGTTCACCGACGAGCCCATAGCGGCCCTACTGGCAGCCACCCAGCCTTCCCAGAGACATGAGCACATTTCAGCCTCACCAATATGTCCGCCTCCTCGCCATGTCCAGCTGACGCTCTGTCTCTAGGGGAGGATGAAGCTGTTCTTAGGCCTCGCAGGACATAATGCAGTAAGGCTCCTAGCGGCCGCCGGGCCGTTCTGCTGGTCATCTAATGTAATGCCATTAAACATGGGCCATGACCACGCGGCCATCCGCTACCAGGAATGGGACTGGTTCAGTCCTATATTGTACCAGCTCTGCCTTCTTAGGAGGCAACCAGAGAAAGGATCGGGCATAGAGCACGCAATATATGGTCATGCGGGGTGGGGTATTATCTGGGCACTATATGGCAGCACTGTAAGGGAAATATATGGTAGTGTTATGTGGGCACTATAGGATGGCATATGAAGATATTACTTTGGCATTAGAAGGTAGTATTACCTGGGCACTATATGGTAGTATTTTGTAGCATCGCATGGCAGTTTTTAGATCCAAATAGTCTATAAACCGGTGGCAGAGGCCCTTATTGTTGCCCCGGGCACCAGTTTCAGAAGCCTCTAATTTGTTCCAATAAGTGTGAGAATTGGGGTGCAGCTTAAAGTGGCTGTATGGGCATCAGTGCCCCTTGGTCATGAGAGGGTGAAGCTGCGGTCAGTCAGGCAGCACCTTGCAGCAGCAGAAAGCTTCTCATCTGAGCAGACAACAGACTGAGGACGGGCAGAGGGGTTCAAACTTTCTACACCCTGCTGCCAGTCTCACCAACATCTGCCAGGGTGCCACGTGACCCGCTTGTTGGCCTCCATTCTCTTTGCACAAGGAGGTTAATAATAACACCAACATTTCATAATCTCTTAATCCCCAGATAATTATACAGCAGGGAATTCTGGACCTTCCACAAGGCCAACGCCGCGCGGATGGGGATGACGCACTTCCATAGTGCCCGGGGCTAGAAGCAATAAGCTCCGGCGCCAGGCGGCACGACCGCACAAACCTCGTGGAAAATACAAGTTCTTGAAATACAAAATCCTCCTCGCGGACGGAGATTACGGCGCGTGCAGATCTGGAAGACCCAGTAACCTAAATAGCTAGAAATACCCAGCCAGACGGCGGCCGAGCGAGGATTAGAGGGAGAACATCAGGAATCAGGTGATGCGATAAACGGACGGCGGCGCCATAGAAAGCCGCCAGAGCAACTGCACCATTAGACAGCCCCCCGAACATACTAACCCGAGACCCCAGAGTGCAAGCGCATGGAAAGCTGGTACTACATGGCTCTACATCTTAATGTGTTAGTATATTTCTGCGTATTCGGCCCGCGCGCCTCTCCGTCAGGTGCCATACAAGGCATCATACGAGTCCCATGTTCTGTATAAGTACCACATGTGTTACACGAGCGCCTATGTAATGTTCTGTTCAGGTACCGTATGATTGCCATCTGCCTCTTTCTATAGGATACTCCCGCTTGAGTTCTGCCTCCTACCATTCGGTATAGTGTACCGCGCGACAGGAAATCCAGGTGGTATACGGGGCCGCGCAGCGGCGGCGGGGTATACGGGGCCCCGCGCGGGGGGGGGGGGGGGGGGGTATACAGGGCCCCGCGCGGGGGGGGGGTATACGGGGCCCCGCGCGGGGGGGGGGGGGTATACGGGGCCCCTCGCCGGGGGGGGGGGGGGGGTATACGGGGCCCCTCGCGGGGGGGGGGGGGGGGGTATACGGGGCCCCTCGCGGGGGGGGGGGGGTTACGGGGCCCCTCGCGGGGGGGGGGTATACGGGGCCCCTCGCGGGGGGGGGGGGGGGGCGGTATACGGGGCCCCTCGCGGGGGGGGGGGGGGTATACAGAGCCCCGCTAGGGGGGGGTATACGGGGCCCCGCTGGGGGGGGGGGGGGGGGGGCTCCGAATTTCTGTTGACCCGGGCGAATGGGAGGTCAGAATTTGGCACACACGGCGTGAATCAATGCCACTTCCTGCCAGCCAGGTGGTTGACGCATGCCGGCTCCTATGATGCCCGTATGCGGGCACTGCGATGAATGGCAGATCCAACACGCTAAACCACCCCGCATCGCATACATGTAAACCAAGCAGGCCGCAGACGGGAGCGGAAGGGAGGAGAAGGACACAAATCAGCGAAGCTCCTCATGTGTGACACAATCTGCGTGATGTCCCGCGTTGGCGCTCGCCCCGCACACGCTGGGTACAGACACGGGGTATTTGTACATGACACAAGGATTGGCGCGGCATTACCTTGCTGCCAGCACATAAATATTGTCACAGCAAACTAGCTAACCCACGACATCTACACATTATCCGCGTCATGTGACCCCTGGAGGTCGGCGTGTGCAGACACCTGCCGCGACTAATCAGTACAGTGGAAACAATGGCGCCCTCTAGTGCTAGGGTAATAAGACATTCATATGTGACATTTATCAAAACTGGCTGCTGCCCCGAGCAACCAATCACAGCGCAGACCGCCGAGGTAACATGAAAGCTGCGCTGCGATCGGCGGTATAATGTATAACAACCAAGGTAACATGAAAGCTGCTCTGTGATTGGTTGTTATATATTATACTGCTGAGGTAACATGAAAGCTGCGCTGTGATTGGTTGTTATATATTATACTGAGGTAACATGAAAGCTGCTCTGTGATTGGTTGTTATATATTATACTGCTGATGTAACATGAAAGCTGTGCTGTGATTGGTTGTTATATATTATACTGAGGTAACATGAAAGCTGCGCTGTGATTGGTTGTTATATATTATACTGAGGTAACATGAAAGCTGCGCTGTGATTGGTTGTTATATATTATACTGAGGTAACATGAAAGCTGCGCTGTGATTGGTTGTTATATATAATACTGAGGTAACATGAAAGCTGCGCTGTGATTGGATGTTATATATTATACTGAGGTAACATGAAAGCTGCGCTGTGATTGGTTGTTATATATTATACTGAGGTAACATGAAAGCTGTGCTGTGATTGGTTGTTATATATTATACTGAGGTAACATGAAAGCTGCTCTGTGATTGGTTGTTATATATTATACTGCTGAGGTAACATGAAAGCTGCACTGTGATTGGTTGTTATATATTATACTGAGGTAACATGAAAGCTGCTCTGTGATTGGTTGTTATATTATACTGCTGAGGTAACATGAAAGCTGCGCTGTGATTGGTTGTTATATATTATACTGAGGTAACATGAAAGCTGCGCTGTGATTGGTTGTTATATATTATACTGCTGAGGTAACATGAAAGCTGCGCTGTGATTGGTTGCTTGGGGCGACAGTCTAACCACTAGCCAGCTTGGATAATTAAGGTCCATTACACCCCATAATGCCCCAACATCCTTCACAGCACTGACTGACCCCGAAGGGTGAGGAGAGGGCGGCTGCTTCTTTCTTCCAATAGTGCCACACACGTCTGCAGGTTATGCCTGGTACTGCAGCACCACCCCATGATAAGTTTACAGTCGGTGGGGATCCGGCAGAGCCAACAAGCGCGGCAGCCTTCTCCGGGGGTCCTGCTGGGTGGCAGCGCTCATGCCCCCACTGCCACACCAGGGCCCCGTTCTTGGGGGAAGGATAACAGCAATGGCCCCCCTCCCTTCTGCAAGTTATCCCCTACCCTTTAACTTTCAGACATGGCACAACCCCTTTAATAATACCCCCCCCCCCCCCATCCCCATCATTTTCTTTAACCCTTCAGTGGTGCAGCCCATTTTGGACACAGCGATTTGTAGCTTCCCTTGTTTGTATTCCCCGTGGCTGCGGCCGTGCGCGGCTTTCTTCATGCGCCACGAGTTTAAGGAATAACAGAAAGTTAACATTTGTTGTGTTGGAACAATTTCTGGAGCGCAAAAAACGTCGATATTTAAACGTGCGATGCGTTATTAACAGGAATCATTAGGAAGTTATAGCACTCGTGTCTCTGGTGGCGCAGCAGGCACAGGCACACACACACAGACAGACGCACGCGCAGGCAGGCAGGCACGCACGCGCAGGCAGGCAGGCACGCACGCGCAGGCAGACACGCACGCACGCGCAGGCAGACACGCACGCACGCGCAGGCAGACACGCACGCACGCGCAGGCAGACACGCACGCATGCGCAGGCAGACACGCACGCACGCGCAGGCAGGCAGGCAGGCGCAGTCAGGCACGCGCAGTCAGGCACGCGCAGGCAGGCAGGCACGCACGCGCAGGCAGGCACGCGCGCAGGCAGGCACGCGCGCAGGCAGGCACGCGCGCAGGCAGGCACGCGCGCAGGCAGGCACGCGCGCAGGCAGGCAGGCACGCGCGCAGGCAGGCAGACACGCGCACACGCAGGCAGACACGCGCACACGCAGGCAGACACGCGCACACGCAGGCAGACACGCGCACACGCAGGCAGACACGCGCACACGCAGGCAGACACGCGCACACGCAGGCAGACACGCGCACACGCAGGCAGACACGCGCACACGCAGGCAGACACGCGCACACGCAGGCAGACACGCGCACACGCAGGCAGACACGCGCACACGCAGGCAGACACGCGCACACGCAGGCAGACACGCGCACACGCAGGCAGACACGCGCACACGCAGGCAGACACGCGCACACGCAGGCAGACACGCGCACACGCAGGCAGACACGCGCACAGGCAGGCAGACACGCGCACAGGCAGGCAGACACGCACAGGCAGGCAGACACGCACAGGCAGGCAGACACGCACAGGCAGGCAGACACGCACAGGCAGGCAGACACGCACAGGCAGGCAGACAGGCACGCACGCAGGCAGGCAGGCACGCACACACGCAGGCAGGCACGCACACACGCAGGCAGGCAGGCACACACGCAGGCAGACACGCACACACGCAGGCAGACACGCACACACGCAGGCAGACACGCACACACGCAGGCAGACACGCACACACGCAGGCAGACACGCACACACGCAGGCAGACACGCACACACGCAGGCAGACACGCACAGGCAGGCAGACACGCACAGGCAGGCAGACACGCACAGGCAGGCAGACACGCACAGGCAGGCAGACACGCACAGGCAGGCAGACACGCACAGGCAGGCAGACACGCACAGGCAGGCAGACACGCACAGGCAGGCAGACACGCACACACACAGGCAGGCAGGCAGGCACACACAGGCAGGCACACACACACACACACACACAGGCAGGCAGGCACACACACACAGGCAGGCACACACACACAGGCAGGCAGGCACACACACACAGGCAGGCACACACACACAGGCAGGCAGGCACACACACAGGCAGGCACGCACACAGGCAGGCACGCACACAGGCAGGCACGCACACACAGGCAGGCAGGCACGCACACAGGCAGGCAGGCACACACACAGGCAGGCACACACACAGGCAGGCACACACACAGGCAGGCACACACACAGGCAGGCACACACACACGCAGGCACACACACACGCAGGCACACACGCAGGCAGACACGCAGGCACACACGCAGGCAGACACGCACACACGCAGGCAGACACGCACACACGCAGGCAGACACGCACACACGCAGGCAGACACGCACACACGCAGGCAGACACGCAGGCAGACACACGCACACGCAGGCAGACACGCGCACACGCAGGCAGACACGCGCACACACGCAGGCAGACACGCAGGCAGACACGCAGGCAGACACGCGCACACGCAGGCAGACACGCGCACACGCAGGCAGACACGCGCACACGCAGGCAGACACGCGCACACGCAGGCAGACACGCGCACAGGCAGGCAGACACGCGCACAGGCAGGCAGACACGCGCACAGGCAGGCAGACACGCACAGGCAGGCAGGCACGCACAGGCAGGCAGGCAGGCACAGGCAGGCAGACACGCACACACGCAGGCAGACACGCACACACGCAGGCAGACACGCACACACGCAGGCAGACACGCACACACGCAGGCAGACACGCACACACGCAGGCAGACACGCACACACGCAGGCAGACACAGGCAGGCAGGCGCACACGCAGGCAGGCGCACACGCAGGCAGGCGCACACGCAGGCAGGCGCACACGCAGGCAGGCGCACACGCAGGCAGGCGCACACGCAGGCAGGCAGGCGCACACGCAGGCAGGCAGGCGCACACACGGGCAGGCGCACACACGGGCAGGCGCACAGGCAGGCGCACACAGGCAGGCAGGCGCACACAGGCAGGCAGGCGCACACACAGGCAGGCAGGCGCACACACAGGCAGGCAGGCGCACACACAGGCAGGCAGGCGCACACACAGGCAGGCAGGCGCACACACAGGCAGGCGCACACACAGGCAGGCGCACACACAGGCAGGCGCACACACAGGCAGGCGCACACACAGGCAGGCAGGCAGGCACACACAGGCAGGCAGGCGCACACACAGGCAGGCAGGCAGGCACACACAGGCAGGCAGGCAGGCACACAGGCAGGCAGGCACACACAGGCAGGCAGGCGCACACACAGGCAGGCAGGCGCACACACAGGCAGGCAGGCAGGCACACACAGGCAGGCAGGCACAGGCAGGCAGGCGCGCACAGGCAGGCAGGCGCGCACAGGCAGGCAGGCGCGCACAGGCAGGCAGGCGCGCACAGGCAGGCAGGCGCGCACAGGCAGGCAGGCGCGCACAGGCAGGCAGGCGCGCACAGGCAGGCAGGCGCGCACAGGCAGGCAGGCGCGCACAGGCAGGCAGGCGCGCACAGGCAGGCAGGCGCGCACAGGCAGGCAGGCGCGCACACAGGCAGGCAGGCGCGCGCACACAGGCAGGCAGGCGCGCGCACACAGGCAGGCAGGCGCGCGCACACAGGCAGGCAGGCGCGCGCACACAGGCAGGCAGGCGCGCACACACAGGCAGGCAGGCGCGCACACACAGGCAGGCAGGCGCGCACACACAGGCAGGCAGGCGCGCACACACAGGCAGGCAGGCGCGCACACACAGGCAGGCAGGCGCGCACACACAGGCAGGCAGGCGCGCACACGCAGGCAGGCAGGCGCGCACAGGCAGGCAGGCAGGCGCGCACAGGCAGGCAGGCGCGCACAGGCAGGCAGGCACACGCAGGCAGGCAGGCACAGGCAGGCAGGCACAGGCAGGCACAGGCAGGCACAGGCAGGCAGGCACAGGCAGGCAGGCACAGGCAGGCACAGGCAGGCAGGCGCAGGCAGGCACAGGCAGGCAGGCACAGGCAGGCAGGCGCAGGCAGGCACAGGCAGGCAGGCGCAGGCAGGCACAGGCAGGCAGGCACAGGCAGGCAGGCAGGCACACGCAGGCAGGCACACGCAGGCAGGCACACGCAGGCAGGCAGGCACAGGCAGGCAGGCAGGCACACAGGCAGGCAGGCACACACAGGCAGGCAGGCACACACAGGCAGGCAGGCACACACAGGCAGGCAGGCACACACACGCAGGCAGGCAGGCACACACACGCAGGCAGGCAGGCACACACACGCAGGCAGGCAGGCACACACACGCAGGCAGGCAGGCACACACACGCAGGCAGGCAGGCACACACACGCAGGCAGACACGCACACACGCAGGCAGACACGCACACACGCAGGCAGACACGCACACACGCAGGCAGACACGCACACACGCAGGCAGACACGCACACACGCAGGCAGACACGCACACACGCAGGCAGACACGCACACACGCAGGCAGACACGCACACACGCAGGCAGGCGCACACGCAGGCAGGCGCACACGCAGGCAGGCGCACACGCAGGCAGGCGCACACGCAGGCAGGCGCACACGCAGGCAGGCGCACACGCAGGCAGGCGCACACGCAGGCAGGCGCACACACGGGCAGGCGCACACACGGGCAGGCGCACAGGCAGGCAGGCGCACACAGGCAGGCAGGCGCACACACAGGCAGGCAGGCGCACACACAGGCAGGCAGGCGCACACAGGCAGGCAGGCGCACACACAGGCAGGCGCACACACAGGCAGGCGCACACACAGGCAGGCGCACACACAGGCAGGCGCACACACAGGCAGGCGCACACACAGGCAGGCGCACACACAGGCAGGCGCACACACAGGCAGGCACACACAGGCAGGCAGGCGCACACACAGGCAGGCAGGCAGGCACACACAGGCAGGCAGGCACACACAGGCAGGCAGGCAGGCACACAGGCAGGCAGGCACACACAGGCAGGCAGGCGCACACAGGCAGGCAGGCGCACACACAGGCAGGCAGGCAGGCACACACAGGCAGGCAGGCACAGGCAGGCAGGCGCGCACAGGCAGGCAGGCGCGCACAGGCAGGCAGGCGCGCACAGGCAGGCAGGCGCGCACAGGCAGGCAGGCGCGCACAGGCAGGCAGGCGCGCACAGGCAGGCAGGCGCGCACAGGCAGGCAGGCGCGCACAGGCAGGCAGGCGCGCACAGGCAGGCAGGCGCGCACAGGCAGGCAGGCGCGCACAGGCAGGCAGGCGCGCACAGGCAGGCAGGCGCGCACAGGCAGGCAGGCGCGCACAGGCAGGCAGGCGCGCACAGGCAGGCAGGCGCGCACAGGCAGGCAGGCGCGCACAGGCAGGCAGGCGCGCACAGGCAGGCAGGCACGCACACACAGGCAGGCAGGCGCGCACACACAGGCAGGCAGGCGCGCACACACAGGCAGGCAGGCGCGCACACACAGGCAGGCAGGCGCGCACACACAGGCAGGCAGGCGCGCACAGGCAGGCAGGCGCGCACAGGCAGGCAGGCGCGCACAGGCAGGCAGGCGCGCACAGGCAGGCAGGCACACGCAGGCAGGCAGGCACAGGCAGGCAGGCACAGGCAGGCACAGGCAGGCAGGCGCAGGCAGGCACAGGCAGGCACAGGCAGGCAGGCACAGGCAGGCGCAGGCAGGCACAGGCAGGCAGGCACAGGCAGGCAGGCAGGCACGCAGGCAGGCACACGCAGGCAGGCACACGCAGGCAGGCAGGCACAGGCAGGCAGGCAGGCACAGGCAGGCAGGCAGGCACACAGGCAGGCAGGCACACACAGGCAGGCAGGCACACACAGGCGGGCAGGCAGGCACACAGGCGGGCAGGCAGGCACACACAGGCAGGCAGGCAGGCACACACAGGCAGGCAGGCAGGCACACACAGGCAGGCAGGCAGGCACACACACGCAGGCAGGCAGGCACACACACGCAGGCAGGCAGGCACGCACAGGCAGGCAGGCACGCACAGGCAGGCAGGCACGCAGGCAGGCAGGCACGCAGGCAGGCAGGCACGCAGGCAGGCAGGCACACACAGGCAGGCAGGCACACACAGGCAGGCAGGCACACACAGGCAGGCAGGCACACACAGGCAGGCAGGCACACACAGGCAGGCAGGCACACACAGGCAGGCAGGCACACACAGGCAGGCAGGCACACACAGGCAGGCAGGCACAGGCAGGCACACACAGGCAGGCAGGCACACACAGGCAGGCAGGCACACACAGGCAGGCACACACAGGCAGGCACACACAGGCAGGCACACACAGGCAGGCACACACAGGCAGGCACACACAGGCAGGCACACACAGGCAGGCAGGCACACACAGGCAGGCAGGCACACAGGCAGGCAGGCACACACAGGCAGGCACACAGGCAGGCAGGCAGGCACGCAGGCAGGCAGGCACACAGGCAGGCAGGCACGCAGGCAGGCAGGCACACACAGGCAGGCAGGCACACACAGGCAGGCAGGCACACACAGGCAGGCAGGCACACACAGGCAGGCAGGCACACACAGGCAGGCAGGCACACACAGGCAGGCAGGCACACGCAGGCAGGCAGGCACACGCAGGCAGGCAGGCACACGCAGGCAGGCAGGCACAGGCAGGCACACACAGGCAGGCAGGCACACACAGGCAGGCACACACAGGCAGGCACACACAGGCAGGCACACACAGGCAGGCACACACAGGCAGGCACACACAGGCAGGCACACACAGGCACACACAGGCAGGCAGGCACACAGGCAGGCAGGCACACAGGCAGGCAGGCACACAGGCAGGCAGGCAGGCACACAGGCAGGCAGGCACACAGGCAGGCAGGCACACAGGCAGGCAGGCAGGCAGGCAGGCAGGCAGGCACACAGGCAGGCAGGCACACAGGCAGGCAGGCACACACGCAGGCAGGCACACACGCAGGCAGGCACACACGCAGGCAGGCACACACGCAGGCAGGCACACACGCAGGCAGGCACACACGCAGGCAGGCACACACACACAGGCAGGCACACACACACAGGCAGGCACACACACACAGGCAGGCACACACACACAGGCAGGCACACACACACAGGCAGGCACACACACAGGCAGGCACACACACAGGCAGGCACACACACAGGCAGGCACACACACAGGCAGGCACACACACACAGGCAGGCACACACACACAGGCAGGCACACACACACAGGCAGGCACACACACACAGGCAGGCACACACACAGGCAGGCACACACACAGGCAGGCACACACACACAGGCAGGCACACACACAGGCAGGCACACACACAGGCAGGCACACACTTTTTTTGGAGGTGGACAAAGAACATCCGATTTTTATGCAGCATTTGGGAGGCAGGCTCCAGAGGGCACGCGCCGCAGGGGTGGGTACGGCAGGCAGGCTCCAGAGGGCACGCGCCGCAGGGGTGGGTACGGCAGGCAGGCTCCAGAGGGCACGCGCCGCAGGGGTGGGTACGGCAGGCAGGCTCCAGAGGGCACGCGCCGCAGGGGTGGGTATGGCAGGCAGGCTCCAGAGGGCACGCGCCACGCGCCGCAGGGGTAGGTACGGCAGGCAGGCTCCAGAGGGCACGCCACGCACTGTAGGGGTAGTTATGGCAGGCTCTAGATGGCGCCCCACACACTGCAGGGGTAGTTATGGCAGGCAGGCTCTAGAGGGCGCCCCACGCGCTGTAGGGGTAGTTATGGCACAATACCCAATGCAGGGGGGGGGGGGGGGGGGAGTTGTTTTCTTTTAACAGAGGAGGAGGTCTGTGCTGCAGGTTTTTCTCTTTCGTTTTCTTGGCCATGTAGGGACTTGAACCTGCGATTCTATGATCGCTCCAAATCTACTTCCGCAGTACTTCTTACCGCAGTTTATCATCGCTCATCATAGCAACCGCAGGCCATAACAGACCGGCTGATTGCCATGGCAGTCCATGGCCTACGCGATTCCATGATGGAAGGTCGATGACATCACAGCGGCCGCTTCCTCTCTGAGCCCTTTACATGTCTTGATCAATACTGATGGCGGTGTGAAAGGGGTTAACAGCAGGGCTCAGCTTCAGGGGACGTCCATTCATGGCAGCTGCTGCCCACCCAAGATGTACATTTACACCCCCGGGCGGGTAGGGGTTAATATGTCTATAGCAGTCAGACCCTCAGCATAGACAGTTCTGTCAACCTGCAGCCACCACTAGGGGGAGCTTATAATCAGCACACCGTGAGCTCCCCCTGGAGGCCACATCGGGGACTCGGCGCTCCGACCGCCATGTTTATCGCATAATTGTAGATATATTTATTAGCGCAGAGTTTTACATAAAAGATATTAAAAATGGCGCCCGTTGACTTTAACACCTGTGCACGACAATAGAAGGGCGACCGACCGGCACACAATGCGTCCTTGTGCGCGCCGCACCCTGACCTACTTCTCCAAGGAGGTGAGGAAATCTTAAAGACAGCTTGTGAAGACGACACTACATGTTTTCTTTCCGTGACATGCCCGCCACGCTTCCTTGTCGCTGCTGGCAGCTTCACAGAAGGGGTAATGTATAATATTGTTTGCCGATGGCCCCGGGGTGGCAGAGGGCGGGCGAGGGCAGAAGGTAGGAAACACAAACAAGACGAAAGACTGTTGCAAAACGGAGTAGTGTTCCTGGTTCATCCTGAGCCTCCTGATGCATGAGCAGCAGGAGGAGGTCTGCGTGAGCAGGGCCATCTGTGGGGCCGATTATTAAAACACAGCGCCACTCCCAACCGTGGGTAGTTTCTGGTACTGCAGCTCAGCTGTGCTGGAAGAAACCCCTTTAATAACCCTCAGGTCACCATGGAGTTGCCTTTAAGGAGGGTTAAGTGCCGCGAGTGTACGCAGCACTTCTGTAAACACTGCCGAGGGGGGAAGTACGAGACGTGGGATGGCCTGCGACATGACACGACTGGTTAGTCACCGGCAGCCATGACTGACTGCATTAACATTCCTGCAGAACCGGCTGCTCCAACCGAGGAACCAACATGGCGGCACAGCTGCTCCTGCCATGATACGGTACAAGTAGGCGCCCGTGACCCTCCACAAATACTATAGATCAGCACTTCCCATCCCTGCTTTGTGAATACAATTCTAGTACTACAGTAAGGACTGACACATGCAGTGGGAGGAGCATTCACGGGCGCAGCAGCAGCTGCGATTAGCGGCTGATATACGAAAAAGCTCTAGCGCAGACATTACAGCGATAAAACAGCCGATTCCGGTGTGATGTTTGGCGCACGGCGCGGGGGCAAGTTTTACGGGTACAAAGAGGCCCTTATAGCCATGAAGTAGATTAACCCTCTCATCACCGATCGCCAGCCAGGAGAGGCTGATAACAGAGACCAATGGCTCTTACCGCACCGCTTCCCCTCTAGTCAGCAGATGGAACAGCCGACATCTTTGTATCTTACTGCAGCCAACATGCAGGCTCTCTGCTTGCAGTCAGTGAATGGAAACCGACTTGTTTACCTCCAGAGGCTGACAATGCTGAACAAACTCCATACTTCTCACAGCTGAGGGTCTGTCACAACGGCAGCCGCACTCCATTCCACCGATACATTGTAACAGACCATCAGCAGCGGAGAGAGATTTGTGCTGAGGTGTTTACTACACTGGATACAACTGTAGCAAACCCTCAGCTGTGCCAAGTATCAGGTCTGCAGGGGTTATTTGGCAAGATCCCGTTCACTGACAGCAAGCAGAGATCTGAAAAACCAGTAAGGGATTGAAGCAAAGTATATAAAATAGTAGCAGAACAATCCTATAAATAAGGCCGGCGGGGGCGGATCTACGGACGGTTACACGCAGCGAGCAGTGAATGGAACGCACCAACATCACCGCATTCGCTCACATGCGCAGATTTGCCCAGTTGCGGTATTTCTCAAGCATGTCCGTATTTCAGATCCACACGAGCCGTCGCAGTAAATGTGGCTGCGCGAATACGCACGATCGGCGCGTGCAATAAATCAGCCTCGCTTGTGGGGTTTTGCGCACGTAAATACTTGAAATACACAGGGAATCTGCAAAGTTGTGTATTCACGGACCGCGGCCCGGATACACCGTGTGACTGAGCCCTGCGGCCGGGGTCACATGATCAGGGGCTGCGTTCACACCTAGCAGATTTGGTGCCACAAATCCACAGCGCTCATTACAATTTGAACGCGAATGCGTGAAATCTGCTGCAAATCCACGCCAAAGTCTGCCATAAGGTATTCCCATAGCACTGCGACTCGAGCGCTCGCCGCTACCCGGCAGACAGCAAGCAGAGAGGAGGGATCGCATTTTATGTAGCGCAACCGCACGTTCTATTAGACAGCGACGCCATAACCCCACGCCTCGACGCAAACTGGGGTGGGCGGCGGGTCGGTTACTGCAATGCTGTAATGGCGGCCGGGTGAAGCTGCCGGCTGTGGACGTCACACGTGAGAAGCGGCTCGGGGATTAATAGAACCGCAAACGCCAACCGGTTAATCCTGAAAGACGGAAGTCTGACAGCTTCATGATTGCTGCCGTCATGTGACTCCACGCTTACACACTGCAATTACCCAACGGCCGAAGCGACACCGCGGCGAAGCGCAGCACGGACAGCGAGCATGCGGATACGGACAGAGCAAAACAAGCTGCAGTCTTCATTCACTGACAGCAAGCGCATATCGTTTACCCATACATGCATTGCGATGGAGAATGGCATTTGCATGAAGCCCCACCTACACGCGAGCGCGCCGCAATATTTACATGTGCGCTACAACATACAATGCGCTCGCGAAAACGCATCGCACTCACGTAGAAATAGCAGATCCAGGATCCATTCACAGGAATAACACTGCGAGATACTGACCAATATCACGCCGCTAGCTCAGATACAAGATGTGATACGGGGGGCATGGAGGCTCTAGTACCCTGTTGTATCACCTGTAGCTCGGATACAAGATGTGATACAGGGGGCACGGAGGCTCTAATACCCTGTTGTATCACCTCCAGCTCGGATACCAGATGTGATACAGGTGGGCATGGAGGCTCTAGTACCCTGTTGTATCACCTGTAGCTCGGATACAAGATGTGATACAGGCGGGCATGGAGGCTCTAGTACCCTGTTGTACCACCTCCAGCTTGGATACAAGATGTGATACAGGGGGCATGGAGGCTCTAGTACCCTGTTGGGGGCGACGGCGGGGATCAGAGGCCGCACGTGTAATGGGGGGGGGGGGGGGGGCACGACGAGGGTCAGGGGCCATACACATAATGGTGGGGGGGGGGGGGCGTCGGCAGGGGTCAGAGACCTACGTGTAATGGGGGCTGCGAGAGCTCTGGATGGCAAACAACGGAACAGTTGGAGCTGCTGGGGCTTGTCAGATGATCAGACGCTCCTCTCTATTGGTGGTCTGTAGGGGGCGTCCTGAGCCCGGTCACCTTGTGTGCCCTCATACATCCACTGGTCTCAACACCTCCTAACAGTCTGGTCAGACACTCCTCTCTACTGGTGGTCTGTAGGGGGCGTCCTGAGCCTGGTCACCTTGTGTGCCCCCATCCACTGGTCCCACCACCTCCTAACAGTCTGGTCAGACGCTCCTCTCTACTGGTGGTCTGTAGGGGGCGTCCTGAGCCCGGTCACCTTGTGTGCCCCCATCCATTGGTCCCAACACCTCCCATCAGTCTGGTCAGACGCTCCTCTCTACTGGTGGTCTGTAGGGGGCGTCCTGAGCCCGGTCACCTTGTGTGCCCCCATCCACTGGTCCCAACACCCCCTAACAGTCTGGTCAGATGCTCCTCTCTACTGATGGCCTGTAGGGGGCGTCCTGAGCCTGGTCACCTGGTGTGCCCTCATCCACTGGTCCCAACAACCCCTAACAGTCTGGTCAGACGGTCCTCTTTACTGGTGGTCTGTAGGGGGCGTCCTGAGCCCGGTCACCTTGTGTGTCCCCATCCACTGGTCCCACCACCTCCTAACAGTCTGGTCAGATGCTCCTCTATTGGTGGTCTGTAGGGGGCGTCCTGAGCCCGGTCACCTTGTGTGCCCTCATCCACTGGTCCCACCACCTCCTAACAGTCTGGTCAGACGCTCCTCTCTACTGGTGGTCTGTAGGGGGCGTCCTGAGCCTGGTCACCTTGTGTTCCCCCCATCCACTGGTCCCAACACATCCTAACAGTCTGGTGAGATGCTACTCTCTACTGGTGGTCTGTAGGGGGCGTCCTGAGCCTGGTCACCTTGTGTTCCCCCCATCCACTGGTCCCAACACATCCTAACAGTCTGGTCAGATGCTCCTCTATTGGTGGTCTGTAGGGGGCGTCCTGAGCCCGGTCACCTTGTGTGCCCTCATCCACTGGTCCCACCACCTCCTAACAGTCTGGTCAGACGCTCCTCTCTACTGGTGGTCTGTAGGGGGCGTCCTGAGCCTGGTCACCTTGTGTTCCCCCCATCCACTGGTCCCAACACATCCTAACAGTCTGGTGAGATGCTCCTCTCTACTGGTGGTCTGTAGGGGGCGTCCTGAGCCCGGTCACCTTGTGTGCCCCCATCCACTGGTCCCACCACCTCCTAACAGTCTGGTCAGATGCTCCTCTATTGGTGGTCTGTAGGGGGCGTCCTGAGCCCGGTCACCTTGTGTTCCCCCCATCCACTGGTCCCAACACATCCTAACAGTCTGGTGAGATGCTCCTCTCTACTGGTGGTCTGTAGGGGGCGTCCTGAGCCCGGTCACCTTGTGTGCCCTCATCCACTGGTCCCAACACATCCTAACAGTCTGGTCAGATGCTCCTCTATTGGTGGTCTGTAGGGGGCGTCCTGAGCCCGGTCACCTTGTGTGCCCTCATCCACTGGTCCCACCACCTCCTAACAGTCTGGTCAGATGCTCCTCTCTACTGGTGGTCTGTAGGGGGCGTCCTGAGCCCGGTCACCTTGTGTTCCCCCCATCCACTGGTCCCAACACATCCTAACAGTCTGGTGAGATGCTCCTCTCTACTGGTGGTCTGTAGGGGGCGTCCTGAGCCCGGTCACCTTGTGTGCCCCCATCCACTGGTCCCAACACCCCCTAACAGTCTGGTCAGACGCTCCTCTACTGGTGATCTGTAGGGGGCATCCTGAGCCCGGTCACCTTGTGTGCCCCCATCCACTGGTCCCAACACCCCCTAACAGTCTGGTCAGACGCTCCTCTCTACTGGTGGTCTGTAGGGGGCATCCTGAGCCCGGTCACCTTGTGTGCCCCCATCCACTGGTCCCAACACCCCCTAACAGTCTGGTCAGACGCTCCTCTCTACTGGTGGTCTGTAGGGGGCGTCCTGAGCCCGGTCACCTTGTGTGCCCCCACACATCCACTGGTCCCAACACCTCCTAACAGTCTGGTCAGATGCTCCTCTACTGATGGTCTGTAGGGGGCGTCCTGAGCCCGGTCACCTTGTGTGCCCCCATCCACTGGTCCCAACACATCCTAACAGTCTGCTCAGTCGCTCCTCTCTACTGGTGGTCTGTAGGGGGCGTCCTGAGCCCGGTCACCTTGTGTGCCCCCATCCGCTGGTCCCAACACCCCCTAACAGTCTGGTCAGACGCTCCTCTATTGGTGGTCTGTAGGGGGCGTCCTGAGCCCGGTCACCTTGTGTGCCCCCATCCACTGGCCCCAACACTTCCTAACAGTCTGGTCAGACGCTCCTCTATTGGTGGTCTGTAGAGGGCGTCCTGAGTCCGGTCACCTTGTGTGCCCCCATCCACTGGTCCCAACACATCCTAACAGTCTGGTGAGATGCTCCTCTCTACTGGTGGTCTGTAGGGGGCGTCCTGAGCCCGGTCACCTTGTGTGCCCCCATCCACTGGTCCCAACACCCCCTTAACAGTCTGGTCAGATGCTCCTCTCTACGGGTGGTCTGTAGGGGGCGTCCTGAGCCCGGTCACCTGGTGTGCCCCCATCCACTGGTCCCAACACTTCCTAACAGTCTGGTCAGACGCTACTCTCTACTGGTGGTCTGTAGGGGGCGTCCTGAGCCCGGTCACCTTGTGTGCCCCCATCCATTGGTCCCAACACCCCTAACAGTCTGTACAGAACGGCCGGTGGGGGACAATTCATCGCTACGACACTCCAGCTTCTCCCACCCCAATAATGCGCCCCCCTCTGGTAACGGGGTGACATCTCTTCTCTGCGTCGTAGAGGCGTCTAGTGGCCAACAAGCTCTACAAGCGGAAGAAGAGGTCACCGCACACAAGGGGCCTCCGAGAGCCTCTTATAGGACAACGGGGGAACCACGTCTAGGGTGTCAGCTAATCACTACAACTCCCATCATCTACAGATCGGGGTCTGCAGCAAAACGACGGCTCCTTCTGGGGGGCTTTTTTTTTTTTTTTTAAGACTATGTACCCCCCCATCCTGTGGCTGTGATAAGTGTCTTTGTTGTAACGCCCCTTTAACCCCTTCTTGGCGGCTGGCATCGCCGCTGCCTGGGTCCGGTGATAATGTGTAACAGCTGATATTAACCCCGTGTTAGCCTTCCCATCACGCTGGTTAGTAGAGGGGATTGGGCAGTGCGGGGTTAATATCTGATCTCCCCTCCGGCAGTCGGTGACATCATAGCGGGGGGGGGGGGGGGGGCTGCCGTGGAGAATCCGTGGTGAAACGCAGCATGTGACACGGATTGTACGCGACAGAGGTTCTGCAGCAGCTGTGCCTGGTGTGAGCGCGCCGACGCACCGACGTACGATTAGCGCTCACCGGCGGTTTTTACAGTTTTGCTTCTAAAATAAAGCGCAGATTTGAGGTGGAAATAAACTTCACCCGGAAAAAAAATTAATGAGAAAAAACAACATTTATTTGCCTGAATTTGTAATAAATGCGCAGTCTTGGCGCTCCTTTCATCACCTCAAGAAAGTAGGATGATGAGAAAACCGGATCAGCTGGAGGTGCGACACCGCGCCAAACCAGAGGGGCTGCATGCAGAAGTGAATGTGGCGCGGGGCTCATTCACATCCGCATTACAACCGGCGCTGATTACCCATGGGTCCGCCAATGTGCGCCCGGCCGCTCTCTGCAGCCTACAGGATAAATGGCGCAGCGTGCTTGTGTTATGCAGCTGCAGAGCCCGTAGGAGGCGCCGCGGGTGCCGACTGCTACGTTATAGCTGCGGGACACAATCTCCGTCCCATTGATGTGAACGGCGCCGAAGTGCAGGGACCCCGTTAGCTACAACCAGCGATCCCGCCTCCGTCACGCATCGCAGGACTGATCTGCGCACAAGTCCTGAGCGGAGCCTCCACCGAGATATGCGTGCGCAGCCGCCCGGTGCCATCCATCCTCGCGGCGGGCGCACCAATACACCAGGCCAGTAGTCTGGCGTGTCCCACATAAGTTGGTGTGAGCGGTCACACGGCCACCTATGGGAGATGCGTACAGCGGATCCTGCGCGCTCGCCGGCCGTACGTGTATGACAGCTCCTTCACGCTGCGCAGCGGCAGCAGGAGGAAAGGAGAAAAAGCTCAAAAACACCCAAAACACAAAAAAGGCAACATTGTAAATCAAGCTTTCAATTATCTCCATATTTAACGTGCGGATGGCGAACCGCGGCCAGGAAACCGGAATACGAGGAAATACAAGGGAAGAGACACTCAGCAACAACGGCTCAGCCTGCGGGGCGGAATATCACCCCCCCTCCATATCACACCCCGCTGCCATATACAGCATATACTGCACAGTGATGTATCACAGGTGCGAGAAGAGCCACAACTCACTGAGCTCTGCTACATCTGCAGGATGAGGGCACCGCACACTGAGCTACAGAGAGAGAGAGAGAGAGGTGTATATATGCACGCAGATATATATATATATACACACACATATATATACACACACACTGCATCTGGAGCCGTACACAGAGCTATATAGAGAGGTGTACATATATATATATACACACACACACACACACACACACATACTGTATGATAGATATATATATATATATATATATACACACACACACACTGCACGCAGATATATATACACACACACACTGCATCTGGAGCCGTACACAGAGCTATATAGAGAGGTGTACACATATATATATATATACACACACACACAGCTATATAGAGAGGTGTATATATATATATATATATATATATATATATATATATATATATATATATATATATATAGACACACACACTGTATGATATATATACACACAGCTATATAGAGAGGTATACATACATATATATATATATATATATATATATATATATATATATATAAATAAGTGCTGCACGCAGATATATATACACACTGCATCTGGAGCCGTACACAGAGCTATATAGAGAGGTGTACACATATATATATATATACACACACACACAGCTATATAGAGAGGTGTGTATATATATATATATATATATATATATATATATATATAGACACACATACTGTATGATATATATACACACACAGCTATATAGAGATATATATATATATATATACACACACTGCACGCAGATATATATATACACACTGCATCTGGAGCCGTACACAGAGCTATATAGAGAGGTGTACATATAATATATAGATATATAGACACACACACACACAGTATGGTATATATATATATATATATATATATATATATATATATATATATATACACACACACACACAGCTATATAGAGAGGTATACATACATATATATATATATAAATAAGTGCTGCACGCAGATATATATACACACACACACTGCATCTGGAGCCGTACACAGAGCTATATAGAGAGGTACACACATACTGTATGGTGTATATATATATATATATATATATATATATATATATATATATATATATAAGTGCTGCACGCACACACACACATATATATATATACATACACACACACACACACTGTTCGGTATAGCTGGAGGCATCTACAAGGGTCCATCCCGCCCGGCATGATACAACAGCTGCGGCCGCCTCCCGCACGGACATGACCAGTGACATGAGATCCCGGCGGTCCGGCAGCCGTGCGCCCCCACGCACTTACCCGGCAGCTCGACCCCGTCCCCCCCGGCGGCGGACATGATGCTCCCCAGCAGCCTGCATTGAGGATCCCGCATTCCTGGCCGGAGCCGGCTCCGACTGCTGAGCCCGCCCCGACTGCTGAGCCCGCCGATAGTCCACACCCCTTCCTGCCAACTACACTCCGCCCACATCACGAAGTACACGTCTTATTGGTCGGCGGAAGAAGCGCGAGAGTGATGAGAGGCGGAGCCTGGCGTCTCCAAGGTAACGAAGATGCTTAGTAATATCAGGCGGGGGCTGCGCGGATGGCAGAGCAGGGCACGGTCACGTGACTACGGGCAGGGAAGGTCGGCCAATGAGGAGGAATTACCCATAGCAACCAATCAGAGCCGGGCTTTCATTTCCAGCGCTTTCCATACAGAAGAGCTGGTTGCTATGGGCAACGACTGCAGTTTCTTTCAATTAGTTCTGATATATTTGTTGCTATTTATTATTTAGGGGGTCCGTATTAGTATAGGGGTTTGGTGACAATTCTTTATGGCCCCCCTTACGAGAATACCAAAACCCCGCAGCCCATCCACCTAATAGCCCCCCCCCCTCCCCCCTGGAAATGTTGTTATGGTACTCTGTGTGGTTAATCTTCAGTCAAGGTGGAAGAACATCAAATATTAGAGAAGTGTTCACAGAATACAAGCTACTAAGCCAGTCCCAGAAGTAGCATCAGAAGTACGGTAGTCCCAGAAATATCATCAGAAGTACGGTAGTCCCAGAAGTAGCATCAGAAGTATGGTAGTCCCAGAAGTGGTTCTAGAAGTACGGTAGTCCCAGAAGTAGTTCTAGAAGTACGGTAGTCTCAGAAGTAGTTCTAGAAGTACGGTAGTCCCAGAAGTGGTTCTAGAAGTACGGTAGTCCCAGAAGTGGTTCTAGAAGTACGGTAGTCCCAGAAGTGGTTCTAGAAGTACGGTAGTCCCAGAAGTGGTTCTAGAAGTACGGTAGTCCCAGAAGTAGTTCTAGAAGTATGGTAGTCTCAGAAGTAGTTCTAGAAGTACGGTAGTCCCAGAAGTAGCATCAGAAGTACGGTAGTCCCAGAAGTAGCATCAGAAGTACGGTAGTCCCAGTAGCAGTCCCAGAAGTACGGTAGTCCCAGAAGTAGCCCCAGTAGTAGTCCCAGAAGTACGGTTGTCCTAGAAGTACGATAGTTCCAGAAGTACGGTAGTCCCAGAAATATCATCAGAAGTACGGTAGTCCCAGAAGTAGCCCCAGTAGTAGTCCCAGAAGTACGGTTGTCCTAGAAGTACGATAGTTCCAGAAGTACGGTAGTCCCAGAAATAGTTCCCGAAGTAGCCCCAGTAGTAGTCCCAGACGCAGCATCAGAAGTATGGTAGTCCCAGTAGTAGCCCCAGAAGTACGGTAGTCACAGTAGTAGTTCCCAAAGTACAGTAGTCCCAGAAGTAGTCCCATCAGCTATAAAGCTTTATCCAAGCTTTCATTTGAGCCCATAGATTTATGATATCTGAGTCCACTTCCTCTTGCCAGTAATGCTGCCTTGTTCCTGCGATGTGGCGCTCCTCTACCATGTTTTTAACATATTCGCCAGTCCTCTGCAGACGCCCCGGGGTGCAGTGAGGATATGTTAGGGACCCAGATGTGAGTGTTATACTTATCGGGGTCCCCGCTGACAGTCACTCCTCCTCCAGAGCCAGCGGGACCAGGGAAATAAAATCACATCTTTGGGCCCCTGGCATGTCCCCACAGAACCTAACTTAGGGGACAGAACAGGGTAACATACGCTGTTTTGCCATTAGTATCAGAACCATTTTTTTCCCTGGTTAGCCAGGCCCCCCGGACATGGGTAGGGCTGCCCCCTCCCTCCCATGGCCTGAGGTGTGTATTAGTATAGGGGCTCGGTTTGGTCTGGGGTCTGTATTAGTATAAACCAGTGGGGGCGAACCTATGGCAAGCGTGCCATAAGCGACACGCAGAGCCCACACTGCTGGCACGCAGAGCCGTCAGCTGCTCAACACATTAGTGAAGACTAGCAGGGGCCGCGGTTCCCCTACTGGTATTCACACTGTGGCGCTGCTAGCGGTGCTGATCCCGGCACACATTGCGACGTCAGTGTGCAGCCAGGATCCTCCTCCCCCCTCCCTCACGTCTCCTCTTAGGTTCCGCGAGAGCAGGGGAGGAGGTGTCCAGCAGCACACTGACGTCACAGTGTGCGCCGGGATCAGCGTCAGCAGAAGCGCCGAGCAGAGGGGGAGGGGGGTATGCATATGGGTCTATTACTATTACTACAGGGGCCGCTGTGGGATGTCACTATTATACTGGGGCCGCTGTGGGATGTCACTATTATACAGGGGGCCGCTCTGGGATGTCACTGTTACTACAGGGGGCCGCTGTGGGATGTCACTGTTACTACTGGGGGCCGCTGTGGGACATTATTATTATTACGTGGGGCTGTTGTGGGATCTCACTATTATACTGGGGGCCGCTGTGGGATGTCACTATTATCCTGGGGCCGCTGTGGGATGTCACTATTATACTGGGGGCCGCTGTGGGATGTCACTATTATACTGGGGGCCGCTGTGGGATGTCACTATTACTACTGGGGCCGCTGTGGGATGTCACTATTATACTGGGGGCCGCTGTGGAATGTCACTATTATACTGGCGGCCGCTGTGGGATGTCACTATTATACAGGGGGCCGCTGTGGGATGTCACTGTTATACTGGAGGCCGCTGTGGGATGTCACTATTATACTGGGGGCCGCTGTGGGATGTCACTATTATACTGGCGGCCGCTGTGGGATGTCACTATTATACTGGCGGCCGCTGTGGGATGTCACTATTATACTGGGGGCCGCTGTGGGATGGCATCATCATGTCCAACAGTGCTGCCCGCCTTACAGCATCCCATCTTAGCAGCAATACCTAACCCGTGTGTCGCGGCTCCTGGCCTGGGAATCCCTCAGTCGACATTACGTGGTCTCCCAGGTAGCGCTCTTGGCTCCTGGTATCTGTGTGGCCGATGGACAGCAGCGGCATGCTTCCAGCAGCAGAAGACCGGCAGTGGCCAAGACTGGCGGGGAGTCCAGTGAGAGTTAAGGCTGGACCTCAGAAGGGGATACCGGCGGGGAGTGCAAGGACACACGCAAGTGCGCTGAGGACTGTCACGGGCGGGGGGGGGGGGGGGGTACTTGCTGCTTTATCGGAGGGTTGGGCTTCACGGACACGCTGGACTCCATCTCATCACCCCAATGTGTTCCACGGGGGAGAGTCAGGAGGCTGCCGTACACGTAATATGATCGCAGGTTTATATGATCACCCTAGTGCCTCGTGTCCACGGCCCGCACAGCATCCAGCCCCGCCCGTGAGCCCTGCTTACATGACCTCCCCAGCAGCGGCATCCGCGTGGATCGCTGCACTTCCAGGGTAGCTGCACTGCGCATGGTCCTCATGGCTCGCCGTCAGACATGTACAAAGTAGTTTTTTAAAAATCTGCTGCTTTCCTGTGGATCCGCGGCACGTCCGCCATGACAGCAGCCCGTGTGCCGCGGATAAGACGGCTTGCATTAACTTCAATGCGATATCCGCAAGGAAACGGAGCGCGCTGCGACTGGTTTAAAATACCAAAAGCTCCAGAAATCAAATGTGCAGGTTTTATCCATTTGCGGACGCCCGTGCCTCTCTACGAGCGGGTGCACCGCCCAGATTCCACAAGTCAAATTAGCCCGTGGACACTGGGCCTCAGGGATGCTAGGTAAGCTGCTGCATGGTAGTCACCTTCACCATGTTTGGGCAGCTGATGCCCTTGCCAGTCTGATTAGGTAACATTTCTGGGCAGATCACCATCTGAGTCAACAAGATAATTGCAGCTTTTGTAGATTGTACAAGGAAGTGAAGGCGGACGGATACTAAGAAGCAGAAGCAGGTTTTGTGAGGTCACCGCATGCCAACCCGCAGGAACCAGGCGTCATCAGGATCTAATGATGTGCCATCCTGGCACTGTCACAGACCCATCATCATCACAGGAGAGGGATCACACCATAAGTAATGTATGTACACAGTGACTCCACCACCATATAGTGAGTACAGCTCTGGAGTATAATACAGGATGTAACTCAGGAGCAGTACAGGATAAGTAATGTATGTACACAGTGACCACACCAGCAGAATAGTGAGTGCAGCTCTGGGGTATAATACAGGATGTAACTCAGGGGCAGTACAGGATAAGTAATGTATGTACACAGTGACTCCACCAGCAGAATAGTGAGTGCAGCTCTGGAGTATAATACAGGATGTAACTCAGGAGCAGTACAGGATAAGTAATGTATGTACACAGTGACTCCACCACCATATAGTGAGTGCAGCTCTGGGGTATAATACAGGATGTAACTCAGGATCAGTACAGGATAAGTAATGTATGTACACAGTGACTCCACCAGCAGAATAGTGAGTGCAGCTCTGGGGTATAATACAGGATGTAACTCAGGGTCAGTACAGGATAAGTAATGTATGTACACAGTGACTCCACCAGCAGAATAGTGAGTGCAGCTCTGGGGTATAATACAGGATGTAACTCAGGAGCAGTAGAGGATAAGTAATGTATGTACACAGTGACTCCACCAGCAGAATAGTGAGTGCAGCTCTGGAGGATAATACAGGATGGAACTCAGGGTCAGTACAGGATAAGTAATGTATGTACACAGTGACTCCACCAGCAGAATAGTGAGTGCAGCTCTGGGGTATAATACAGGATGTAACTCAGGATCAGTACAGGATAAGTAATGTATGTACACAGTGACTCCACCAGCAGAATAGTGAGTGCAGCTCCGGAGTATAATACAGGATGTAACTCAGGATCAGTACAGGATAAGTAATGTATGTACAGAGTGACTCCACCAGCAGAATAGTGAGTGCAGCTCTGGAGTATAATACAGGATGTAACTCAGGGTCAGTACAGGATAAGTAATGTATGTACACAGTGACTCCACCAGCAGAATAGTGAGTGCAGCTCTGGAGTATAATACAGGATGTAACTCAGGAGCAGTACAGGATAAGTAATGTATGTACACAGTGACTCCACCACCATATAGTGAGTGCAGCTCTGGGGTATAATACAGGATGTAACTCAGGAGCAGTACAGGATTAGTAATGTATGTATGTATACATTGACTCCACCACTATATAGTGAGTGCAGCTCTGGAGTATAATACGGGATGTAACTCAGGGTCAGTACAGGATAAGTAATGTATGTACACAGTGACTCCACCAGCAGAATAGTGAGTGCAGCTCTGGGGTATAATACAGGATGTAACTCAGGATCAGTACAGGATAAGTAATGTATGTACACAGTGACTCCACCACCATATAGTGAGTGCAGCTCTGGGGTATAATACAGGATGTAACTCAGGATCAGTACAGGATAAGTAATGTATGTACACAGTGACTCCACCAGCAGAATAGTGAGTGCGGCTCTGGGGTATAATACAGGATGTAACTCAGGATCAGTACAGGATAAGTAATGTATGTACACAGTGACTCCACCAGCAGAATAGTGAGTGCAGCTCTGCAGTATAATACAGGATGTAACTCAGGATCAGTACAGGATAAGTAATGTATGTACACAGTGACTCCACCAGCAGAATAGTGAGTGCAGCTCTGGAGTATAATACAGGATGTAACTCAGGATCAGTACAGGATAAGTAATGTATGTACACAGTGACTCCACCAGCAGAATAATGAGTGCAGCTCTGGGGTATAATACAGGATGTAACTCAGGATCAGTACAGGATAAGTAATGTATGTACAGTGACTCCACCAGCAGAATAGTGAGTGCAGCTCTGGGGTATAATACAGGATGTAACTCAGGGTCAGTACAGGATAAGTAATGTATGTACACAGTGACTCCACCAGCAGAATAGTGAGTGCAGCTCTGGAGTATAATACAGGATGTAACTCAGAATCAGTACAGGATAAGTAATGTATGTACACAGTGACTCCACCAGCAGAATAGTGAGTGCAGCTCTGGAGTATAATACAGGATGTAACTCAGGAGCAGTACAGGATAAGTAATGTATGTACACAGTGACTCCACCAGCAGAATAGTGAGTGCAGCTCTGGGGTATAATACAGGATGTAACTCAGGATCAGTACAGGATAAGTAATGTATGTACACAGTGACTCCACCAGCAGAATAGTGAGTGCAGCTCTGCAGTATAATACAGGATGTAACTCAGGATCAGTACAGGATAAGTAATGTATGTACACAGTGACTCCACCACCATATAGTGAGTGCAGCAACGTTTTTAGTAACTTTGTACAGACTGCTGTAGATTCATTCCAATGGCGTCATTAATCTACTTTTGCATTTAAATGTTATAATACATTCATATGAACAAAATCCAACATGCCTGCTGACAGTCTCCACCCTTTGCTGTGGTGGTTCATACATGTAGATGCCAGGCTGTGGGTTCATGCGTGCCTGGGCAGCGCATTAGTGTAAGGTTGAAGATTATTGAAGCCAAACCCTCCGTGATCTTTATGTAACAGTAGCTTCATGAGAGGAGAGGGCACCGCCACGGGGTATGATCTGGCTCCTGGCACCGTAACGGCTACACATGACATATGAGTTATAGATAGCAGATTCTATACAGCAGGCCTGAGCATGTACAGAGTGCTGGTGATGTACTGTATATAAAGGACAGCCCTATCTCATCTGGGCACCTATGGCAGTGCCACATACGCATGGCAAACCTTAGTGCTATATTATGCAATCTTCTCATCACCTCATTTATAGAACATGCCTCGACGGGCATACAAATACGGGTAAAAGTATGGCACCTGCTAACGAGGAATCAGGATCAAAAAACAAAACTAAATGCCTGGCTAAGAATGAGAGTGCTACGTGAGCGCCCTCTACTGGTGCAGACAGGGGCTGCACGACCACACTTGAGCGCACATGGAAATTTGACAGCAGAAATGCAGTTTTGAGAAAAGGTCTTTATTAGCCGTAGTTGAGTTTATTGCATGACCGTTGCAACTGACCAATTAGGACTCTTCATGAATACCTATTTTGATGCCCTCTACCCACGATGGGTAGAGGTCAGCACTTGTGATTGCAGCATATGACCATCAGTAAGTGTGTCTAGGATTAGTGCCTCTTTGCCCCTGGAGGCATGGGGACGTGCCTCCTGTGACAATGTAACATGACCACTCACAGCAGATACATTTATACAGCTGCCATTCACTCCAACCCTTACTGTAGATAATGGTGTGCAGCTAGCTCCCCCTAGTGGCGACAGAATGTTATCATTTACTGTGGAAACATTCTGCAATGAATCTGGGCAGGTTCTTAGACCCTACAACATGTGATCTCTCATATATAGATATGAAGGGCTCATACACAAGGCCTCCGAGGTGTCCGATCGATGCAAGATTGCTCTCATGCAGCACTCCAAGGCTGAGCAGTAGACTGGGCACACGCCAGCGGTAAGTGCACGTTGTGGCCGAGAGGGCAGGGTGCATTGGCTAGCACACGACAGCAGTCCAATATACACAGAAGCAGCAGCACATTGACATGCATCGCTGACCAGTAGGACACGGCTCGTTCATAGCCTCATAGGCTACAATGGTGCAGAGAGTAACGGCCCCAATCCAATAGCCTGGCAGAGGCTCTAGAGGTCAGCCAATGATTGCCATGTGAACTTCTGCACAGATTTAGCCCCCCGCTTACCGGACAAATTCCTCATGGAAACCAACATGCAAATTCTTTATCGTAACATGCACACTGGATGGGCCGCGCTTCGGATTTCCATAGCATTCAATAGAACGCTAAAATGGCGCACACTTTCTGCTCACATTCGGGCACATAATCCACAGTGAGATTACGCGGGTGTCTGCGCCAAAAGTGGGTGTCTGCGCCTAACGCGGGTTCATTACATGACAGTTTTATAACCCTTTCAAATGTTTCTGCTTGCTGTCTATGAATGGAAGATTATCTCCATACAAACCTCACCTCCCACCAAAGGGCATAACATGGTTAAAGGGAACCTGGCATCAGGTTCATGCCACCCACTTATGTGGCGTTTCACAACATACTTTGAAGTTCGATTCCGCATGGCGCTTCGAGTCCCAGGGGTGGCAAAACACCAAACGCCAGTGACCGTTCTCCCCATGTTCGTGAATAGAGAGAACGGTCCTTCGCGCATTCGGCAGGAAAGTTCAAAGTCTGCTTATCGTGATAGCCGCTGCGTTTGGGAATAAGACGTACGTGAGCGCGGTATACGGACCGCGCCGGGATTACGCTGCATAAACCTGCTGACACTTCCGGTTTCCATGTTCCCGCTTTGTTATGAGAGCAAGAAAACAAGCTCTGCCCATCCGATCCGGTCGGCGACGTTTGATTGCATCATAGGATGGACCCGCTGACTATGATGGGGTCTGTGTGGCTTCCGTTGCGCCCGCTAGCATGTTCTGGACCTTACAGCATACTGCACCATTGCATCTGGGCTTTTGCTCTAACAGGAGCATCCAGTGCAGATAAACATGTGGCTTTACCTGCACTGATACACTGTAACAAGGTGGCAGCTGTGAGAACGATCAGGCCTAGGGTTCAGCCTCTGAATGATGCTTCCATTCATCCACAAGCAGAGAATGATAGAAATAAGTGCAAGAAGCCCCAGCGATGAAGCAGATTCTCCACCCGCCCTTAGTTTATTGTGCCGGCACTTTCCATCCGTCCTCGAGGGCAGTAGGCAGGCCGGCGTAAAGGCGGACGCAGACCCCGCCGTGCAGACAGCGCAGAATAAATAATCGTACAAATCAAACACGTAAAAATAAGTAACAATGACATCAGCGACTTCCCCTTCTCATGCGGCAGCTGCCTCTTTAAAACAAAACACAGCCCCCATAGAATCCCGTCACGGGACGGTCGTCGGCAGACCCCAGCGGCTGGCAGCGGGGTGTAGCTCAGGGGGTCGATCAGTGCAGAGAATGGCGCATAGAACAGGCCCCTCCCCAGTGCACAGCGATGGGGGGCGCTGCAGTACCCGATAATGTACGGCCCTTAACAGTTCCTAAATATAAAAGGAGGGGAAATAAAAAAGACAAGACAGAATCCCCCGGTGGGATCCGCCGCGGTGAGAATCCCCCGGCCCGCAGAGTCTTCTCGGCCTGGAACCCCGTCCTCTGCCAGAGTCCGAGCGCAGCGGATACCGGAGCAGCGGGGCTCCCTTCTTGCCGTTTTGTTTTTCCCTTTGAGCCTAAATACAGTTAACCGGCCTCATAACTTCCCGGACTTCATGTAGGACGGGATGGAGCCGCGCTGCGTCAGGCCCTCGAAGCGCTTGTAGGTGTAGTTGAGGAAGACCCAGTCCTTGGACTTGTAGTCGGGCTCCGTCGTGTTTGGCACTAAAGACACATGCAGGAAAAAACATCTTAAAAAAAGGAAAGAGCGGGCGGGGGATGGGGGGGGGGCAAGGGAGAGTTTAGGAAAGGCAGATGAGGAAATGGACAATGACAGAAGTAGACAAAGGCAAGGAGAGCCCAACATGGGGGCAGAGGGGACGAAAAACAAAGGCTGGCAAGGCAGCAGAAAAGCGCATTAAGGCAAAGATATGCAAGTCAAAAGCTGAATTGACCGGGGCGATGCCGGGCCGTGAGCCGGGGCGATGCCGGGCCGTGAGCCGGGGCGATGCCGGGCCGTGAGCCGGGGCGATGCCGGGCCGTGAGCCGGGGCGATGCCGGGCCGTGAGCCGGGGCGATGCCGGGCCGTGAGCCGGGGCGATGCCGGGCCGTGAGCCGGGGCGATGCCGGGCCGTGAGCCGGGGCGATGCCGGGCCGTGAGCCGGGGCGATGCCGGGCCCGCCAACATGCGATTTCTCGGCAGATGCGAGGCATTTTTATATCAGAACCCCTTGGCATCACTTCGGGGGAAGTAGTGGTCCTCTGGTGGATCGTGGAGGGTCTGTTTTCAATGGGGAGACCTCACTTTGCAGAGATCACCCCGACTCCTGCAGCTCAGGAAGGACACAAATGCAGGGTGCAGTGTAGACTGACACTTACCCGGCTGTAAAATATCGGATTCTGGGAATTCATCAAAGTTGGAGGTGTCATCGATGCTTTTTATCTCAATGGTGATGGCGGCGGGTCTCTCCCTGAATGAGGAAAACATTACAGACTGAAGGTCACACAGCGGGGTGGAGGCGACCGGCCAGCGAGTCCCCAATACACGGATCATATGTAACACACTGACCTTCACACCGCCACTCTAGAAGTAGCGCAATTCCCATAAGAGAGCTCTGCGGTAGTACAATACAAACCCATCTAGGTCTGACAGGGACCTTTCTGTACACCCTAATGGGGCGATGGACTGATGGGGTCCCCGACCCGCAGGACCTCAGAGGGGCAGTGGGTGCCACATTAGAGGCTGGCAGAGAACAACAACTGCCAGCTGGGAGCCGGCCGGGCACAACCACACAGGCATTTTATGTCCTCAGTGCGGCCGCCCTCGGCGGCGTCTGTGACCTCTGATCTCGCATAAATCAAACGAGTAAAAAGCGCATGATTCTCGTACGTCGCTGGCTCGCGTTCAGACACAACAATCATGCGCTTGCGCTCATTTTGAACGACTAATCGTTCCATCTAAAAGCCCCTTGGGTTGTCGGGTTGCTGCCCAGCCAGAGATCAAGGGCCGCCATCCCCGCGGGGGCCACTGCCGGGGGCCGCCAACACTTCAGACATGCAGATCTGTTGTGTATTGGTGTTCACTGCCTGTAAAGTATCATAACATATCTGCGCCATTTCACACTTTATCTCCGGGCTCCCCCGCGTCACATTAGCAGGATAACCTCCCTGGCCGAGGACGTGCGGCTCTTCCGTACCTGATGTGCCCCCAGTCCACGCATTCGAAGAAAGCATGAGTTTTGATTTCTTCTACTGAGTTAGCGCCAATTCTGTTTTCAGCGTCCGTGCAGAACCTGTAGAGGAGACATAGGGGGAGACTTATGAAAAGGTCTAAAAGAAAACCTGTTAGTTGCCCGTAGCAACCAATCACAGCGCAGCTCTCGTTCTGTATTCCACTATGAGAAAATGAAAGCTGTGCTGTGATTGGTTGCTATGGGCAATAAGGACAGTCTCACCACTAGATAGCTTTGATAAATGAGGCCCGGTGTATATCCCTCCACTACCGAGGCAGCCTAAAGTATACATCATTGCACACACTGAATGCCCACTCTACTAGAGACCCCCATCTAGTGGCGTTGGACTCGGTTGGCCTTCAGAACCGCAGCAGTTCATTGGGGTGTAGAGTCCACCGGCTGATAAAATCGTCCTGCAGGAATACCGGCCCCTGTGGACAGGAAGCTTCTTGTAGATGGCGGTGCTGACATGTTCTGACCAGCTGACAGGAAGGGATCAGCAATTCATGCTGCTTGAGCAAAAATTCTGACCCCCCCCCCCCCCCCCCCGCCCCATCAGCAGCAGAGATCCGGCCCCATCTGACCAGGAGGGGTTTCTCCGCTGCTCAGTGATACGCTGATAAGTTTTGCGCTCTTTTGCCCGCTGGAGTCTCGTCTTTCGGTTTTCTTGGCGCTGGAACCGGTCATCTGCTGTTATAACATCCATACTAAGAAATGGTGCATTGCAGATTGGTAGATGTTAGTTAGAGCCCCAGCGCTCTATCAGTCCGCCCCTGACATCCTCCTCCGACCCCTTTCAGTGAGGAGTTCCTTCTGTCCACAAGTTTCCCTTTCGCTGGATGTTTTTCTCGATCGCGTCATTCTCAGTAAACGCTCTACACTGTTAAACGAGAACCCCCCCCCCCTCCCCCCCCCCCCCCCCCGCGCGGTTGGCGGTGAGACCCCGGCTAGTCCAGCACTGGTGACCGGCGTCGTTGGAAGTCGCTCCGATCGCCGGATCTTCCCATCTATTGTGGATTCACACTGAAACTGATTAACGGAAAACTTGTCATGTGATTTTATGCCGCACTCCGGGGTCAGGGGGAGAATCACCGTACAGGGATGGATATATATATATGCACATCCTCACACACTGCATGTTTATCCGTCTAATGATTGGGAATCTCCAGTCATCTCGCCGGCCCGGAATGCTGAATCGGTGGAATCTTGCTGTAACGGTTGTAGACGATCTCCTCCCCTTATCGAAAGGGTTACAATAATCATCATCTTTATTTGCGGCGCTTACTAAGATCTCCAGCTCCGGGATCTGATCCCAGTGATCCTCCCGAATGACTAGAATGAAGCGGCGTGCCACCATAACTCCTCCTGCCCCCCTCATACGGCCCGGGATCCCACCGACCTGAGAATTAAGTCTTTGGCTTTTTCCGATATTGGCACCTCTGGAGGGAACACCAGCGTCTCTTTCCAGGTCATCACTTTGCGATACGTCTCCTGCGGGGTCTCTGAGCAGAACGGAGGATATCCTGCGAGACGGAGAACAAAGCGATAAGTGCGCGGCTCTGATTAATCCTAGCAGCATCACATGACATGGGGGGGGGCACTAAATGACTCCAGGGGGCGACAGAGCTGAGGAGACGACGAACCAGCGAGGGTCCCGTCACATCTCGGTCTTACCTATCAGCATCTCGTACATGATGACCCCCAACGACCACCAGTCACACAGCTTGTTGTACCCCGTCTGCATGAAGACCTCGGGGGCGATGTAGTCCGGGGTCCCCACTGTGGAATATGCCTGGCCAATACAAAAGCAGAATGTTACCACAAAGAGAAAACCAACCCGCTTCCAATATAAGGCAGCGGCGCCTTCATCCAAAAATACTGGATTACTGAAGGGTGAAAGAAAAAAATTAGGAAGCTAAACTGGGCACCAACGGCTTCTGGCTAGGATAGGCCATGGTTTATGATGGAGGGAGGCGGGAGTAACCCCCGGGGCACACTAACCCCCAGAGGGGTTGTCCAGTTGTAAACCATAGATGGTATATCTCCAGGATAGGTCATCAGTAGAGGATTGGCGAAGGACCCATCACTTGGGACCTCTAGTCATCAGCTGTTCTATGGGCTGATGCACTCTTGCACTGAGCCGATTTCTGCAGGATGCACACAGCTCCATTCCCAATGCGGTGGCCAGGCTTGGTACTACCAGCCATTCATTTTAAATGGGGACTTTGCCAGCAATACCCAGCCTGGTCACCGCAGTGGGAACAGAGTCGTCTGCCTCTGCAGAGACCAGCTCGGTGCTCCGGCTGATCGCTGGAGGTCCCAGGTGACTGATCCTCACCAACCTACTATTGATGACGTATCCTTAAGAAAGGTGATCATAAGTTTAAGACTGGACAACCCCTTAAAGGGGCCGAAGCACTGAACACTGTTTTTTCCTGCACAATGGCGCCAGCGCCCCACAGCTGTGCAGGCAACAACAGTCGTCCCGTTTAAAGGGGTTTTCTGGGGATGGTATAAATGGAAACCTGTCCAAGGAGGAGGGGCAGAGCCTAACAGTACACTGACAGGAGAACTCTCATGCCACACGGAGGAGGCGGAGCCAGAATTAGGGCAGAACCCAACAGTACCCTGAGAGGACTAGAGAACAGTCCACAAAGCCCAGTCATAGGCTACTCAGGACCCCGTACACACAAATCCTCTTGTCAGTGTATAATTAGGCCCCGCCCCTACACCGGTGACCCCGCCCCTTCTCTTCCTAGAACTGGTTTACACTGGCTGCACTGACATCATCTGCTGTTCCTTGACAACCTCTTTTAGCGAATACATTGCAGTGTATGGCCCTTTAAAAAAGACCCCTGAGCAGCGGTGAGATCCGCCCCCCAGCACTACTCACCAGCTGCCTCCGGTTCTTCTTCCAGGTCTCCGCTTTCCTCTTGGAGTTCATATTCTGAAAAGCTGTTAAGTTAGGAGAAAGAACAAAAAGTGATGCCCCCGTTGGTAGGACCAACACTCTGCGCTAATTTCTTAAAGCGACAGGCTGCTTTAATTGCTTCGTGATGGCGGCATGAGCTTCTCTGGCTACATCATCAATCTAAGACGCTACAAGCAGTGGTTGACCAGTGCTGCCCCCATGAGCTGTGCTGGCCAGTCAGAGCAATGCCTGGTATGCAGCGTGTGCATCAGGTAGTCAGAAGCGCTGCGGCCATCTTTGCTTGTCCAGGCCCAGGTGGTGGCTTTAACCCCTTAATGTCACGGCCTATTGTAGACCAAAGAACGCAACGAGTATAGGGGATTTTTATCTCCACTTGTCAGAAGCCATAACATACGGCCGCGGGGGGACTGCAGGGGGGGGGGGCCGCGGGGGGACCGCGGGGGGGGGGGGGCCGCAGTTGGGCACAATGTATAGTTTGTTTTTTTCAGGGCAAGCAGAAATGACAATGCGTGTTCCCTGCGGGTCGGTACGATTATAACACCAAAATCACGTGGTTTTTAGGCCCTTCCACCGCTGCACAAACCTAAAAATATATATACTTTAGAAGCATTAGTTGTTTTTGCAACACTGCATAAAGATCCAGTAAAACACGGAGTGAAAACCCAATCCCGGGGGGGGGGGGGGGGTACGCGCTGCGGTGACCTTATGGGTCAGCACGATATTACAGCGACGCCGCAGTTCTTTCCTGCCCGCCGCGACGTTCCCCTCCACTCTGGCGCTGCGCGGGCTGCAGATAGTATCGCTACCGGTTTAGAGTTTTTCATCGTTTTTATTAAACTTCGTGTCTTGGCGACGGGATGGCGGTGAGCATTGTTCCCCGGACGGGACAAGCGAGGCGGCACTTCGACAGACGACGGACGTACAGAAACCAAAGTCTAGTGCAGTTAGTTTTTCTTAGTATTTGGTTAACATATTTATGAAAAATCACAGAAGTGAGAAAAAAAAAACAAGGACATCGAGTGAAACGGAAGCCGACAACACAAGACCTGATGGCCTGGCGGCGGCTCGATGGGCGCACACAGCCTTGTAGCCTGCAGCGAGCTCCTGTTCTGTGCAGGGAGGAGCGACTGCAGATACATAGTCCGCACGTGTGAACGATACCAGGGCGCCAACCACAGACTATACAGGAGTGCGACCCCTACTGGCAGAGCAGATCGCCCCGCATCTCCACAGTGGGTCACACTGGGCGACATCTTGGGCTCCCCAAATGTATAGCAAACTGCATGCAAATATACTGATCAATGCGGGTGTCCGTTCTGCATTTTAGCCAAGACACATAAGGCGAGGCCACCAGGCACCCGTCAGACCCTGTGCGCCCACTGTTAGGTACAATGCAGACTAATGGTGCAGCCGCTCACCCAGCCCAGACTGCGGCACCATTAGCCCGCAGTGAACAGGCAGCTCCTCCACATTCTAGTCTGGCTCTCTGCAGGCTCTATGCCCACTGAGCCGCCCGCCGCCCGCCAGCTGCTCTATTATTGGCTTCTTTGTCAGTGAATAATAGAAATTTAGGAATTAAAAAGCTCCTTTGACAACTTCTTTTAGTTCCCATAGGTAACTTGAACTTACAAAGCTTTGATCTCTTCTACTATATACTGGTATATGGTATACAATATATGGTACCTCTGCCGGCATTCTATTAGGACAGGCCACAGGCATGGAATATATGGCAACCCTGGGGGCCTTCAGAATGCTCCTGGCTGCCGTGACACCTTGATAGCACCTGGGGATCTCATGGGGGCCCTTCAGGCCCCCGAGGCACCAATTGGGGCATTAAAGAGTGGGTTTGGCTCTCCATGCTGCTCCATACAAACCCTGCATGCCCAGGACACCAGTATACAGCAAGCTCCGGGGCTCCCTCTAGTGGTGGCTGCAGCATTCACACAACTACTTCATACAAAGCTCTTGCTCTGTATTAGAAAATAGAGCTCTGATGGGTATAAAGATATACTTCAACATTAAAGGGGTTGTCCAGAGTTAGAAAAACATGGCTGCTTTCTTCCAAAGACAGCGCCACACCCTTGTCCATGGGTCGTGTCTGATATTGCAGCTCAGCTGCATTAAAGTGAATGAGAGCTGAGCAGCAATACCAGACACTACTCACGGACAAGGGGGGGGGGGGGGGGGGCGCTGTGTTTGGAAGAAAGGAGCCATGTTTTTCTAACCCTGGACAACCCCTTTAATCAGCACATAACCTACATTAATGGATTAACCCCTTTAGGACTCACTGAAATCGCTGGGCGGATTGTGACTGAGATTCCTGTAGAATTCGGTCCGATGAGCTTTCTTCAGGCCTGTGCAAAGGCCGAAATCTGAGAGCTTGACGTGACCCTGCAGGGACGGAAGAGGTGGAGAATATCATGGTCACTTGTGAACTGCCCGACGCTGGCTGGAATCATTTGCTATACTAAAAGGGGTACAGCAGTTATCTCTCCAACCTGAGGAATCTGATAACAGAGAGCAACAGCACAGCAAGGGAATTGATGGCGTTTAGGGCCCTTTAAGAGACTGGCACCTAGAGCGTCACCAATCTGTGGGGGCACGCGACTCACCTTGGCGTCCAGCAGCAGGTTGTCCGGTTTGATATCTCGGTGGATGAAGCCCAGCTGGTGAATCGCATCGATGGCCAATACAGTCTCTGCGATGTAGAACTGAGTCTCCTCCTCAGACAGCGTGTCCTTCTTCATGAGCAACGTCATCATGTCACCTACACACCAGACGTTTAAAGGGGAGGTCCATATAAGCTGTTATAATATGGCATAACTAATGTAATTCCATTAGCTGAATAGTGAGCGCAGCTCTAGAGTATAAGACCAGATATAACTCAGGATCAGTGCAGGATAATCTATGTACACACTGACATTTCTGTAAGTTAAAGGGGTATTCCAGGATTTTTTCTTTTCCTATGGATGATTAACAAGTCATCAATAGATCCATGGTGTCTAGACGCTCGGATCCCTTCTGATTAGCAGATTCCCGGGGCCAATGTTACTGCAGTCAGAACATGAAGCAGAGAGCGCTGACCATAGCGCAGTGGCCTGGGTTGGTATTGCAGGCGCGCACCCCAGTGAACTCAATAGCAGCAGCATCTGCAGTACCAAACTGGACCACTGTGCTATGGTCAGTGCTTTCTGCACTGACCGCAGCCCGGCTGTCAGCTGATCAGTGGGCATTCGATCAGAAGGTCTCTGTCATCAACAGAAAAAATAAAGTCCCAGAATACGCCTTTAATTCTATACAGAAACTGGTTTGCGCCTTATTTAGGAGCTTACCTCCCGGTAAGAACTCCATGATCAGATAGAGGTTCCGCTTATCCTGGAAACTGTAGAACATTTTCACCACCCAGGCTCCATCTGCTTCTACCAATATATCCCGCTCAGCTCGGATGTGCGCCACCTACATGGGGGGAAACAGGTTGTGTACATGATGACCTCTATTCCCAGTCACCCCCTTCCTCCACCAACGCTCTCTGCGGCTCACCTGCTCCTTCTCCAACATGTCCGCCTTCCTGAGGATCTTCATAGCATAGATGTGCCCCGTGTCCTTCTTCTGAACAAGACGCACCTACAATAAAAAGGATTTCTTGACTTTTATGGTCTATCAAGTCATTAACCCCTGGCAGCTATGGGGGGGGAGGGGGGGGAAGAGGGAGGGGGAAGAGGGAGAGGGGGTATTGGTAGTATATTTAGTATTGCCCCATCCATAACGAGCCGCGCGATAACAATACATCATCCAGCACAATCAGTTCCCATTGAATAAAAAATTAAAGAGAAAAAAAAGAGAAGAGCAAAAAGGAAAAGAAAAAAAGGAAAAAGGGTCACAAATACCTCGAAATGGTGCCGATAAAAACTACAAGGCCGCCCTGCAAAAAACACACCCTCATACATCTGTTGACGGGAAAGTGAAAATAATCCGTCCTGAAGTGCAGCGCCACAAAGTATTTTTGTGAAAAAATAAACAAACAACAACATTGTACTATATATATATATATAGCGCAAAAGTAGTAAAACCGCTATAAATCTGGTGTTGTCCTAATAAAGGTCACATGGTACCCCCGTTGCCCCCAGGAAAAATTACTAAAAAGAGTTAACTAGTTGGTCCCACAAACATAAGAAATGGTACGACTGCTGGGACACAAAGGGGAAAGGGCGGACCGGCTGCTAGGGCTTAAATTATGTAGGTCACTAAGGGGTTAAAGATGCACCGACTAGTGAAGGTACTAATAACATAGTATGTAAGGCCGAATGAAGACAATGCCCATCTAGTCCAGCCTGTTTATCCTCCTGTGTTGATCCAGAGGAAGGCAAAAAACCGCAAGGCCAGAAGCCAATTAGCCCTTTTGGGGGAAAAATTCCTTCCCGACTCCCTAATGGCAATCAGACTGTTCCCTGGATCAACCCCTAATAGTACCTACCTGCCTATATACCAGGTTTACACTTAACCTAATATTTATATCCTGTAATATCCTTCTTCTCCAGAAAGACATCAAGTCCCCTTTTAAACTCCTCTATGGATCCTGCCATCACCACATCCTCAGGCAGAGAGTTCCACAGTCTCACTGCTCTTACAGTAAAGAACCCCTTTCTATGTTGGTGATGAAACTGGCCGCACCTCTCCGAAAGCTCCTCTGCCGATGACCTTCAGCGACTCAAAGTCGTCCAGCCCCAGTCTGGTCCTCTTAAGACGCAGAAACTCGGTCTCCTTCCGCGCGTGCTGCGAGCGCCGGAGCCTCTTCTATAGAGACACATTACAAGTTATTAATGGATGCCGCAGTTCCCAGTCCTGACACTAGAGGGCAGAAGAGAACCGTTAGCGTCTTCCAGCTGCGCACCTCGTCGTCTCCCAGCCCCTCCTCTTCCATGGCGATTTCCAACTTCTTTTGCCTGTCAGGAAGAAAACGGCATTATTACAGGCGGGTACCCGTCATGTGACCACTGCTGCCCGGGGAGGAAACGGTTAACCGGTTTGCATATCTAAATCTGGGCTCGCTGTCGGATTACCAGGGTTTCCAGATCATCAAATGCCGGATTCCCATTTACTGGAGATTCGCGCACATCTGGCCCTGCGAGAACATGTGGAACCTCTGTGGGGAATTTCGAGGGGCGGCTCTCACAGCATGATGGGACTTGTAGTTCTACAGCTCTTCAGCGGTTGTGAAACTACAACTCCCATCATTCCACGACGGACGCTCTGTATCCCGCGGGGGCGTTCGCTGCAGACTTCATCCTTCCAAGTGAATTCACACTGAAGAGGTGAACCTGCAGCAGACCGGCGCCGTGTGAACGCACCCCACTGCCCGCTCCAGCCTGCGGCTCCTTTGCTCTTGCAGAACTACACTTCCCAGCATGCCCCGACGGCCTCTATGACACAATCAGGTATTTTTTCACTGGTTTGATACAATTATGATATTTTTAGGTTTTTCCACTATTGCACAATAAAAACCCTTTTAAGGATTGCTGCATTCAAAGACCCAGAAGGGGCGGAGCCAGCATGGGCGGAGCTTCTGCATGACCGGTTACTGTTCCTACTGGTACCATTTGGGGGAAACATGCTTTTTTTGACCAGTTTTATTGTATTTTTTGGGAGGTAAACTGATAATTGGGCTCCATATTTTGCCCTGGGGTAACAGGCTGTTTAATCTCCTGCGCAGGTCGCCGCGGACGCACCAAGCCGCCCCGGGTTTTCCTTCTTTCTTTTAATTCATTTGGAAAAGTGTGCAAAAAAAAAAAAAGGGTGCCTTTTTTTCATCCTTTCATATTGCTCTGCAATCTGCTGTTTGCTCAGATACTTTGGTACTGCAGTGTATTACCTGTATCCTTTCACATTAGAAGCCATGGCAGACCCCGTGACTATTGACTAGCAGCAACCCATCAGCCCCTCTCCAATTAGATGGCGGCGGGCCGATGATGTCACAGAGAACGCCCTCTCCACGTTAACCTCATTCTTGCTACAATTGACATGGATTGCAGCAAGTAAGTGGTTAACAGTAGGGATCAGCGGGGTCTCCGATCTGATATTGCAGACGAGGGGCAGGAAGGGGTTAATGAGCCGCCTCTCTCTGCACAAACTTACCAAAGCTCACAAATCTACCGCAGCGCTCGGTACGAGGAACCGCTAGAATCCACCTCTGCCTATACTGTAGGGCCTACAGCAGGGGCGGCTTATGGGGGGCTGCAGCTGTCTGGCATGCTGGGAGTTGTAGTTTTGCAACAGGTTACAGACCTGCAAACCGGTACCCTGCAAACGGGGGGTCAGTGCCATGGGGCCGTGCAAGCGGGGGGACCCTGCAAACAGAGGCGGGGGCCGGGGCGACCCTGCAAACGGAGGCCGGGGCCGGTACCTGGTCTCTCGCTCCTCGTGCTGAAGGATCAGGTTGCTGTAGAACGTCTCCAGCGTCAGTTTGGCCACGGTCACCCTCTCGCGGGTGTGGTTACTCATGGGGAAGGCGGTGGCGTTCCCGGCCGTCATCGCCATAGCAACAAGCACTGAAAAAAGCGGGGAAAAAAAAGGCATTAATCCGCGTCAGCCAAAAACATTCACTTAGGTGGAAAATGTCCCAGGGCCACAGAGCAAACCACACCCAGGGGCCCCCCGGAAGCTTTCATTTATTCCACATTGACCCCCATCGATTGTGAGAACGGGGGTCCCGTAGGTCTGTCCATAGATTAAGCATGCCACCAATAGCGGGTACTCATACTCTGCAATGCCCAGCACTCCGATGGAGACGGATGGAGCAGCGGACCCCCACGGATCATAAAGTTACCCCCATCATAACCGGGCGCAAGCTCTTTAAAGGGAACATCCCAGATGAGAAATACATGGTCGCTTTCTTCCTAAAAAAGCGCCACTCTGGGCACTGGTCGTACGTGGCACTGCAGCTCAGAATTTTTCAAAGGAAAAGCCCTTTAAGAGGGTCCTTGTGCCAAGCAGTTGCCACCCCAACGCGTCTACCAAGGCGGCGACGAGATCCGATTGTGAAGTCTGCCATATGTAGAACGGAAGCCAGGCACTCATACCGATCACCAACAGGGCTTGTACCCGTCTGCAGGGCATCTCCTCTTGCATTTGAGCCTGAGCTATGTTTCTCTGTTATCAGCCTGGCTGTTGGGATCTACAAGTTTTCTAGTGGTGAGGAAGTTTAGGTTTGTTTTGCACCGAAGTCTGAGAGTTCGGGCGTGGCGGTGAAATACGGTTAGGACAGGAAGGAAGCACCTGCCGCCGCTCGGAGATCGCAGCGAGGGTCGGTATGTGCTACACGTAGGTGTAAAGGTCCTGCCAGCCGAGGGGTCCCCCAATGTGGGCTGCGTCTGGGTAGGAACCCCCCCAAGTTCACTCTCATATTTGGTCTGAGAAAGCTGGGTCATAAACAATATGGCCGCCACTATGGCACTCACCCAACTTTCCTAAGGGATGCATCATTGGTGACCATATTTGTTAGGAAAGTGGACAAGCAATATGGCCGCCGTCGCTCCCTCCACACAACGTGTCACCCAGCTTACCTGCTCCATGTGCAAACATTCAGCAACCTGGGAAAGCTGGGTGACAACCCCTGTGAACGCCAACATGGGGGCCATACTGGTTGTCACCCAGCTTCCCCAGCCGCATAACATGAAAGGAGTTCCTGGGGATTTCAGTTTCTGCAGAGCGCCCCACGCTGGTGCAGTCCAACTACAGCTGCAATCCAACCTCCTGCTCAACTACAAACCCCACTAAAGTGGGTGGGGTTATGTAAATATGTAGTAAAGGGGTTGTCCCTGATTGAAAATGGGCAGGGCTTATGTGACCTTTAACAGGGTCTGGAGTCCACAATGTATACAAGGGGTCCGGTAATACTGCTCTGCGGTCTGATCTCGGCCCAGTATCATTACAGGGGTCCGGTCCGGGGGGCTGATGAAATAGGGGGTTTGAACAGATTTTGCCATCTGATATTAATACAGGGAGTCCGATACATTGTTGCCATCGCTGGCCGACTGCTTAGGGGTTCCAGAATATTGAACAGGAGCCATGTAATACTACCGTGTTTCCCTGAAAATAAGACACCCCCTAAAATTTGCAGAAGTCCCAAATATAAGGCACCCCCCGATAGTAAGGCATAGTAAAGTGTGCACACAAGTCAAGAGGCCTGTCCCCTGCTGCCATCCCCGTTGTCTCCTACCTCCAGATGTATAGGTAGATCTGCAGACAGTCTGCTGTTATCCTGTCCCTGCTGTGCTGTACAAGTGTGCTGTTGTGAGCTCCCCTTGCTGGCTGGAAAAGTCCATATTGTACATTCTGTTCCTGCTGTACATGTCTGCTGTGATGAGCTCCCCCTGGTGGCCGGAATCTTTTATTCCAAATCCATAAAAGCAAACGGTACAGACAGTATCAAGCATGATGCTTGATAAAGACCAGCAATGGTCGAAATGTCGCTGTCTGTACCGTTTGCTTTTATGGATTTGGAATAAAAGAACATCTTTTTACATCTCCTTGTCTGCTGCGGATCTCCTTCACTTATCAAGTTTGCAATATACAAAGGTCGGTTCACCTTTATTGATCGGCTGTGCAGAGAATTCTTCCCCATGTTTGGGTATTGAAAGTGGTGCTGCAGGACTTCTCTATTTATACTGTGGTGGCCGGAATCTGCAATACCATCCCTGCTTACCAGTGGTCCAGGAACTTCTGTCTGCAGACAGGTACATTACTTTACAGCCCTTATTTTATGGCTCTGTGAGTCAGGCACCCTGTGGGATTCTTAAGGCTGGGTTCTCACAGAGCGTATTTCCAGCGGAAATCTCGCAGTTTGGCCACAGCGATAAACAGCGAGATTTCCCCCAGACATTATGTGGGGTCGGCCGCCCGGTGACTGCGGATCAGAGGTTCCTCTGGTCCCCCAGACATTATGTGGGGTCGGCCGCCCGGTGACTGCGGATCAGAGGTTCCTCTGGTCCCCCACACATTATGTGGGGTCGGCCGCCCGGTGACTGCGGATCAGAGGTTCCTCTGGTCCCCCACACATTATGTGGGGTCGGCCGCCCGGTGACTGCGGATCAGAGGTTCCTCTGGTCCCCCACACATTATGTGGGGTCGGCCGCCCGGTGACTGCGGATCAGAGGTTCCTCGGCTCCCCCAGACATTATGTGGGGTCGGCCGCTCGGTGACTGCGGATCAGAGGTTCCTCGGCTCCCCCAGACATTATGTGGGGTCGGCCGCCCTGTGACTGCGGATCAGAGGTTCCTCTGGTCCCCCAGACATTATGTGGGGTCGGCCGCCCGGTGACTGCGGATCAGCGGTTCCTCTGGTCCCCCAGACATTATGTGGGGTCGGCCGCCCGGTGACTGCGGATCAGCGGTTCCTCTGGTCCCCCAGACATTATGTGGGGTCGGCCGCCCGGTGACTGCGGATCAGAGGTTCCTCTGGTCCCCCAGACATTATGTGGGGTCGGCCGCCCGGTGACTGCGGATCAGAGGTTCCTCGGCTCCCCCAGACATTATGTGGGGTCGGCCGCCCGGTGACTGCGGATCAGAGGTTCCTCTGGTCCCCCAGACATTATGTGGGGTCGGCCGCCCAGTGACTGCGGATCAGAGGTTCCTCGGCTCCCCCAGACATTATGTGGGGTCGGCCGCTCGGTGACTGCGGATCAGAGGTTCCTCGGCTCCCCCAGACATTATGTGGGGTCGGCCGCCCGGTGACTGCGGATCAGAGGTTCCTCTGGTCCCCCAGACATTATGTGGGGTCGGCCGCCCGGTGACTGCGGATCAGAGGTTCCTCGGCTCCCCCAGACATTATGTGGGGTCGGCCGCCCGGTGACTGCGGATCAGAGGTTCCTCTGGTCCCCCAGACATTATGTGGGGTCGGCCGCCCGGTGACTGCGGATCAGAGGTTCCTCGGCTCCCCCAGACATTATGTGGGGTCGGCCGCCCGGTGACTGCGGATCAGAGGTTCCTCGGCTCCCAGTCTGCATTTTTTGGCGTCGGCTATTTTAGGCGTTGATGAGAGGAGCGGCTCGTGGAAAAAGCAGCCAACGCATCAATGGAAGAAACATTACAGAGACAAGCCTTAAAGGAAATGGGTAAATCCCCGGAGGAGGACGAGTGGCGTACTCCCCCCAGTGCTGGCGCTGGGACAGGAGCTGCCCAGCTCTTCTACACTCCAGCAGGTCACCCGCTGTCACCGTGCCAGCGGAGTCACACTTGGTGAACTGGCCACACACTGAATGCGCAAACTTTTCCTTATGTTTTGTCCATTTATATAGGTTCCAACCTGTGGCATCTGACCCCCGTCAGTCCGCTGCAACACAGACCCCCTACATATACAGAGACCCCCAAAGTATGCAGACACACCTCACACAGAGCTACTCATTTCTCTGCGCCCTGGTACCGCCAGCTAGCGCCAGCCGTAGGTTAGATGGCAGCCTGTTTGTGAACCAACCTCAGTACAAAGATACAATACCAGAACCAAGCCCATAACATAATTACAGCAGCAGAACTAAGTGATTGGGTTGCGGGGGCGCTGATGGATGGACAGCGGAGGGGAGATCATCGGGCCATGCAGACCTAAGGAGGGGTGATCACCCCTGATCTACGCCTACCTGTGACGCCCCTACAAGCTGGTGACTGCACAGGTCACACAGAGATAGGCTATGCCACGGGAGACAATGTCCTCATACCACTTGGCATTAGCATTATGTCCGCAGCTCTGCCCAGGTGGGTAAATCCCCACAGAGCCTTCAGAAGCACAAGAGATCCCCCTCCTTTTTCTTGAGAGTTGGCGAGTCTGAACCAGGCCCCCCCACAGACCGCCCCCGCCGGGGGGCCCCCAACAGACCGCCCCCGCCGGGGGGCCCCCAACAGACCGCCCCCGCCGGGGGGGCCCCCACAGACCGCCCCCGCCGGGGGGCCCCCCACAGACCGCCCCCGCCGGGGCTCAATTCTACACATTTGCACCAGCCTGATGGGTGAAACCTCCAACTCCACATAGCAGACTGGCTGCATAACCCCCCCGACTGATCCTAGAAGCAGCTGGGCCCTGGGCCCCCCACACAGAACCCCCGAGGGACACAGCAGCTTACATCATCCCATGGTCTGCAAACAGGAAATCAAGGAGCGAGCGTGCGGATATTACACAAGCGCTGCCGCAAGTGCAATGCCGTTAGGTAATCCTTACACCCGCGATTCACCTCGCTCCACCTACAAGTGTTCTGACCTTATACTCCAGTCACATCCAAAGCTGCAATTACACTTCAGCTCACCAAATCCAATCCATTAGTACTGAGGTGCCAAATTACCTTCACAACCCTGCGGCAGAGCAAGCCCTCTTCGTGAAGACCCTGAACAAGCAAGGGGTGCAGAGACAGAGCCAAGAGTGACCAGTCAGCTTTAGATGTGACTGGAGTAGAAAAGATGGCGTACAAGTCCTGCAAACATGCATTAGCAATAGAAGAAACTAAAAGTGGCGCTGGCATGACACGCACAAGTGCCTGCGAACGCGCTGCGAGATATCTGCAGGTAAAACAAGCCGCGTTCTTCTATCTCGCTGTCAACACAGGAAAACGGCGCGCACGTAAATAGTCCTTTTGTAAACAATGGGGTCTAGGTCAGTGCAAGTTTTGCGCGTCACGCCCTAAATAAGCTGTACGGCCGACACCTCCGGGCCGTACGGCCGACACCTCCGGGCCGCACGGCCGACACCTCCGGGCCGCACGGCCGACACCTCCGGGCCGCACGGCCGACACCTCCGGGCCGCACGGCCGACACCTCCGGGCCGCACGGCCGACACCTCCGGGCCGCACGGCCGACACCTCCGGGCCGCACGGCCGACACCTCCGGGCCGCACGGCCGACACCTCCGGGCCGCACGGCCGACACCTCCGGGCCGCACGGCCGACACCTCCGGGCCGCACGGCCGACATCTCCGGGCCGCAGACGCTCAGTAACAATGAGGAGGCGATTATAGGATCCGAGTAACGGCATCCATAGAAAAGAGGAAGCGAAAGCTGCAGGTGCGCCGACCGCGCCATAAAGTGACAGGAGAGGGCGAGCGGGCGCAGGATTTGGGGCGGGGGGCGGCGGGCGCAGGATTTGGGGGCGGCGGGCGCAGGATTTGGGGGTGGCGGGCGCAGGATTTGGGGGCGGCGGGCGCAGGATTTGGGGGGGGGGGGGGGGGGATCATCTCACTTCTTCATGAGGTTTTTGTGCCAAACTCAAACATGTTTTTGCGCACAGAATAGCGAATCTACGCATATTGAGGTGTCAAAAAATCTCCCGCAGATCGGCTCATGCGAACGGGGGCCGAGGGGCCGCACTACCTGTGTGTGCTGAGCCACTGCGCCCCACGGACGGCACGCAGGGAGGGTTGTGAGGTTTAAGGGGTGTTGCTGTTACTAATTGATTTTTTGAGTTTTGACTCAATGGATGGATGGGGGTCCGACCGCTGGGACCACCACTGAGACCAAGAAGGTCCCGTTCGCCCCTCTTCCATTCACTGGATGACTGCAGCTCTTACCTCGTATGTGCAGCGGCGCTCCCTCTAGTGAACAGAAGTGCGGCAGAGCGGACCCCCACACTATTGGGATCCCATCAGTCGGACCCCCAACCGATCCCTCAGTTTTCCTGTGGATGGATGAAAACCTGAAAAAAGTCATTCAGTAACCGGAAGACCCTCCAAGTTCTGTGCGGCAGGTTGCATCAGATGTGCAATGTCTTCCTGCAAACGGCAGCAGCGGGGGGCCGCAGATCCGACGTGGGTCTAGCCCCCCAATAGACAAAAGTATGAGGAATTCCCGCTGCAGATTTTGTACAGAAAACGTGGAATCTGCAACAAGCAGTGATGAGTCAGTAGATTTCCACTGGCGGACGGCGGCCGCGCACAGCCACAGACCGCCAGGGGCCGCCACAGACCGCCAGGGGCCGCCACAGACCGCCAGGGGCCGCCACAGACCGCCAGGGGCCGCCACAGACCGCCAGGGGCCGCCACAGACCGCCGCACTGAGGTTGCTAGGATGCGGAACTGGCAAAAATGTGCCGCACGATGGCACCTGTAGATGTCCATGGACCCCCACAGGGCTGCACTACAGACCTGGAAGACCCCTTACATGACTGTACTTCAATTCATCACTGTTCTCAAGATCTCTGCTTGCTGTCAATGAGGACTCATTCACACCTGCACTTGCATTTCTGGAGCCCCAGTGCTGCCATCCCATCTGTCAGATGGCAGTGTTACACTGATGAACGAGCCGACGAGCGCCGGTTCAAGTCCCCTGTGGAGACTCAGCAATAACGAGATGTAACCCCCCGGCCATATTAATAGAACACGAGCGCTCAGTCGCTGCGAATACGCTGGCGCTATATAAAGGTTATCAACCAAGGTAACGCCGCGAACGGCAACAGGAAAAGACACGGCGCCAGGACTGCGCTTTTCATCTTTTATTCACCCCATCTCCATGAAAAAATAAAAAGTGGCCAAAATGTCGCCCGTGCGCCAAAGTGGTAACAACCGGAACCAGCAGAGAAGTTGCCCTCGCACAGCTGCGTCAAGGGAAGAATAAGGTTATGGCGGCCGGACGACGGCGACAGAAAAGGCTTTTTTTTTTTTTTTTTTTTTAAAGACACTTAGAATTTTGATAGTGGAGCAAAAAAAGAATATACACACCGCCATCTTGGTGTCTCCGTAATCGCACTGACCGCAGGATCAGGCCGCATCACCCGCAGCAGCACGCTGCCACAGACTTTATGCCGCTCACACGAGCCATGTTCTAGAAGCGCACCATGCACTATCTTGGCGTGTTACGGGCACACATGCCAGGGTAGCGTACGGAGATTAGCGGCACGCAGCGCGCACACCGGTCATGGCGCCCTCGCACGCGGCAAACACGTCCGTGTGAGCCCAGACTAAGGTGCAGTGTTTTTTGGCACAGTGTTGCATGCGATGCCCCCCAGACCATCACACCAGCAGGGGGCAGGATTGAGGCGTCACCCCGAGGTCTACAGACACGAACACGGCCGTCGTCAGCACCCAAACTAAACCAGGTCCGTTGCTGCAGACCCGCTGTTCCCCTCCATCGCTCACAGAACTGAGACCACCATTAAGCCAGCATGAATGAAGCCCCCCAAGTACTAAGTATTAGCGCCCCCATCACTGGCCCATCCTATACAGATGGAAACTAGATCATCAATAGAATACCGGCACTTCAGTGTAGACTGACACAGAGCAGCCTGAGAGGTTGTGGCTTCTCTAGGCCCGGCAGCGGTTGTCATACGGAGCAGTCACATCCCAGTGACGATCAGACTGCGGGCGAGGCGCGCCGGAGCCTCGTGCCTCTCGTCAGACGGGAACACGTCATCACTGCCATCTGCAGTCTAAACAATGTCGAGATGCGGGATCCTCAGCGCCGGCTGCTGCTAGAAGGGTCAGCATGTAATACTACATTTCCCCAGTAGTGGCCGCTGCAGGCAAACCACCTGGCTGCAGCTTCCCCCCACGATCACAGCAGATCATAATCCAGCTGCGATCACAAGGGGGCAGACTCCACAACCACCGCAAGGAGACGATCCCGCCGGACAATTATACACCGCGAGCCCCGACAACGCAAGAAAATGGCCCGGAAAATAGGCGACGTGCTCATTTACATAAACCCCGCCCCTTTTAGTTCTACGCGGACTTCATGTATCTCACAGCAAGGACAAGAGATACAACAAGGCGCAGGGTATTGTTCCAAGCCCTCTAATGCAATGGGTGCCGCCGTTCACAGACAGCAAGCAGAGATCGTGAAACAGAGTCCATTAGAAAGTCGCAGAACCTCTCAGTGTGGAGTGATTGAGCTTCGGCGCAGCGAGATCCCGCGATCAGGACGATCGTGAGCAGCGACGCTGTAGGAGGGCTTCCTGCGAATTGCCACGCACACTGATCGGGGTGTAAGGGGCGGGACACCGGCCAAACCATGTGACCCTGCCATCTCAAACCAGCTGCAAAACTACAACTGCCAGCATACCCCAACAGCCTATGGAGGCTGGGGGCCACAGGCATACGCACCCGCTGCAGTACCAGCCCTGACCACTGCACTGTAGACAGCGCTGTCCACACCAGCAGCAGGCAAGGATCTGCAGCAAAGGGTCATCAGTAGAAAACATCCCAGACAACCCTAGCAACTGTCATGGCGAACGTACAGCGATGGCGGGATGGAAACCCAACGCAGCAGATACACCGCGCCAAATCACGCATCGAGACGGCGGCAGAAAACACGTTAAAATCCCAAACTATATTGGTGAGGATTTGGTGGCGGAGAAAAGGTGAAATCCGCAGAATTATTGTGCGTTCGCACGGCGGGACTCGGGCGCGATTCTCTGCCTAAGAAAAACCGCCTCAAATTCCACAAATTGTTACCGCGGCGCGTGGAATCGGCGTCGTCAGAGGGCGGACTTCAGACTCGGAAGCCACAAAGAGGCAACATGTCGCTTCACTCCAGGGCCGCGGTGGAATACCACACCGCGCAAATTCCATGTGGGGACCCGCGCCCGAAGAATAAACCGAAAAAAACCCGCAGAACTCATGTAGAAAATCCCGTTGTGAACGCCGCCGCGTAAATATCGTGTATTCCGGTGCGCATTCTACGCCAAAATACACCTGCGATCTGCGTCCCGCTGTAACGCACACCGAGTCCCGGCCGCCACCCCGCTTTTACCTCACTGCATATTAAAAATACGCGCCGCAGGATGAAAAAAACGGGGCGCCACTTGGGGGGGGGGGGGGGGGTGTTTTCCCACATCCGATTTCGGCTTTGCACTAATGTGGAACCTCAAAAACACGTATCGCCGGGGCGCACGTATCAGGCGCGCATCTACTGAACAATAAACGGCCACGGGCGGAGGACGGCGCAGAGGTTCATCGCCGTGGGAACATACCTCGGAGGCTCGTTCGCACGGGCGCATTCGTGTCCGGATTTTTCATGGAAATACACAAATTAAATGAAATTGGCGCACTGGGTTCAGCGTTCTGCGCCACGGTCCGAGGCCGCACGTCAGTCTGTCCTATTGTGGCCCGTTCCGGCGTGGCGGCGGTCTTATGCTGGAAGTGACACACATCGCTCCTTACTCCATGAAAATCGCGACATGCGGACGTAAACAATTGCGCACACGCAGTAAGACCAGCGAGCAACACGCGTATATTCCGAGAGCGAGCCGCCCGCGTGAACGAGCGCTTCATGACATACAGCAGATTACAAGAATGGCGCACACGTACGGCTGCCGCTCCGTTCGTTGCCGCCGGGGTCAGCGTTGCGCTCGTTCCGTCCCAGAGCGGTCGGTCCTTTATTACGAGCGGCACGGCGCTGACCGCGGCCCCCCCACCGGACGGGCAGCCGACGCGGCTGGAGAGCTTCCACGTATCCTGCCGCCATCGCCAATACCACGAAGGAGATGGTCGTCCGTCACAGGCGGTCCGCTCACATCCGCGCTGACGGGTCCCATCATGGAAGCAGAGAGCGGCGCCCACTGGCCGAACGGATCCGTCGTACAGCGGCGCGGATAGGACCGCCCTGACGAGACCGCGGCACGCTCGGCTTCAGGACCCGGTCACACGTAGCGGACGCCGATCTGCCGCACGTTTCAGCCTTCCGTGTAAATATCCCCACTGACACGGATTTTGCCTCTTTGGCGCGGTTCGCTGTAAACGCACTCCGGCTCCTCCCTGGATCATAGCGGAATCCCGCACCGCGGACGGTCAGGGTATACATATATACCGGGGGTGAAGCGTGATCACATGTAAGGCGCGACAAGAACAGTCTTTATGCATCAACCCCTCCTTACCTCAAGGACCTCTGCTTGCTGTCAGTGAACGGAAGGCTTCAGAGGGTGACCTCCTCTCTCACGGGCTGATACAATGTAACAAACCCGCTGCTGTGCAGAGGATGAGGGCACAATGCGGCTTTAGCCTGGGACCATTCACTGACAACAAGCAGAGATGCCGCCCCCGACATACAACAGAGCATACAGGGACATACAGAGGTGCGGTGTATAGAAGCTCTCACCTCCGCTCTGCCACCGGCCACCGTGCGCTCTCACCGGCCGCCAGTCTCCGCACTGAGCTCAGCCTCGTCCTCCCGGCGCTCCAACAGCCACTTCTCGCGAGATCTGCGCACCTGTCCCGGCATCCCGCCTCCTGTCACACCCGCAGCTCTGGACACGCCCCCTCCGCTGCCTTCACCTCTCTGTGGTTTAGCAGTCCCGTAACTAGAGGCCAAACAGTCACATTACGGATTACCATAGAACTCCATTTTGGAGTAGCCTTTAAAACGCAAACAGGTGTGAAAAACGGTCATTTAAATGGAGACAGAGATTATGAATTGTTTTCATAACGGTTATTATAGAGCGGAAGTGACGTCATTTCGTTTGGCGATTTGGAACACCTTGCTATACAGGCTATAGGCTAGTGTGTTGCACAACTTTATTGACAATTAACAGATGACGATGTTATAAAGCACGTCAAGTTCATGGCGCCTGTTACATCACCGCTATAACTCATTTTATTTCATTTATTACTGCATTACTGAGATCTGTCAGAAGCGGCGTTGTCATGGAGACCGTGTGTAGCTCCAAATCAGCATTTATATCGATCGCTCCACATGGATCGGGCGCGTTCACACTAGCGGTTTTCTTCCGCTTAGGATTTCCGTGTCTCTGTTGTTTTTGGAAACAAAATAAAAACGTAGATAAACAATGGCGTTTCCACCACCTTTAATTACAATAGGGTTTTTAAAGAAACAGAAAGCTTTCCATTCGCTCTCCGTTTCCTTAAAGGAATACATCGCGCTGCCGGCTACGCCATTTTTAAAAATCCCATTGAAATTAACGGAGGTAAAAACCGTATCCGCTCATTCCGTCTCTCTGCTACAAAAACGGAAGAGCGAGACGGAAATCCTGACTGGAGGACAAACTGTAGTGTAAAAGAAGCCTCAGGACTTGTTTACACGGGCGATAAAATCGCTCCACCTCTGTGGTTCGTGCGACGCACAGAACGTACGCGATTAGTTCATTTAAACGGGCGTTCCTCCACTCGCAGTGATGATGCGAGATGTGAGAACTAAAGGATGGTCCAACGCTGAAAACGTGCGCATAATGTGCTAGGGGCGAGTTTATAGTCCCATTGCACACGCAGTTACACGTAAGCGCGATGCAATTTTTTTTTTTTCCTATCACAACCACATTCAATTTTTTCACAAAAATGGATCGCATTTGCATAGAAATCGCTGGGTTTTTGGGTGCCATATTGCTCTGAGAAACTCATACCAACATCGCGATCACCGGTGTATAATCAACCCTTGGCCTATAAGAGGCTCTCGGAGGCTCCTTGTGTGCAGTGACCTCTTCTTCCGCTTGTGTAGCGGACACGGGATAACACCGAGCCTACAGTCCTAGTTATCTGTATGACTCCAATCCTGGACACACACACACCACAGAACACAGGATGACACTGGGCCTACAGTCCTAGTTATCTGTATAAATCCACTCCTGGACAGACATACTCCGGGACACAGGATAACACCGGGCCTACAGTCCTAGTTATCTGTATGACTCCGCTCCTGGACACACACTCCGAGACGCAGGATGACACCGGGCCTACAGTCCTAGTTATCTGTATAAATCCACTCCTGGACAGACATACTCCGGGACACAGGATAACACCGGGCCTACAGTCCTAGTTATCTGTATGACTCCACTACTGGACACACACACTCCGGGACACAGGATGACACCAGTCCTACAGTCCTGGTTATCTGTATAACTCCACTCCTGGACAGACATACTCCGAGACGCAGGATGACACCGGGCCTACAGTCCTGGTTATCTGTATGACTCCACCCCTGGACACGCACACTCCAGGACACAGGATAACACCAGGCCTACAGTCCTAGTTAATTATGACTCCGCTCCTGGACACACACACTCCAGGACACAAAATGACACCGGGCCTACAGTTCTAGTTAGCTGTATGACACCACTCCTGGACACACACACTCTGGGACACAGAATGACACCGGGCCTACAGTCCTGGTTATCTGTATGACTCTGCTTCTGGACACACACACTCTGGGATACAGGATGACACCGGGCCTACAGTCCTAGTTATCTGTATGACTCCGCTCCTGGACACACACACTCCGGGACACAGGATGACACCAGTCCTACAGTCCTGGTTATCTGTATGACTCTGCTTCTGGACACACACACTCTGGGGTACAGGATGACACTGGGCCTACAGTCCTGGTAATCTGTATGACTCTGCTTCTGGACACACACACTCTGGGGTACAGGATGACACTGGGCTACAGTCTAGGTTATCTGTATGACTCCCATCCTGGACACACACGCTCCGGGACACAGGATAACACCGGCCTACAGTCCTAGTTATCTGTATGACTCCGCTCCTGGACGCACACACTCCGGGACACAGGATGACACTGGGCTACAGTCCTGGTTATCTGTATGACTCCGCACCTGGACACATACACTGCAGGACACAGGATGACACCGGCCTACAGTCCTAGTTATCTGTATGACTCCGCTTCTGGACACACACACTCTGGGACACAGGATGACAATGGGCCTACAGTCCTAGTTATCTGTATGACTCCGCTTCTGGACACACACACTCCGGGACACAGGATGACACTGGCCTACAGTCCTAGTTATCTGTATCACTCCACTCCAGGACACGCACACTCTGGGACACAGGATGACACCGGACCTACAGTCTAGGTTATCTGTATGACTCCGCTCCTGGACACACACACTCCAGGACACAGGAAGTCACTGGTCCTACAGTCCTAGTTATCTGTATGACTCCGCTCCTGGACACACACACTCCAGGACACAGGAAGTCACTGGTCCTACAGTCCTAGTTATCTGTATGACTCCGCTCCTGGACACAACACTGCTGATACTCACTGCACGGTGGCCTCCTTTGACTCGCTTTTAAGGTAGAGGTCCTGAGGTTGGACAATCACGATACCTCTCCTCAGCTTCCTTTCTTTATCACATGAGGGTTGAAGGGGTATTAGGCTGGGTTCACACAGGGCGTATTCCCGCCGGAAATCTCGCGGTTTGGCCGCAGCAAAAACCGCGAGATTTCCGCCGGGAGTACCGCCGCGGAAAAAGCCGCGGCGTCTTTGAAGCGGCCCAGCCGCTCGCTTTTCCGTTGCGGCCGGCGCTCCCATAGAGGAGAGCGCAGCCGCGACGAAAGTAAACAAAAAATAGACATGCTGCATCTTTTGAAACCACGGCTGCGGCGGCCGCAGTTTCAGACGGACTTACCGCAGCGGATTGGCCGTGCCGTGTGGACGAGATTTCTGAGAAATCTCGTCCACATGGCTGGCTAATCCCGAGATTAGCGGCCGCGGGCGGATTTTCCGCGGCTGAATTCCGCACAGCAAAACCGCGGCAAATCCGCCCTGTGTGAACCCAGCCTTAGTGTATCTTGACGCCACCAGGAAGCTAGGGGCTTGACAGGAAGAACGGCCCTGTCACACCCCCAGCTCCTGATAGGGTCAAGCTTTAAAGGTCCTAGCAGCACAGTGTAGATTGCTCATTGCCGTCCCTGGAGGCTTACGGTGACGGTAACTTTTCCATGTAGGCTTACATTATCAGCTGTAAGAATAAAAGGAACCTTCACCGTAATCCACCAGGATGTACAGGCTCCACGTGGGACTGTGAACGCTGCTGGGGCGTGCGGCTTCTCTGCTATGTCTCCCCACCGCACGGAGGATGAGCTTTGATTGACAGCTGCTGGGTGTGTCTTTGGTTCCGGCGGCCGCCTGCCTGCTGCCACCATGGCGGATAGTGTGTTCTGCCTTATGGCGTGTCCCCCGTGCACAGCAAATGCCGATGTGTTGGCGCGGCTGCAGACTATCGTGGTGCTGCTCCGCGCCGCTCTGACATCCCTGCTGTGAGCCTGCATTGTGCGTGCGGCCGGCAGTCAAAGTGGCTGTCCCTGGTGCGCTGCCAGCTCAGCTGCGGCAGACATCCTTAAATTACACCGGGGCAGGGGCGCTTCTGTACTGCAGGAAAAGGCGCTTTACGGCTCTTTCTCCTCATTGTTTTCTCGGCTCCTGCGGCGCTTCACTGTCCTTCCAGGACCTACAGCCTTGCCAGCTGAACAGCCAATCAGGGACAAGGGGGCGTCACCCCCCTGTCAATCTCGACTCCCCCAGGAAGGTACCCCCATGTGGCTGGCACTCTCCCTACACACTCTACCATTAAAGCAATGGAACTCCCTAACTAACTTTTTGCAGAAATATCCCAGACATTCACAGACATTAACCTCTTACATGCTGCAGCTGTGCAATACAGATAACTGAAGCCAAGACAATTTGCACAGAGCATGCACACTGAAGACATGACAGGTATGACTATTATGGAGGGGGCCAGATCTATAGGGTTCCGGGCACTACAGTGGCTTTATATGGGGCAACTGAATAGAGCGAATGTAAGCGATGATTGCTCTGTGTAAAAATGCCCTCCAACATTGTGGCAAGTGAGAATTCGTTCACTAGTCACTAACTACTTTGTTTCAGCTCACCTGCAAATAGTCGCTGGTTGATTATTGTCTGGTGTAACCAGACAATGTATATCCTTCAGCGAGTAGCAAATAACTTTGCAGCAATATGTCATATTAGTGAGGAGAAAACACGTGGGGACTGTTCTTATACACCGCCCAGCGGGCCGTCACATCGCAAACAGCGCAATAGTCACTGTTTACCATGGGTGTAGGCGACTCAAGGGAGGGGAACGGAACCGGGCTGAAGGAATTAGAGAGTCAAACCAGTTATAGGGTAAAATCACTACATGCTTTGGATTCAGAAGACAGACAGACTGTCTGTCTGTCTGTCTGTCTGTCTCTGTCTGTCTGATAGACAGATATGAGACAGATAGATATGACAGATAGGAGATAGATAGATATGACAGATAGGAGATAGATAGATATGACAGATAGGAGATAGATAGATATGACAGATATGACAGATAGGAGATAGATAGATATAGACAGATATAGGAGATAGATAGGAGATAGACAGATATAGGAGATAGACAGATAGATAGATAGATAGGAGATAGACAGATAGATAGATAGGAGATAGACAGATAGGAGACAGATAGGAGACAGATAGGAGACAGATAGATAGGAGACAGATAGATAGGAGACAGATAGATAGGAGACAGATAGATAGGAGATAGATAGATAGGAGATAGATAGATAGGAGATAGATAGATAGGAGATAGATAGATAGGAGATAGATAGATAGGAGATAGATAGATAGGAGATAGATAGATAGGAGATAGATAGATAGGAGATAGATAGATAGGAGATAGATAGATAGGAGATAGATAGATAGGAGATAGATAGATAGGAGATAGATAGATAGGAGATAGATAGATAGGAGATAGATAGATAGGAGATAGATAGATAGGAGATAGATAGATAGGAGATAGATAGATAGGAGATAGATAGATAGGAGATAGATAGATAGGAGATAGATAGATAGGAGATAGATAGATAGGAGATAGATAGATAGGAGATAGATAGATAGGAGATAGATAGATAGGAGATAGATAGATAGGAGATAGATAGATAGGAGATAGATAGATAGGAGATAGATAGATAGGAGATAGATAGATAGGAGATAGATAGATAGGAGATAGATAGATAGGAGATAGATAGATAGGAGATAGATAGATAGGAGATAGATAGATAGGAGATAGATAGATAGGAGATAGATAGATAGGAGATAGATAGATAGGAGATAGATAGATAGGAGATAGATAGATAGGAGATAGATAGATAGGAGATAGATAGATAGGAGATAGATAGATAGGAGATAGATAGATAGGAGATAGATAGATAGGAGATAGATAGATAGGAGATAGATAGATAGGAGATAGATAGATAGGAGATAGATAGATAGGAGATAGATAGATAGGAGATAGATAGATAGGAGATAGATAGATAGGAGATAGATAGATAGGAGATAGATAGATAGGAGATAGATAGATAGGAGATAGATAGATAGGAGATAGATAGATAGGAGATAGATAGATATGAGATAGATAGATATGAGATAGATAGATATGAGATAGATAGATATGAGATAGATAGATATGAGATAGATAGATATGAGATAGATAGATATGAGATAGATAGATATGAGATAGATAGATATGAGATAGATAGATATGAGATAGATAGATATGAGATAGATAGATATGAGATAGATAGATATGAGATAGATAGATATGAGATAGATAGATATGAGATAGATAGATATGAGATAGATAGATATGAGATAGATAGATATGAGATAGATAGATATGAGATAGATAGATATGAGATAGATATGAGATAGATAGATATGAGATAGATATGAGACAGATAGATATGAGATAGATATGAGACAGATAGATAGATAGATATGAGACAGATAGATAGATATGAGACAGATAGATAGATATGAGACAGATAGATAGATATGAGACAGATAGATAGATATGAGACAGATAGATAGATATGAGACAGATAGATAGATATGAGACAGATAGATAGATATGAGACAGATAGATAGATATGAGATAGATAGATATGAGATAGATAGATATGAGATAGATAGATATGAGATAGATAGATATGAGATAGATAGATATGAGATAGATAGATATGAGATAGATATGAGATAGATAGATATGAGATAGATAGATAGATATGAGATAGATAGATAGGAGATAGATAGATAGATAGATAGGAGATAGATAGATATAAGATAGATAGATAGATAGGAGATAGATAGATATGACAGATAGATAGGAGATAGATAGATATGACAGATAGATAGAAGATAGATAGGAGAGAGATAGATATGAGATAGATAGATATAAGATAGATAGACAGAGAGATAGATAGATAGGAGATAGGAGATAGGAGATAGATAGATAGATAGATATGAGATAGATAGATATAAGATAGATAGACAGAGAGATAGAGAGATAGATAGATAGATATGACAGATAGGAGATAGATAGATGTGACAGATAGATAGATAGGAGATAGATATGGAATAGATAAATAGATGGATATGAGAGAGAGATAGATAGAAGATAGATAGATATGAGATAGATAGATATTAGATAGATAGATAGATAGGAGATAGATATGAGATACATAGATAGATATAAGATAAATAGATAGATATGAGATAGATAGGAAGGAGATGGATAGATATGAGATAGATAGATAGATAGAGAGATAGACAGAGAGATAGATATAAGATAGATAGACAGAGAGATAGACAGAGATAGATAGATAGATAGATAGAGACAGATAGGAGATAGATAGATAGATAGGAGATATATAGATAGATAGATAGATAGATAGGAGATAGATAGATAGGAGGTAGATAGATAGATAGATAGATAGATAGGAGATAGATAGATAGATAAATAGATGGATATGAGAGAGAGAGATAGATAGATAGAAGATAGATAGATAGGAGAGAGATAGATAGATATGAGATAGATAGATAGGAGATAGATAGGAGATAGATAGATAGATATGAGATATATAGATAGATAGGAGATAGATAGATAGGAGATAGATAGATATGTGATAGATATGAGATAGATAGGAGATAGATATGTGATAGATAGGAGATAGATAGATATATAGATAGGAGATAGATAGGGAGATAGATAGATAGGAGATAGATAGATAGGAGCTAGATAGATAGGAGATAGATAGAGAAATAGGAGATAGATAGATAGATAGATAGATAGATAGATAGATAGATAGATAGATAGATAGATAGGAGAGAGAGCTAGATAGATAGATAGATAGATAGATAGATAGATAGGTAGATGTGAAATGTGTTGCAATGAGTCATTTTATGTCGGTACGTTTAAATCCAGTTATTTGAACCCGTACCACAGAAAGGGAAATATAAAAACAAGCAATCACTGAAGACAGCCAGATAGTTACTGACAGAGGAGGGCAGACGTGCACCCCCCAGGATGCAGGCGGCCATACTGCCAAATGAGGGAGCTAATTACACCTGTGAGGGACACCGATGAGACGGCCACTCACACATCCTCCTATATAGAGGGGGGTGGCTGCTTAGTGTATACTCCTGCACAGAGTAGATACAAAGTGGCAGACCTTCTGATACACGCAGTGCACCATGCAGACCAGCAACCTATTAATGACACCATAATAGTTCGGCGGGCTGCCCTGCGCCCTAAGGCCCCATGCACATGTGCGGAAATTCTGCCGCGGGATTTCCCGCAGAATTTCCGCCCCTGCCCGCCTGCATAGGATTGCATTACAATACGCAATCCTATACAGAAAGCTGCGGTTTGTCCGCGTGAAAATTGCGCGCGGAAAACAAATCACAGCATGCTCTATTTCTGTGCGGGTCTCAGAGGCCCGCACAGAAATGTCACTCCCGGGCCGATGGCTCAGCTCTGCGCATGCTGGCCGGCAGATCAGAGAACCAGAGCTGCGGGAGAGGTGAGCGCCGCACTGGTCCCTAGGCTTGGGTTTGGTCCCGATCCGATCGTCTGCAGGCGGCCTAAAGAGTACCGCCACCCCGGGGTCCCCCGCTTAAAGCCGCGCTGCATGTAAATAATAAATAATAAATGCGAGGTATTAGTTGGCTTTTGGCCAATCGTCAACCTCCTGGCGTTTCGTGAGTCCCTACACTAATATAAATGTATCACCGAAAGGGAAATATACAAACTAACGATCACTGAAAACGGCCAGATGCAAACTCCGACTAATACCGGGCACTCATCATGTATTATTGGCACGCAGTGCGGCTGTAACACCGTGTGCAGGAGTATACACCGAGCGCCCCCCTCTATACCGGAGGCTGAGCAGCCGTCTCATCGGTGTCCTCTACAGGTGCAACTGGCTCCCTGCACGTCTGCCCTCCTGTGTCAGTAAGTATCTGGCCGTCTCCACTGATTGTCAGTTATTTGATCCCTAGCCTCCATGCTTTCTAGAAAATGTTCTCAGAGCAAACCATAGCACATTTATAGCACATTTATAGCACTTTTATAGCACATTTATAGCACTTTTATAGCACTTTTTTCTGGCCCACCCTAACAGAGAGATAAGCGGTGCCAGAGGTGTGCGGCAGCTGTACATCACAGCCTTGTGTCCTGCCCACCCAGTCAGTCATGTAGCGATCACCCGGCTGCTTCTCGTTCTTCCCGCTGCAGTCCGCGCCGAGCCTCGGGGTATTATCTTTTAGAACATAGTCTAAAACTTGTTTATCCAAATATGCCCTTGATGTTGATCTTGTCACATATTTAAGAAGCGCAAACACACCCGAGTGACACGCAAGAAAAACACCGCGCTCGTTAACCCTTTCCAACCAGTCCAACTGGTTCATGAGTGTCAGTACCTAAATCCCCTCCTTGAGTCATCCTACTGCCAACTACTATATCAGGGTGACAACTAATATGGCCGCCATTACGGCAAAAAAGGTGTCACTCAACTTACCCAGGCTCCTGAAATGACAAATCTGCCTAGTGGCGAGTTGGATGACAACAAGGGGTTGGTGGCGATATTAATGGGATGCACCTCGTATGGCATTTAGTGAGGTCTCGTCCGGTGTGCTCAGCGCCAAACTTATAACAAAACAGGATGGAGTGGGTTCTCCTCTGACCGTCAGCGCTGTCACACGGTCTACTGTGTAAACACCGACCCGCACCAATCATCTGCGCAGCGGCTACCGGCACCATTGCAGATCCCTAAACCTACACTGCGGACTGATGCCCCATGGTGGTCCGCCAGGATCTGCCATGACATGTGCCCCCTGCACGGGTATATACTACGATATCAGCGTCGCCTATTCTCTGCGCAGAGACATAACTTGGATCTGCAGAGCAGGAGACCCCCGCAGTTAGGATGGGACTTCACAGCAACTGGCGCGACAAAGATGGCAACATCGCGCCTAATTATTGTCAATGGGGGCTTAACACTGCGGAGGCACGATGCTTGTAAAAAAAACCAAATAGTTGTATTTATCGTAAGGCGCATAGACGGTATTACAAGACGCACACGGTTGCAACCTGTCCGCGAGCCCAAGAACAGCCTAAGAAAAGCAGCTCGCAGGCTGCACGGATTACTTGGTGGCGCAACTTGTCTGACATTGTGCGACCCTGATAGCCCTAGCCTAATGCTGGTGGTCTTATTGTGTGGTGGGGGGGCTGCCTCCGCGGCCCACAAAGCATCGCACAGTCCTTAGGGCTCTTTCACACGTCCTTCTTGCGTATTTCGGTTCGTCAATACACAACATATAAACGGCCCAAATTGCGCTGAATCCGTGCGCGTTTCTGCCAATTGGCAGTTGTTTAAGCGTGTGAATACACAACATATTTACGTGCGAAGAAAAACGATCCACGAAATCCCCTTCATGTTGTGCGTAAATACACAGCCAATTCGCAGATTTCCTGCGTCTTACGCTTGCCGCTGTTTTGGTGTGCAATACGCACAACCCAAAATATACCCGCTGCGAATGAACCTATTGAAACCAACGGGATCTATTCATCGCGTGATGCGCTGCGTATAGCGCTTATCCAGCAGGTCGCCCTCACCCCCCAGAGCTGTGTGATGGGATCAGACATGGAACATGTTCCTCTCCCGATGTAGCCTGCAGGTACCACGCCCCAGGAATGTGAGAGGCTGGAACGCTGTGTTGACACCGCGCTCGCTGCGCAGCGTTGTGAGTTCGTCACGCACCCGTGTACGGCAGGCTAAATAATAATTATAGGTGGCTCATCACATAAGCTGTGTGACTCAGGGTTAGCCGTGTGTGAGAGCACTGCGGAATGATGATGGGATGTAGGCGTAACTACGGCGCACGATAACAACACACGAGGAACGTGCGGACGGTAAACAAGCATCACTGCCGGAGGCGCGAGGACTGTAGATGGACACATTGAAGTAAATGGCTTCTATTCTCTGCGGATAAGCCCTCGTAAAGGAGCGCTAAGACCGGCGCCACACGGGTGCGAAATGTGTGTAATAAACAGCGAACGGAACCGACTGATTTTACTGATGTCACTGGCGGGAAGCACTAAAATATCACTTTTATTGGATGTTTTACATAAAATCAGGGCCTCCTGCCTGAACACACATGTATCTAGATGATGACTAGAGCCGCAGGACCCACGGGGGGATCTCGTGGTATTAGTGTATCTTGACGCCACCAGAAATTCCTGGTGGAGTCAAGATTGACAGGGGGGACAACCCCTCAACATGATTGGCTGCAGTGATTTGTATTGGTGAGGTCCTGCAAGGGCACTAAAGGTATGTACAGAAGACATAGAGGTGTTGCTGCCGCTGCTTCCGCACAGCCCCAGGTGGAAGTGTGCGGGAGCGTCTGCTTTTTTTCACAGCAGTCAGCAGGGGAACGGCCATCACAGATGACAGACGCAGCCACAGTTAGCTATCAGAGGCAGCAGCCGTCTTCTGAGGTTTATTCGGTGGAGCCGCTGTCAGGGGTAACAGAGCCGGCCGCCCTCACCCACCAGAGAGGCGGCTACCGAATTCGGAGCTGTAACCTGGGGAGTGCCCATCAACCAACAGCAGAGAACCAGCCACCACCACAGCAGTCAGCGGCGGAGCGGGCGTCATGGATGACAGACGCACCCGCCATCACAGAGGCAGCCGCCATCTTTTGAGGTTAAATCGCTGTAGCCACTGTCAAGGGTAACAGAGCCGGCCAGCCTCACTCTCCAGAGAGGCGTCCGCCGTATTCGGAGCAGTAACCGGGGGAGAGCCCATCAACCAACAGAGGACTGGCGGGCCTCCGTATGGAGGACTCAGGGGACGGACGCAAGGGAGCTGTGAGCTGCCGTGCAGTGGGGGGTAAGCATGGCAGTAATGATGGGCGGTCCGCAGCACACACAGGCAGCAGCACACTGTGGATTGATTTGTGCGTGCCGTGCATGCAGAAATCAATCCACAGTGTGCTGCTAGGACCTTACACACTTGGCCCTATCGGGAGCAGGGGGTGTGAGGGGGCGTTCCTCCCGTCAAACCCATAGCTTCCGGTGGCATCAAGACACACTAATACTGGATCTCGTTTTATGCTCCTTAATATAAGTACGGACCCTCTAATGTAGGACGTTGTGTCGGTCTGCAAACCTATGACAGAATGTCCATTAATAACAGATACTTTATTACATAGATATCATGCGGGGGCGCTATAATGGACACATTCACTGATACAACACACTGGGCATCACTATGGGCTCTTATATATGACCTCTCTTCATACAGTGCGGGCGTCAGCTGTTTATTACAGCTGACACCTGCAGGCAATAGCTGCTATCGGCAGATTGCAGCTATTAACCATTTAAATGCCCCGAACATCCAGCACGGCCCCCCTGTAGTGAGATTGGCCGCGTCCGTAAGAGTCCGATCTATCAAAGTAGCGCATTATTTACCGCACGATGAACGTCGTCCGAAAAAAAAAACAACGCCAGAAATGCATTTTTTCAGTCACCCTGTCTCCCAGAAAAAACGCAATAAAAAGCGAACAAAAAGTTGTATGTATTCCAAATTGGTACTATCAGAAACTACAGGACATCCCGCAAAAAATGAGCCCTCGCTCAACTACGTCGACGGAAAAATTAAAAAATTATTGCGCGCACAAGATGACTGCAGAAAATATTGAAAAAAATTAAATGTCTTTGAAAATAAAAGAGAGTTGTGTAGTAAGAAAAAACCTCGAGAAGTTTGGTATCGCAGGAATCGTACCGACCCGCAGAATGACGTTATCAGGGCATTTTTGTTGCAGTTTGTGTGCCGTACAAACAGAACGCACTGAAAGATGGCGGAATGTCGTTTTTTTTTCATTTTACTCAACTTATAATTTTTTTTGAAGTTTTTCAGTACATTATGTGATACATTAAATGGCACCATTGAAAACTACAACTCGTCCCGCAAAAAACACCAAGCCCTCATACAGCGACGGCGATGGGTAAATAAAGGAGTTACGATTTTTTGGAAGGGGGGAGGAAAAACGAAAATGGAAAAAGAAAAAGGGGGCCGCGCCATTAAGATTAGTGCTCTACTTTTAGTGATAAAAATGGGCGAGGGGGCGTTAATCACTCCCACTGGCGAGAACTACCATGAGTATAACCCTATTTATCTGCCATGTTTTCCCCGCTTCCAACAGGAAACAATCTAGGGTGATATATCGCGTGCCGCACCAAGACAGAAGTGGCTGTGGTCACCGAAGCTTTATTAGACACTGTGATACACACAGCTAGACGATAATCTGGTGGTTAGTGCCCACGGCTCCTGGCATCCCCCCAGCTCAGATCTGCTCTGATCACAGCACAAGCATTAGTGGACGTCTGCATTGGTGATTGCAGAGACCTCCCTTCAGACTGAACAGATTCACAGACACCAATGTGCCTGCTTGTTGTTCTCACGTGGCTGCTGACTTATTGAGCGGCGTCACATATCGTTACAACTAAATGTTAGATGAATTAGATAAGGCCGTCTCTCATCATGACTGTCTGAACCCTCAACATGTCTCTGCCGTGATCATGGGCTCGCCAGCTCATCAGGATGGCATGCAGACACAGCAGCCTTAACGGTGGGCTGTACAAGCAGCACATGCACACACACAACCTCTCAGTATCAGTACAGCCTGATGTCTGGCAGAGCTGCGCCCAGTGTGCTGTATCAGTGAATGTGTCCATTATAGCGCCCCCACATGATATCTATGTGGTATTACTGGCCATGTTGCCATAGGTTTGCAGACCCTGACACAACGACCTACATTAGAGGGTCCGTACTTATATTAAGGAGCGTAAGTCGGGATCCCCCCGTGGGTCCTGCGGCTCTAGTCATCATCTAGATACATGTGTGATATTTTAGTGCTTCCCGCCAGTGACATCAGTCAAGAAATAAAGGGGAATCCATGTGTCTCTGCGACCGGCTGATTTCATTGGGTTCGTTCGCATTCACGGATTTACCTGCGCATTGCATTCACACAAACCGCAGCTTGCGCTATTTTCCTGCTCATTTCCGCACCAAAAGTTCCCATAAACGTGAACGGGGAGGCGCCAAGGCATGCAAAATACGTTAGGAGATTAATTAGCCATTTCATTGGTGCAAATGCACACGCCAGACGCGCAAAAGAAGTGTAATAAAATACGGTAATGCATGTGCAAAATAAGCATTCTGCGTTCCGCAAAACGCTACGCTCATGCCTAACTAGGACTTTTCTAGCTGCAGCACAGAAGGGACTTATAGCTCGGGCCGGGAGCTGGATTCTAGGCACCCCCACCCCACCATGTGACCTGGTAATCATGGCGTCTCCTGGCATAATACAACGGCGCGGCCTCTTCCTGCCCACGCTGATAAGCTGTGATTACGGTAATATAGTGGACGCTTCCACCTTCTGTCATGTCACCTAATATGGGAACAGATGAGATGCTGGCGTTACACCAAGATGGCTGCCCTGGCGCCTCATCACCTGACCATTCCATACTTTGTCCCACACGGCCGCAATTATTTACAAACAGCAAACACAAAAACAATCTTGTAAAGGGTATGAATACTTTATACACCTTGATTAAAAACCTGTATCCCCCCCCCCCAGGGTGGTTTGTGTCCTCCTCGCCCTCGGGGGGCGGCCTGGCGGTTGGAGGGCTCTGCGCAGAATCCTGGCTGCTCCTAGACTTGCATCCTGCCGTGGGATCTGTTGATCAGAAAGGATAACGCTTCTCCTGAGGCGTCTTTCACATGAGCGCATACTGGCCACCGTTTGCATGGCCGGCCGATATATGCTACGTTGGGGGAGAAAAACGGGCGCACAAATCAAACGTTTGTGCGCCCGTGCATATGGCCTGGTGAGGCCGACCTCACCGGGGCATCTCCCATTTCCCCTCCCTCCCCATCACAGGCTCACCTCTCATTCCTTCCCACTTGTTCTGTGCAATGGGAGGGGGTGAGGGCGGATCCGCCCCGCCCCCTCTCATTGATGGCTATGGACAAGGGGTGGGGACAGGTTGGGTGCTTAGCTCAGCCCCCGCCCCACCCCTTGTCTATAGCATCAATAGGAAGATTCGGGGCGGACCGGCCCTTGCCCCCCACCCCCATCCCGCCCCCTCCAATTGCACAGAACAAGCGAGGAGGAACGAGAGGTGAGCCTGCACTGGGAGGAGGCGAACAGAGGGAGGGAGTTTAGCAACCGCTGCCATGGTTTCTCATCAGAGCCCATGCAGCGGCCGACGTATTCCGGCCCAAAAGATAGTTCCAGGACTATCTTTTGGGCTCGACAAAAAACGCCCGGCGCTATATTGGCCGGCTGGCGCTTTTACGTCACAGGAATACGGCCATGTGACCAGCGCATTTCAGCCGGCCGTGAAAACAGCGGGCCGATATGTGCTCATGTAAAAGAAGCCTTAGGGAGAGCACCTAGAAAGCTACCCATGCTCCTCTGGGAAATATGCAAATGCCAAGATGGAAGAATACCTCTACCGCGCCACCTATTGGAAGGCAGCATTCCTGCAAGTCAGTGTCAGATCTTTTAACACGCCTTGTAAGAACAGCGGGGAATTATGCGCCAAATCTGGAATCTTTTCCAGAAAGAAAAGATAAGCATACACAGACAGCTATGTCGGGTGATTGCCCGTCATCAGTGGGCAGTAGTGAAAGTCAATGGGGCCGCCAAGATACCCGAGCGACACTAGGGTTGGGACATCGACACAAAAATATCGATAGTCGATAGTTTGTTCAGCGATAGTTGATACTATCGATTATTGTAAAATATTGGTGAAAAACTATCGATATATCGACTTTTTAAAATATATATATATATATAAAGATGAAAGCCCTCACTCACTGACTGACTGACCGACTGACTCACTCGCCACTAATTCGCCACTTTCCTGATGTCATAGAAACATGAAATTTGGCACGAGCATTGATTATGTCATAAATAGGAAAAGTTAATAGGTCCCAACTCGATTATTCAATTCTAAGCGCCAAAGAATTAGCGTCCAAATTTTACGTACGGAATCTAAATCTCTCACTTCCCAATGTCATAGAAACGTGTAATTTGGCAGGAGCATTGAATATGTCATAAATAGGAAAAGTTAATAGGTCCCAACTTGGATTATTCAATTCTAGCGCAAAAAAACTGGCGTCTAAATTTTACATACGGAATCTAATTCTCTCACTTCTTGGTATCATAGAAACATGAAATTTGGAACGGGCATTATGTCATAAATAGGAAAAGCTAATGGGTCCCAACTCGATTATTCAATTCTAAGCGCAAAAGAATTAGTGTCCAAATTTTATGTACGTAATCTAATTCTCTCACTTCCTGATGTCATTTTATATAAAGGAAACGTCGCATGGTTGCCTCCCCGTGGTATTTCCTGGGTAACGCAGAGAACTATGCAAAATGGTGAACATATGTTTTTCCAGTATCTCTAAAGTAACCACGACTTCATAAGATTTTCCGTGTGAACACCAGATAAACACCAGTACCAAATTAACTCGGGCGAAGCCGGGTATATCAGCTAGTCTATATATATAAAGCTGAAAGCCCTCACTGACTCACTGACTGACTGACTCACTGACTGGCCAAAAGTTCTCCAACTTCCCAATGTCGTACAAACATGAAATTTGGCGCAAGCATAGATTATCTCCAAAATAGGAAAAGAAATTGGGTCCCAACTCGAATATTCAATTCTTTCTGCAAAAGAATTGGCGTTAAAATTTTACGTACATAATCTAAATCTCTCACTTCCCAATTTCATAGAAACGTGAAATTTGGCAGGAGCATTGATTATGTCATAAAAAGGAAAAGCTAATGGGTCCCAACTCGATTATTCAATTCTAAGCGCAAAAAAATTAGCGTCCAAATTTTACGTATGGAATCTAATTCTCTCACTTCCTGATGTCATTTTATATAAAGGAAACATCGCATGGTTACCTCCCCGTGGTGTTTCCTGGGTAACGCAGAGAACTATGCAAAATGGTGAATATATGTTTTTCCTCAGTATCTCTAAAGTAACCACGACTTCATAAGATTTTCGTGTGAACACCAGATAAACACCAGGACCAAATTAACTCGGGCGAAGCCGGGTATATCAGCTAGTCTATGTCTATATATATATAACTCGGGCGAAGCCGGGTATATCAGCTAGTCTATGTCTATATATATATAACTCGGGCGAAGCCGGGTATATCAGCTAGTCTATGTGCATATATTGTGATTCGGGCTCCATGGAGTCATTGTTCCTGCTGTGTATCAGCTAGCGTATATAAAATAAAACAGGTCTGGATAATAAAGCAACAATCAACAGAAAAAAATATAGTTTTTTTTTACACTTTAAACTGCTGAATTTCTTATTAACTTCTAACTATTAATAAAAGGAAAACAGATTAACGTTCCGGATGGAACCTAGAATTACAATGAGGTCTATGAAGAGAAGTGTTATCATGGGCCCCGATCACCGTTATCTAATGAGCCAACAAACAAGGTCCTGCCAGAAGATGGAGCTGACGGGAGGTGACCAACGGTCTCCATGGCAACCTGTAAACAATGCAGGGCCTGGTAACGCGAACACTATTGTAATTGCGTTAGATGGGCCTCCTATCTTTTCTATGGGCGCTGCGTTCGCATTAGACGCTGAACGCACAACATGTGGCGTCTCCTCTTCTGGCCGCGACCTTCGTGCGTTCAGTGCAGCCCTCCATCTTTCATTTAGACAGCATTGCCCACAGCCATGGCGTTAGATGCCAGCGTTCAGAGCCTCGTCTGACGCCATGAACAGACACACATGGAGGAGGGGCCGAAGACCCCACTATTCTGAGAGTCGCTGGCCTGGAGCAAACCTGATTCGTCACAAAGAGTCACCTGACACTTTCCAAAAGTTTCTAGAACTTGTTTATAAGTTCATTAGTGCCGCGAGCAAAACTCCATCCTGTACAACACAAAGGAGAGAGAGAAGATCCGGTCACCGGACCGCAAGACGGGCTGCTGCTTTACCGAAATCCACATTGTATCGCCTTACACTATCGGTCACCGATATATCGGACATAGCCGTATCCAGGGAAAGCATCAGCCATCCAGCGATATATCCATGTCCCAACCTTGAGCGACACCCACCTGGGTATTTCCATCAGCCCCATTGAAGTGAATGAAGCGCTGACCTGCATGCTGACGTCACTGCGACCCCTGCAGGGCGGGCAGGATGAGGCACAGGAGTCCCGTCCGGCGTCTCAGCAGTGAGACCCCCGTGGATCAGCAGGCGCCCCCTGTAGATATCTATCTCATATGTCCGTCCGATGCCGCGTGTCGGCTCATCCCGCAGTCGTGTTATCCTCCGGTTGGACTGGCCAAGGTTCCTGTCCTTCCTAACGAGGGCGATGAAACGTATTTTGTATCTTGTATGATGATTGGCGCTCGTTTTGTTTTCTTTCGCACAGCAAGTGTTTTTATGATCGTCGAAAGCCGTTTGTCTCAAAAACGTGAAAAAACTGATTTCAGTCTCTTCTCGCACCGAGCAGCATTGGGGATAGTCTATGTGCACAGAGGTGATACTAGTGTTGGGGTGGGAAACCCCCAATCTATCAATGTTTGTCTAGAAGGCGGGGGGAGGTAAGGACACTGCTGAGAAACGGCTGTGAGTAGTGAACCATAGAGGAGCTTACCACCCAAGAGTTAGGTACCCGTATGACGCTGCCATCTACATTCCACCTACATAATACCGCCAAGTAGTGCTCATATCATAATAACACACCACCTCCAGATAATGGTCTTAGACAGAAGCTAAATAACACCGCCACACACAATGTCCACATTATACCCAGAACCTAAATAATACCACCAATGAGTTAAATGCTCGTCGGGAGGTCCGCTATGGGGGGACTACTAACACTGGGGCTAGTAATGGGGGTTGCTATGACTACTGGGACCACTAATGGGCGACACTATTACACTACTGTGGCCACTACGGTACTATGAGGCTCACTATTACTATTGGGGCCACTAAGGGGCACTTTTACTACAGAGGTCACTGCTACTACTAGGGCCACTATCGGGGACTGCTATTATTGGAGCAACTATGGGGGTCACTATTACTACTGGGGCCACTATGGCGGACGCTGTTACTATTGGGGTCACTGTTATTACTGGGGCTACTATGGAGGGCATTATTACTACTGGGGTGACTAATGGAGTCACTACTGTTACTACTGCTGGATTAAGGAGTCACTAAGACTGTGAGGGGGTCACTAAAGGGTACTATTATGGGTGTGGCTTTGCTTAAAAGGGGGTATGGCCTGTCATAAACATTGTGCGCCCCTACAGTTGTCAATCTTTTCATTGTTCAGAAGTTGGAAGGCATGTATCTGTAACCCCAGAACTCCTGGCTCGTGAATAGAATGCGAGAACTACAGTGAAGACTGACACTATGAAAGCCAAATTCATAGAAGAGAAGTAGCAGTGGTTGTGTGAAGGGGGCAGGGTGTAGCGGTTGTATGCCAGCGAGCTCCTGACTTTCCAGGGTGTGTTCTGCTTCCGTGACAAATGATGCCATTAAGACCACAGGAAAGGACTTTCTGTTTTTAAGGTGGACTGTGAGACTACGGTGGCGCTCCACCCCGAACGGCAGCGCTGAATTCCTGTCTGATGATGCGACGTCTGCTGTAAAACATCCATATGGGTATTTATGGTGCGGCCGCCCCCCTATTAGTGCAGCGAAATATTACACCGCGCCCGGGATATACCAGCATGCAGACAGGAAACCTTACTCAGCTCCTGCACGCTACTAGGCGGATCCACGCCCCAAGGCTTTGTCACTCGCCTTTCCCAGACTCCTGAGCGGCAATGTCTGAGGAGCAGCCAATCAAGCAGCATGTGGAAGTCACAGACTACCAGCGCTCAGAGCGCATCAGAGAAGAGGTGCGGCCATCTTGGTTTGTCTGGGACTGGAGAGGCGCTTGTAGGGTGCATTCACACGGGCGAGAAAATGGTGCGAGTTTGTGCGTTGTGAGACATACAATGAGGTATTTATATGGGCAGCGATGCTGCAAGATGTAAACCGTCACAGCATGATCAATGTGCGTGCGACAATAGAACACGCAGATGCGCGGTCCCCACCCATCGCACACGACACGGAGGAAGTGTCCGTGTGCTGCACCATGCAAGTCGCGCTCGAGAATGTCCGCCATGACTCGCTCTCACCTCTGTGAACGCACACTAAGCCTTTCTAAGTTTAATAGGCGAGCTTTAAAAATAGAATATACTGCAATGCTGAAATACTGCGGTACGTTGTAGAAGCGATCAAATGATCACAAGTTCAAGTCTCCCAGTGGGACAATTAAAATTAAATTAAACATTAAAAAAAGTGCAGACAAAAGTTTCCAATTTTTCACACAAAGTCTAAACAATAAGAAAAAACCATAATTAGTATGGCCACATCCAGAGAAGCCCGAAGTGTCTAAGAGTGCATTATTAATCCCACACAATAAAAATACAAGGTCACAAAGGCATTCTTAATTTTTTTAGTCCTCACAAACACAACTACAGCCCATTCCACAAAAACAAGCCCTCCCACCGCCCCATCGACAAAATCATGTAAAACACGGTCTGGACAGACAAGAATGAAAACACAGAAAATAGCTGGGAGTTAAAGGGATTGTTCAAGATTCCAAAAACAGCTGCTTTCTTCTAGACGCAGCACCACACCTGTCCGTGGGTTGTATCTGGTACTGCAGCACAGCCCTGTTCACGTAATTGGAGTTGAACTGCAATACCTGGCACAACCTGTGGACAAATGTGGCACTGTTTCTAGAAGAAATCAGCCATGTTTTTTCAAATCCTGTACGGTCAACTGATGTGTGAGCAATAGGTATAAAGGAGGGGATCACACAGAAGACCCCAGTACAGAAACAATCAAATGCTGACAACAGGGTCTGGTGGGGGGATGTCACCAGGTGGAGGGATAACAACGGGGTCCGGTGGGGGGATGTCACCAGGTGCAGAGCCGACAACGGGGTCTGGTGGGGTGATGTCACCAGGTGTAGAGCCGACAACGGGGTCTGGTGGGGGGATGTCACCAGGTGTAGAGCCGACAACGGGGTCTGGTGGGGGGATGACACCAGGTGTACAGCCGACAACGGGGTCTGGTGGAGGGAAGACACCAGGTGTAGAGCTGACACAGGGTCTGGTGGAGGGATGACACCAGGTGTAGAGCCGACAACGGGGTCTGGAGGGGAGATGTTACCAGGTGTAGAGCCGTCAACGGGGTCTGGTGGGATGATGTCACCAGGTGTAGAGCCATCAACGGCGTCTGGTGGGGGGGATGTCACCAGGTGTAGAGCCAACAACGGGGTCTTGTGGGATGATGTCACCAGGTGTAGAGCTGACAACGGGGTCTGGATGTGGAATGTCACCAGGTGTAGAGCTGACAACGGGGTCTGGTGGGATGATGTCACCAGGTGTAGAGCCGTCAACGGGGTCTGGTGGGATGATGTCACCAGGTGTAGAGCCATCAACGGCGTCTGGTGGGGGGGATGTCACCAGGTGTAGAGCCAACAACGGGGTCTGGTGGGGGGGATGTCACCAGGTGTAGAGCCATCAACGGCGTCTGGTGGGGGGGATGTCACCAGGTGTAGAGCCAACAACGGGGTCTGGTGGGATGATGTCACCAGGTGTAGAGCTGACAACGGGGTCTGGATGTGGGATGTCACCAGGTGTAGAGCCGACAACAAAGTCTGGTGAGGGGATATCACCAGGTGTAGAGGTGACAACGGGGTCTGGTGGGGGGATGTCACCAGGTGTAGAGCTGACAACAGGGTCTGGTGGGGGGATGTCACCAGGTGTAGAGCTGACAACAGGGTCTGGTGGGAGGATGTCACCAGGTGTAGAGCTGACAACGGGGTCTGGTGGGGGGATGTCACCAGGTGTAGATCCGACAACGGGGTCTGGTGGGGTGATGTCACCAGGTGTAGATCCGACAACGGGGTCTGGTGGGGTGATGTCACCAGGTGTAGAGCTGACAACAGGGTCTGGTGGGGGGGATGTCACCAGGTGTAGAGCCGTCAACGGGGTCTGGTGGGGGGATGTCACCAGGTGTAAAGCTGACAACAGGGTCTGGTAGGGTGATGTCACCAGGTGTAGAGCCAACAACGGGGTCTGGAGGGGGGATGTCACAAGGTGTAGAGCCGACAACGGGGTCTGGAAGGGAGATGTTACCAGGTGTAGAACCGACAACGGGGTCTGGTAGGGGGGATGTCACCAGGTGTAGAGCCGACAACGGGGTCTGGTGGGGGAGGGATGTCACCAGGTGTAGAGCAGACAACGGGGTCTGGTGGGAGGATGTCACCAGGTGTAGAGCTGACAACAAGGTCTGGTGAGGGGATGTCACCAGGTGTAGAGCTGACAACAAGGTCTGGTGAGGGGATGTCACCAGGTGTAGAGCTGACAACAAGGTCTGGTGAGGGGATGTCACCAGGTGTAGAGGTGACAACGGGGTCTGGTGGGGGGATGTCACCAGGTGTAGAGCTGACAACAGGGTCTGGTGGGAGGATGTCACCAGCTGTAGAGCTGACAACGGGGTCTGGTGGGGGGGATGTCACCAGGTGTAGATCCGACAACAGGGTCTGGTGGGGTGATGTCACCAGGTGTAGAGCTGACAACAGGGTCTGGTGGGGGGGATGTCACAAGGTGTAGAGCTGACAACGGGGTCTGGTGGTGGGATGTCACCAGGTGTTTAGAGCCGAGAACGGGGTCTGGAGGGGAGATGTTACCAGGTGTAGAGCCGACAACGGGGTCTGGTAGGGGGGATGTCACCAGGTGTAGAGCCGACAACGGGGTCTGGTGGGGTGATGTAACCAGGTGTAGAGCTGACAACAAGGTCTGGTGAGGGGATGTCACCAGGTGTAGAGCTGACAACCGGGTCTGGTGGGAGGATGTCATCAGGTGTAGAGCAGACAATGGGGTCTGATGGTGGATAGTCACCAGGTGTAGAGCTGACAACGGGGTCTGGTGGGGGGATGTCACCAGGTGTAGAGCTGACAACGGGGTCTGGTGGGGGGATTTCACAGGTGTAGAGCTGACAACGAGGGTCCTGTGGGGGGAGCTCACCAACTAATCAGTACGGACATTGCAGCTTCTGGACCTTCCAGAGTCCACTGTTGGCCATATTATTAGGAGATGGAAGCCATCCGGTGTGTGTAGTGCCACCACGTTCAGGGAGACTTCGTAAACTGACAGAATGTGGACAACGAAGCCTTGTAGGAGCTGTGAAGACATCACACACATCGTCTGCCCTCGCTCAGGAGGTCTCACAGGACATTGGAAGATCTATTAGTACCAGAACCATCCATAGGGAACGGCATGTGAAGGGTTACCATGGACGAGTGGCTGCACAAAACATCACAACAGTGAATGCACAGCAGCGCCTGCGATGGGGCTCGGAGCGACGGACTGTAAGTGAGTGGAAGCAAGTGTTGTGGATGAATCACAGGACACCATCTTCTGGTCGGATGGCGCCATTTCGGTTTGGTGGTTGCCTGGAGAGCGGTTTCTTCGTAACTGCATCATCCCAACAGTGAAGTATGGAGGAGGTTCTGTTATGGTGTTGGAGGGGTTTCTGCTAGGAAGGACTGGGGTCATTGGTTATAGTAAAGTCCACCCTCACCACCAATGGGTACAGAGACCACCCAGACAATGTGGCATCGCCTCCCCCTGTGGTAATACTCTGGTACAGCTCCATGTCTCCACCAACAGGACGAGCGCCATGTCATACGGCACACAGGGTGGAGGAGCAGAACGTCTGCACACTTCATTGGCCCAAAGTCTGGATCTCAATCCCATCGAGTGGGAGGAACTAGACCGCCGTATCCGTGCGCCCTTCATCCATCACCCCCCATCACTATCTGAGGCTCCTCCAGGAATGTAGGTAAATCCCCCCACACATCTGTGTGATCTCATCAGCTTCTATGTGTACCCCACCATCAGAGTTGGGGTTACTTCCAGGGAGGCTAACCTGAACAGTTTCCATAACAGAATTTTACATGGACAGGGATCGGCAGCGGTGAATGTGCCCTAATGAGACATTGCCCCTGTGCCCGTTACTTCAGTGCCCTGTGTGTGAGCCTCGCACGCTTTACCCTGACCTTATAACAACTCGATTATTCGCCGCGGTTGAAGATGGGCGAGTTCTTCGGGTTGCAGATATTTTCCTTGCTGCCCCCCTCCTACAAGCGGATCACGCCTGCCGCAGTCCTACACAATGACACAAGTGTTCTTGGCCGCTGCAGACTCCTTCATGTTCCCAGTGAGGTCCCCGACACCTTCTTAAGGGAGCCTTGGAGGATGCTGACGTCTGTTCCACTCTAACTACTAGTCGTCTGGTTCCAGCACGGCCCTGGTAGGGAGGGGCGACGATAATTTTGGGATACAGTGTGCCCCTTGTGGAAACACCAACTCCATAAAAACACTATTGCGAATGCCCGGGTGTCTGCAGGCGAGCAGAAGCCCTACGCTGCTACTACAGCTAGAATACTAATTCATCATCAGCCAGAGAAGCTGAGAACGTGGATGAGATACATGTGATGAATCACCCTCTCATTGCGCTCTTACCGAGGGCTCATTTTTGGGCATGGAGGAGGGCAATTGAATGTAAGAATAATAAGGCAGATGTTCCTGAGGTCTACCTGATGCCTTAACCACGCCTCCTGCACACCTGTAATACCCAGATGTCATAACCACACCTACTGCAAACCTGTAAAATACCCAGACGCCATAACCGCACCTCCTTCACACCTGTAAAATACCCAGATGCCATAACCACTCCTCCTGCACACGTGCATAATACCCGAATCCCATAACCACACCTCTTGTGCACCTGTAATACCCAGATGCCATAACCACACCGCCTGCACTACTATGCAATGCCCAGATGTATTGACCACTCCTCCTGCACACCTGTAATACCCAGATGCCATAAACACTCCCCCTACACACCTGTATAATACCCGGATCCCATAACCACACCGCCTGCACACATGTATATTGTCCTGATGTAATAACCACACCTCCTGCACACCCATATTATACCCAGATGCCATAACCACACCTCCTGCACACCGGTATAATACCCGGATGCCATAACCACACCTCCTGCACACCGGTATAATACCCGGATGCCATAACCACACCTCCTTCACACCGGTATAATACCCGGATGCCATAACCACACCTCCTGCACACCCGTATAATACCCAGATGCAATAACCACACTTCCTGCACACCCGTATAATACCCAGATGCCATAACCACACCTCCTGCACACCTGTAATACCCGGATGCCATAACCACACCTCCTGCACACCTGTATAATGCCCAGATGCCATAACCACACCTCCTGCACACCTGTATAATGCCCAGATGCCATAACCACACCTCCTGCACACCTGTATAATGCCCAGATGCCATAACCACACCTCCTGCACAGCTGTAATACCCAGATGCCATAAACACGCCCCCTACACACCTGTATAATACCCGGATCCCATAACCACACCGCCTGCACACATGTATATTGTCCTGATGTAATAACCACACCTCCTGCACACCCATATTATACCCAGATGCCATAACCACACCTCCTGCACACCGGTATAATACCCGGATGCCATAACCACACCTCCTGCACACCGGTATAATACCCGGATGCCATAACCACACCTCCTTCACACCGGTATAATACCCAGATGCAATAACCACACTTCCTGCACACCCGTATAATACCCAGATGCCATAACCACACCTCCTGCACACCTGTAATACCCGGATGCCATAACCACACCTCCTGCACACCTGTATAATGCCCAGATGCCATAACCACACCTCCTGCACACCTGTATAATGCCCAGATGCCATAACCACACCTCCTGCACACCTGTATAATGCCCAGATGCCATAACCACACCTCCTGCACACCTGTAATACCCAGAGGCCATAACCACACCTCCTGCACACCTGTATAATACACAGAGGCCATAACCACACCTCCTGCACACCTGTATAATACCCTGATGTAATAACCACATGTACTGCACACCTATATAATACCCAGATGCTATAACCACACCTCCTGCACACCTATATAATACCCGGATGCCATAACCACACCTCCTGCACACCTGTATAATACCCAGATGCAATAACCACACTTCCTGCACACCCGTATAATACCCGGATGCCATAACCACACCTCCTGCAGACCTGTATAATGCCCAGATGCCATAACCACACCTCCTGCAGACCTGTATAATGCCCAGATGCCATAACCACACCTCCTGCAGACCTGTATAATGCCCAGATGCCATAACCACACCTCCTGCAGACCTGTATAATGCCCAGATGCCATAACCACACCTCCTGCACACCTGTATAATGCCCAGATGTAATAACCACATGTACTGCACACCTATATAATACCCAGATGCCATAACCACACCTCCTGCACACCTGTATAATACCCAGATGCAATAACCACACTTCCTGCACACCCGTATAATACCCGGATGCCATAACCACACCTCCTGCAGACCTGTATAATGCCCAGATGCCATAACCACACCTCCTGCAGACCTGTATAATGCCCAGATGCCATAACCACACCTCCTGCAGACCTGTATAATGCCCAGATGCCATAACCACACCTCCTGCAGACCTGTATAATGCCCAGATGCCATAACCACACCTCCTGCACACCTGTATAATGCCCAGATGTAATAACCACATGTACTGCACACCTATATAATACCCAGATGCCATAACCACACCTCCTGCACACCTGTATAATACCCAGATGCCATAACACCTCCTGCACACCTGTAATACCCAGAGGCCATAACCACACCTCCTGCACACCTGTATAATACACAGAGGCCATAACCACACCTCCTGCACACCTGTATAATACACAGAGGCCATAACCACACCTCCTGCACACCTGTATAATACCCTGATGTAATAACCACATGTACTGCACACCTATATAATACCCAGATGCCATAACCACACATACTGCACACCTATATAATACCCAGATGCTATAACCACACCTCCTGCACACCTGTATAATACCCGGATGCCATAACCACACCTCCTGCACACCTGTATAATACGCAGATGCCATAACCACACCTCCTGCACACCTGTATAATACGCAGAGGCCATAACCACACCTCCTGCACACCAGTATAATACGCAGAGGCCATAACCACACCTCCTGCACACCTGTATAATACGCAGAGGCCATAACCACACCTCCTGCACACCTGTATAATACGCAGATGCCATAACCACACCTCCTGCACACCTGTATAATACGCAGAGGCCATAACCACACCTCCTGCACACCAGTATAATACGCAGAGGCCATAACCACACCTCCTGCACACCTGTATAATACGCAGAGGCCATAACCACACCTCCTGCACACCTGTATAATACGCAGAGGCCATAACCACACCTCCTGCACACCTGTATAATACGCAGAGGCCATAACCACACCTCCTGCACACCTGTATAATAGCCGGATGTAATAACCATACCTCCTGCACACCTATATGATACCTAGATGCCATAACCACACCTCCTGCACACCTATATAATACCTTGATGCCATAACCACACCTCCTTCACACCTATATAATAGCTAGATGCCATAACCACACCTCCTGTACACCATTATAATACCCATATGCCATAACCACACCTCCTGGGTATTATACAGGTGTGCAGGAGGTGTGGTTATGGCATCTGGGTATTATACAGGTGTGCAGTACATGCGGTTATTACATCTGGGTATTATACAGGTGTGGTTATGGCATATGGGTATTACAGGTGTGCACAAGGTGTGGTTATTGCATCCGGGTATTATACAGGTGTGCAGGAGGTGTAGTTATTGCATCCGGGTATTATACAGGTGTGCAGGAGGTGTAGTTATTGCATCCGGGTATTATACAGGTGTGCAGGAGGTGTAGCTATTGTATCCGGGTATTATACAGGTGTGCAGGAGGTGTGGTTATGGCATATGGGTATTATAATTGTGTACAGGAGGTGTGGTTATGACATCAGGGTATTATATAGGTGTGCAGGAGGTGTGGTTATGACATCAGGGTATTATATAGGTGTGCAGGAGGTGTGGTTATGACATCAGGGTATTATATAGGTTTGCAGGAGGTGTGGTTATGGCATCTAGGTATCATATAGGTGTGCAGGAGGTATGGTTATTACATCCGGCTATTATACAGGTGTGCAGGAGGTGTGGTTATGGCATCTGGGCATTATACAGGTGTGGTTATTACATCTGGGTATTATACAGGTGTACAGGAGGTGTGGTTATGGCATCTAGCTATTATACAGGTGTGCAGGAGGTGTGGTTATGGCATCCGGGTATTATGGAGGTGTGGTTATGGCATCTGGGTATTATACAGGTGTGCAGCAGATGTGGTTATGGCATCTGGGTATTACAGGTGTGCAGAAGGTGTGGTTATTGCATCTGGGTATTATACAGGTGTGCAGGAGGTGTGGTTATTGCATCTGGGTATTATACAGGTGTGCAGGAGGTGTGGTTATCTCATCCTGGTATTAAACAGGTGTGCAGGAGGTGTGGTTATCTCATCCTGGTATTAAACAGGTGTGCAGGAGGTGTGGTTATGGGATCTGCACACCTGTATAATACCCAGATCCCATAACCACACCTCCTGCACACCTGTATAATACCCAGATGCAATAACCACACCTTCTGCACACCTGTAATACCCAGATGCCATAACCACACCTGCTGCACACCTGTATAATACCCAGATGCCATAACCACACCTCCATAATACCCACCTCCATAATACCCGGATGCTATAACCACACCTCCTGCACACCTGTAATACCCAGATGCCATAACCACACCTCCTGCACACCTGTATAATGCCCAGATGCCATAACCACACCTCCTGCACACCTGTATAATAGCCGGATGTAATAACCATACCTCCTGCACACCTATATGATACCTAGATGCCATAACCACACCTCCTGCACACCTACAGTATATAATAGCTAGATGCCATAACCACACCTCCTGCACACCTGTATAATGCCCAGATGCCATAACCACACCTCCTGCACACCTGTATAATAGCCGGATGTAATAACCATACCTCCTGCACACCTATATGATACCCAGATGCCATAACCACACCTCCTGCACACCTATATAATACCCTGATGTCATAACCACACCTCCTGCACACCTATATAATAGCTAGATGCCATAACCACACCTCCTGTACACCTGTATAATACCCAGATGTAATAACCACACCTCCTGCACACCTGTATAATGCCCAGATGCCATAACCACACCTCCTGCACACCTGTATAATAGCCGGATGTAATAACCATACCTCCTGCACACCTATATGATACCCAGATGCCATAGCCACACCTCCTGCACACCTATATAATACCCAGATGTCATAACCACACCTCCTGCACACCTATATAATACCCAGATGTCATAACCACACCTCCTGCACACCTATATAATAGCTAGATGCCATAACCACACCTCCTGTACACCATTATAATACCCATATGCCATAACCACACCTCCTGCACACCTGTATAATACCCAGATCCCATAACTACACCTCCTGCACACCTGTATAATACCCGGATGCAATAACTACACCTCCTGCACACCTGTATAATATCCGGATGCAATAACTACACCTCCTGCACACCTGTATAATACCCGGATGCAATAACCACACCTTGTGCACACCTGTAATACCCAGATGCCATAACCACACCTCCTGCACACCTGTATAATACCCAGATGTAATAACCACATGTACTGCACACCTGTATAATACCCAGATGTAATAACCACATGTACTGCACACCTGTATAATACCCAGATGCCATAACCACACCTCCTGCACACCTGTAATACCCAGATCCTATAACCACACCTGTTGCACACATATATAATAACCAGATGTAATAACCATATGTACTGCACACCTGTTTAATACCCTGATCCCATAATGACACCTCCTGCTCACTTGTAATACCCAGATGCCATAACCACACCTCCTTTACACCATTATAATACCCATATGCCATAACCACACCTCCTGCACACCTGTATAATACCCAGATCCCATAACCACACCTCCTGCACACCTGTATAATACCCAGATCCCATAACCACATCTCCTGCACACCTGTATAATACCCAGATCCCATAACCACACCTCCTGCACACCTGTATAATACCCAGATCCCATAACCACACCTCCTGCACACCTGTATAATACCCGGATGCAATAACCACACCTTCTGCACACCTTTAATACCCAGATGCCATAGCCACACCTTCTGCACACCTGTAATACCCAGATGCCATAATCACACCTCCTGCACACCTGTAATACCCAGATCCCATAACCACACCTCCTGCACACCTGTATAATACCCGGATGCAATAACCACACCTTCTGCACACCTTTAATACCCAGATGCCATAGCCACACCTTCTGCACACCTGTAATACCCAGATGCCATAATCACACCTCCTGCACACCTGTAATACCCAGATGCCATAACCACACCTCCTGCACACCTGTATGATACCCAGATGTAATAACCACATGTACTGCACACCTGTATAATACCCAGATGCCATAACCACACCTCCTGCACACCTGTAATACCCAATGTAATAACCACACCTCCTGCACACCTGTATAATACCCAGATGCCATAACACCTCCTGCACACCTGTATAATACCCAGATGCCATAACCACACCTCCTGCACACCTGTATAATAACCACACCTCCTGCACACCTGTATAACACCCATTTCCCTTTATCCACACCTGTAGGAGGTCTCCATTACGCCGTTATAACTGTCGGACCCGCCCCCAGCCGCTACGTTCTGCCGCCAGAGTCGCTCTACACAGCTCTAAAAATAATACATCAAAAAGGTTTCTTCACCAACCCGTCTGCTTGTACGTTGCGCTGCGGATGACGAACGGTTCCGGTGACTGGAGACCCGTTATCAGGCTCATGTGCTTCAGAGATCCTACTGTGGAGGGGTGGCGGGGGTCTGCCTATCAGGACCCTCATCTACTCACCAGAGCTCACCGCTGGGTGACTGCGTATTATACCCATGGCTCATGCCAGCTGCGCTTTAGGGTGCGCTCCCACATAACAGGGTCGCACTTCCATTGGAGTCCAGCCGGTACCAGTTACCACCACTATGTGGATGGCTCACGTCTCACCTGATCCTTGAGTACCGGGCAAGCAGTGTGCTGCATGCGCACGTTCACGCAACGCCCGGGGGACGCGGTGAAACGAACAGATTAATGAATAAGAGGAAGCGGCTGAGTCATTACGTGCCTGCGGCTGGAGGTCATCCTGCAAGCATCATCCGTGTGGTTGGTGATCTAGTCAGCGACCGGCATCATCCAACCGCTGATGAACTGCAGCTGCATCCCCCTCCTCTGCTAGATCCGTGGTCCCTGGTCAGTTGCTCTGCAGCGCTTCGACAGGCCGGAAGGTGAACTGCTGTAGAGGAACTTTTTGGGGGCGGAAGAGGTTTGTGAACATTTAAAGAAAGTCAAGGAACCTGATCCCTTAGATGGGTGACCAGATGTAACCCCTTCATGCCCACCTGATGTAAGGGTGTATGGGGCCAAGTCTGCTGCCAGCAACTGTCAAGAGTTACTGCGTTAGACGGTGGGCTGTCAGCAGGAGGCGCTGATGAGCTCGGATGGCAGCGCAGGCCTATAGAGGGCCTCCAGGCCTGCTGAGCATGGATGAATATCAAGCCTTACCCGTGGCAGGGCTTCTCAGACAGTATTAAAAAGAACTAGATAGTGCAGTACTAGAAGTACTGCAGTGTACAGTGCAGCCATTACATGATCGCTGCGGGGGGCGCTAATGGTAAAAAGATTAAACAGTTAAAAATATATAAATAAAAATTAGAAGTGTTCAAAATTCCCCATGAAATAAATCTGAGCAGTTAAACCCCCCATAGTTGGCGGCATCTCCATAAGACTGCAGAGCCCAACTGATACAAGGGGCCACCACTCATGATCGCCGCCGATCAGCTGATTGCATCGTGTCCATTGGTCACATGACTTCCTTCATGCGATGCCGCAGCTCCCACTGTAATCAGCTATGGTTGTCCCTTAGGGCATATTCACACAAGCAGCTGTGCTCGGCGTAACATGGAACACGCAGCCAATAGCCACCTGTGATTCCTACGGGCTCGGCTACCTGCACCCAGAGCGCGGCCCGTATATTGCATATTGCGCAGGTGTTTATTTGCAGCGCATACAAGACGTGCGTGCGATTCCCGCTCGTGTGAAAGCAGCCTTACGCTGGCTGTCCACGGGCGAGCTGTCATGGTGAGGTCTGTGGGCCACTTGTCACATGACACAGTTCATAGGCGAACTATGGAAAGCGCAGCCAGGCCCACGAGCGAAGGATCATAGCGATTCTCCACCTGTGGGATTCAAATTCCGGCATGCTGCGATTTGCCGCGGTGAGCCCATCTATTGGACCTGTCAGCGCTGCCCCCTGGTGGCTAGTGATGTTCCGTCACAGCCGTGGACGAGAGCCGGAGGAGACTTGGACCTGTGATGCCAGTTCGGCACTAGAATCGCTAATCATGATCGGAGGCCAATGAGATGACAGAAGGAACGCCCTCCCTCCGTGGACCCTCAGAAGCTAACAGCAGGGAACCCACCACTGTTACAGCAGGCGGCGCTATCATGGTGTACACCCAGGGGGGGGGTATCGGCTTCCCAGCCATGGCATATATTTACACGCTGGGGCAGTAAAGAGTTAAAGGGGTGTCCAGCCTTGACCTATGCCGACGATAGGTCATCAATAGCGGATCAGCAGGGGGATCCGCTTACCGCTAAGACATAAACTATAGATAGCCTATTATTATCTGTGACCCCGGCCCCCTGCTGAACAGACGTTTGTCAGGAAGCAGACAGCTCCGTTCTTCCTGCAGTGGCCAAACTCGGTATTGCAGGCCAAGTTACCAGTTACATGAGTGGAAACTTTGCTTGCAATACCAAACCTGGCCACTGTAGTAAGAATGGAGCTGTCAGCTCAGTGCACAAGCATGCTAGCTTTAGCAAAGAGCTGTTCTTTTGGGGAAGGTGGTTCCAAGCAACTGACCCCCGATCTACTATTAATTACCTGTCCTGAGGAGACGGCATAAATAGTGCACAACTGGGCAACCCCTTGCTAAGCACAATGGTCTGCAACAAGAACGCTGCCTGGAGCAGTCTGGGTAAACGCCACAGATATTTATTGAATGTTGGGGGGTTTGAATACTTTTGCAAGACACCGTCCAGAGAGGATAAACCGAGAATTACTGAGACAAACATCATTTTGACCCAATTGTTCGGTTTTATTATGAAAATCTTTATACAAAGAGTTGCTGCAGCGGCGGCCGAGAACCCATAAGACGGGATCTGTGTGCGTCCGTCCTCGTGCCTCCAGCAACATTCATACAGCGCCACCTACTGGGAGTGAATGGGAAGGACGGGGTGAGCAAATTTAAGGTAGAACTGCACCTTCCTAAATGTTAGCTCTGCCTGACGTTTTGATTGCTGGGGTCCGACCGCTGAAGCCCCGCTGATCGCTAGAAGCAGCAGCTTAAGGGGGTTTCCAGGCACAAACACTACTGATGACCTCTCCTCTACATAGTTCATTGCCGGGGGCCGTCGTGGCCCTTCAGCTTAGCGTGTGCAGATTGACAGCACCGCTATACACACGGGTCAGAGCGGAAGCCGCTGCCCCAACCTGTGTGGTGGCCGCCGCTTGTAACTGCAGGCACGGCTCCCACTGATTTCATCTATTACTCAGGGGTCAGAGCAGCAGACTGCGCTCCAAGTCCCGTGTATAGCGGAGCTGACAGCATGCGCCTGCTCAACTGATCCCCCAGGGACCCAAGAGGCGGACCCCCGGTAATGAAGTATGATGACCTACCCCGAGGAGAGCTCATCAAGGGTTTGTGCCAGGAAAACCCCTTTAAGCAGAATCGCAGAAAAACGGGAGATCCTGCGAGAGAAGAAGATTCCAGCATCGCAGTAAGAAAAACCGCGGGCGTAAACAGATCCGCCGCGAATATGGGGTCCGGATTCACATCCCACAATACGCAACAGTCGCATGAGAAAAACCGGCCGTGTAAATACGGCCTAAAAGAATGGCGCTTCTGTCCTGGCGGGGGAGGAGCCTACACGAGTATTAGGGCCTATCAGAGTCCGCTCACATGTAGCAGGAAATGGGGCGCTTCTACCGCAACTGAAAATGTGCCTAATATCGGCGTCCGGGGGAGGGGAGGGGAGGATGTAGGATCGGCGCAGATCATGTCAATTGAAGGGAAAACAATAAAAAATCCATCAGCTATGGAGACCCCAAACCGCTCCGTAACGCGCAGATGATGGTGGTCTTGGTACGGATGCTGTGCTACATGTAGACGTCCCCTTACGCTACCGTCACACGGGCGAGCGCGGTATCGGACAGAGAAGCCCGGCCCGATGTATCGCACTCGTTTACCCACATCTGCGACGAGTCCTTCATGCAAAAACATCACTTCTGGGAAGCTGCGATCCCCGCTGATTGTTTGATGCCGCTGATCTCAGCGGGAAACAGCGCATTGCACAACGCATGATCGGCGCACTGACAAGGGGCGATGCGTTCCGAGGGACACAGTGGCTTCTCACCGCGCAGCGTCGTACGACTGCAGTCAGAAGAAGGAGTTCATATTGGCACGTTCTAACTGGTGGCGTTCCTCAGAAGGCAGCGCCCGTTGTGCTCAGTGGGACAGTAAAGCTCATCGCACGCCAGTCTAACGCGGGGCTTAGGATGAACAACGCTGATCCTCTAACCCCTCAAAGCCGCGCCGGAGGATCGCTACTTCACAGAACTTATGGGAAGCACTAGTGCCAGAAAAACACCTCGCATCATCGGGAAACACACGTTGGCGGGTGCGAGATCGTGCTCGCCCGTGAGGAGGTAAGAGGGGGTTCACACGGGACGCCGCGCAGCAAGTCTGCCCGCCGCTTCTGATCCCGGGATTAGTCAGCCATGTTGATGAGATTTTGCAAAAATCTCATCCACACAGGGGGTCAATCCGTCGCGGCAAAGCCGGCCGGAACTGGCAACGCGGCACAGAATTGACAGCTGTGGCACGTCAATTTTTTTTCCCCGTTCCGGCCTCTGTTCTCTATGGGAGAGAAAGCCGTAACAGAATGCCGGCAGCCGAACCGCTCCACAACCTGCAGCGAAATGCTGCAGGTTTTGAAGCTGAGGCTCTACCACGGAAATCTTGCAGCTTTTCGGTGTGGCCAAGCCGCAAGATCTCCGTCCGGGGGGAACCCAGCCTTAGGGGATCAGTTTCCTGTACAGATGGGAGGCTACAGAGAGTCCCAGCAAACATTGGCTGCTTTAGGACCCTGCAGTCGACACAGGTTGCCAAAATGAGCAGCCTATATTCTGCTTAAAGGGGGTTTCCACTGAGATGCTCCTGGGTAGTCTACAGGCTGCTCAGATCAGGGTCCCTACATCTGGCCCCCTCAGTAGCGATCCGAAGTCTATCAGAACGCTCCGTACGTGAAGCAACGCCCCGCCGTCCTCTAGCGAGGCCCTAATAGACAAAAGTAGGTTGGCCCACATGAAGTATTCCACGGCACCGATGGACGGTTTGTTCTAAGTGCGGCTCTCTGCCGCCGCCGCTCAGTGCGATCAGTTCTAAGGCAGGACGGCGGCCTCCGCCGCTAGCTCTCGGACAGCGGTTGCATCTGGATGATGCTTCTGGTCTTCAGCTGAGACTGGGCGATGTCGGCTAGTGCTGTCTGGATCTTTTCGAGCAGCATGTCCCCTCGGTACACCACCTCCTCCAGGCGGGCCGCCGCCGCGTGGTTCTCCTCTTCCAGCTGGTACAGGCTGGCGGCCTGAAACGAGACGGTACAATAATGCGGCAACGGTAATAGGCGATAATGAGCTGAGTGACCCGGGGGGGGGGGGCTCATTAGCTACGACCGCGGTTCATTTGTCCCAGAAAGAATGGCGCAATAACTACATTATATGATGGGAATAAAATGCCGGAAAGGAACAGAAATGGTCTCCGAGCTTCGGCCCCCGTGTCAATAGGGGCGGCCCCCCGAGCTAGGCACAGCGGTCCACCTGCACCGACACAGTGTGACAAGAACCCCAGCTGTAAAGAGTGTTCACATTCACTGACAGAAAGCAGAGGTGTGGAAGTTGTGAGGCATTCAAAGACCCCGATTCATCGAAGCGCTTCTACTAATATTATAGCGTGAAGAAGGGCACTTTCTACATGCCAAAACAAAATGGCGAGCGTTGAGGGCCTTTACGCCATTTTGGACGCTTTGTAAATATAAGGGGCGCGGCTCCGGCAGAGTTACTAAAACATGTCAGACAGCTTATGGCTGCTCACAGCTGGTGCTCAGACTGCTGGCGGTTTATAGTTGGAGGTCCGGCGATCTCTGACAAAGGGGTGGGGCTTCTTACTCCGCATTGCAACATATATACACCGTATTTCGGGTGCCCCAAGAGATCTACGATGCCGCGAGTTTAGGTTAGTGGATCCAAGGTCGGACTGTGACCCACCCGTAACCGGAGCACAAGGCCCCTCGTACAGCGCGCTCACCCTCACCTGTAAGCGCCCGGTCCCACACAACAGTCGGCCCGCGCCCCCCCACTGACGCAGGTTCGTGCGGCTTGCTAATGATTTATGTGTTTACAAGCTGCCGTATCAACAGTTGATCGTGGGGGTCCGCTGCGGATCAGCTGATTGAAGGGGCAGCAGCGCTGGGTAAGTGCCGCAGCCTCTTCTCAAACCCGCGACGTCCCAGTCGTCAGTCACATGGCCCGAGGGCAGCTCAGACCCACTCAAGTGAATAGAACTGAGCTGCAGTACCAAGCACAGCCACCATACAATGTACAGCGCTATCCCTAGCTCACACACCGCTGTCACTTCAATTAGCTGCTCGGCGGCGATCTTGAGCAGCAGATCCCCAATCATCGACTATTACCGCCACAGGACGTAAAGTCACATCCTGGCAGGAGGGAACTTCACGGACGCAGACTTACATTCTGTAGATGGCGCACGATCAGAAGTGATCCCACTCAGAGGGAGCCGGCAATGACCGACAGCCGACCTCCCAATACAACACAGGGGATGGTTGTGAATGGGCCCCAACACCGGGGACACCCGCAGAGCGTCTCACCTGCAGCGCAGCTGTCGATTCCTCACTGGGCAGAGATTCAATGAGAACATCAATGTCCTTTGCGGTGCGAGCGATGAGGGCGGCGAAGAGCTGGGCGTATTCTGGGAGACGGAGAAAGAAAGCAGAGAGGTCACACGAGAACGGGCGTACAACACCATCAGTCCCATGTAATACAGAGCTGACAGGGACCGCAGAGCGCCCCCTAGGGGGAGGACACAGACACTCATCTGTACAAAGTCAGTTTATATCAGCTTCTGGGAGAGCTGAGTGCTAACCAACATGGCCGCCCTTATAGAGCCCCACAGCGGAGCCACCCAACCTTCCCAGACTCCTGAATGTGAGGGCGGCCATGTTGGTTGTCACCCTGCTGAGAAAAGCAATTAAAAAATATAAATAACTTGACAAGAAAGTAAAACTGGCAGATGGGTCGGTCCGGAACGCCGAGAGGAGATTACAGCCGCCTGATTGGGTGGAGATCCCTGACCTCTACATGGCGGAAGAGCGGCGACCTGCAATGTGGCACCACAGAGACTCTGCACTCACCTTCCGTGGGGTTGGAGGGCTGATCCTTGTTTACTGCAGTCTGAATGTTATTGAAGGAGGCGGGAGGAGCACATTGCTGGAGCACACCGATGGCGTTACAGAACTGATCTGCAAGCTGCAAACAGACATACATTACTGATCCTGTGTTATACCCCAGAGCTGCACTCACTATTCTGCTGGTGGGGTCACTGTGTACATACATTACTTATCCTGTACTGATCCGGAGTTACATCCTGTCTTATACTCCAGAGCTGCACTCACTATTCTGCTGGTGGAGTCACTGTGTACATACATTACTTATCCTGTACTGATCCTGAGTTACATCCTGTATTATACTGCAGAGCTGCACTCACTATTCTGCTGGTGGAGTCACTGTGTACATACATTACTTATCCTGTACTGACCCTGAGTTACATCCTGTATTATACCCCAGAGCTGCACTCACTATTCTGCTGGTGGGGTCACTGTGTACATACATTACTTATCCTGTACTGACCCTGAGTTACATCCTGTATTATACTGCAGAGCTGCACTCACTATTCTGCTGGTGGAGTCACTGTGTACATACATTACTTATCCTGTACTGACCCTGAGTTACATCCTGTATTATACCCCAGAGCTGCACTCACTATTCTGCTGCTGGTGGAGTCACTGTGTACATACATTACTTATCCTGTACTGATCCTGAGTTACATCCTGTATTATACTCCAGAGCTGCACTCACTATTCTGCTGCTGGTGGAGTCACTGTGTACATACATTACTTATCCTGTACTGATCCCGAGTTACATCTGTATTATACTCCAGAGCTGCACTCACTATTCTGCTGGTGGAGTCACTGTGTACATACATTACTTATCCTGTACTGCTCCTGAGTTACATCCTGTATTATACCCCAGAGCTGCACTCACTATTCTGCTGGTGGAGTCACTGTGTACATACATTACTTATCCTGTACTGCTCCTGAGTTACATCCTGTATTATACCCCAGAGCTGCACTCACTATTCTGCTGCTGGTGGAGTCACTGTGTACATACATTACTTATCCTGTACTGCTCCTGAGTTACATCCTGTATTATACCCCAGAGCTGCACTCACTATTCTGCTGCTGGTGGAGTCACTGTGTACATACATTACTTATCCTGTACTGCTCCTGAGTTACATCCTGTATTATACCCCAGAGCTGCACTCACTATTCTGCTGGTGGAGTCACTGTGTACATACATTACTTATCCTGTACTGCTCCTGAGTTACATCCTGTATTATACCCCAGAGCTGCACTCACTATTCTGCTGGTGGAGTCACTGTGTACATTACTTATCCTGTACTGATCCTGAGTTACATCCTGTATTATACTCCAGAGCTGCACTCACTATTCTGCTGGTGGAGGCGCTGTGTACATACATTACTTATCCTGTACTGCTCCTGTGTTACATCCTGTATTATCCTCTAGAGCTGCACTCACTATTCTGCTGGTGGAGTCACTGTGTACATACATTACTTATCCTGTACTGACCCTGAGTTACATCCTGTATTATACCCCAGAGCTGCACTCACTATTCTGCTGGTGGAGTCACTGTGCACATTACTTATCCTGTACTGATCCTGAGTTACATCCTGTATTATACTCCAGAGCTGCACTCACTATTCTGCTGGTGGAGGCGCTGTGTACATACATTACTTATCCTGTACTGCTCCTGTGTTACATCCTGTATTATCCTCTAGAGCTGCACTCACTATTCTGCTGGTGGAGTCACTGTGTACATACATTACTTATCCTGTACTGACCCTGAGTTACATCCTGTATTATACTGCAGAGCTGCACTCACTATTCTGCTGGTGGAGTCACTGTATACATACATTACTTATCCTGTACTAATCCTGAGTTACATCCTGTATTATACTGCAGAGCTGCACTCACTATTCTGCTGGTGGAGTCACTGTGTACATATATTACTTATCCTGTACTGCTCCTGAGTTACATCCTGTATTATACCCCAGAGCTGCACTCACTATTCTGCTGGTGGGGTCACTGTGTACATATATTACTTATCCTGTACTGCTCCTGAGTTACATCTGTATTATACCCCAGAGCTGCACTCACTATTCTGCTGGTGGAGTCACTGTGTACATACATTACTTATCCTGTACTGATCCTGAGTTACATCCTGTATTATACTCCAGAGCTGCACTCACTATTCTGCTGGTGGAGTCACTGTGTATATACATTACTTATCCTGTACTGACCCTGCGTTACATCCTGTATTATACTGCAGAGCTGCACTCACTATTCTGCTGGTGGAGTCACTGTGTACATACATTACTTATCCTGTACTGCTCCTGAGTTACATCCTGTATTATACCCCAGAGCTGCACTCACTATTCTGCTGGTGGAGTCACTGTGTACATACATTACTTATCCTGTACTGACCCTGAGTTACATCCTGTATTATACTGCAGAGCTGCACTCACTATTCTGCTGGTGGAGTCACTGTGTACATACATTACTTATCCTGTACTGATCCTGAGTTACATCCTGTATTATACTCTAGAGCTGCACTCACTATTCTGCTGGTGGAGTCACTGTGTACATACATTACTTATCCTGTACTGCTCCTGAGTTACATCCTGTATTATACTGCAGAGCTGCACTCACTATTCTGCTGGTGGAGTCACTGTATACATACATTACTTATCCTGTACTAATCCTGAGTTACATCCTGTATTATACTGCAGAGCTGCACTCACTATTCTGCTGGTGGAGTCACTGTGTACATACATTACTTATCCTGTACTGATCCTGAGTTACATCCTGTATTATACCCCAGAGCTGCACTCACTATTCTGCTGGTGGAGTCACTATGTACATACATTACTTATCCTGTACTGATGCTGAGTTACATCCTGTATTATACTGCAGAGCTGCACTCACTATTCTGCTGGTGGAGTCACTGTATACATACATTACTTATCCTGTACTAATCCTGAGTTACATCCTGTATTATACTCGAGAGCTGCACTCACTATTCTGCTGGTGGAGTCACTCTGTACATACATTACTTATCCTGTACTGATCCTGAGTTACATCCTGTATTATACTGCAGAGCTGCACTCACTATTCTGCTGGTGGAGTCGCTGTGTACATACATTACTTATCCTGTACTGATCCTCAGTTACATCCTGTATTATACCCCAGAGCTGCACTCACTATTCTGCTGGTGGAGTCACTGTGTACATACATTACTTATCCTGTACTGATCCTGAGTTACATCCTGTATTATACCCCAGAGCTGCACTCACTATTCTGCTGGTGGAGTCACTGTGTACATACATTACTTATCCTGTACTGATCCTGAGTTACATCCTGTATTATACTCCAGAGCTGCACTCACTATTCTGCTGGTGGAGTCACTGTGTACATACATTACTTATCCTGTACTGATCCTGAGTTACATCCTGTATTATACCCCAGAGCTGCACTCACTATTCTGCTGCTGGAGTCACTGTGTACATACATTACTTATCCTGTACTGCTCCTGAGTTACATCCTGTATTATACTGCAGAGCTGCACTCACTATTCTGCTGGTGGAGTCACCGTGTACATACATTACTTATCCTGTACTGATCCTGAGTTACATCCTGTATTATACCCCAGAGCTGCACTCACTATTCTGCTGGTGGAGTCACTGTGTACATACATTACTTATCCTGTACTGACCCTGAGTTACATCCTGTATTATACTGCAGAGCTGCACTCACTATTCTGCTGGTGGAGTCACCGTGTACATACATTACTTATCCTGTACTGATCCTGAGTTACATCCTGTATTATACTGCAGAGCTGCACTCACTATTCTGCTGGTGGAGTCACCGTGTACATACATTACTTATCCTGTACTGATCCTGAGTTACATCCTGTATTATACCCCAGAGCTGCACTCACTATTCTGCTGGTGGAGTCACTGTGTACATACATTACTTATCCTGTACTGCTCCTGAGTTACATCCTGTATTATACTGCAGAGCTGCACTCACTATTCTGCTGGTGGAGTCACTGTGTACATACATTACTTATCCTGTACTGATCCTGAGTTACATCCTGTATTATACCCCAGAGCTGCACTCACTATTCTGCTGGTGGAGTCACTGTGTACATACATTACTTATCCTGTACTGACCCTGAGTTACATCCTGTATTATACTCCAGAGCTGCACTCACTATTCTGCTGGTGGAGTCACTCTGTACATACATTACTTATCCTGTACTGATCCTGAGTTACATCCTGTATTATACCCCAGAGCTGCACTCACTATTCTGCTGGTGGAGTCACCGTGTACATACATTACTTATCCTGTACTGATGCTGAGTTACATCCTGTATTATACTCCAGAGCTGCACTCACTATTCTGCTGGTGGAGTCACTGTATACATACATTACTTATCTTGTACTGACCCCGAGTTACATCCTGTATTATACTCTAGAGCTGCACTCACTATTCTGCTGGTGGAGTCACTGTGTACATACATTACTGATCCTGTACTGATCCTCCAGAGCTGCGCTCACTGTTCTGCTCGAGGAGTAGTAGTGAACGTACAATGCCCATATAATGAGCCACGTATAACAGATAGCAGTACTATATGTACACAGTAATTTCCCCTATCACACTACGCCCCCCTCCGGTGCAGTTACGACGGCGGTAGTAACCGATAACTCCGGCGGCACCGGGGAAATCACTCACCGAATTCAGCGCGTCCTGCAGCTGCGTCAGGCGATCCGCCATCTTTGATTCGGGTAAAACTGAAACTGCACCCAGATACGCGACGTGCCCTCCTATTGGCCCGTTGCTTTTAGGCGTGTCTGAAACGCATGGCGTATGTTTTACGACAATGTATGTTTTTTCTGTAATAACTTTATTGATAGCACGCAAAACGAGCAGTGGGTCTGTGTGACTGGGAAGCTTGTATTAACCCAGTCGGCGCCATAAAGGGTAATATTGGTGTTATTGCTGCGCTGATAATGTGTCACGTGACTCTTATATCTCTGTATCTGCTGCGTGGATATAATCCTCCTTTAACCCCTTCCTGCTAGGCCCCTTTATAATTGCCTTTATTCCTCCCACCTTGTATTTTGCGCTGACGGCTCTACGCGGTTTTTGCAGACAAGTTGTATTTTAACGCGCCGTATAATGTACTGGGAACGTAAACAATTTATAAGCGGGGAGAAATGAAAATGCAACTGTACAATTGTTGGCGACCGCCTACAACACGAAGAGCCTTTATTCTGCGGGACGCGCGATTACCGCGATACCACATTGATATATTTTACAACGGTACGACTTGAAGAAAAAGCAAACCTTCGCCGTCTTTTGACCCCCGTAACGTTTTATTTGGCATGGGGCTGTGTGGCGCCTCACTTGTTTTGCGCGGTGACACCATTTACGGTACACGCCACTTTTGGCTCGCTGTAAATCCCATTTGTCGGTCCTCGTTTCATGGTAGCGCGCTCGCCGGTGTGAAGGCGCCCTTACATGATCTACATGTGCTTCTCTTAGCGCGTGGTCCTTGTACACGCAATATCCATCACGCGTCAGCCAGAAATTACATCAGAAAACCACGTAAACCGCGTTCGGCCTCCGCGGAGGAAAGATGCGACAGCTACTAGTAGTGCCTGACGGCCGGAGCGTTGGCCGCAGACGCGCACTGAACGGCTCCTTTATAGAGCCCCCCAGCTAGCGGCGTGTGGTCTTCAGAACCGCCACAATTCACTGTCCACAGACATCCGAGGGGCCAGGGGCCCCAAGATGGCCTTCACCGCACCGTAACTCCACCAGCCGGATAGGGAGGGTCAGCAGTTCATGCTGCTTGCGCCAAATTCTGCCCTCCCATCAGCAACAGACATCTGGACCCATCCGACCAGGAGATGTTTTTTCGCTGCTGACCCCCCCGCTCCGCAGCCCTGCCTTGTGTCGTCGCCCGCCCCTCTGCACGCTCGCCCCTCTGCACATTCGCCCCTCTACACGCCCGCCCCTCTGCACGTTCGCCCCTCTGCACGCCCACTCCTCTACGCACGTCTACCCGTATACATGCCTGACCCTCTACATGCCCGACCCTCTACATGCTCGCCCCTCTACATGCCCACCCCTCTACACACCCGCTCCTGTACACACGCCTGCCCCTCTACACGCCCGCTCCTCTACACGCCTGCTCCTCAACGCACGTCCGCCCCTTACACACCCGCATCTCTACAGGCCCGCCCCTCTACACGCCCACTCCTCTACACACGCCCGCTCTTCTACACGCCTGCCCCTCTACAACCCGCTCCTCTACACGCCCGCCCCTCTACACGCCCGCTCCTCTACACACGCCCGCCCCTCTACATGCCCGCTCCTCTACACACCCACCCCTCTACACGCCCGCTCCTCTACACACGCCGGCCCCTCTACACGCCTGCTCCTCTACGTACGCCGGCCCCTCTACACGCCCGCTCCTCTACACACGCCCGCCCCTCTACACGCCAGCCCCTCTACACACGCTCGCTTCTCTACACGCTCGCCCCTCTACTCGCCGGCTGCTCTACACGCCCGCTCCTCTACAAACGCCCACCCCTCTACACGCCTGCTCCTCTACACACACCCGCCCCTCTACACGCCCGCTCCTCTACACGCCAGCCCCTCTACACACGCCCGCTCCTCTACGCGCTCGCCCCTATACTCGCCGACTCCTCTATACGCCCGCCCCTCTACACGCCCGCCCCTCTACACGCCCGCTACTCTACACGCCCGCCCCTCTACACGCCCGCTACTCTACACGCCCACTCCTCGTACCTTTCTGGAAAATTCCTTTAATATCTGTTTAATAAAAAGTTTTGTAATGTTCTAGCAGACTTCATGTTCCAGCGGTCGAACATGCGCACCATGCAGCGAACATCAGCGGGGATCCTCTGCAGGGTGTCCAGGCGATCTCCAGGTCTCTCTACAGGATTGTGGGACATGATCAGACGTGGAGCGATCGCTCTCCCGCCGCCTCGGGATGAAGATGGACTCTGGACGATGGTCAGTACCAGCGGTGAGCGATGATCACAATATTCAGCTCAGTGCTGATGCCTCGCAGTGCGGGGGTCTTAGGCTGAAATCCCATCAAGGACAACATGTGCATTGATTCTAAAAAACGCCATGAGGACGAATAACCCCAAATAGAAGCTAAGAGCGCCATGCAGATGTTGTCCTTGCTCTGATTCAGCCATAGAGCTCCAGCACTGCAAGGTAGCAGTACTAACAACTGAGCCACCACTTTCCCTTCTCCAGAGGAGCAGAAGATGGAGAAGAATATCCCCAAATCGAAGCTAAGAGCGCCATGCAGATGTTGTCCATCGTCACCCCTGAGCCTAGAACCTCAGCGCTACAAGACAGCAGGCGGACGGCGCAGTCATTAGCCCCGGCCTCGGACAACATCTGCATGGTGGCTCAGCTCTTAGCGCTGCTGGTTCAAATTTCATCAAGGCCAACAACTGGATGGAGTATTTCCAGGCCAGCATTCGAGCTCCCCTTTACTTGCTGCCATGTTGTTACCGCCGGTCCGGCGGCCGACCGCCCTGACTGCAGGAGATGTCACTGCCTTAAAATGACAATCCTTCAGAACTCTGTGGAGTTTCATCTCCTTTTGAGCCTTTCTTCGTAGCGCCATTTTCTCTGCCCGGCCGCGTACCGGCTGTCACCAACACTTCTGACTGATACAAATGTAGCTTTTCATACAGTTTGCTGCTTCACTGTTTTTAGGGTGACGGAAAAGTGCAATGTACTGACGATGTTCACCATTCAGGACAGATATTGCGTTATTTTCACGTTTCTGGACGCGGCGATACAAAAAAGGTTGTTTTTTATTTTAAATATGGGAAAAGTGTTTTTTAACCCTTTAATATCCTTTATTTTTTTACAATTTTGACCTTTTTTTCAAATCCCCACAGGGAGGGTGAACTTCCGCTCATTGGATAGATCATACAGTATAATGCAATACCCCATAAGACAATGCTGGTCACAGGTAGAAGCGCCGGTCGCTCATGTATACAGACCTGCTAAAGGTGAACACACAGGGGGGAGGAAGCAGCGCCAGAGCTGCCAGGCAGACGCTTATCTCCGCTGATCAGTAGTTATGTACTGGACAGAATCTGCCTTTAACCCTTTTCTTGCTTCCTATCCCAGCCCGTCACTTCTTGACATGGAAAGAAAATGATGGTCTCTGCAGTGTGGCGGTCGCTGATCCTACTGCTTTGGCCTCTGTTGGGGGTCAGTACAATAAGCAGGTAGGGGCAGTTATAGCCCCCCTTGGCACGCCTGTCTCTGTGGGACATGTTATTGTGATGTAGATGAGACCTTACAATCCAGTACTGCCAGGGGAACAGGTATAACAACTTCTGTGGGCCATTTCCACCAGACATAATGAGCAGTCAGTGATGACTGTGGAAGATAGAAGGGGGGTGGAAAATGGACTGCGGCCCCATCTTATGGTTAGCAGAGCCAAACACATCAGCGCCTCTCTGCAGCACTACTTTTTACGAAATTCTCATGCTATGACATCACTGGATTGTCCTTGTACTGTGACATCACTGGATTATCCCAGTACTGTGAAATCACTGTGTGTATTATCCCTGTACTGTGAAATCACTGTGTGTATTATCCCTGTCCTGTAACATCACTGCGTGTATTATCTCTGTGCTGTGACATCACTGTGTGTATTATCCCCGTCCTGTGACATCACTGTGTATTATCCCTGTCCTGTGACATCACTGTGTATTATCCCTGTCCTGAAACATCACTGCGTGTATTATCTCTGTGCTGTGACATCACTGTGTGTATTATCCCTGTACTGTGACATCAGTGCGTGTATTATCCCTGTACTGTGACATCACTGTGTGTATTATCCCAGTCCTGTGACATCACTGTGTATTATCCCTCTACTGTGACATCACTGTGTGTATTATCCCTGTACTGTGACATCACTCTGTATTATCCCTGTACTGTGACATCACTGTGCATTATCCCAGTACTGTGACATCACTGTGTGTATTATCCCTGTACTGTGACATCACTCTGTATTATCCCTGTACTGTGACATCACTGTGCATTATCCCAGTACTGTGACATCACTGTATTATCCCTGTACTGTGACATCACTGTGTGTATTATCCCTGTACTGTGACATCACTGTGTATTATCCCAGTACTGTGACATCACTGTGTGTATTAACCCCGTCCTGTGACATCACTGTGTGTATTATCACAGTACTGTGACATCACTGTGTGTATTATCACAGTACTGTGACATCACTGTGTATTATCTCTGTACTGTGACATCACTGTGTATTATCCCTGTACTGTGACATCATTGTGTATTATTCCTGTACTATGACATCATTCTGTATTATCCCTGTGCTGTGACATCACTCTGTATTATCTCTGTACTGTGACATCACTGTGTATTATCCCTGTACTGTGACATCATTGTGTATTATTCCTGTACTGTGACATCACTGTGTATTATCCCTGTACTGTGACATCAATGTGTGTATTATCCCTGTACTGTGACATCACTGTGTATTATCTCTGTACTGTGACATCACTGTGTGTATTATCCCTGTACTGTGACATCATTATTATTCCTGTACTATGACATCACTCTGTATTATCCCTGTACTGTGACATCACTCTGTATTATCCCTGTACTGTGACATCACTGTGCATTATCCCAGTACTGTGACATCACTGTATTATCCCTGTACTGTGACATCACTGTGTGTATTATCCCTGTACTGTGACATCACTGTGTATTATCCCAGTACTGTGACATCACTGTGTATTAACCCCGTCCTGTGACATCACTGTGTGTATTATCACAGTACTGTGACATCACTGTGTGTATTATCCCTGTACTGTGACATCACTGTGTATTATCTCTGTAGTGTGACATCACTGTGTATTATCCCTCTACTGTGACATTACTGTGTGTATTATCCCTGTACTGTGACCTCACTGTGTGTATCATCCCTGTACTGTGACATCACTGTGTGTATTATCCCTGTACTGTGACATCACTGTGTGTATCATCCCTGTACTGTGACATCACTGTGTGTATTATCCCTGTACTGTGACATCACTGTGTATTATCTCTGTACTGTGACATCACTGTGTGTATTATCCCTGTACTGTGACATCATTATTATTCCTGTACTATGACATCACTCTGTATTATCCCTGTACTGTGACATCACTCTGTATTATCCCTGTACTGTGACATCACTGTGCATTATCCCAGTACTGTGACATCACTGTATTATCCCTGTACTGTGACATCACTGTGTGTATTATCCCTGTACTGTGACATCACTGTGTATTATCCCAGTACTGTGACATCACTGTGTATTAACCCCGTCCTGTGACATCACTGTGTGTATTATCACAGTACTGTGACATCACTGTGTGTATTATCCCTGTACTGTGACCTCACTGTGTGTATTATCCCTGTACCGTGACATCACTGTGTATTATCTCTGTACTGTGACATCACTGTGTATTATCCCTGTACTGTGACATCACTGTGTATTATCTCTGTACTGTGACATCACTGTGTATTATCTCTGTACTGTGACATCACTATGTATTATCCCTCTACTGTGACATTACTGTGTGTATTATCCCTGTACTGTGACATCACTGTGTATTATCCCTCTACTGTGACATTACTGTGTGTATTATCCCTGTACTGTGACATCACTATGTATTATCCCTGTACTGTGACATCACTGTGTGTATTATCCCTGTACTGTGACATCACTGTGTGTATTATCCCTGTACTGTGACATCACTGTGTATTATCCCTCTACTGTGACATCACTGTGTGTATTATCCCTGTACTGTGACATCACTGTGTATTATCTCTGTACTGTGACCTCACTGTGTGTATTATCCCTGTACTGTGACATCACTGTGTATTATCTCTGTAGTGTGACATCACTGTGTATTATCTCTGTAGTGTGACATCACTGTGTATTATCCCTGTGCTTTTCACCCTACGGGCATAGAACACTTTCTCTTGGGCACCGCTACACTCGGGAGTACGGAGCAGGGTTGCGACCGAATGAGGGGAAATTTCTTCTCCTTCGCCATCTTTTCAAAATCTGCGCCAGAGCATTAAAAAAACCCAGCGATGATGGCCTGCAGATCTATGGGGGTCAGAAGAGACCAGCAGCCCGCTGCGCCTCCATTCAGCGGCAGCGCGGGGTCACACCGGCATATGTTCATTCCAGATGACAGCGTATGGCTTCACGGATCCACAGGCTATAACGGGTTAACACGGTCAGTCTGATGCGCTCACGCTTTTGGGTTTTTGTGGGATGGATGGCGTCTTTCTGGAGTGGAAACAGTTTGTTATGTTTTCAGTCCATGGAAACCGTGTAGAAGCGCGGCGGCAGATCTGCGGGCGCTTGGGGCAAATACCGTTTAATGTAAGGGAAATAGCGCAAAACTACAAACACGACTGGAAAAAGAGTTCGCAGCGAGGAGGTTGGCTGGAAGCGTTTACAAAACGGGAGCGTGTGCCTAAACTGCCTGCGTTCTTACACCAAGTCTATGCGGTAGGGGCGGGCCCTTAGTGGTCCCTAGGTTGTGGAGGGCGGGGCTACACCTTTCGCTCAGCGGGACGCTGTTCCGGTTATGTTCCCATCATATGTGTTTCCTCCGTAGTATGTTATTACATCCCCAGGACGCGTACTATAATACAAGCGTGAATTATCGCATGGCTTCTATACACACGTATGACGCGTGCCGTATGCTGCGTGAACGGCCGCGTACAGCTGAGAACCCGCAGGGAGGCTGGCAGTGCCGGGCAGCAGGGAGGCTGGCAGTGCCGGGCAGCAGGGAGGTTGGCAGTGCCGGGCAGCAGGGAGGCTGACAGTGGCAGGGCAGCAGGGAGGTTGGCAGTGCCAGGCAGCAGGGAGGTTGGCAGTGTCGGGGCAGCAGGGAGGTTGGCAGTGTCGGGGCAGCAGGGAGGCTGGCAGTGTCGGGGCAGCAGGGAGGTTGGCAGTGCCGGGCAGCAGGGAGGCTGACAGTGGCAGGGCAGCAGAGAGGTTGGCAGTGTAGGGGCAGCAGGGAGGCTGGCAGTGTCGGGGCAGCAGGGAGGTTGGTAGTGCCGGGCAGCAGGGAGGCTGACAGTGGCAGGGCAGCAGGGAGGCTGGTAGTGCCAGGCAGCAGGGAGGTTGGCAGTGCTGGGCAGCAGGGAGGCTGACAGTGGAAGAGCAGCGGGTAGGTTGGCAGTGCCGCGCAGCAGGGAGGCTGACAGTGGCAGGGCAGCAGGGAGGCTGGCAGTGCCGGGCAGCAGGGAGGTTGGCAGTGCCGGGCAGCAGGGAGGCTGACAGTGGCAGGGCAGCAGGGAGGCTGGCGGTGGCAGGGCAGCGGGGAGGCCGGCGGTGCAGGGGCAGCGGGGAGGCTGGCGGTGCAGGGGCAGCGGGGAGGCTGGCAGTGGCAGGGCAGCGGGGAGGCTGGCGGTGCAGGGGCAGCGGGGAGGCTGAAAGTGGCAGGGCAGCAGGGAGGCTGGCAGTGGCAGGGCAGCAGAGAGGTTTGCAGTACCAGGGCAGCAGGGAGGTTGGCAGTGCTAGGGCAGCGGGGAGGCTGGCAGTAACAGGGCAGCAGGGAGGTTGGCAGTAGCAGGGCAGCAGGGAGGCTGGCAGTAACAGGGCAGCAGGGAGGTTGGCAGTGCCAGGGCAGCAGGGAGGATGGCAGTGCTAGGGCAGCGGGGAGGCTGGCAGTAACAGGGCAGCAGGGAGGTTGGCAGTAGCAGGGCAGCGGGGAGGCTGGCAGTGGCAGGGCAGCGGGGAGGCTGGCAGTGCCGGGCAGCAGGGAAGTTGGCAGTGTCGGGCAGCAGGGAAGCTGGTAGTGTCGGGACAGCAGGGAGGCTGAAAGTGGCAGGGCAGCAGGGAGGTTTGCAGTGCTAGGGCAGCGGGGAGGCTGGCAGTAACAGGGCAGCGGGGAGGTTGGCAGTAGCAGGGCAGCAGGGAGGTTGGCAGTGCTGGGCAGCAGAGAGGTTTGCAGTGCTAGGGCAGCAGGGAGGTTTGCAGTGCTAGGGCAGCGGGGAGGCTGGCACTGCCAGCCACCAGCACACACGTGACCTCCTGGACCGCTGCACGGAGCCCTGTCAGGAAGAGGCGCTGTGTGTGGCCGCCAGGGGGCGCTGCAGGCCCGGCCGGCCGCTCGGTGACAGCAGCTCCTCCACCCAGAGGGCGAGCATTGTGCGCACACGAGCCGGGGTGAGGGGTGATGCCCAGCGCCGCCATGCTGCCCGGGGTCGGGGTGTTCGGCACCAGCCTGACGTCCCGGGTGATCATCCCGCTGCTGAAGGACGAGGGCTTCTCGGTGCGGGCGCTGTGGGGCCGGACGCCGGAGGAGGCGGAGGAGCTGGCCAAGGAGATGGCAGTGCCCTTCTACACCAGCCGCATCGACGACGTCCTGCTGCACCAAGACGTGGACCTGGTGTGCATCAACCTGCCGCCGCCGCTCACCAAGCAGATCGCCGTCAAGACCCTGGGTGAGTGCGGGGCCGGGCTGGAGCCCTTAGATCCGCGGGCAGTGCCAGGCTGGAGCGCCCAGAGCCGCGGGCAGTGCCAGGCTGGAACCCCCAGAGCCGCTGGTAGTGCCAGGCTGGAGCGCCCAGAGCCGCGGGCAGTGCCAGGCTGGAGCCCCCAGAGCCGCTGGTAGTGCCAGGCTGGAGCCCCCAGAGCTGCTGGTAGTGCCAGGCTGGAACCCCCAGAGCCGCTGGTAGTGCTAGGCTGGAGCCCCCAGAGCCGAGGGCAGTGCCAGGCTGGAGCCCTCAGAGCTGTGGACAGTGCCAGGCTGGAGCCCCCAAAGCTGCTGGTAGTGCCAGGCTGGAGCCCCCAGAGCTGCTGGTAGTGCCAGGCTTCAGCCCCCAGAGCTGCTGGTAGTGCCAGGCTTCAGCCCCTAGAGCTGCTGGTAGTGCCAGGCTGGAGCCTCCAGAGTCGACGGACAGTGCCAGGCTGGAGCCCCCAGAGCCGCTGGTAGTGCCAGGCTTCAGCCCCCAGAGCCGCTGGTAGTGCCAGGCTTCAGCCCCTAGAGCTGCTGGTAGTGCCAGGCTGGAGCCCCCAGACTCGCGGGGTTACCGTTCACTCTCCAATATCTTGCACACCCTGGCGAGTATATGTGTGCGCACATACGAAAAAATACTCTGAAATGGCATTTCATTTGCGCTCCGCTCTTACGGTGGCATTTACGCCGCGGGTTTTTTCATGCGACCGCACATTTCATGAAAATATGCCCAGCGGGTCTGTTCCCTGCACAGATCCGCTGATGTGAATGAGCCCTCGGGTTAGTTGGCATCAGCGCTGTGAAGGGTGATCACGTGGGCATGTGCCTTTTAGCGTGTGTGCGGGTGGGACATGAACAATGCGCCATTTCTCCTCTGTATTTACATCCGTGTTCTTCAGTATCTACAGCGTTTTTCACGCACGTCAAAAAATAAATAAATGAAGGTCCAACTTATGCGCCATTTATGTTTCCCGCCGTCTGCGGCCGTGTGCGTTGGATTACGTTCACACGCAGCGACAGCACCAGAAACCGCAGCAGCGTCGCTGCCTCAAGATCGGCATCGGTGGAGGCGAAAAACAGACCGCTGCGCGCTCATAGGAAAACTATGACTGAACCCGCTGTAGTCGCGGATCGCCGCTCCCTCCGTATTCTGAGATACTGCGCCAAAGATTCTCAGGCGCATCTCAGATGGGACGACACGCAGACGGGCGCCATCATCCCCGAGGAGTCGCGCTGCCAATGTTTTTACTCAGACTGTCCAAAAAAAAAGAAAAAAGCGCGTGCGCACGCCGCCTCTCCGGTGAACGGGCGCTACTTCTATCCGATTTTACCATCTGAAAGTTGGACAGACCGAACGCTGGCGCGCCGTCAGGCGAACTTCACGCCGGCTGGGATTCTCAGCCCGATTTCGCGCTCGCCAACATGCAATTTCCCCGCAGGCGCGAGCCGTTTTTATAGGAGACCGCCCCCACCACTTCGGGGAAGTTTCCCTCACTGTTTACAGTCGGAGACCTCGCGGTGCGGCCGCCATTGCAGACCATGGGTGACGCGATGCCGGGGCGCGGCTGAGGGTAGGACGTGCCGCCATTACTTTCCTGCTCATGTGCGTATATGACTCCATTAAAGAACGGGGTTCATATTTGCGCGTCTCGCAACTCACAAATCTTGCGCAATTTTCTTGACAGTGTAGAAGCGGCCTGCGGCAGCCATATTGTCGCTGTGTATTGGGGCCGCCATACGCAGTTAATGTAACTCTACGGCCAATCACATGGCGGGATATTTTACAGCCATTTTTCAAAAACGCAGGATGACAGATTTTTGTGTTTTTGACTGTTTTTGTAATCTTTACTATTTGGCAAAATCGGATCGGTATTCGCTCAATAGACACAGCGGCAAATGTGGACCCGCCGGCGCCGTAGGGTGGAACGTCTTCTGAAGCCGCTCGACGGATGCTTCTCACATGACGGAAGCGCAGCACAGCGCAGGCTGGACGGGCAGGGAAGTCCCGGTCGGCCGATGACCAATTAATACACCTGCGACTATCTTTAGGTGCGCTGAAGTAACGCCACCAGTGAACGGATCCTCCCTCCTACACGTTCGGTGGGCGCGGTTACACGGAACACGTGTCGCTTACATGTGAAGGATAGTCGCCCCGTGTGGCGTCACCCGTAGGGCGTAGGTATTCACACAGGTGTATTTTCTGTCCGTGTTTTTCACGGGCGCGTCTGGCGTGATTTGCCCGTGTGGCTTTAGGAAAACCAATTTAAAGACTGCTGTAGTTTTCTAGTTCCTGGCGCTGGTTGATATGGCGCTAAACTTGGGCATGTGACAGCACCAACAGTGGCCCCCGCCAGGAGTGCTGCCCGCGGAGGGACTAGTTCTGTGACAGCACCAACAGTGGCCCCCGCCAGGAGTGCTGCCCGCGGAGGGACTAGTTCTGTGACAGTGGCCCCCCACCAGGAGTGCTGCCCGCGGAGGGACTAGTTCTGTGACAGTGGCCCCCCACCAGGAGTGCTGCCCGCGGAGGGACTAGTTCTGTGACAGTGGCCCCCCACCAGGAGTGCTGCCCGCGGAGGGACTAGTTCTGTGACAGTGCCAACAGTGGCCCCCCGCCAGGAGTGCTGCCCGCGGAGGGACTAGTTCTGTGACAGCGCCAACAGTGGCCCCGGCCAGGAGTGCTGCCCGCGGAGGGACTAGTTCTGTGACAGTGGCCCCCCACCAGGAGTGCTGCCCGCGGAGGGACTAGTTCTGTGACAGCGCCAACAGTGGCCCCCCACCAGGAGTGCTGCCCGCGGAGGGACTAGTTCTGTGACAACACCAACAGTGGCCCCCCGCCAGGAGCGCTGCCCATGAAGGGACTAGTTCTGTGACAGCGCCAACAGTGGCCCCCCACCAGGAGTGCTGCCCGCAGAGGGACTAGTTCTGTGACAGTGCCAACAGTGGCCCCCCGCCAGGAGTGCTGCCCGCGGAGGGACTAGTTCTGTGACAGCGCCAACAGTGGCCCCCCGCCAGGAGTGCTGCCCGCGGAGGGACTAGTTCTGTGACAGCGCCAACAGTGGCCCCCCGCCAGGAGCGCTGCCCACAGAGGGACTAGTTCTGTGACAGTGGCCCCCCACCAGGAGTGCTGCCCGCGGAGGGACTAGTTCTGTGACAGTGCCACCAGTGGCCCCCCGCCAGGAGTGCTGCCCGCGGAGGGACTAGTTCTGTGACAGCGCCAACAGTGGCCCCCGCCAGGAGTGCTGCCCGCAGAGTGACTGGTTCTGTGACAGTGCCAACAGTGGCCCCCCTGCCAGGAGTGCTGCCCGCGGAGGGACTAGTTCTGTGACAGCGCCAACAGTGGCCCCCGCCAGGAGCGCTGCCCGCGGAGGGACCAGTTCTGTGACAGCGCCAACAGTGGCCCCCGCCAGGAGCGCTGCCCGCGGAGGGACTAGTTCTGTGACAGCGCCAACAGTGGCCCCCGCCAGGAGCGCTGCCCGCGGAGGGACTAGTTCTGTGACAGCGCCAACAGTGGCCCCCGCCAGGAGTGCTGCCCGCAGAGTGACTGGTTCTGTGACAGTGCCAACAGTGGCCCCCCTGCCAGGAGTGCTGCCCGCGGAGGGACTAGTTCTGTGACAGCGCCAACAGTGGCCCCCGCCAGGAGCGCTGCCCGCGGAGGGACTAGTTCTGTGACAGCGCCAACAGTGGCCCCCGCCAGGAGCGCTGCCCGCGGAGGGACTAGTTCTGTGACAGCGCCAACAGTGGCCCCCGCCAGGAGCGCTGCCCGCGGAGGGACTAGTTCTGTGACAGCGCCAACAGTGGCCCCCGCCAGGAGCGCTGCCCGCGGAGGGACTAGTTCTGTGACAGCGCCAACAGTGGCCCCCGCCAGGAGCGCTGCCCGCAGAGGGACTAGTTCTTGAATGCCCTGCTTAGGTTCTCCTAGTATTCAGTTTTCCGTTTTTTATGTTCTGTTAGGTCCGTCCAAAGAGCGCCCGGCGGCGCCCAGTAGCGGTGGAGACACGGCCCAGCTTCCATGCTTTCACTGCGCTGGGCGTTTTGTGCAGATGTGAACGTGGGGCCTCCATGTGTGGTTGGTATCATATGGAGGGGTCCTTGATGGGTTCTACTCACTGCATATTACACACGCAAAAAACACGCTTGTAATATGTGGCGTATTTATGCTCATGTAGATGAGGCCTCAGAGTGCGTTCAGACGGCGCCGATCTGCAGGTCAGAAAACATATGATTGGCAGCAGAATATCCGTGGTGCATTAGGCCTGCCTGTCCACGGGCGTAGGGATACCGATCAGCGGACCCCCGCTGCGGGAACAGGAGCCTGCTGACGGATCTGACAGGCTCACCGCCGAGAATCATGGCACTAATCAGCATGCTGCGATCTGCCGGCCGCGATCGGGGAATCGCTATGGTTCTGCGCCCGTGGACAGCGGGGCTTAAGTGAAGTTTTATTCCTCCATCTTCAGTAAAGATGAAGACGCGCTCATCCATTGCTTGATGAAGACCGCCGGACGGTCGAAACGTCGCCTGTTCACTTTTATTGAAGATGAGGGAGCAAAGCTTGAATTTAATGCCCCACGAATATTCTGCCGCCGGCGACACGTTCCTGGAGCGGCGGGGCAGATAGGTAGCCCCCTGAGGAGGGGATTGGATCCGTTGTGAAGCAGCGGTCTGCAGCAGCGTCGCCCCTGCAATTAGAATTCAATTGAAAGAGTAAAATGCGCGCCACAATTTGCAGCAGATCGGCGCGGTGTGAACGCCCCGGGGGTGTCTTCACATGTAGCACCGCATGCTGCAGCAACATCCGCAGCGTTTCCACACACAAAACCCCCCATTGGTGCGGCTTTTGACTCGATGACTGGCGCATCACCTGGAGGCCGACGATGGCGCTCAGCAGCTGCGCTGCGCTCTGGTTACTGCAGTGAAGTATCAGGAGCCGAGAGGAGCGCAACGCAGGCTGAAATCCACTGCCGATCCACAGTTGATCTCAAGGCAAAATCCGCATGAATGTGTGTGACCGCCAGACACCCGTACCCGCGGCCGCCAGACACCCGTACCCGCGGCCGCCAGACACCCGTACCCACGGCCGCCAGACACCTGTACCCACTGCTCCGCCTGACCGCTGCTCCACAGATTAGCAGGTGGCTACAATGTAACGTATCACATCAGTCCGCAGGTTTGCCATTTGCTTTGCTTCTGTTCTCCCCCCCCCCCCCCCCCCCCCCGTGTCGTGATGTCCCACAGGGGGCTTCACCCCTGACATCTGTGTACCCCTGTGTTGGCACGTCCCGTGGGGGGCTTCACGCCTGACTTCTGTTCCCCCCTGTGTCGTGGCATCCTGCGGGGGACTTCACCCCTGACTTCTGTGTCCCCCCATGTCGTGGCGTCCCTCGGGGTGCTTCACCCCTGACTTCTGTGTTCCCCCGTGTCATGGCGTTCCTCGGGGGCTTCACCCCTGACTTCTGCCCCCCCCCCCCCGTGTCAGGGCGTCCCACGGGGGGCTTCACCCCTGACTTCTGTGTCCCCCCTGTGTCGTGATGTCCCTCGGGGGGCTTCACCACTGACTTCTGTGCCCCCCCCCCCCCCCTGTGTCGTGATGTCCCGCGAGGGGCTTTACCCCTGACTTCTGTGTCCCCCTGTGTCGTGGCGTCCTGCGGGGGACTTCACCCCTGACTTCTGTGTCCCCCCATGTCATGGCGTCCCTCGGGGTGCTTCACCCTGACTTCTGTGTCCCCCCATGTCATGGCGTCCCTCGGGGTGCTTCACCCTGACTTCTGTGTCCCCCCATGTCATGGCGTCCCTTTGGGGTGCTTCACCCCTAACTTCTGTGTCCCCCCGTGTCATGGCGTCCCTCGGGGGGCTTCACCCCTGACTTCTGTGTCCCCCCCCCCCCTGTGTCAGGGCGTCCCACGGGGGGCTTCACCCCTGACTTCTGTGTCCCCCCTGTGTCGTCGAGTCCCACAGGGGGCTTCACGCCTGACTTCTGTGTCCCCCTGTGTCGTGATGTCCCTCGGGGGGCTTCACCACTGACTTCTGTGCCCCCCCGTGTCATGGCGTCTCGCGAGGGGCTTCACCGCTGATTTCTGTGTCCCCCCTGTGTCGTGGGGTCCCACGGGGGGCTTCACCCCCGTGTTCTGTGTCCCCCCCATGTCGTGGCGTCCCTCGGAGGGCTTCACCCCTGACTTCTGTGCCTACCCCCGCCCATGTCGTGACGTCCCTTGGGGGGGTTTCACCCCTGACTTCTGTGCCCACCCTTGTCCATGTCATGGCGTCCCTCGGGGGGCTTTACCTCTGACTTCTGTGTCCACCCCCTTCCCCACCATGCCATGGCGTCCCTCGGGGGGCTTCACCCCTGACTTCTGTGTCCACCCCCTTCCCCACCGTGCCGTGGCATCCCTCGGGGGCTTCACCTCTGACTTCTGTGTCCCCCCATGTTGTGGCGTCCCTCCGGGGGCTTCACCCCTGACTTCTGTGTCCCCCCGCGTCGTGGCGTCCCTCGGGGGGCTTAACCCCTGACTTCTGTGCCTACCCCCGCCCATGTCGTGACGTCCCTTGGGGGGCTTCAACCCTGACTTCTGTGCCCACCCTTGTCCATGTTGTGGTGTCCCTCGGGGGGCTTTACCCCTGACTTCTGTGTCCACCCCCTCCCCCACCATGCCGTAGCGTCCCTCAGGGGGCTTCACCCCTGACTTCTGTGTCCACCCCCTCCCCCACCGTGCCGTGGCGTCCCTCGGGGGCTTCACCCCTGACTTCTGTGTCCCCCCGTGTTGTGGCGTCCCTCCGGTGGCTTCAGCCCTGACTTCTGTGTCCCCCCCGTGACGTGGCGTCCTGCGGCGGGCTTCACCCCAGACTTCTGTGACCCCCACCCGTGTCGTGGCGTCCCGCGGCGGGCTTCACCCCTAACCTGTGTGTGATTATCACTCAGTGTAGACGCACTGCGACCCAACAGCGAATACGAATGTGTTTGCTCTTCATCTGGCTGAAACAGGCAGTTGTTCCCTTATGACCCACTGCCTGTTGACTGTGGACGAACGATCCCCGGCCGCTCAGCCGCCCGCCAGTAGCAATGATGGTTCCCATGTAAAGGCACAGGAGTGACTATCGCTGGGACGGCCGGTCCTCATCTGACCCACAGGTCGTACCATGTAAAAGGGTCCGTAGGCCGGATTTCCATTGCGGAACCTGCAGTCGGCGTCCGCAGCAAATGGCGCGCATCGGAGGGAATGTGGTTACACGTTTTCCTTCACACGCGTGGAAACTAATTGCAATTTCCGCGAGCAGAGGAAAAATAGCAGCATACTCTGTGCAGACCATCAGCCCGTCCGCTATTGGCATCGTGGGGTCGCCGGCCAGAGCAGAGCTGGGGTCCGCTGTGAGCTCCCGAATGCCCTTGTGAAACTGGCCTTACTAAGACAGGTTGGTGGCCCGCGGAGGAGGCGAGCTGTTACTACTGTAGGTAGGTACTGTAGGTCCTCTGGAGATTATTGTGCTAGTAGAGAATCCGTGAATCGCCCTCGGCTGGCGGCTCAGACGCCCGGCGGGCAGCCGGTGCCTCAGGGTGATGGCGGCTTGTAGACCGTCTGCAGGCGATGCAACTCCTTACTGTTGTCTGCGACCTTCTTGTGGTTGTTCGCCTTCAGCCGTCCGTCCGCTGAGACGCCTCGTTACTCTGACCTTTAAGAAGAAACTTTGTAAGACGTATTTCAAGATGATCTCCAGTGAAGGAGCACAAGAGCCGCGGTGCCTTAGGCCCCGTTCACACAGGACAACCTGTCGGGCATAGGTGCCTAACAGTTCGCCCCAGCGATAACCGTTCCCGCCGGAACAGTCGCGGGCTGCGTGCCCACATGGCTTTCAGTCGGTCGTCCTATGGTGTTCTTGGCGTGCCGCAATTGCAAGTTATCCCCTATCAGCTGCATAGGAGATAAATTACTGACCGATGGGGGTCTCGCTACTGAGACCCCCGCTGATCTCGGGAACAGGGGTCTTGTGCCCCCCATCCTCCTCGCTGTGGGGTTTCTGCAGTGTGGAGGTCTACAAGTGCACTAGCGCTCCATTGACTATCAGTGGGAATGAGGAGATACCCAACGGCACCCACAGTGACAGTTACTGCGGGACACGAGATCGGCAGGGGCTTCAGCAGCAAGGCCTCCACCAATCGGCAAGCTGCCCCCTATTTCTGCAGTGGATATTCATATACGAGGGGTGCTGATGAGTCTTTGGCCTTAACCAGAAATAAACGAGATAGGAAGATGACACTTCCCATTTCTTCCCATCCTCTCCACTGATGCCAACACACTTCTTACATCGGGATTCCAAGTTCTGTAAGCCTTGCCAAAAGAAGGATTTGGGTTGTGCCTCAGACCAGTCATCCGTAGCAGCCATGGCATCAGGAATGGGGGGACATTTAGGTGTTTCTTCTGGAAACAGATGATAGTCGGAGGGAGCTAGATCTGGTGAATAAGGTGGGTGGTCAACCAGCTGGAAGCCTAGCTCCACCAGTTGTGCCATGGTCGCTTGTGCAGTTTGAGCGGAGGCGTCGTCTTGCAGGAACAAGATTCCTTTGGACAGCTTGCCGCACCTTTTGGCCTTCAGAGCTGCCTTCAATTGGTCCAAAAGTTCCATGTAATCCCTTGCATTGATGGGGGAACCATTGTAAAGGTCGTCCACTAGCAGCACGCCCTCCTTATCCCAGAACACAGACGCCATCACCTTAGTGGCTGACAACCACTGGGCCTCCACTCTGACTGCTCCCCCTAGTGGTGGCTGTATATATCTGTATGCAGTGAGCTCCCCCTAGTGGTGGCTGTATATATCTGTATTTAGTGAGCTCCCCCTAGTGGTGGCTGTATATATCTGTATTTAGTGAGCTCCCCCTAGTGGTGGCTGTATATATCTGTACACAGACACCATCACCTTAGTGGCTGAGGACCACTGGGCCTCCACTCTCTGACTGCTCCTTGGTATCAGGGTCATACACATAAATCCAGGTCTCATCCATAGTGACCAGTCCATCCAGGAAGTTCTTATCAGTCTGGAAACGCTGACAAATGGACCGGGAAGTTGTCACTCCATGCTCTTCTGATCTGTTGTCAGACATTTGGGGACCCACTTTGCAGATGGCTTCTTCATGGATGATGACACAAATACGTTCACCATAAACCCCCATGATGTCGGCTATTCCTGCAGCCGGCCGATTCTCCAGTATGAGGTTGTGCGCAGCATCGGCGATCTCCGGAACAACAACCCCTCTCGGTCGTCCAGGACGTTCCCCATCATTGGGGCTGAAGTGGCCCCCAGTCCATAACTGTAGGATATGAAGGGCATTGATCCCCCGATGTCTGCCACATATCACCAGGAGTATCCTGCGCCGACTTTATCACTCCTCTGCTCTGATTGGCTGTGAATATCGCCTTAGACTCCGCCATGTTGTTTTCCCGCGTGCCGAGATCACTGTGGCCATAAGCTACACACACCTATATTAGACACATAAGGCTTCATGGGATGTAACATTTGTTACCATAGAAACAAAAGAACACAAAGCCAAAGCCTTATCACACCCCTCGTATAACGCCAGGTTCGATGCGTATTTCACCCCCATTTTTGAAGAGATGAAATCTTTACTGAAAATCCACAGCATAAATGAACAGACTGCAGATTTAAAGGGGTTTCCCGGGCAAATACTATTGATGGCCTGTCGGCTGCTGCGGATCCCCAGTGACCAGCTGATCGCCCGGCTCACTGTCAGTTCAGCAAGGCGAGACGTAGTCATCGGGGTCGGAGACGAAGAGTAACAGTCGGCTTCACTCCCTTTAAGATCCACCCTGCAGGCCAGTTTACAGTATATGCGGTCCACGCCGCTTCTGCATCTACTTCTGACCCCACCGATCCCACGAGCGCGGCGCGGAAGCTTCCCATCATCCCATTCATTTCAGTGACTTTGGAGATCACCGAAGGTTTGCTTGTATTCGGCAGTATCCGGCGCTCTGCTTGAAGTTAGTGGAATGGTTGCGCGCCTGTAACCTTCCCTCATATGGGGACCCCCTTCCTTGGGATTGGAGGGGGTCAGATTGGTTGAATCTCCACCAATCGTATAGCTGTGGGGGGGGGGGGGGGGGGATAACCTTGACATCTTAGATAGCGATACGTAGGGGGTCACTCTCCTTATTTACACATTGCTGATCTCGGCTCCTTGGCAGTGTCTGTTTTTTTCAGTAACCTATGAATTGATTTATTGGATGGCGTATTATTAGACGTATCCTCTATACTATGAGAATTAATAGCTGATATTCCCGTCTTCGCCCAAGTTAATTTGGTGTAAATGTTTATCAGTCGTTATCACGGAAACTTTTCATGAACTCGTGGTTACTTCAGAGGAACCGAGGAATATAATACGCCTACACATAGAGGAGCGGTACATTCTCCTCAGTCTGCATGTACTGATGTCCCGCTGCAGAATGTGCCACCTCCCATTCTACTCACTTTATACCCTTAAAGGTAACGTCCCTTTTTATTAAAAATTACCCCAAGACTGGAGGTCACAGCCCCATCTTAGCCTTAAAGTCTCCATCCCTGCAGCCCCTGGCCACTTCCTTATATACATTACAGCCTTTCAGTATATATAAACATAGACGGGAGGTAGATTCTTCGCAGTATATACACACAGAGAGGTGAGGTAGATTCTCCTTAGTATATACACATAGAGGTGAGGTAGATTCTCCTCAGTATATACACAGAGAGGGGAGGTAGATTCTCCTCAGTATATACACATAGAGGGGAGGTAGATTCTCCTTAGTATATACACATAGAGGGGAGGTAGATTCTCCTTAGTATATACACATAGAGGTGAGGTAGATTCTCCTTAGTATATACACATAGAGGGGAGGTAGATTCTCCTCAGTATATACACATAGAGGGGAGGTAGAATCTCCTCAGTATATACACATAGAGGGGAGGTAGAATCTCCTCAGTATATACATATAGAGGGGAGGTAGATTCTCCTCAGTATATACACAGAGAGGGGAGGTAGATTCTCCTCAGTATATACACATAGAGGGGAGGTAGATTCTCCTCAGTATATATACATAGAGGGGAGGTAGATTCTCCTCAGTATATACACATAGAGGGGAGGTGGATTCTCCTCAGTATATACATATAGAGGTGAGGTAGATTCTCCTCAGTATATACACAGAGAGGTGAGGTAGATTCTCCTCAGTATATACACATAGAGGGGAGGTAGATTCTCCTCAGTATATATACATAGAGGGGAGGTAGATTCTCCTCAGTATATACACATAGAGGGAAGGTAGATTCTCCTCAGTATATACACATAGAGGGAAGGTAGATTCTCCTCAGTATATACACATAGAGGGGAGGTAGATTCTCCTCAGTATATACACATAGAGGGGAGGTAGATTCTCCTCAGTATATACACATAGAGGGGAGGTAGATTCTCCTCAGTATATACACAGAGAGGGGAGGTAGATTCTCCTCAGTATATACACATAGAGCTGAGGTAGATTCTCCTCAGTATATACACATAAAGGGGAGGTAGAATCTCAGTATATACACCTAGAGGGGAGGTAGATTCTCCTCAGTATATACACATAGAGGGGAGGGAGATTCTCCTCAGTATATACACATAGAGGTGAGGTAGGTTCTCCTCAGTATATACACATAGAGGTGAGGTAGAGTTTCCTCAGTATACACACACAGAGGGGAGGTAGATTCTCCTCAGTATATATACATAGAGGGGAGGTAGATTCTCCTCAGTATATACACATAGAGGGAAGGTAGATTCTCCTCAGTATATACACATAGAGGGGAGGTAGATTCTACTCAGTATATACACATAGAGGTGAGGTAGAGTTTCCTCAGTATACAAACACAGAGGGGAGGTAGATTCTCCTCAGTATATATACATAGAGGGGAGGTAGATTCTCCTCAGTATATACACATAGAGGGAAGGTAGATTCTCCTCAGTATATACACATAGAGGGGAGGTAGATTCTACTCAGTATATACACATAGAGGTGAGGTAGAGTTTCCTCAGTATACAAACACAGAGGTGAGGTAGATTCTCCTCAGTATATACACATAGAGGTAAGGTAGATTCTCCTCAGTATATACACATAGAGGTGGGGTAGATTCTCCTCAGTATATACACATAGAGGGTAGGTAGATTCTCCTCAGTATATACACTGAGGGGAGGTAGATTCTCCTCAGTATATACACATAGAGGTGGGGTAGATTCTCCTCAGTATATACACACATAGAGGGAAGGTAGATTCTCCTCAGTATATACACATAGAGGTGAGGTAGATTCTCCTCAGTATATACACTGAGGTAAGGTAGATTCTCCTCAGTATATACACATAGAGGTGAGGTAGATTCTCCTCAGTATATACACATAGAGGTAAGGTAGATTCTCCTCAGTATATACACATAGAGTGGAGGTAGATTCCCCTCAGTATATACACGTAGAGGGGAGGTAGATTCTTCTCAGTATATACACATAGAGGGGAGGTAGATTCTCCTCAGTATATACACATAGAGGGGGGGGTAGATTCTCCTCTGTATATATACATAGGAGGTGAGGTAGATTCTCCTCAGTATATATACACATAGCGGTGAGGTAGATTCTCCTCAGTATATACACATAGAGGGGAGGTAGATTCTCCTCAGTATATACACATATATGTGAGGTAGATTCTCCTCAGTATATACGCATAGAGGTGAGGTAGATTCTCCTCAGTATATACACATAGAGAGGAGGTAGATTCTCCTCAGTATATACACGTAGAGGGGAGGTAGATTCTCCTCGGTATATACACATAGAGAGGAGGTAGATTCTCCTCAGTATATACACATAGAGGGGAGGTAGATTCTCCTCGATATATACACATAGAGGTGAGGTAGATTCTCCTCAGTATATACACATAGAGGTGAGGTAGATTCTCCTCAGTATATACACATAGAGGTGAGGTAGATTCTCCTCAGTATATACACACAGAGCTGAGGTAGATTCTCCTCAGTATATACACATAGAGGTGAGGTAGATTCTCCTCAGTATATACACAGAGAGGTGAGGTAGATTCTCCTCAGTATATACACATAGAGGTGAGGTAGATTCTCCTCAGTATATACACATAGAGGGGAGGTAGATTGTCCTCAGTATATACACATAGAGGGGAGGTAGATTCTTCTCAGTGTATACACATAGAGGGGAGGTAGATTCTCCTCAGTATATACACATAGAGGGGAGGTAGATTCTCCTCAGTATATACACATAGAGGTGAGGTAGATTCTCCCCAGTATATACACATAGAGGTGAGGTAGATTCTCCTCAGTATATACACATAGAGGTGAGGTAGATTCTCCTCAGTATACACATAGATGTGAGTTAGATTCTCCTCAGTATATACACATAGAGGGAAGGTAGATTCTCCTCAGTATATACACATAAAGGTGAGGTAGATTCTCCTCAGTATATAAACACATAGAGGGGAGGTAGATTCTCCTCAGTATATACACATAGAGGGGAGGTAGATTCTCCTCAGTATATACACATAGAGGTGAGGTAGATTCTCCTTAGTATATACACAGAGGTGAGGTAGATTCTCCTCAGTGTATACACATAGAGGGGAGGTAGATTCTCCTCAGTATATATACATAGAGGTGAGGTAGATTCTCCTCAGTATATACACATAGAGGGGAGGTAGATTCTCCTCAGTATATACACACAGAGGTGAGGTGGATTCTCCTCAGTATATATACATAGAGGTGAGGTAGATTCTCCTCAGTATATACACATAGAGGTGAGGTAGATTCTCCTCAGTATATACACATAGAGGTGAGGTAGATTCTCCTCAGTATATACACAGAGAGGTGAGGTAGATTCTCCTCAGTATATACACATAGAGAGGAGGTAGATTCTCCTCAGTATATACACATAGAGGGGAGATAGATTCTCCTCAGTATATACACAGAGAGGTGAGGTAGATTCTCCTCAGTATATACACATAGAGGTGAGGTAGATTCTCCTCAGTATATACACATAGAGGGGAGGTAGATTCTCCTCAGTATATACACATAGAGGTGAGGTAGATTCTCCTCAGTATATACACATAGAGGTGAGGTAGATTCTCCTCAGTATATACACAGAGAGGTGAGGTAGATTCTCCTCAGTATATACACATAGAGGTGAGGTAGATTCTCCTCAGTATATACACATAGAGGTGAGGTAGATTCTCCTCAGTATATACACAGAGAGGTGAGGTAGATTCTCCTCAGTATATACACAGAGGTGAGGTAGATTCTCCTCAGTATATACACATAGAGGTGAGGTAGATTCTCCTCAGTATATACACATAGAGGTGAGGTAGATTCTCCTCAGTATATACACAGAGAGGTGAGGTAGATTCTCCTCAGTATATACACATAGAGGTGAGGTAGATTCTCCTCAGTATATACACATAGAGGTGAGGTAGATTCTCCTCAGTATATACACAGAGAGGTGAGGTAGATTCTCCTCAGTATATACACATAGAGGTGAGGTAGATTCTCCTCAGTATATACACATAGAGGTGAGGTAGATTCTCCTCAGTATATACACAGAGAGGTGAGGTAGATTCTCCTCAGTATATACACATAGAGGTGAGGTAGATTCTCCTCAGTATACACATAGAGGGGAGGTAGATTCTCCTCAGTATACACTGTCCTGTGTATCGCAGATACATGAGATTATGTTTGTGACACATTTTGCGTTATGATTAGAGTTGAGCGAACGTACTCTGCCGATCTTGATGCCCGTTTAAGCGTTAGCGTACTCGATGGTGCTCGTTACTCGAACGATCATCAAATCGTGTTCGACCCCGCCCCAGTCTTTGGCTCCTCCCCATCCTGACGCAGCACGTGTCATTGGCAAATTTTTTGTCTGGCAAGAAGAGGGGGTGGGGGGGGTGGGGGGGGGGCGAAGGGAACCAAGAAGAAGAAAAGAAAAAAAAAAGCTCGGCACCCGGCGGCCCCCATACAAAAATGCTCCAGTCTCCCATTGTAGTCAATGGGGTTCGTTACTCGAGTAGAGCTCTCGAGTTTTACGAAAAGCATGACTCGAATAACGCGGACCCGAGCATTTGGGTGCTCGCTCATCTCTACTTATGGTACATTTTTGAGTGTTTTGCGTGTATTTAGAGAAAAAAATGTAAAATTTACAGAGAACTATCATTTTTCATAATGTGAGCCGTTGTGATCCTGCAGATATTATAACGCCAGTACTTGGTAACTTTCTTATTTATGAGATGATCTGCCTGACCTCCGAGATGGCGGGGAGCGCATGGCGGTACTTTGTCCCAGTGATGCCTGCACACCACACTGATGGGTCTCCGCTGTCACTGGGGTGTCACATCTGGGGGCTCCTGCATGGCGGGGGGGATTCTCATTAGGGACATAGTAAATTGTCCTGAGATGGTTAGGGCTGCCTGGACGTTTATAGTCTATGGGCAGTCCTGAAGTGGTTAACAAACACAGGCATGGCTGCCCTTATGTGGTCACACAGGGTGCTGGTCACCAGTTTGTAGGGTGGGCAACAGGTAAATGTAGGCTGAATTATCCTCCTCCTGACTTCATCTCTTCCCCTCTGATGTACGGACACACTGCTGTTAACCCTTCAGCGCCATGCAACACAATCACTTAGTTTTGCTACTGAATATAATGAACTTGGTTCTGGTATTGTATTTATGTACTGAATGGGCTCTGGGGGTGTATTTATGTTATTAGCTTGGTTCTTGTGCTGTATCTATGTATGGGCCTGGTTCTGGTTCTGTGCCTATGTTACTAGCTTTGTTTCTGGTGCTTTACCTATGAAACTTAGCTTGGTTCTGGTGCTGTACCTATGAAACTAGCTTGCTTCTCGTGCTGTACCTATGAAACTAGCTTGCTTCTCGTGCTGTACCTATGAAACCAGCCTGGTCTGGTGCTGTACCTATGTTTCTAGCTTTGCTCTGGTGCTGTACCTATGTTTCTAGCTTTGCTCTGGTGCTGTACCTATGTTACTAGCTTGGCTCTGGTGTTGTACCTATGAAACTAGCTTGGTTCTGGTGCTGTACCTGTGTTACTAGCTTTGTTCTCATGCTGTACTTATGAAACTAGATTGGCTCTGGTGCTCTGCCTGTGTTACTAGCTTGTTCTGGTGCTGTACCTGTTTCTAGCTTGTTCTGGTGCTGTACCTATGTTTCTAGCTTGTTCTGGTGCTGTACCTATGTTTCTAGCTTGTTCTGGTGCTGTACCTATGTTTCTAGCTTGTTCTGGTGCTGTACCTATGTTTCTAGCTTGTTCTGGTGCTGTACCTATGTTTCTAGATTGGCTCTGGTGCTGTATTTGTGTTACTAGCCTGGCTCTGGTGTTGTACCTATAAAACTAGCTTGGTTCTGGTGCTGTACCTATGTTTCAAGCTTGGTTCTGGTACAGAGTTGTTCTGATGTAAGTATGTTGCTATGTTGCTGCTTTCTGTAAAAGCGGAATACAGGCAGACTGCCTAATATATATATTGGTTCTTTTGTTATGACAGGGAATGGGGTGCCAAAAAAAATAAATCCTACCCAGGGTGCCATCTAACCTGAGGCTGGCACTGAGCGCAGGTGTCAGGTATGAGTACAGGAACTTGCTTGACTAGTTTCCGAAACAGAAGGTTAAGTTAAGACTGATGTCCTATCTTAGAGATGAAAGAAGACGTGTGATGCCAGGTTACTTCCCCCCCCCCACCCCCCCCAGCTATGGCACAATACATTGATGCCAGGTTACCCCCCAGCTATGGCACAATACATTGATGCCAGGTTACCCCCTGGCTATGGCATTGATGTCAGCAGACTTGATCTTCTAGGAGTGATCTGCTTTCTTCGGCATGGTACATGGCGGAACCTTCCTCGCTGTGATTTTCCATCATTACCTGGGCACCGTTCTCCAGAGCTGCACTCTTGTATGCCCCTGCAGGAGGACAAGTGATCGGTACTAGTTGGTAGTTTGGAGCAAAAGGGGCCTTGGTTAATTGGGGTGCTGTAGTAGACGCCAGGACGTTACTGCTTCCATCGCACACTAGAACCTGGGGTTTCCCACAAGAGTCAGCGATGGCAGAAGAATGGTGTAAATCTATTAGTCTGCAGTACCGGCTGATCAGCTGAACACCGTCTGTAGTAGTCATGTCTCCGCAAGAAGAGATGTAGCCGGCAGCCGAGGGCAGAACTGCCAGAAGAGCAGACAGCTGAAATACACGACTGAGCGGGCAAATGTCCAATCAGATAGAAGTTAGTGAAGAAGCCACAAGTGGCATCATTATGGGGTTTCCCGTTCTGTGATGTCAGTATACAGGGACCTTTTCCATGTGTGTATTATTCCTGTCCTGTGACACCACTGTGTATTATCCCTGTCCTGTGACATCACTATGTATTATCCCTGTCCTGTGACATCACTGTGTATTATCCCTGTCCTGTGACATCACTGTGTATTATCCCTGTACTGTGACATCAATGTGTGTATTATCCCTGTACTATGACATCACTCTGTATTATCCCTGTCCTGTGACATCAATGTGTGTTATCCCTGTCCTGTGACATCAATGTGTGTATTATCCCTGTCCTGTGACATCACTGTGTATTATCCCTGTCCTGTGACATCAATGTGTGTATTATTCCTGTCCTGTGACATCACTGTGTGTTATCCCTGTCCTGTGACATCATTGTGTGTATTATCCCTGTCCTGTGACATCATTGTGTGTATTATCCCTGTCCTGTGACATCAATGTGTATTATCCCTGTCCTGTGGCATCACTGTGTATTATCCCTGTCCTGTGACATCAATGTGTGTATTATCCGTGTCCTGTGGCATCACTGTGTATTATCCGTGTCCTGTGACATCACTGTGTATTATCCGTGTACTGTGACATCACTGTGTATTATCCCTGTCCTGTGACATCATTGTGTGTATTATCCCTGTCCTGTGGCATCACTGTGTATTATCCCTGTCCTGTGACATCAATGTGTGTATTATCCGTGTCCTGTGGCATCACTGTGTATTATCCCTGTCCTGTGACATCAATGTGTGTATTATCCGTGTCCTGTGGCATCACTGTGTATTATCCGTGTCCTGTGACATCACTGTGTATTATCCGTGTACTGTGACATCACTGTGTATTATCCCTGTCCTGTGACATCACTCTGTATTATCCCTGTACTGTGACATCACTCTGTATTATCCCTGTACTGTTACATCACTCTGTATTATCCCTGTCCTGTCACATCACTGTGTATTATCCCTGTCCTGTGACATCAATGTCTGTATTATCCCTGTCCTGTGACATCACTGTGTATTATCCGTGTACTGTGACATCACTGTGTATTATCCCTGTCCTGTGACATCACTGTGTATTATCCCTGTCCTGTGACATCACTGTGTATTATCCCTGTCCTGTCACATCACTGTGTGTATTATCCCTGTCCTGTGACTTCACTGTGTGTATTATCCGTGTCCTGTGACATCACTGTGTATTATCCGTGTCCTGTGATATCACTGTGTATTATCCGTGTACTGTGACATCACTGTGTATTATCCCTGTCCTGTGACATCACTGTGTATTATCCGTGTCCTGTCACATCACTGTGTATTATCCTTGTCCTGTGACATCACTCTGTATTATCCCTGTACTGTGACATCACTCTGTATTATCCCTGTCCTGTGACATCACTGTGTATTATCCCTGTCCTGTGACATCACTGTGTATTATCCGTGTCCTGTGACATCACTGTGTATTATCCCTGTCCTGTCACATCACTGTGTGTATTATCCCTGTCCTGTCACATCACTGTGTATTATCCCTGTCCTGTGACATCATTGTGTGTATTATCCCTGTCCTGTGACATCACTCTGTATTATCCCTGTACTGTGACATCACTGTGTATTATCCCTGTACTGTGACATCACTGTGTGTATTATCCCTGTCCTGTGACATCACTGTGTGTATTATCCGTGTACTGTGACATCACTGTGTATTATCTCTGTACTGTGACATCACTGTGTATTATCCCTGTCCTGTGACATCACTGTGTATTATCCCTGTCCTGTGACATCACTGTGTGTATTATCCCTGTACTGTGACATCACTGTGTATTATCTCTGTACTGTGACATCACTGTGTATTATCCCTGTCCTGTGACATCACTGTGTATTATCCCTGTCCTGTGACATCACTGTGTATTATCCCTGTCCTGTGACATCACTGTGTGTATTATCCCTGTACTGTGACATCACTGTGTATTATCTCTGTACTGTGACATCACTGTGTATTATCCCTGTCCTGTGACATCACTGTGTGTATTATCCCTGTCCTGTGACTTCACTGTGTGTATTATCCGTGTCCTGTGACATCACTGTGTATTATCCGTGTCCTGTGATATCACTGTGTATTATCCGTGTACTGTGACATCACTGTGTATTATCCCTGTCCTGTGACATCACTGTGTATTATCCGTGTCCTGTCACATCACTGTGTATTATCCTTGTCCTGTGACATCACTCTGTATTATCCCTGTACTGTGACATCACTCTGTATTATCCCTGTCCTGTGACATCACTGTGTATTATCCCTGTCCTGTGACATCACTGTGTATTATCCGTGTCCTGTGACATCACTGTGTATTATCCCTGTCCTGTCACATCACTGTGTGTATTATCCCTGTCCTGTCACATCACTGTGTATTATCCCTGTCCTGTGACATCATTGTGTGTATTATCCCTGTCCTGTGACATCACTCTGTATTATCCCTGTACTGTGACATCACTGTGTATTATCCCTGTACTGTGACATCACTGTGTGTATTATCCCTGTCCTGTGACATCACTGTGTGTATTATCCGTGTACTGTGACATCACTGTGTATTATCTCTGTACTGTGACATCACTGTGTATTATCCCTGTCCTGTGACATCACTGTGTATTATCCCTGTCCTGTGACATCACTGTGTGTATTATCCCTGTACTGTGACATCACTGTGTATTATCTCTGTACTGTGACATCACTGTGTATTATCCCTGTCCTGTGACATCACTGTGTATTATCCCTGTCCTGTGACATCACTGTGTATTATCCCTGTCCTGTGACATCACTGTGTGTATTATCCCTGTACTGTGACATCACTGTGTATTATCTCTGTACTGTGACATCACTGTGTATTATCCCTGTACTGTGACATCACTGTGTATTATCCCTGTCCTGTGACATCACTGTGTATTATCCCTGCCCTGTGACATCACACTGTGCTATCATAAGAAAATAAGAAGCAGTGATTACACTATCAGAGCAAAAGGTTCATTTATTGTGGAGAACTGACCCCTTGTAGGGAGGCTCTAGTACCCTGTTGTATCGCCTCTAGCTTGGATACAAGATGTGATACGGGCAGGCATGGAGGCTCTAGTACCCTGTTGTACCGCCTCTAGCTTGGATACAAGATGTGATACTGGTGGGCATGGAGGCTCTAGTGCCCTGTTGTACCGCCTCTAGCTTGGATACAAGATGTGATACAAGCAGGCATGGAGGCTCTAGTACCCTGTTGTACCGCCTCTAGCTTGGATACAAGATGTGATACGGGCGAGCATGGAGGCTCTAGTACCCTGTTGTACCGCCTCTAGCTTGGATACAAGATGTGATACAAGCAGGCATGGAGGCTCTAGTACCCTGTTGTACCGCCTCTAGCTTGAATACAAGATGTGATACGGGCAGGCATGGAGGCTCTAGTACCCTGTTGTACCACCTCTAGCTTGAATACAAGATGTGATACGGGCAGGCATGGAGGCTCTAGTACCCTGTTGTACCGCCTCTAGCTTGGATACAAGATGTGATACAAGCAGGCATGGAGGCTCTAGTACCCTGTTGTACCGCCTCTAGCTTGGATACAAGATGTGATACAAGCAGGCATGGAGGCTCTAGTACCCTGTTGTACCGCCTCTAGCTTGGATACAAGATGTGATACAAGCAGGCATGGAGGCTCTAGTACCCTGTTGTACCGCCTCTAGCTTGGATACAAGATGTGATACGATTGGACATGAAGGCTCCGGTACTCTGTTGTACCACCTCCAGCTTGGATACAAGATGTGATACAGGTGGCATGGTGGCTTTAGTACCCTGTTGTACCACCTCTAGCTTGGATACAAGATGTGATACAGGGGGCATGCAGGCTCTAGTACCCTGTTGTACCGCTTCTAGCTTGGATACAAGATGTGATACAGGCAAGCATGGAGACTCCAGTACCCTGTTGTATCACCTCCAGCTTGGATACAAGATGTGATACAGTGGGCATGGAGGTATACAGATTCTGTATGGTATCCTGCAGCATATCGGGCGGGTGAAGTTGGCGTCCCAGACGGTCCCATACATGTTATATTGATGATACATCTGATGACCGGGCGGCCATAGCAGTGTGACCATGTTGGGGGGCTCCTGGGACCCCCTTGTGTGTGCGGCCGGGCATTATCCTGCTGGGAGCCGCCACGAGAGGAACACATGTGGCTGCAGGATGTCCTGAACATATTGCTGAGCTGTCATTGTCCTCGTACCACTACTGGGGGGGGGGCAGCTATCGTATGCGATGACCCCCCAGACCATCACACCAGCAGGGGGCAGCATTGAGGCGTCACCCCGAGGTCTCCAGAAGATATATTAAGTATCCAGGCAGCAGGAGATGCAATTAGGCTTTATATTCTTTATTGCTTCATGTTAAAAGAAACCCCCGCAATGTTTCGCCCCTCAATGGGGTCTTAAGCATGCTGCCTGGATACTTAATATATTTTCTGGAGCAAGTTGTGGTCTTTGCACTATACTCTTCGGGCTTCTATAACACCAGGGGGTCCCAGAGGTCTGCAGTTGCTGCTGCTTTTATTTATTGTACCCCGAGGTCTCCAGACACGAACACGGCCGTAGTCAGCGACCAAACTAAACCTGGATTCATCACTGCAGACACCCGGTTCCTTCGTAGCATCCAGCTTCATCGCTCATGACATCACTGCAAATGGAGGTGACGGCGGGGGTCAGAGGCCGTACATGTAATGGGGGCGACGGTGGGGGTCAGAGGCCGTACATGTAATGGGGGCGACGGTGGGGGTCAGAGGCCGTACATGTAATGGGGGCGACGGTGGGGGTCGGAGGCCATACATGTAATGGGGGCGACGGCGGGGGTCAGAGGCCGTACATGTAATGGGGGCGACGGTGGGGGTCAGAGGCCGTACATGTAATGGGGGCGACGGTGGGGGTCAGAGGCGTACATGTAATGGGGGCGACGGTGGGGGTCAGAGGCCGTACATGTAATGGAGGCGACGGCGGGGGTCAGAGGCCGTACATGTAATGGGGGCGACGGTGGGGGTTACAGGCCGTACATGTAATGGGGGTGACGGTGGGGGGTCAGAGGCCGTACATGTAATGGAGGCGACGGCGGGGGTCAGAGGCCGTACATGTAATGGAGGCGACGGCGGGGGTCAGAGGCCGTACATGTAATGGGGGCGACGGTGGGGGTTACAGGCCGTACATGTAATAGGGGTGACGGTGGGGGGTCAGAGGCCGTACATGTAATGGAGGCGACGGCGGGGGTCAGAGGCCGTACATGTAATGGGGGCGACGGTGGGGGTCAGAGGCCGTACATGTAATGGGGGCGACGGTGGGGGTCGGAGGCCGTACATGTAATGGGGGCGACGGTGGGGGTCAGAGGCGTACATGTAATGGGGGCGACAGTGGGGGTCAGAGGCATACATGCGATGGGGGCGACGGCAGGGGTCAGAGGCGTACATGTAATGGGGGCGACGGTGGGGGTCAGAGGCCGTACATATAATGGGGGCGACGGAGGGGGTCAGAGGCCGTACATGTAATGGGGGCGACGGTGGGGGTCAGAGGCGTACATGTAATGGGGGCGACGGTGGGGGTCAGAGGCCGTACATGTAATGGGGGCGACGGTGGGGGTCAGAGGCCGTACATGTAATGGGGGCGACGGTGGGGGTCAGAGGCATACATGCGATGGGGGCGACGGCGGGGGTCAGAGGCGTACATGTAATGGGGGCGGCAGTGGGGGTCAGAGGCCGTACATGTAATGGGGGCGACGGTGGGGTCAGAGGCATACATGCGATGGGGGCGACGGCGGGGGTCAGAGGCGTACATGTAATGGGGGCGGCGGCGGGGGTCAGAGGCGTACATGTAATGGGGGCGGCGGTGGGGGTCAGAGGCCGTACATGTAATGGGGGCGACGGTGGGGGTCAGAGGCCGTACATGTAATGGGGGCGACGGTGGGGGTCAGAGGCATACATGCGATGGGGGCGACGGCGGGGGTCAGAGGCGTACATGTAATGGGGGCGGCGGTGGGGGTCAGAGGCCGTACATGTAATGGGGGCGACGGTGGGGTCAGAGGCATACATGCGATGGGGGCGACGGCGGGGGTCAGAGGCGTACATGTAATGGGGGCGGCGGTGGGGGTCAGAGGCCGTACATGTAATGGGGGTGACGGAGGGGGTCAGAGGCCGTACATGTAATGGGGTACGACGGCAAGGGTCAGAGGCCGTACATGTAATGGGGGCGACGGAGGGGGTCAGAGGCCATACATGTAATGGAGGCGACGGAGGGGGTCAGAGGCCATACATGTAATGGGGGCGACGGCAGGGGTCAGAGGCCATACATGTAATAGGGGCGACGACAAGGGTCAGAGGCCGTACATGTAATGGGGGCGACGGCGGGGGTCAGAGGCCGTACATGTAATGGGGCGACGGAGGGGGTCAGAGGCCATACATGTAATGGGGGCGGCGGTGGGGGTCAGAGGCCGTACATGTAATGGGGGTGACGGAGGGGGTCAGAGGCCGTACATGTAATGGGGTACGACGGCAAGGGTCAGAGGCCGTACATGTAATGGGGGCGACGGAGGGGGTCAGAGGCCATACATGTAATGGAGGCGACGGAGGGGGTCAGAGGCCATACATGTAATGGGGGCGACGGCAGGGGTCAGAGGCCATACATGTAATAGGGGCGACGACAAGGGTCAGAGGCCGTACATGTAATGGGGGCGACGGCGGGGGTCAGAGGCCGTACATGTAATGGGGCGACGGAGGGGGTCAGAGGCCATACATGTAATGGGGGCGACGGAGGGGGTCAGAGGCCATACATGTAATGGGGGCGACAGCGAAGGTCAGAGGCCGTACATGTAATGGGGGCGACGGTGGGGGTCAGAGGCCGTACATGTAATGGGGGCAACGGCGGGGGTAACAGGCCGTACATGTAATGGGGGCGACGGCGGGGGTCAGAGGCCGTACATGTTATGGGGGCAACCGCGGGGGTCACAGGCTGTACATGTAATGGGGGCGACAGCAGGGGTCAGAAGCCTTACATGTAATAGGGGCCGTTAGACCAAATGTCCGTGAGACCATTCACTGGTCCCAACTCCCCCTAACAGACTGGTCAGACGCTCCTCTGTACTGGTGGTCTGTAGGGGGCGTCCTGAGCCCGGTCACCTTGTGTGCCCCCATCCACTGGTCTCAACACCTCCTATCAGTCTGGTCAGATGTTCCTCTTTACTGGTGGTCTGTAGGGGGCGTCCTAAGCCCGGTCACCTTGTGTGTCCCCATCCACTGGTCCCAACACCCCCTAACAGTCTGGTCAGACGCTCCTCTACACTGCTGGTCTGTAGGGGGCGTCCTGAGCCCGGTCACCTGGTGTGCCCCCATCCACTGGTCCCAACACCCCCTAACAGTCTGGTCAGACGCTCCTCTCTACTGGTGGTCTGTAGGGGGCGTCCTGAGCCCAGTCACCTTGTGTGCCCCCATCCGCTGGTCCCAACACCCCCTAACAGTCTGGTCAGACGCTCCTCTCTACTGGTGGTCTGTAGGGGGCGTCCTGAGCCCGGTCACTTGGTGTGCCCCCATCCACTGGTCCCAACACCCCCTAACAGTCTGGTCAGACGCTCCTCTCTACTGGTGGTCTGTAGGGGGCGTCCTGAGCCCGGTCACCTTGTGTGCCCCCATCCACTGGTCCTAACACCTCCTAACAGTCTGGTCAGATGCTCCTCTCTACTGGTGGTCTGCAGGGGGCGTCCTGAGCCCGGTCACCTTGTGTGCCCCCATCCACTGGTCCCAACAGCTCCTAACAGTCTGGTCAGATGTTCCTCTCTACTGGTGGTCTGTAGGGGGCGTCCTGAGCCCGGTCACCTTGTGTGCCCCCATCCACTGGTCCCAACACCTCCTAACAGTCTGGTCAGATGCTTCTCTCTACTGGTGTTCTGTAGGGGGCGTCCTGAGCCTGGTCACCTTGTGTGCCCCCATCCACTGGTCCCAACACCTCCTAACAGTCTGGTCAGATGCTTCTCTCTACTGGTGGTCTCTAGGGGGGGGGGGGCGTCCTGAGCCCGGTCACCTTGTGTGCCCCCATCCACTGGTCCCAATACCTCCTATCAGTCTGGTCAGATGCTCATCTCTACTGGTGGTCTGTAGGGGGCGTCCTGAGCCCGGTCACCTTGTGTGCCCTCACACATCCACTGGTCCCAACACCCCCTATCAGTCTGGTCAGATGCTCATCTCTACTGGTGGTCTGTAGGGGGCGTCCTGAGCCCGGTCACCTTGTGTGCCCTTACACATCCACTGGTCCCAACACATCCTAACAGTCTGGTCAGATGCTCCTCTCTATTGGTGGTCTCTAGGAGGCGTCCTGAGCCCAGTCACCTTGTGTGCCCCCATCCACTGGTCCTAACACCTCTAACAGTCTGGTCAGATGCTTCTCTCTACTGGTGGTCTGTAGGGGGCGTCCTGAGCCCGGTCACCTTGTGTGCCCCCATCCACTGGTCCCAACATCTCCTAACAGTCTGGTCAGGCACTCCTCTCTACTGGTGGTCTGTAGGGGGCGTCCTGAGTCCGGTCACCTTGTGTGCCCTCACACATCCACTGGTCCTAACACCCCCTAACAGTCTGGTCAGATGTTCCTCTCTACTGGTGGTCTGTAGGGGGCGTCCTGAGCCCGGTCACCTTGTGTGCCCTCATCCACTGGTCCCAACACCCCCTAACAGTCTGGTCAGATGTTCCTCTCTACTGGTGGTCTGTAGGGGGCGTCCTGAGCCTGGTCACCTTGTGTGCCCCCATCCACTCGTCCTAACACCTCCTAACAGTCTGGTCAGACACTCCTCTCTACTGGTGGTCTGTAGGGGGCGTCCTGAGCCCAGTCACCTTGTGTGCCCCCATCCACTGGTCCCAACACCTCCTAACAGTCTGGTCAGATGCTCCTCTCTATTGGTGGTCTCTAGGGGGCGTCCTGAGCCCAGTCACCTTGTGTGCCCTCACACATCCACTGGTCCCAACAGCTCCTAACAGTCTGGTCAGACGCTCCTCTCTATTGGTGGTCTCTAGGGGGCGTCCTGAGCCCAGTCACCTTGTGTGCCCTCACACATCCACTGGTCCCAACACCTCCTAACAGTCTGGTCAGACGCTCCTCTCTACTGGTGGTCTGTAGGGGGCGTCCTGAGCCCGGTCACCTTGTGTGCCCCCATCCACTGGTCCCAACACCTTCTAACAGTCTGGTCAGACGCTCCTCTCTACTAGTGGTCTGTAGGGGGGGTCCTGAGCCCGGTCACCTTGTGTGCCCCCATCCACTGGTCCCAACACCCCCTTAACAGTCTGGTCAGACACTCCTCTCTACTGGTGGTCTGTAGGGGGCGTCCTGAGTCCGGTCACCTTGTGTGCCCTCACACATCCACTGGTCCTAACACCCCCTAACAGTCTGGTCAGATGTTCCTCTCTACTGGTGGTCTGTAGGGGGCGTCCTGAGCCCGGTCACCTTGTGTGCCCTCATCCACTGGTCCCAACACCCCCTAACAGTCTGGTCAGATGTTCCTCTCTACTGGTGGTCTGTAGGGGGCGTCCTGAGCCTGGTCACCTTGTGTGCCCCCATCCACTCGTCCTAACACCTCCTAACAGTCTGGTCAGACACTCCTCTCTACTGGTGGTCTGTAGGGGGCGTCCTGAGCCCAGTCACCTTGTGTGCCCCCATCCACTGGTCCCAACACCTCCTAACAGTCTGGTCAGATGCTCCTCTCTATTGGTGGTCTCTAGGGGGCGTCCTGAGCCCAGTCACCTTGTGTGCCCTCACACATCCACTGGTCCCAACAGCTCCTAACAGTCTGGTCAGACGCTCCTCTCTATTGGTGGTCTCTAGGGGGCGTCCTGAGCCCAGTCACCTTGTGTGCCCTCACACATCCACTGGTCCCAACACCTCCTAACAGTCTGGTCAGACGCTCCTCTCTACTGGTGGTCTGTAGGGGGCGTCCTGAGCCCGGTCACCTTGTGTGCCCCCATCCACTGGTCCCAACACCTTCTAACAGTCTGGTCAGACGCTCCTCTCTACTAGTGGTCTGTAGGGGGGGTCCTGAGCCCGGTCACCTTGTGTGCCCCCATCCACTGGTCCTAACACCCCCTAACAGTCTGGTCAGATGCTCCTCTCTACTGGTGGTCTGTAGGGGGCGTCCTTAGCCCCATCACCTTGTGTGTCCCCATCCACTGGTCCCAACACCTCCTAACAGTCTGGTCAGACGCTCCTCTCTACTGGTGGTCTGTAGGGGGCGTCCTGAGCCCGGTCACCTTGTGTGCCCCCATCCACTGGTCCCAACACCTCCTAACAGTCTAGGGTCTCGCACTGTCCGCCGGCCGGGTGTCTCCGGTCTGGCTGTTGGGGTTAAGCAGGAAGGAAAGCGGTTACATATGAGCCATTATCTTATAATAACATGCATCGCTGCCGTCTGGTTCGCTTCCTCCTTCCTCATGGCATTACAGAAGCTGCTGGGGTGTGCCGTACGTTGCATCAGCCGCGGCGCGTGTCTACATGTCAGCTTCCTTAATTCAGATTCCTTATGATCGGTGCGGCTACACGCCGCAACCGGACAAAGTGCGACAAGTCGTTTCCTTCTCAATCGTCGTTCAGTGTTCTGCAGATCCGCCAGGTGAGCGCACAACCTTGGGGTGCGGCCGCACGCAGCGCAAATGCTGCAGAACCATTGGTGCGTATTGGGCCTTACAGCCAGTTGCGTTAGTGGTCACACCGGCTGCCGGCGGGTCGCGGCGCTGACTAGCGGTTACCGGGTGAGGCTGCTCTGTGTGCTGCAGTGAGGCGGGAGGAGCAGCAGGACGGAATCTGCTGGTTGAGTCACAATCACCACCAGTGGCCCTGCGACGCTTCCGCTGGCCCTCACTGTTTTCGCCGTGTGACGCAGCCGCAGGGCGCATTCATATGTGGTGGATCCGCAGCAAAATCTCTATCACAAGCCGCGCCATTTTTTTTCGGACTGAGGTGCAGATCCGCAGCGGATTTTCCGCTTCCAGTTGAAGGAATGAAGTCTGTTGACAAGGGCTTTGCTGCGGATATTTGGCTGTGGACAGTCTGCGCCACATCTTCTGCGTGTGAACTCTTCAGCTGCGCTCTCACGGGGCCGACCGTCCGCAGCAGCGAAATCCGCAGTGAATCTTTGCTAAAATCAAAGTCAAAATCCACACAATTTCGCCACACATTTTTGTGCAGATTTTTGCGCCCGCCGGGTCTGAGCGCAGCCTTAAGGCACCTATGGAAGAGCGTCTGAGGCTGCCGGGCTGCTGTCAGTCTCACATTGCACACACTTGCGGTGAGTAACCGGGTCGCCGCCTGCTTCCTGCCGCTTTCATCATGTTCTCAGTGCAAGCACAATGCAGAACCGAGCCGCCCCTCTGATTGGGTGCAGAAGTACAGAAAACTTTTTATAAAGTTGTGGGACATCTTAAAGGGGTTTTCGAAATTACTGAAAAATATTGCGGAAGTCGGTAAATGGTTCAACACGCGGCGAACCAAGGAAGGCGCGTCCGAATAGTCACACAGAAGAGCCAAAATAATCGTCCCATAATGCTGATGTGGCCCTCGTGAAAGTGAGTTCGACCCCCCGATCTAAAGGCACAAGTCGTGACCTCAGTAACCGCAGCGCCGATGAAGAGACCGCCGGCGCGGGGAGCGACTATGTAAAGTGCATGGGAAACTGATTAGCAGAACATTGAGAACACAACAGAATATTGTGCTGCGCCGTCCGACAAGCACGCCGCCGCGCGTCGCCGAGCCTTTACCGGCCCATCGTCTATGCAGAGGAAATAATTGGAAGTTGTTGTGCGGCTGCCAGGCAGACAGAACGCCTCCCGAAGAGTTTAATCAGGGTAATGTGACCTTCACTCCCCACCAAGGTCACACACCTCGCGGTAAGGTGGCGGCGCGATCAACTCCAGCGGGACGTATTCCAGCGGGATCTCCAGGACCCCAAAGACCTCATTACAAGCACTTGTTATTGCAGGCTCTCTGATCCGCAGCATTAAAGGGGCGGCGCTGATGAAACGTGGCATCAACAAGCCAGGGGGGTGGGGAGGACTGCGGGCCCGTGCTGAAAGAAGCCGCTTCAGGGTTAATATTGTTATTATATAGGTGTGATCGAGTGCTGAAAATTATAATGTGGGGTTAAAGGGGTTGTCCGGTTACCAGCTGACATCCCTTTAATAGGTCTGCTGTACTCTGTGATAAAGACAGCTATACTTGTTCCTCCGCCATCGCCGGGATCCAGTGCAGCAGCTCCGCTATAGTCTTGGCATTTGTTGTGACCGCGGCCTTCATAGGAAGTCAGGTGACCACTGCAGCCAATCGGAGGCTGCCGAATCACATTCCCGACCTCCTGGCATCATGGCGCTCAGGATGTGAGCGCCGGTTCCAGGAGAATGTGAAGTGATGTTGCAGCCTCTGATTGGCCGCTGCAGTCACCTGACTTTCGGTGACTGCCACTATTATTCCTTACTCCCCATGACCTCGCCTTCTCATTGACAGTATTACGTTCAATGCGCTCGATCCTTCTCTCCCTAACGTCATCTGATACAAGAAAGTCGGGAAGCCCCCATACTGTTGTGATAGTTGTAAAGTACAGCCGAAACTAGCAGGTTTGAGCGACTATTGCCATATATAGGGGTCTTAGGCAATGTTCACCTCTGCACTGGAGCCTCCAATGACGATCTGCACCAAACTACCAGACAGAATAGCTGGTGTAGTAAAATTCCAGCTGGCATGATAAAAACCCAGCAAACCTCCTTATAGTCAATGAGGTTTGTCTGGGGCGCCTCTCCTGGCCGGGAGGTGCCGGACGCTTCACTTTGCTCATTTTCGTTGTTCAGTTCACAAGTGAAATCTTCTGCGCAGATGAGAATGCTGCCTAAATGTCACCATGAAGCCCGTGTGTAGCGGCATGCAAGTCCCCATCATCTGGGTGGCATGTTCCGCAGAGTTCTCCAGTTTTCACAAACTTTTCAAATCAATACTTTTTTAGTGGCCAGCAAATAAGAACGAGGAGCGAATGCAAACCGCGTGGGAGACCCGGATCTTGGGAATTTCCATACACCTTATTAGAGGATTCTGGGTAAGGCGGGGAGGGTCTCTATTCAGGGGCCCCATGTTCTGGCTGGAGTCAAACTGATTAGAAATAGCGTCTCTCTATGGTTAATCCGTCCTGTTCTGCATTACACAGACAACCCCTAGATGTGAATGGGCTCTGTGTTAGGGCTCACACCCACCCCCGCATGTTTACTTCTTGCGCTGCGAGAGCGAGTGAGAACACTCGCCTCGCAAGAAAAAAGGAAAACGCGATATCGCCAGTGTCATCAATGGGGCCGGCGGCAGCAGCACTAGCCCCATTGAAAACTTAAAATATCGCGGACTTCTGCCACAGCTGTAACAGAAGTCCAGGATGCTATCCCATTGCTTTTTATGGGGTCGGCGCTGCTGCGGCCCCATTGAAAGCAGTGGTTTGTGGCAACCCCCACAGCATGATTTTCGGGGAAGGGCTTGAAATATAAGCCCTTCCCTGAAAATCATCCCTAGCTGGTTAAAAAAACAAAAAAAAAATCTTTACTCACCTCTCCGCCGCTCAGACGCATCCTCCATTAAAAAATCCCCGACTCCTGAAAGGGCTGTGCTGATTGGCTGAGCGCTCAGCCAATTACAGGCAGCGCTTAGCTATTTATTGATGAATAGCTGTGGCAGACGCCCGCGGTATTCTCCCTATGTTTTCTATGGGGCTAGCGCTGCTGCCGCCGGCCCCACTGAAAACGCTGAGTGATATTGCAGATTTCTTCTCTGCGCTGCGAAGCTTTACTGATTCATCGCATATGAGTATGAAAGCATTGAACACCATCGGTTTCATAATCATCGCTGTCGCATCGCAGGGGAAAAAGCGCAAGTGTGTGTGAGCCCTAATACTTCATTTCCCCTGTGGGGGCGCTGTAGGGAAATGGAACACTTATTGCTAGGTGTCGGCACAGATTACAGCTGATCGCTTTCTATAAGATTAGACTCTCTCTGCAGTTTTCTTCGCCCCACGCCGCCGTATCTGGCGCCATAAATGCTTCACCTATACAGAGCACTAGTCGCGTCCCCTTGCAGTCCCAGACTGTGGGGTTGTAGTCCTCGGCTGTGTGTTAAATCATTGCCTCGTGATGTATATTTGGCGCTGCCTCCGCCGCAGGGTGTGCGTACCCCACAGCGCTTCAAAACAGAATTTACTGGAAGAGCTGGTCCTGCGTGAACTGTCTTCCTGCCGGGTGCTCGGTGCGCACAGCTCTGCGTCTGCCGGGTCCTTGATGGAAGCAGGAATTATCAGCGGGGCTCCAGATATCCGTGGGTTTAGGTTGATGGCTGAACAAACCACCGTGTGGCGAACGATCGTTACGGAGATGCAGTCATACAAAGTTTAGTCCATATTAGTCCTTACAATCCTTCAGAACGGCCAATGGGCCGACCTGCTTGTATTGTGAACATGCCTTCACATAGCGATCTGACCGCACCGTAAGGCTTTACAGGGTTTGTAGGCTATTGCTGGCCGGTCCTCGGGATCAGTCCTCAGTAGTAGGGTCTGTGGCCCCTGACGCTGAGCCAGGCTGCTGCTCTTGTGTTCGGAGTTGGTTTCTGCAGGAAGCAGACGGGTCCGTCCTTACAGTAACATAGGATGTTGGCTGAATGAGGACGACGTCCATCCGGTTCAGCCTGTTTCACCCCTCTTGTTGGTCCAGAGGAAGGGAAAAAAATGCAATGAGTCGATTTAGCTTATTTGGGAGAAAAAAATTCCTTCCCGACTCCATAATGGCGGTCAGAATGATCCCTGGACCGACCTCTGATAGTTCCCACCTGACTGTAAGACCCGGATCGCCAACCCCGCTGGTCACCTAATGTCCATATCCTGTACTATCATAGCACCAGATTTCTTTCTGCTAAGCGCCTATAAATGGTTCTGACAGACACAGGGGTATAACGATGGCGCCCCGTCTCTGGGTGGCAGACAACGAAACAGTTGAAGCTTATGGTGCTTGTCACGATCAGACGCTCCTCTCTACTGGTGGTCTGTAGGGGGCGTCCTGAGCCCGGTCACTTTGTGTGCCCTCATCCACTGGTCCCAACACCCCCTAACAGTCTGGTCAGATGCTCCTCTCTACTGGTGGTCTGTAGGGGGCGTCCTGAGCCCGGTCACTTTGTGTTCCGTCACACATCCACTGGTCCAAACACCCCTTAACAGTCTGGTCAGACGCTCCTCTCTACTGGTGGTCTGTAGGGGGCGTCCTGAGCCCGGTCACCTTATGTGCGCCATCCACTGGTCCAAACACCCCTTAACAGTCTGGTCAGACGCTCCTCTCTACTGGTGGTCTGTAGGGGGCGTCCTGAGCCCGGTCACCTTGTGTGCCCCCATCCACTGGTCCCAACACCCCCTAACAGTCTGGTCAGACGCTCCTCTCTACTGGTGGTCTGTAGGGGGTCCTGAGCCCGGTCACCTTGTGTGCCCCCATCCACTGGTCCCAACACCTCCTAACAGTCTGATCAGATGTTCCTCTCTACTGGTGGTCTGTAGGGGGCGTCCTGAGCCCGGTCACCTTGTGTGCCCCCATGCACTGGTCCAAACACCCCCTAACAGTCTGGGCAGACGCTCCTCTCTGCTGGTGGCAGACAACGAAACAGTTGAAGCTTATGGTGCTTGTCACGATCAGACGCTCCTCTCTACTGGTGGTCTGTAGGGGGCGTCCTGAGCCCGGTCACTTTGTGTGCCCCCATCCACTGGTCCAAACACCCCTTAACAGTCTGGTCAGACGCTCCTCTCTACTGGTGGTCTGTAGGGGGCGTCCTGAGCCCGGTCACCTTATGTGCGCCATCCACTGGTCCAAACACCCCTTAACAGTCTGGTCAGACGCTCCTCTCTACTGGTGGTCTGTAGGGGGCGTCCTGAGCCCGGTCACCTTGTGTGCCCCCATCCACTGGTCCCAACACCCCCTAACAGTCTGGTCAGACGCTCCTCTCTACTGATGGTCTGTAGGGGGCGTCCTGAGCCCGGTCACCTTATGTGCGCCATCCACTGGTCCAAACACCCCTTAACAGTCTGGTCAGACGCTCCTCTCTACTGGTGGTCTGTAGGGGGCGTCCTGAGCCCGGTCACCTTATGTGCGCCATCCACTGGTCCAAACACCCCTTAACAGTCTGGTCAGACGCTCCTCTCTACTGGTGATCTGTAGGGGGCGTCCTGAGCCCGGTCACCTTGTGTGCCCCCATCCACTGGTCCCAACACCCCCTAACAGTCTGGTCAGACGCTCCTCTCTACTGATGGTCTGTAGGGGGCGTCCTGAGCCCGGTCACGTTGTGTGCTCTCACGCATACACTGGTCCCAACACCTCCTAACAGTCTGGTCAGATGCTCCTCTCTACTGGTGGTCTGTAGGGGGCGTCCTGAGCCCGGTCACCTTGTGTGCCCCCATCCACTGGTCCCAACACCCCCTAACAGTCTGGTCAGACGCTCCTCTCTACTGATGGTCTGTAGGGGGCGTCCTGAGCCCGGTCACGTTGTGTGCCCTCATCCACTGGTCCCAACACCCCCTAACAGTCTGGTCAGACGCTCCTCTCTACTGATGGTCTGTAGGGGGCGTCCTGAGCCCGGTCACGTTGTGTGCCCCCATCCACTGGTCCCAACACCCCCTAACAGTCTGGTCAGACGCTCCTCTCTACTGATGGTCTGTAGGGGGCGTCCTGAGCCCGGTCACGTTGTGTGCTCTCACGCATACACTGGTCCCAACACCTCCTAACAGTCTGGTCAGATGCTCCTCTCTACTGGTGGTCTGTAGGGGGCGTCCTGAGCCCGGTCACCTTGTGTGCCCCCATCCACTGGTCCCAACACCCCCTAACAGTCTGGTCAGACGCTCCTCTCTACTGATGGTCTGTAGGGGGCGTCCTGAGCCCGGTCACCTTGTGTGCCCCCATCCACTGGTCCCAACACCCCCTAACAGTCTGGTCAGACGCTCCTCTCTACTGATGGTCTGTAGGGGGCATCCTGAGCCCGGTCACGTTGTGTGCCCCCATCCACTGGTCCCAACACCCCCTAACAGTCTGGTCAGACGCTCCTCTCTACTGATGGTCTGTAGGGGGCGTCCTGAGCCGGTCACGTTGTGTGCTCTCACGCATACACTGGTCCCAACACCTCCTAACAGTCTGGTCAGATGCTCCTCTCTACTGGTGGTCTGTAGGGGGCATCCTGAGCCCGGTCACGTTGTGTGCTCTCACGCATACACTGGTCCCAACACCTCCTAACAGTCTGGTCAGATGTTCCTCTCTACTGCTGGTCTGTAGGGGGTCCTGAGCCCGGTCACCTTGTGTGCCCTCACACACCCACTGGTCCCAACACCTCCTAACAGTCTGGTCAGACGCTCCTCTCTACTGGTGGTCTGTAGGGGGCGTCCTGAGCCTGGTCACGTTGTGTGCTCTCACGCATACACTGGTCCCAACACCTCCTAACAGTCTGGTCAGACGCTCCTCTCTACTGATGGTCTGTAGGGGGCGTCCTGAGCCCGGTCACCTTGTGTGCCCTCACGCATACACTGGTCTAAACACCTCCTAACAGTCTGGTCAGAATGACCTAGATAAGCAGTTTGTTTAAACAACCATGCTTCTTCCAATGAAGCGCCCCCTCACAAAGTCCATTAAACTCCTGATATACCGCTGTAGTAGTTAGCCCCGGCATCCAGGAGGATGAACGGCCGGGAGGTGAGTTGTTTTTTGCAGCATAATGTTGACTCTGTATTACAACCGGAGCAGTAGGTGCGCATTGTGGGCAGTTAGTTGCCCAAACCATAACATGGTGGCCCAGGGTTACTTGCTGGAGCCTTGGACGGATTGTTGGCTTTCCTGCCGGTAGCTGTCAGGGTTCTGTCGTGGAGTACGAGCTCTCGGCGCGGCACGCGGAGAAAGTTGCCGGAACAAAGGTGGAAATGGTTTACTAGGCAGTGAACAAAGCAACATCCTGAAAGTAATGAAGGCCGGGGGGCGAGCGCTTGTTCTGTGGTGTTGAAGAATTACAGGCACGGCCCGCGGGTTTCTACATGACGGTTCTGGTTGACAACAATGTTATCAAGAAAGTCGCCAAATGTCGCTGCGGTCCGATCGCTCGCTGTTTGTAAGAGATAATTGATCTTTTTAGTAAAAATGGATCTGGTTCGGCATTTTCATTTGTCAACCAACGCAGGAAGTTTTGGGAAAGATGACTTATTTGTGCCAAGTTTAAGATCCTCTTCCATGGCTCACAATCTGGCACCAATGTCCACCCGATGGTCAGTCCGTGTAAAGGGACAGCACGCAGCCAATCAGTAGGCAGGTGCTGATCTATCCGCTGATTGTTGCTGTCCACTTGTTGTCTGTGGAGGCCAGGATTGGAGATAACTCTGATCCCAGCCATTTATCCCCTTAGATGCAATGATTAACCCCTTCCCTCCCAGTACATAAACTTACGTCCTGGTAGGGAGGTAATTCCCTCCCCTGGAGCTAAGTTGCATCCTATGGTTGATCGGGGCTCAGAAGACTTTCTGGAATACTGTGGTGGATTTCTTTGCAGCCTGCCATTGGGTATGGGGATTGTAGCCACCATCTTGGACCTACATTACAATGTTGGGTGCATGGACTGAGCACTTTGGTTGTTACTGCAGCCCCCCCCCGGAGCCTTTGGTGTGCACTTCTCTGTCTGCTTCTCCCACTGAGCAGGTCCTGCAGTATAGTACTGTTTGCCGGGACTCGGACCATGAGGCGGCTTGTACATCCTGACTGCAGAGGGCAGCCTGCCCCAGCTTGTTGTCCATATCCTGTGAGCCCGCTGCCCGGATCGGAGAGGGCGTTGTGTTATACTGATGCTTCATCCAGTGACAAAGGAATCTTTTGGGAACCTTTCACCAGGTTCTGCTAACTCCCATACTTGGTTCTTTTCTCTGACTACTTGGTAGTTTAGAATCTGGTGTCTCTCTTGGGGGACTTGTGCCACAATTTTCCAGTACTAGATCCTTGCTCTTAAAATACAGTCTTGCAATTCTAAACAGCCCATTTGAGGGCAGCCATAATGCTGATGTGACCATCGGTGAAAATGAGTTTGACACTCCTGATCTACTGTATATGGGGTATGGCAACATGGGGCATCTCCACAGCGGATTTCCTTCATATCCATTGAGTATTTGTACAATTAAGGAAAGTGCATTCCGTGAAGGCGTACTCCAAGCCCCCGGCGCCAAGGCCTCGTCTCCGTGAATAGACCGTGAATTGGTAAGATCAGGAACGTCAGCTTTCCTGAACGATTGAATCTTGGAGCCTCAAGTAACCCCTAAATGTGTTTAGACCCCTAAACTCATCCAGACCCCAGATCAGAACCCTAAACTCATTCAGATGCCAAACTAGAACGCTAAAGTCATTTAGGCACCAGGCCCCTAATCCCATTCAGACTCCATGTCAGACCCCTAAAGTCATTAAAGGGGTTGTCTCGCGCCGAAACGTTTTTTTGTTTTTTTTCATAGGCCCCCCGTTCGGCGCAGGACAACCCCAATGGATGTGTTAAAAAAAAAAAAAAAAAATACATATTACCTACCCGAATCCCCGCTCTGCGACGTCTTCCTTCACCAAGATGGCCGCCGGGATCTTCACCCACGATGCACCGCGGGTCCTTTCCCATGGTGCACCGTGGGCTCTGTGCGGTCCATTGCCGATTCCAGCCTCCTGATTGGCTGGAATCGGCACACGTGATGGGGCGGAGCTACGCGATGACGCGTAAAAGGGGGTGGAGCCAGAACACCAGAAGAAAGCGAAATTAGACGGATCCATGGCGACGGGGACGCTAGCAACGGAGCAGGTAAGTGAATAACTTCTGTATGGCTCATATTTAATGTACGATGTATATTACAAAGTGCATTAATATGGCCATACAGAAGTGTATAACCCCACTTGCTTTCGTGAGACAACCCCTTTAAAGGGGTTGTCCCGTGCCAAAGCGGGTTTTTTTTTTTTTTTTGCATAGGCCCCCCCCCCCCCTACCCGTTCGGCGCAGGACAAACCCAAGGGATGTGTTGAAATTAAAAAAAAATTTTTACTTACCCGAATCCCCTGTCTGCAACTTCTTCCTCTTTTCCTCCAAGATGGCCACCGGGATCTTCACCCACGATGCACCGCGGGTCTTCTCCCATGGTGCACCGTGGGCTCTGTGCAGTCCATTGCCGATTCCAGCCTCCTGATTGGCTGGAATCGGCACACGTGATGGGGCGGAGCTACGCGATGATGCGTAAAAGGGGGTGGAGCCAGAACACCGCTCGTGCCCGGACCGACCAGAAGGGAGAAGACCCTTCTGCGCAAGTGCGTCTAATTGGGCGATTAGATGCTGAAATTAGACGGCACCATGGAGACGGGGACGCCAGCGCAGGGAAGGTGAGTATATAACTTCTGTATGGCTCATATTTAATGCACGATGTATATTACAAAGTGCATGTATATGGCCATACAGAAGTGCTGAACCCCACTTGCTGCCGCGGGACAACCCCTTTAAGTCCCCTAAACTAACTTTAGGACAGACCCCTAAAATTAATTAGACCCCAGATCAAAGAAGAAAAATGATATACGGACCTCTTCTGGGTCCGCACCACACACCACATCTTAACCCTGGCCTGACAGTAGGTCGTTCAGCCCTCCTCTCATGCATCTCTGATGGCAGATTTTCGGGTCAGGACAGCCGGCTCCCTCGGTCAGATTCAGGTTACAGTCTGCCGGCTCATGTGCTGCTCTGAGCACCAGCCATTGAGGACATTCTTATGAATTTCTCAGTTCTAACTTTACGGGAAGTGATATTACCTGCGGCCTCCGCTTGCATCGTTCCTCATTGGATCCACCAGTTTGCCTTTCAGGATGGTCACACGGCTCCTCTGACTGCCCGATGCACCCTGTGTGCTGGGACTGCGTCAGCATTGTAAGATGGTCAGTAGGTTCATGTACGCAGCGCTGGTTAGTCATCGACCAGCACCATGGTGTCTTAGACTACTTTTGCGCAGTGTGCATCAGGTACTGAGAGAACGCTGTGGTCTACCGGGAAGCTAGAAGAGGAGCCTGGGATCCAGTGGATCCATGGCGGAACGGAGCACCAGATCGTATCACTCTTCCGCTGTTCCCTAGCCCTCAGATTTTGTCCCTGGGAGCAGAGCGTCTCCTTAAGGTGCTCCGGGGTTGGAGATGCAAGAAAAGCACAAAAGAAACGCTCGAGTGAAAGCAAATGATTTGGTGCCCTTGTGGGATCCAAGGAGACAATGGATAGAAGTGTATAGGCACCACAACACCAAGAAACTCCTCGAAAGCGGCGCCAGGTGTCGCAATGAATGCGAGAATAGGTGCAAAATACTGGCGCTACTTTTTCCCGAAAACCAGCAAGTATGACACATTTCAGGAATGCAGCCCCTTCCTCGAAGCCCCACGTGGTACCTAAGTAGACTTGGTTGTGCCCACAACTTCTATTGTGCCCAAGTAGTCACTGCTGTGTACCACCCATCATTTTTGAGGAAGTTGCTGCGTCCCCGAAACGCGTCCTCCTTACTGGTTTTAACAAATAAGAGAGGTCAGGTTTATGGGTCAGGGTCGCACCATCTCCCAGGGTAAGAAAATATTACCTGCCGCAGGTCCAACGCCAACAACCCGCTGAAACCAGTAGCGATAACCTTCCGTTCATGCATGCCCACTGGAGCCAATCACTGGTCTCGGTGGTCACATGACCGCTGAGCTCACCATCATAATTGCTTTTCTTGTCCTTTTAACCACAAAACGTAACAATTCTAATATTTTGTATGAATCGGTCAATATTTGTCGCAAACCTAAAAACCATCTAAACGTTTTTTCCCTGTAAGACTGCTGTGTGGTGTATATAAATATATATGTATATGTATGTCTAATGCTTCTGTTCTTGTCCTACAGGGATTGGCAAGAACGTCATCTGCGACAGAACAGCGACACCCCTTGACGCATTTCGAATGATGTCGGCTGCCCACTATTACCCCAAGCTTATGAGCATCATGGGAAATGTCTTGCGGTTCTTGCCGGCTTTCGTGAAGATGAAGCAGCTGATCCAAGAAGGATACGTGGGGGAACTTCAGGTGTGCGAAGTCCAGGTCCACAGCGGGAGCCTACTGGGAAAGAAATACAACTGGAGCTGCGACGATCTGATGGGCGGCGGCGGGCTGCATTCTGTCGGCAGCTACATCATAGACCTCTTGACCTTCCTCACCAACCAGAAAGCAGTGAAGGTCCACGGACTTCTGAAAACCTTCGTGAAGCAGACGGACCACATAAAAGGCATCCGACAGATAACCAGCGACGACTTCTGCACGTTCCAGATGGTCCTGGAGGGTGGAGTGTGCTGCACGGTGACCCTCAACTTCAACGTCCCCGGAGACTTCAAGCAAGATGTAATAGTTGTGGGGTCATCCGGTAGACTCATTGTAACGGGGACGGACCTCTACGGACAGCGGAACAGCTCCTCAGAGCGGGAACTGCTTCTGAAAGACTCCACGCCCGTCAGCAACTCCCTCTTGCCTGAAAAGGCTTTTAGCGACATTCCCTCTCCGTACCTGCTAGGGACTATCAAAATGGTGCAAGCGGTGCGGCAGGCGTTCCAAGACCAGGAAGACAGGAGAACGTGGGATGGCAGGCCGCTGACCATGGCGGCTACCTTTGACGACTGTCTCTACGCTCTTTGCGTAGTGGACACAATAAAGAAATCCAACCAGACTGGTGAATGGCAGAACATAGTCATCATGACGGAGGAGCCGGAGCTAAGCCCTGCGTACCTGATAAGCGAAGCCATGCGCCGCAGCCGGATGTCGTTGTACTGCTAGTGGACAGGGCCAGATGGGGAGATGTTGGCATTTGTAAATACGTGCTGCGTTGAGCGGGCATCCGTGTGCCTCGGCAGATGGCACAGATCTAGGGTATAACTTATGCATCTTTTTTATTACTGCTGTAGTCGGAAAGAATCTGGCCTTTCCACGGCAGGGAAGCTGTGAACACTTATCAGAATGTATTTTAGCGTGGGCTGATATGACGCCGTTCGTCTTTGAGCTCTAGAAGTGGGACGCCGTTGCGCATTTTCAAGGAAATCTGTTTTACCTGTAGAAAATGTCAATGTCACTTCTATACTAAGCGCTGAAGGCGGTGGTCCGCGTCCCGTATACGGTGTGTCGGCTGTTTACATGCTCCCTATACGCATAGTCCGCTACGGCTTATTTTACAAAGCACATTGCACAAGACTCTCACTTGAATGACTGTTCCTTGTCAGTAGTCTACTGTTTAGGACGTGAACCGCCATCGGAACCCGCGGTCTAGTTGTACTGTATAATAGTATGCATTAATGATCTTCTGGACCATTGTAATGGCTTCTAACAGCTTTCCAGGATTGGGACCCTCATAATTTATTGCTGAAGCCCCCATCCTTTCCAAGTTCCTATTTGGAGGGAGCCTGTAACGCTGAAAATGCAGTTAAATCTGTGGATCATATGTTATAGGGCAGGAGGAGCTGAGCAGATTGATATATATGTTTATGGGGAGAGACGCCGTAGAACTAGTCATACATTTATTTAAAACCTCTGCTCGTTCTGGGCCGAGTAGTCCAGTGGGCAGTCTAGGGCTCCTGCCCCGCCCACTGGACTCCTGCCCCGCCCACTGGACTCCTGCCCCACCCACTGGACTCCTTGACCCCAGATGAGCAGAGTGAATAAATAATTGAATCAATTACTAGTTCTACTGAATCGTCTCCCATATATATATATATATATATATATATATATAATCGATCTGCTCGTCTTGTTTTGCTCTTTTTCATGGTTCCGGTGGATTGGACAACATGTTCAACAGGATAAGTTCCCTTTAAATTCTATCATGCAGCTACACTGTGTGTATCCTTTCTGACTGATCTAGATTTCAGTTGCCTCCACCTATATAATATAAAGAATATACCTATTCCTCCTGCCCTGACCTATTGGTAACATTAGTAGCAGAGTACCGAATAAGTGCTGCGCGCTATGAAAGGACCCTACAGAGGGATAACCTCTGGGGGGCAGAAGTCCGACAGGTTGTCCCTGCGATAATCATTCCTGTGCTTTTACACAGAAGCGAGCATCGCTCAGTGAGTGGAGCATTCCGGCCCGCTTACCTCCATTCACAGTCCATAGATGGACTGCCTGTTTACACTAGCCAATCCGTCTGACCAATGGGAACAAGTTCTTATCCGTGGTTCAGTCGGGGCATGCATGTACAGGGAACGATAAGCGTTCACATCCCGCTGGATGCAGGAATCGGTTTATCGGCCCTGAGCGCTCCACAAGGCATATCCTACAGTTAAAGCAAACTTCCTGTTTCAGACCAAAATTCTGACTTGGGACCGGAGAAGGACCGGGGTGCAGATGGCCTCCAGTTGTACTCTGCCGGTCCGGATCAGGTTATTGACTGACGCAATCTTCACACTACCTAATCACCACAGTGTATTGGTAATGTTAGACTACCAATGCACTATACCCGCCTTCTGATTGGCATGGGCTGCTCATTTGATCAGTTGTGGCCAGTCAGAGAGCCGCGCACACTGGGCTTTAGGTTGTTAGAAAATTGCAATGGCCGGCCATCTAGGACACAGAACCGGAAAGTTGGAGGGATGACAGAGAGGAACAACGGCACGTGATATACCGCCCTCCCGCTCCGGTCCCAGGACAGCATTTGGTCCTGAAACCATAGGGGGGTTTTAAGGTGGCCACACATTACATAGAAGTAGGCCGATGGTTGGAGCAGTTGATGGAACGATCATCTGGTGAACATTCGTATCGCAGATGCGGCAGTACACATTGTAGTTCCTAGTGGCGTCAGAATAGTTCTGACTGGTCCCGCATGGTCAGTGACACCGAGCAACGGACGGAAAGCTCGGCGCAGACATTTTTCACAGATTGTTAGTGGATGAAAGATCTTTTGCTCGACTGTTGGACAAACGTTTCAAACATGGCCGACTTCTCAGACGATGACTGTCATTGGTTAGCTTAAATGTCACCCAAGGAACAATGGCTTTGGTTGAACTTGTCCTTTTTCATCTACTGTAGTGCGACGAGGCACCATGACTTGGAAGATTTAGCTCCCACTACGAATACCAGCGGTCACAGTAGAAGATGATCCCCAAAGAGAATGTACCCGACAACACAGTAGAGCGCCGCACCCCTCTGGCATTACTCAGAGAATTGCATCCCTGGACTTTAAATGCGTTTATCCCCTATCCACAGATCAGGGGATAAATGTCTGATCGCTGGGGGTCCGACCACTGGGACATTCTACACTGCCGCACCCGTCAGTTGTGCTCAGCAATCTCCCGTCGTCCCATAGAAGTGAATGGAGCAGTGGGCATGCGTGCTTCATTCACCCGGGTGCACCAGTCTTGGGATCACTGGGGGTTCCAGCGGTCGAGCCCCCCATGATCAGACATTTATCTGTGCATAGGAAATAAATGTCTTGAATGGAATATTTATATAATGTCAGAAAATAGATGTATTGGGCCTTCTCATCTCGTACAGCGGTGGCGTATCACCAGGACGTGATGTCACATCGCTAGGATACGTTTTTTACTTAAGGGCGTGTGCCGGGTGTTTAACGTGCTCAGAATATGGTGCAGAACTGTACTTGGAGGTCTGCCACGGCCCTTGCAGCATCCTCTGTGACAACTCTGAGCTCACTGAGAACCAGGATAGGTGTCAGGATTCAGTCATTGCCCTGAACACAAATAGAGTGACATTACTTGGCCCCGCTTCAAGTCAAGCAATTTGCAGATGATAATCATTTTTGCAGTAGACTTTAGTTAAACATTTTGCACCGCTTGTCTCCTGCAGCTTCTACATATCCTTGTATAAAGAAACTGCAGCCTGAGTCTTAATAGGAGATCCGTCGGTGAGGCTGGGTGGCTGTTTTTTAAGGCCCATTTACATTAAGCGATGATCACTCAAAAGTCGCTAAAAAGTGATCATTTGGGCGATATTCGTTGCGTCTAAACACACGGCCATCGTGCACTTTTTGTGCACTGCTAGCTGATCGTTAAATTCAGGTCAACCTAAAAATCATCCTGCGGTCTTATCAGGTCCGCACGCTGAGTTCTCCACAGAGAGTGCTAATAGCATTGTTACCCGTCGGAGAACAAAGGAGCTGAATGCAGATAAGAGCCCTCCGGCTGTTAACTGCATCAGCTAAGGCTTCATTTGCTGAGCAGCTACTAAATGGGCTTTTAGCCGTGGTCATAAATGAGCTAATAAGAAGGTGCAGGTGATGAGAGAACAGAGGGATACCCAGCCGTCCAGCCTCACTTACGGATCTCCTATTAAGACTCAGGCTGCAGTTTTTACGTACAGGAATAGGTAGAAGCTGCACAAGACAAGCGTTGCAAAATTTGTAATGAAACCCTATAGCAAAAAATGATTGTCAGCCCCAAAATGCATGCAAGTGACAGAAAAAACCCTCCCCCAAAAAAGGTGTCCGTCGCCTTTAAGCTCATGTCGGTGCCTTGAACCTTCTAGTGACCACTGAGGCCGTGTTGGCACCGTTGCGCTGCATCCTATTAGACGTGTGATTAGTTTTACGCCCATTTTTCTCTTCAGATGGATCCAATCCTTATACTGTGCGAACTGATTGGATCCGTCCGCCGATGTTCAGGTGATATTGGGGTGAAATATGTCTTCTGTAGAACAAAGCCTTGATGTCAGCAGAGCGGTCCGCAGGTATCGGTGCTGCACATGCCTCAGGCCACCAACGTACAGGTAGGGGATTTATGGGCATTCCCCTTTTTAAATGGGCTTTCATTTGGAGAGAAACACTTGAGCAAATAGTCTGGTTTATCTGCAAGTCGTGGCCAAAAGTTTTGAGACTGACAGAAATGTTGGTTTCCACACAGTCTGCTTCTTCGATGTTTCTGGATCTTTTAGTTGGATGTTTCTATAGTTATTGAAGCCCAATTCTAAGTATTTCATACAACTTTTACTGACAAATACCTCAACTTTATTCAATATTTACAGTGATGACCCTTAATGTTTAAGACTTCTGCAATCTGCCCGGGCATGCTGGATATCGGCATGTGGGCCAAATCCTGACTGATGACAACCCGTTCCTCCTAATCAGTGCTTGGAGTTCTGGGTTTTTGTTTGTCCATCCTTTTTGAGCACTGACCACAGGTTCTCAATGGGATTGAGATCCGGGGAGTTTCCTGGCCATGGAGCTCCATCATGCTGGAGCAAGCATTGTTCATCACCACATTGCTCTTGCAGGAGGTTCAGATTCCATTCTTCACGATCTCCTTGAAGTACTTGATGATCTGCTTGATTTATGGCCGGTTTACAAGCAGCAATGCCCTCGCCTGTGAAGCCCTTTTGATGGAAAGCAATGTTGTCTGCACGTGTTTCCTTGGAGGTAACCATGGTGGACAGAAGAAGACAATGATTTCAGCCACATCTCCCTTCTAAAGCCACCAGTCTGCTCCTATAATTAAGTCAGCATGACAGAGTGATATCAGCTGCCCTGTCCTCCTGACCTAACGAGGAGATCACTGAAGTGTTCGCAGGTCGTTTTGTGTCAGGGCGGAAATTCAGTGGAAATGGAGTTTTTCTGATTAAGCTTATTTTCCTGGCGAGGAATGACTTTGTAATTTATTTCATTTCCTCTGATCATCTTCATAACAATCTAGAGTTATCACTATAAAAACTGAAGCAGAAAACCAAAACTTGTGTCAGTCTCCAAACTGTTGGGCGTTACTGTATACCTATATATCTAAGGAACCTGCGGAGCAGCCGGCGGGCGGTCCAGACCTTCATTCTGTATACTCTGCAGGAATAGAACGTAGCTGGCCTTCTGTCATGCGTTGCAGTATATAAGCTACTACTAGTAGGTGCGGGTTGGCCTCGGGCACAGGCATGTGAGTCGTGCTCCGGCGGGGCTCTTGTTTAGTGACTTGTAGAGTGAACCTGTGATCTAAGCATTTACAATAGCGCTAATATCACCTAGAAGTAGTATCATGGGGCAGTAGACTGATTCGCTGATTCATTTCGCTGTCCATAATTAGTTCTTGGTCCCATCTGTATTCCCAACCGTGGCCGGTCCGATTCCGCTAAGTGGGGGGTAATCTGCTTGCTTTGTACTGCAGAGTAATGTGCATCTCTAGCCGAGTCTTACAGATCCGCCCAGGCTGGTATTTACTCAGTATGGCTGCTTCTAGAGATATTGCATGGCTTCAGGCTATATATGAGCTGCGATAACACAAGAGAAACGATAGATTCTGGAAGAAAATCCCCACTTGTCTGTAAATGGCAGAAAATGGCGAACGACTCTGTGAACTAGTGTGGAGGTGACGTAATGCGTGCTTCAGACTTGTACCGCTAGAATATTTGCAACTTTGTAATAAACTTAACGGCCCCTTTATTAAAGCCCCCCTCCCCCATCTAGTGGCGTTGGACTCCTTTGGCCCTCAGAGCCGCAGTTCATTGTGATGTAGATTCTACCAGGTGATGAAATGGCTCTGCAGGAATATTGGCCCCTGCGGACAGGAAGCTTCTTGTAGATAGAAGTGCTGATGTGTTCTGACCAGCTGACAGGAAGGGGTCAGCGATTCATGCTGCTTGCACCAAATTCTGACCTCCCATCAGCAGCAGACATCTGGCTCCATCTGCCCCGGTGATGGTTTTCCGCCTCTCAGTGAGTCTTGTCCCCTGGAATCTCATCTTTCTGTTCCTCTTAGACACAATGCGCTGGACCTCGTCATCTGCTGTTAACACCCATCCGGGTAAGGACCGGCGGGTTGGTACATTTGGACAGGGTAGTTTCCGGTGCTGTATCCCGCTGCTCCTGGCTGAGTAGTACCTGCTGGTCAGAACGAGTCCTGACCTCCTCCTCCGACCCTTGTTGGTGACAAGCTGCTTCCGTCCACGGGATCCGCTTCTGCTGGATGTTTGTCTCGATCACACCATATTTTTCACACCATTACACAGGAACCCCCCCGCGGTTGGCAGTGACATCTTGATCTAGCACCAGTGACCGGCCTCGTTGGAAGTCGCTCCGATCGCTGGATTTTCCCATCTATTGTGGATTCACACTGAAACTGATCCGCGGAAAACTTGTCATGTGACTTTATGCCGCACTCCGGGGTCACGGGGGGAATTACCATCCAGGGGGCGCCAATCATGAGGGAGCCGGGCTCTAATAAAGGGGACATTCAGTGTGTATTACCTTTAACAAGCCGGCCCTACCTGGACCCATTTATTTTTACTCTGATGCATCATGAATTGAAAAAATAGGCACTTTTTAGGGATTTTGTACATTTGGGGGTTTAATCGCCCTAGTCATGTTTTTATTTATTGGCTCCCAAGCACTGTTTTTATGTGACCTTTAGGCCTCATGTCCACTAGCAAAATGGAATTGCGGAATCCGCAGCGGATTTTGCCCATAGGGAATCATTGGCCATCCGCGGTCCATTAAATTGATTTTTGCACCCGCGGATGGGATTTTAATAGAATTGCGTTTTTCATAGATTTTAATAGAATTGCTCCATTTTACCGCGGATTCTGCGCGGATCGGCCATATTGCTATCACATTGATAGCAATGTGTGCGGATATCGCAATGCAAAAGACATAAGCAAATCTGCGGCATATTCTGTGCGGATTGTATTTTTCTAGTGCACATGAGGCCTCGGCTGTTTTTTAATGGTTTATTTTTGTTTCATGGACATGGATTTTCTTTTTTTGTCTGTTTTATTGGGGTAATGTGTAAAAAAAAAAAAAGTTAAATTATATATATTTTTTAAATTATTCTTTAAATGTGCTCATTTCCCCTTTAAGACATAGTGTGTTCAGTCACCAGTGATGGTTTTTTCTTATCTTTATGTGTTTTTAACATATTACATCCTCCGTGAGGTCAAGCAATCCTATAACATCCGATCTCTGAGGTCGTTTACCATATCGGCAATGTGACCATGTGACCTCAGGCTAAATCCAGCCGGGCCGCTGCAGAAAGAAGATGTGTAACCTGGGACATCATTAATAAGAGGACGTTTAATTAGCAGTTAATTAGTGTCATTTCTCTCATAAACTGCTGTCGGCTTTCTATTCTATTTATCAGACTTTGAAGAGTTAATGAATGTATCATCATGTGTGATGGCAATCAAGCCTTTACTGAACAGACGTGTCTACCCAATGAAGTGTTCTGCCTGTATCCGCTCGGCGCCCTTACAGACGGGTAGGACGTTTCCGGTTTTCTGTGAACGTTTGTCTTAAGGCCGCATGGTTAATAAATCATGGAATGGACACAATAAAGCCTGCGCTTATCTGGTGTTGAAGTCCAAGTTTCTTTGTAGTCATTTGCCGTAGCTTCTCCAGTATTACGTTCTACACGGCCGAGTCCCATTATTATGACCACCTCCTACTGTCAGCGGCGGCAGTGCCCATGAAGCCAGAGATGGGTATATAAGGGTGTGACAGGCCGCCTGCTCACAGATCACTCGTCAGCGGTAGACCGGCAGTTTATCAAAAGGGATGATTATTGGCTTTCGGGCCGAGGGCGGCGCAGTTTGTGAAATGTTCACATTCTACTATTGCAGAAAATAAGCCGTCGCAGCGCCCTGTCCGTGGAAACATAAAAGCCTCGTGGGACTTGGAATGCAAGGATTAAAGAAAAATAATTATGGTGCAAAAGTGGAAAAACCTAGGAAAAAAGTAATGATTTTGGAACTCTCGTAATTGTACCGACCCGCAGTCATTGGGACGGCACAACTAACGCTGTGAAGACAAACTGGCTGAACTCGGGGCTTTTCTCTGTGCCGTCTAATAAAAAGTTAATAAAAGTTATAATACATTATATGAACACAAAAATGGTAACAATAACAACTAGTTTGTCGTAAAAACAAGCCCTCATACGGCCGTGTCGACAGAAAATACAAAGTTACTGCTTTTGAAAAGTGCAAATGAAAATCCCCCCCCCAAATCCTTACCAGTGTCACTAAAGGGTTAATGAACCTCCCATAAATATAACACAATACATAACCCGAACCCGATGGGCATCATAAATAAAAGGCCAAAGCCAATACCTCAAACACATATAAGGGCAGACAGTGACGTTAAAGTGCTCCCCCAAGTGGAACGAAGTGTAAGTACAGGTGAGCGTGCAACATATAAAGCAGTAGAGGGATAAAAGAACAAAGTAAACAAAAATCCATCAATTATATAGAAAGATATTTGTATAAAGGACACCAAAATGTACAAATACAAAGCCCACAGTGTGCGGCTCCAGCCAGACGGAAATACAACCCATTCATCTGAGTGAGTGCATTCATGTAGGATTGTTTTTTTTTTTTTAGGATGAATAGCGTAGTGACCGAGGCACAAGGCGCACCACTGAGGAGATGGCGGGGTAGCTGTTAGGGTTGTCACGGTGGCACTACCAACTCCTTCCCTGACGGACGCGTGTGACCCTTAGCCAAGGCACTGGCAGGCCTCTCCAGGCAACACTAGAGCAGTGGTTACCTGAATAAATGGTGTAGTGGACTGGAAGAATCTTGTCACGGGTGACGCCACCATTCCTTACTCCCAGGGATATCTGACGGGAAATAAGAGTCCACACACGGTTAACTTGATAAACTCAGTTGCTGGGAACGGTCAACAACTGGAACTTTACTTGCAGATAAATATCTCGGTATAAGCTCACAATTTTCTGTGGGTAATTTCACACACCAGTGCAGGAAAAACAATGACGGAGGTCACAGAGGAAACAGAATGATACCGGGCCTACAGTCCTAGCTATCTGTATGACTCCGCTCCTGGACACACACACTGCAGGACACAGGATGACACTGGGCCTACAGTCCTAGTTATCTCTATGACTCCGCTCCGGGACACAGGATGACACCGGGGCTACAGTCATAGTTATCTCTATGACTCCGCCCCTGGACACACACACTCTGGTACACAGGATGACACCGGGCTTACAGGCGTAGTCATCTGTATGATTCCGCTCCTGGAAGTGGAGTCATACAGATTTGCACTGGGAGCACTGGCCCTTTAACAAATAATGCAAGAGAAATCATAGAAGATGATGGGGGGAAAGCTGAATCTATTAAATACTTTTTTCTCAAGTGTATTCGCGAAGGAAAAAGAAATGTCACACGAGATGCAGGGGGATGAAATGAACCCCCCACAAAATATCACCTGCCTAACACAGGAGGTCAAAAAAGATTAAAATCGACAAATCGTCTGGCCCAGATGGAATACATCCAAGGTTTCTAAGGGAACTAAGTGATGTGATAGCTAGGCCGCTATATCTAATATTTATGGATACTACCAAGACCGGGGTTGTACCATTGGATTGGCGCATTGCCAACGTGGTTGCAATTTACAAAAAGGGGTCTAGAAGAGAGCCTGGTAACTACAGGCCGGTAAGTCTCACTTCAGTAACGGGAAAAATATTCGAGGGGTTTCTCAGAGAGGCCATCCTAGAATACCTCAAGGAGAACAACAGCATTACTTCTCACCAGCACGGGTTCATGAAGGGTCGATCATGTCAGACCAATCTGATCAGCTTCTACCATGAAGTAAGCTCTAGGCTGGACCTGGGAGAGTCTATTGATCTCGTATATCTGGACTTCTCTAAAGCATTTGACACCGTGCTGCATAATAGGCTAATATACAAAATGAGAAGCTCGGATTGGGTGAAAACGTGTGTAATTGGGTAAAGAATTGGCTCAGAGATAGAAAGCAGAGGGTGGTAATAAACGGTTCGTACTCTGATTGGGCCCCCGTCGCTAGTGAGGGGCCATAGGATTCAGTATTAGGCCCCATTCTGTTCAATATATTTATCAACGACCTGATAGAGGGGCTGCACAGTAATATATCAATATTTGCAGATGATACAAAATTATACAATATAATTAATACAACGGAGGACAATGTGCGGCTACAAACGGACCAAGATAAGCCGGGGGCTTGGGCAGAAAAATGGCAAATGAAAATCAATGTTGAGAAATGTAAAGTTCTGCACATGGGCAGGAGAAACGGACGTCACCAATATACACTAAATGGAGTACTGCAAGGGAAAAGACCTGGGGTACTAGTGGGCTGTAGACTTAACTGGAGCAACCAATGCCAGTCAGCTGCTGCAAAAGCTAATAAAGTCTTGGGGTGCAGTGACCCCTTAACTCTCCAGGACGTACATTTATGCCCTGCAGCATTGGGGTATGTATGAAGAGAGATTGTGGGGCGACCGCTCCATACAGCGCGGGTGTCAGCTGTTTATTACAGCTGACACCTGCGGGCAATAGCTGCAATCATCCTCTCGGCTGATCAATGCTATTAACCCTTTTAAATGACAGCTGCATTTGAATCTCACAATGTTCAAAGGTCCTGTACGGCCCTGCCGCAATGAGATTGCAGGGAGCCGTGTGGGTGTCATGGCAGCCGGGGCCCTCTGAGAGGCCCCATGGCTGTCTTGGCAGACTGCCTATCAAGCCGTCCCCGTGGGGTGGCCTGATAGTCTGCCTGTCAGATCACAGAATGAGGTGGTATTAGTGTATCTTGACGCCACCAGGAAGCCCTGGTGGAGTCAAGATTGACAGATGGTAACGCCCCATGAACGTGATTGGCTGCTGATGTGTGTTGGCTGCAGGTCCTGGCAGCCCACTAACCAAATGTTGTGGCACCAATCCAGGCCGCCCTGTAACTGAGTTGGTTAGCGGAGCCTGCTGCATCGGAAAGCCACTTTCCCATCCGCAGGTACAGGAGACGGCACCGCGCTGTGTGTGGAAGAGCACAGCAGGGTGGCCATGAGGCAGTGCACAGTGCCGTTACTGTCCCATCCTCCAGATGTGTATAAGATTCCGCTTGGCTGCAGGGAGGACTCAGCGACAGCGTTCCACTATGTGCCAGACGCCGACCTGCCACAGCAGCAGAAGACCGCCGCGCTACTGCTGGACACAAGGATTCCCCGCACACAACCTTTGGACAGCAGGGAGGCCCCATCGGTGGGGGAGTGACAGTTACAGCCACCGCCCACACACAGCTGGGAGGCCGTGGGAGAGGCGGTGACCTGCTGTTACAGCACTGGAGCAGAGCGGCATCAGCAGGGGAACCGGCCGCAGACACCATCACAAGGAGGGCGTCGGAAAAGACAGTGACCTGCGCTAGCAGTGCTGCAGCAGAGCACCGGCTAACATACACGGACGGCTATTCACTTCCAACGCCGCTTCCCACTGTACTGTACTGCAGTTTAGCTCCTTCCAGGACCTTAACATCTTGACCCAATCGGGAGCAAGGGGTGTGACAGGGGCATTCCTCCTGTCAAACTCCTGGCTTTCGGTGGCGTCAAGATGCACTAATACCGTATGAGGTAATACTACAGGAGCGATCAAAGCATCGCAAGTTGTGGTCCCCTAGGGGGGGGGCTAAAAAAAAAGTAAAAACAAGATTAATAAGTAAAAGTTTTACTAATTGTAAAAAAAAAAAGTAATAAAAGTTAAAATCATCCCCTTTTGCCATATGTACAAAAAAAACTAAATCATAAAATAAAAATACATATTTGGTGTCGCTGCATCTATGAAAGTCCGATCTATCAAAGTTTCGCATTATTTATCCTGCATGCCCAGAACAAATGCAATAAAAAGCGATCAAAAAGTCATATATTTTCCGAAATAGTACTAACGTAAACTACAGGATTTATCGCAAAAAATGAGCCCTCGTCTACGGAAAGATAAAAAAGTTATCGCGTGCAGAAAATGATTGAAAAAAATGTCTGAAAAAAACTGAAGTAGTGCAGCAAAAAAAAAAAACTAGACAAGTGTGGTATCGTAGTAATCGTACGACCCATAGAATCAAGGTATGAGGCCATTATTGTTGCAGTTTGTGCGCAGTAGAAACAAGACGCACCGAAAGATGGCGGAATGTCGTTTGTTTTGTTTTTTTTCATTTTACTTTACTTAGAATTTTTAAAAAGTTTTCCAGTACATTAAATAGTAATAATGAAAACTACAACTCATCCTGCAACAAACAACCCCGTACAGCGACGGCGATGGGTAAATAAGGGAGTTACGAAAAACAAAAATAAAAAAAAGAAGGGCCGCGTCATTAAGGGGTTAATACATTCAGGGACTGTCCGGCAGGTTAAAAGTTACAATGTTAAATCTATGGGTGGCGCTGCTGTGCTTCAGGCATGTGCTGGAATGAGTGAAGCGTTGCTAAGCAACACAGCATACACTGCTAAGCTGCAACATGCACTGCCCAACCAAGAGTGATAGAGAGAGAGCAATAGAGAGGGAGCGATAGAGAGACAGACAAAGAGAGAGGGAGCGATAGAGAGAGACAGAGGGACAGAAAGAGAATGAAAGAGACAGAGCGATACAGAGACAGAAAGAGAGAGAGACATAGAGATAGGAGAAAAATGAAAAAAGAAAAATGTTCTGCGCCCCAAGGGGTCACATAAAGGCGCAGCGACAATCCTTGGAGCTGCGGGCAGAATCCGCTGAAATAGTGGGAAATGAAGGCAGAAATAATCCAGCGACGATATAAAATCCTCACGTAGAAACGTCTGAACATAAACTACATGCAAGAGCGCCTTGCGGGACTCAGTCTGAATAGCGGATGCCCCTCTGGTCTGAGTTTTATGAGTGATCTATCCTTCATTATTTCATTACATTGGGTGCAAAAACATCAAATAATCAGATGAAGGCGAAGAGACGGGCAACCAAACCAGCAGGAAAAGCCAAAAGGCCTCATGTCCACTCAAAAAATGCAATCCGCGCAGAAGCTGCAGTGGATTTCCACGGCGGATTCCGCGCGGATTTGCTTTAAATGGTCTTTTTTTGCATGCAGATATCCGCACACATTGCTATCAATGTTGCCGATCCACGCAGAATCTGCGGCAGAATGGAGCATGCCGCGTTTTTTCTCCCGCGCATGAAAAACGCAACTCTTTTAAAATGCCATCCGCGGGTGCAAAAATCAATTTAATGGACCCGCAGATGGCAATGATTCCCTAGGGTCCTGTGATAGCCATAGCAGTGCTGTTTGTACAATGGCCGAGCCGAGCGTGCCAAAGTGAGGGAGACCACGAGGGTTGTAGAAGGGTTATGAGGAGAACTACAGAGCCCAGCTACACCCCTCAGTTTGTGTGGAGAACTACAGAGCCCACCCCTCAGTCTGTAAGGAGAACTACAGAGCCCAGCTACACCCCTCAGTCTGTGAGAACTACAGAGCCCAGCTACACCCCTCAGTCTGTGTGGAGAACTACAGAGCCCAGCTACAGCCCCTCAGTCTGTAAGGAGAACTACAGAGCCCAGCTACAGCCCTTAGTTTGTAAGGAGAACTACAGAGCCCAGCTACAGCCCTCAGTCTGTAAGGAGAACTACAGAGCCCAGCTACACCCCTCAGTCTGTGAGAACTACAGAGCCCAGCTACACCCCTCAGTCTGTGTGGAGAACTACAGAGCCCAGCTACAGCCCTCAGTCTGTGAGGAGAACTACAGAGCCCAGCTACACCCCTTAGTCTGTGAGAAGAACTACAGAGCCCAGCTACACCTCTCAGTCTTTGTGGAGAACTACAGAGCCCAGCTACACCCCTCAGTCTTTGTGGAGAACTACAGAGCCCAGCTAAACCCCTCAGTCTGTGAGGAGAACTACAGAGCCCAGCTATACCCTTCAGTCTGTGAGAAGAACTACAGAGCCCAGCCACAGCCCTCAGTCTGTGAGGAGAACTACAGAGCCCAGCTACACCCCTCAGTCTTTGTGGAGAACCACAGAGCCCAGCTACACCCCTCAGTCTGTGAGGAGAACTACAGAGCCCAGCTACACCCCTCAGTCTGTGTGGAGGACTAAAGAGCCCAGCTACAGCCCCTCAGTCTGTGAGAACTACAGACCCAGAACATGGCTGACCACTGCCTACCAGCAGAGATACCATAGAGATCATTACCTGACAGCTCCATCATCTCTGACTCTCCTCCGTATGTTTGGGTAAGGAAATCCTCCTCTGAGTCCCTGAGATATTTGTGTCACTATGGTAACTTAGATAAAACTACCAGACCCTCCTGACTGAGGAGACACAAAGCCTCTGTGAGATACCTGTGTGTGACGCCATGAGGAGGAGCGCTCTGTGAGATACCTGTGTGTGACTCTGAGGAGGAGCGCTCTGTGAGGTACCTGTGTATGAGATCATGAGGAGGAGCGCTCTGTGAGATACCTGTGTGTGACGCCATGAGGAGGAGCGCTCTGTGAGATACCTGTGTGTGACTCCGAGGAGGAGCGCTCTGTGAGGTACCTGTGTATGAGATCATGAGGAGGAGCGCTCTGTGAGGTACCTGTGTATGAGATCATGAGGAGGAGCGCTCTGTGAGGTACCTGTGTGTGACACCAGGGAGGAGCGCTCTGTGAGGTACCTGTGTGTGACGCCATGAGGAGGAGCGCTCTGTGAGGTACCTGTGTGTGACGCCATGAGGAGGAGCGCTCTGTGAGGTACCTGTGTGTGACACCAGGGAGGAGCGCTCTGTGAGGTACCTGTGTGTGACGCCATGAGGAGGAGCACTCTGTGAGGTACCTGTGTATGAGATCATGAGGAGGAGCGCTCTGTGAGATACCTGTGTGTGACGCCATGAGGAGGAGCGCTCTGTGAGGTACCTGTGTGTGAGATCATGAGGAGGAGCGCTCTGTGAGATACCTGTGTATGAGATCATGAGGAGGAGCGCTCTGTGAGGTACCTGTGTGTGACGCCATGAGGAGGAGCGCTCTGTGAGGTACCTGTGTATGAGATCATGAGGAGGAGCGCTCTGTAAGGTACCTGTGTGTGACACCAGGGAGGAGCGCTCTGTGAGGTACCTGTGTGTGACACCATGAGGAGGAGCGCTCTGTGAGGTACTTGTGTGTGACGCCATGAGGAGGAGCGCTCTGTGAGATACCTATGTGTGACACCAGGGAGGAGCGCTCTGTGAGGTACCTGTGTGTGACGCCATGAGGAGGAGCACTCTGTGAGGTACCTGTGTGTGACGCCATGAGGAGGAGCGCTCTGTGAGGTACCTGTGTGTGACGCCATGAGGAGGAGCGCTCTGTGAGGTACCTGTGTGTGACGCCATGAGGAGGAGCGCTCTGTGAGGTACCTGTGTGTGACGCCATGAGGAGGAGCGCTCTGTGAGGTACCTGTGTGTGACGCCATGAGGAGGAGCGCTTTGTGAGGTACCTGTGTGTGACACCAGGGAAGAGCGCTCTGTGAGGTACCTGTGTGTGACGCCATGAGGAGCGCTCTGTGAGATACCTGTGTGTGACGCCATGAGGAGGAGCGTTCTGTAAAGTACCTGCGTGTGATGCCATGAGGAGGAGCGCCCTGTGAGGTACCGGTGTGTGACATCATGAGGAGGAGCGCTCTGTTAGGTACCTGTGTGTGACGCCATGAGGAGGAGCGCTCTGTGAGGTACCTGTGTGTGACTCCGAGGAGGAGCGCTCTGTGAGATACCTGTGTGTGACGCCTTGAGGAGGAGCGTTCTGTGAGGTACCTGCGTGTAATGCCATGAGGAGGAGCGCTCTGTGAGGTACCTGTGTGTGACGCCATGAGGAGGAGCGTTCTGTGAGGTACCTGTGTATGAGATCATGAGGAGGAGCGCCCTGTTAGGGACCTGTGTGTGACATCATGAGGAGGAGCGTTCTGTGAGGTACCTGTGTGTGATGCCATGAGGAGGAGTGCCCTGTTAGGTACCGGTGTGTGACATCATGAGGAGGAGCGCTCTGTGAGGTACCTGTGTGTGACGCCATGAGGAGGAGCGCTCTGTGAGGTACCTGTGTGTGACGCCATGAGGAGGAGCGCTTTGTGAGGTACCTGTGTGTGACACCAGGGAAGAGCGCTCTGTGAGGTACCTGTGTGTGACGCCATGAGGAGCGCTCTGTGAGATACCTGTGTGTGACGCCATGAGGAGGAGCGTTCTGTAAAGTACCTGCGTGTGATGCCATGAGGAGGAGCGCCCTGTGAGGTACCGGTGTGTGACATCATGAGGAGGAGCGCTCTGTTAGGTACCTGTGTGTGACGCCATGAGGAGGAGCGCTCTGTGAGGTACCTGTGTGTGACTCCGAGGAGGAGCGCTCTGTGAGATACCTGTCAGGACAGTGTCCGGGATATGGGGGTCCCTGAGATATCCCGCAACCCCTGTCCCTGCCTACTTGCCCCCCTGGGCTAACCCCCAGGGCGACAACTGGGCGACGGTCCCTACCCTCACTAGGGAAGCGGGACACGGGAGACAAACAGACACTGAGACAAACAACGGTAGAATGGTCAGACAATCCGGGTCGGCAACAAGAGGGTACGCAGTACAGAGGGGTCAGGCAAAACGTAGTCAAGTCCAAAAGCAGGTGTCAGAAAAGCCGAGGTCACAAGAGCAGTCAGGATAAACGCGGGTGCAGCTGGAGAACCAAACTAACACTGGCAAGGCCTGAAAGGAAAACACACATATTTAAATGCTGTCAGTGCTCCCGCCCCAGAAGCTGATTGGGGCGGGGAGCCTGACAGCAGCAGGGCTAATCAGGGAGGTGCTGGGGGCACGCCCCCAGTCTTGCAGCACAGACCGTTACTAGGGAAGCCAGCCTGGTAGTCAAGTGACTAGAAGCACCAGCTGCCTCCCTAGCAACCCGGCGGCGACCAGTCTTACAGCGGCCCGGGGAGATCACCAGAACCGGGGCTCCCCTACGCCGCACTCCTGTAGCCCGGGTGGCAGGACCGGTGGTGCGGGCACGGGGGCCCCGAGAGTTGCAGGTTCTGACAGTACCCCCCCTTCTACGGGGGGACACCGGACCCCCATGGCCCGGTGCGGGCTTAAGCGGGAAAGCCCTGTGGAATGACTGGACTAGGCGTGGCGCATGAACGTCCCTGGCAGGGACCCACGTCCTATCCTCAGGGCCAAATCCTCTCCAGTGGACCAGGTACTGCAGCCCACCTCTAACCCGTCGGGCATCCACAAGCCTTTCTACTTCATACTCCAGTTCCCCCTGTACCAAAGAGGGAGGAGGCGGGTTCTGGGTGGGGAGAACTGGAGTCACATACTTCTTAAGCAAGTTCTTGTGAAAAACCTTGTGGACCTTCCAGGGGTCAGGAAGTGCCAACTTATATGCCACCGGGTTGATAACCTGAGAAACCGTAAATGGGCCAATGAACCGAGGAGCAAGTTTCAGGGAGGGAACCTTAAGTCTCAGATTCTTGGATGATAATAAAACCTGCTCCCCGACCACAAAAGGTGCAGAGATAGTCCGTCTTTTATTTGCGTATTTACGCAGTTTCTCTTGGGAACCCTGAAGGTTCTTACGAACCTGGGCCCAAACTGTGCACAGTTCTTCAGCGGATATATCAGCGGCCGGATTGTTCGAGACAAAAGGAGTAGAAAGCGAGAACCGGGGATGAAACCCATAGTTACAAAAAAAAGGTGACAGTTGGGTCGACGAGTTACCATGGTTGTTAATAGCAAATTCGGCGAGAGGTAAGTAGTTGGCCCACTGATACTGGTTATCAGAGACAAACAGTCGCAGATACTGGATAAGTTCTTGATTCATCCGTTCCGTTTGTCCGTTACTCTCGGGATGGAAAGCGGAGGAAAAGGACAAATTAACGTTTAGATTTTTACAGAAGGCTCGCCAGAAGCGAGCGACGAACTGAACCCCTCTATCTGACACAATATCCTCGGGGATCCCATGTAACCGAACAATCTCCTTGATGAACATCTCAGACAAAAGTTTGGCGTTAGGCAACTTGCCAAGCGGAACAAAATGAGACATTTTAGAGAAACGGTCAACTATTACCCAAATGACCGTATTCCCCAGCGAGGATGGCAGATCAGTAATAAAATCCATGGACAAATGGGACCATGGCCTGGACGGAATGGGCAAGGGCAGAAGAGGCCCCTCAGGACGTCTCCTGAGGTTCTTCCCCCTTGCGCAAACCGGGCACGCGGACACAAATACCCGTACATCCTTGGCCATGTGCGGCCACCAATAGAGTCTGGCCGCTAACTCCAGAGTACCCCTGATGCCGGGGTGTCCAGCTAGGACTGAAGCATGTGTCTCCTCTAACACTTTCAATCTCAGTGATAACGGGACAAATAATTTACCTTCCGGAAGGGCTTCAGGAGCCGATTGTTGAGCGGCGTAAATGAGAGGTGAAAGGTCGGAGGAGACAGCCGCGAGGACCACCCCAGGGGAGAGAATGCTCTCAGGCTCCGGCTCGGAAGGTTCCGGAGAACCAAAACTCCTAGACAGGGCATCAGCCTTGACATTCTTAGAACCGGGTCTATAGGTAACAACAAAATTGAACCGAGAGAAAAACAAGGCCCAGCGGGCTTGCCGAGCATTTAACCTCTTAGCGGAATCTAGATAGGTGAGGTTTTTATGGTCTGTGAGTACCGTGATCTGGTGATGGGCTCCTTCCAAAAAATGCCTCCACTCTTCGAAAGCCCACTTAATCGCCAGCAATTCCCGGTTGCCTATATCATAGTTCCGTTCGGTGGAAGAAAACTTCCTCGAAAAATAGGCACACGGTCTAAGGTTGGTGAGAGTGGAGGGACCTTGGGACAGTACCGCTCCCACACCAAACTCAGAGGCATCTACCTCCACCACAAAAGGGCTGGACAGATCCGGTTGTACTAGGACAGGTGCAGAAGAGAACGCCGCCTTTAGGGTATCGAAGGCCCTCAGAGCCTCAGAAGACCAGGTCCTCACATCTGCCCCCTTTCTGGTGAGGTCAGTTAGAGGTTTAGCCACCACGGAGAAGTCTTTAATGAATTTGCGATAGTAGTTGGCGAAGCCGAGGAAGCGTTGAAGGGCTTTCAACGACCCTGGCTGGGCCCACTCCGTGATGGCCTTCACCTTTTCAGGATCCATCTGGAAGTCGCATGGCGTGATGATATACCCCAAAAATGATATCTTTTGTACCCCGAAAACACATTTCTCGAGTTTAGCAAACAGCTTGTTATGTCTGAGTCGAGCTAGCACAGTCTGAACGTGAGTATGGTGACTCGGCCAGTCGGAGGAAAAAATCAAAATGTCGTCTAGATATACAACCACGAACACCCCCATGATATCCTGAAACACTGAGTTCATGTACCCCTGAAAAATGGCGGGGGCGTTACACAATCCAAAAGGCATAACTAGGTATTCAAAATGCCCGAGGGGCGTATTGAAGGCGGTTTTCCACTCATCCCCCTCCCGAATGCGGATGAGGTTGTATGCTCCCCTGAGATCAAGTTTAGAAAACCATCGGGCACCAGCGACCTGGTTGAGGAGGTCAGGAATGAGTGGAAGAGCATACTGGTTTCGGACTGTGATTTTATTTAGCTCTCTATAGTCAATACAGGGCCGGAGACCCCCATCCTTCTTCTCAACGAAGAAAAACCCGGCACCCACCGGGGATTCTGAGGGCCGGATGTGCCCCTTGGCCAGACTGTCGTGGATGTAGTCCCTCATGGATTCTCTCTCTGGGACCGTAACGTTATAAATGCGGCCCTTAGGAAGTTTGGCCCCAGGAATCAAGTCTATTTTACAGTCCCATTCCCTATGAGGGGGCAGAGCTTCAGATAGTTGTTTGGAGAACACGTCAGAAAACTCGGAGAGGTATTCTGGTAGGGGGGTCCCCTCGCAGGTGGAGATTCCCACCTTCACCGCACAAAGGTGGTTGACACAGCGGGGACCCCACTTTACCAGTTCCAACGTGTCCCAATTTACTACCGGGTTGTGCTCCCGGAGCCAGGGGAGGCCTAGGACGACGTCCACAGACAAATCTCTCATCACTAGAAAGGTGCAGGTTTCCACGTGTAAGGCTCCTATCGTAAACCTTACTTCAGGGGTAACCAGATTAACCACCCCTGCTTGCAATGGAGTGGAGTCCACTCCTGAAACCAGAATCGGAGTCTCTAAACGTAACAAAACTCCGGACAGTTGAGCAACGAAATTAAAGTTAACGAAATTAGCCGCAGCCCCAGAATCAACAAAGGCTTGCCCAGTACGGTGGAAAGCATGAAATTCTAGGGTGCAAGGCACTAACATCTTGGACAACACAGGGAGTACCTTGGCTCCTAGACAGTCCCCCCGACAACTGCCTAGGAGCGGGAGTTCTTCCTGCCGTGGCTTCTTAGCGCAGGTAGCAATGCGGTGACCCGGCTCCCCACAGTAGAAGCAGAGGTTCTTCTTCAGGCGGTGTTCCCGTCGTTGCTTGGGGGTCATGGCTCCCAGCTCCATGGCCTCGGTGGTGGGAGGGTAAAAGGTCGGGTCAGTCGAAGAAGTAGACGTGGGGAGTGGGGTGGTCCGAGCGGCGTGTCTGGCCCTCAAACGTCGGTCGGCTCGAATAGCCAGCGACATGGCTTGCTCCAGAGTTCTAGGCTCTGGGTGGGCCACAAGTAGGTCCTTGAGACCCTCAGACAGGCCGGTCAAAAATAAGTCTTTTAGGGCGGCATCGTTCCACCGGGATTCCGTACAATGTTGACGAAATTGGGAACAGTAGTCCTCCGCCATCTTACAACCCTGGCGCAGGGCCAGAAGTTTGGAGACTGCGTAGCCCGCCCGGTCGGGTTCGTCATAAATTTGACCCAGGGCGGAAAAAAAAGCGTCAAGGGATAGTCGGGCTGGAGAGCCAGCTGGTAGCGAGAAAGCCCAATTTTGGGGCTCTCCCCTCAGGCGGGTAATTACGATTCCCACTTTCTGGTATTCAGTACCAGAGGAGTGGGGGCGGAGATCAAAGTAGAGCTTGCAGCTCTCCCTAAATGCAAAAAACTGATCTCTCTCTCCGGAGAAGCAATCCGGAAGCGTGGCTCGAGGTTCTGACATTGTTCCTGGAGCGGACGAGGGCTGCATGGGGCCTGCAGCTGCCACTTGTTCCCGTGGCTGCAAGCGGGCGGTTAGGTCCTGGGCAAGGGTCGTAAGGACCTGGACCTGGTTCGCTACAGCCGCCACGGCCTCCATCGAGGGGCTCAAAGTCGCCGGGCGGATGCAAGGGTCTGACCTTCGTTCGGCCAGTGTTACTGTCAGGACAGTGTCCGGGATATGGGGGTCCCTGAGATATCCCGCAACCCCTGTCCCTGCCTACTTGCCCCCCTGGGCTAACCCCCAGGGCGACAACTGGGCGACGGTCCCTACCCTCACTAGGGAAGCGGGACACGGGAGACAAACAGACACTGAGACAAACAACGGTAGAATGGTCAGACAATCCGGGTCGGCAACAAGAGGGTACGCAGTACAGAGGGGTCAGGCAAAACGTAGTCAAGTCCAAAAGCAGGTGTCAGAAAAGCCGAGGTCACAAGAGCAGTCAGGATAAACGCGGGTGCAGCTGGAGAACCAAACTAACACTGGCAAGGCCTGAAAGGAAAACACACATATTTAAATGCTGTCAGTGCTCCCGCCCCAGAAGCTGATTGGGGCGGGGAGCCTGACAGCAGCAGGGCTAATCAGGGAGGTGCTGGGGGCACGCCCCCAGTCTTGCAGCACAGACCGTTACTAGGGAAGCCAGCCTGGTAGTCAAGTGACTAGAAGCACCAGCTGCCTCCCTAGCAACCCGGCGGCGACCAGTCTTACAGCGGCCCGGGGAGATCACCAGAACCGGGGCTCCCCTACGCCGCACTCCTGTAGCCCGGGTGGCAGGACCGGTGGTGCGGGCACGGGGGCCCCGAGAGTTGCAGGTTCTGACAATACCTGTGTGTGACGCCTTGAGGAGGAGCGTTCTGTGAGGTACCTGCGTGTAATGCCATGAGGAGGAGCGCTCTGTGAGGTACCTGTGTGTGACGCCATGAGGAGGAGCGTTCTGTGAGGTACCTGCGTGTGATGCCATGAGATGGTGCGCCCTGTTAGGTACCGGTGTGTGACATCATGAGGAGGAGCGCTCTGTTAGGTACCTGCGTGTGATGCCATGAGGAGGAGCGCCCTGTTAAGTACCGGTGTGTGACATCATGAGGAGGAGCGTTCTGTGAGGTACCTGTGTGTGACACCGAGGAGGAGCGCTCTGTGAGATACCTGTGTGTGACACCAGGGAGAAGCGCTCTGTGAGGTACCTGTGTGTGACTCCGAGAAGGAGCGCTCTGTGAGATACCTGTGTGTGACGCCATGAGGAGGAGCGTTCTGTGAGGTACCTGCGTGTGATGCCATGAGGAGGAGTGCCCTGTGAGGTACGGGTGTGTGACGCCATGAGGAGGAGCGCTCGGTTAGGTACCTGTGTGTGACGCCATGAGGAGGAGCGCTCTGTGAGGTACCTGTGTGTGACTCCGAGGAGGAGCGCTCTGTGAGGTACCTGTGTATGAGATCATGAGGAGGAGCGCCCTGTTAGGGACCTGTGTGTGACATCATGAGGAGGAGCGTTCTGTGAGGTACCTGTGTGTGATGCCATGAGGAGGAGTGCCCTGTTAGGTACCGGTGTGTGACATCATGAGGAGGAGCGCTCTGTGAGGTACCTGTGTGTGATGCCATGAGGAGGAGTGCCCTGTTAGGTACCGGTGTGTGACATCATGAGGAGGAGCGCTCTGTTAGGTACCTGCGTGTGATGCCATGAGGAGGAGCGCCCTGTTAAGTACCGGTGTGTGACATCATGAGGAGGAGCGTTCTGTGAGGTACCTGTGTGTGACACCGAGGAGGAGCGCTCTGTGAGATACCTGTGTGTGACACCAGGGAGGAGCGCTCTGTGAGGTACCTGTGTGTGACTCCGAGAAGGAGCGCTCTGTGAGATACCTGTGTGTGACGCCATGAGGAGGAGCGTTCTGTGAGGTACCTGCGTGTGATGCCATGAGGAGGAGCGCCCTGTGAGGTACCGGTGTGTGACGCCATGAGGAGGAGCGCTCTGTTAGGTACCTGTGTGTGACGCCATGAGGAGGAGCGCTCTGTGAGGTACCTGTGTGTGACTCCGAGGAGGAGCGCTCTGTGAGGTACCTGTGTATGAGATCATGAGGAGGAGCGCTGTGTTAGGTACCTGTGTGTGACATCATGAGGAGGAGCGTTCTGTGAGGTACCTGCGTGTGATGCCATGAGGAGGAGTGCCCTGTTAGGTACCGGTGTGTGACATCATGAGGAGGAGTGCTCTGTGAGGTACCGGTGTGTAACACTGAGGAGGAGCGCTCTGTGAGATACCTGTGTGTGACGCCATGAGGAGGAGCGCTCTGTGAGGTACCTGTGTGTGACTCCAAGGAGGAGCGCTCCGTGAGATACCTGTGTATGAGATCATGAGGAGGAGCGCCTTGTTAGGTACCTGCGTGTGACGCCATGAGGAGGAGCGCTCTGTTAGGTACCTGCGTGTGATGCCATGAGGAGGAGCGCTCTGTTAGGTACCTGTGTGTGACTCCAAGAAGAAGCGCTCTGTGAGGTACCGGTGTGTGACATCATGAGGAGAACCCCAAGGTGGGAACATTCTACATGCTTCCAAAACTACACAAAGCTGGCAACCCAGGAAGGTCGATTATCTCAGGTGTGGGAACCCTCACTGAAGGAATCTCAGGATGGGTGGAAGGCATCCTCAAACCACTGGTGAGAAACACAACCAGCCACCTGCAAGACACCATGGACCTACTGAACAAACTGTCAACCATAGGTCCCCTCCCCAATGGCACCATCCTGGCCACTATGGATGTGGAATCCTTATATTCCAACATCCCACACGAGGATGGACTGACTGCCAGGCGCACCTTGAGGCCAATGGGGTTGCCTCTGATGCAGTGCTGCAACTCACAAGATTCATTCTCACACACAATTATTTCTCCTTTGGCAAAGAGAAATTCCTGCAACTCACCGGAACTGCCATGGGCAGTAAAATGGCACCGCAATATGCCAACCTTTTTATGGCAAAACTGGAGAGTGACTTTCTGGCCTCTTGCCCCAGTAAACCATTGGCCTACTTCCGCTACATTGATGACATCATGATCATCTGGACCCACACCAAACAAGAATTAATAAAATTCCATGAAAGATTCAATGCATTCCACCCCACCATAAGACTGACATTAAGCTACTCGTATACAGAAATCAACTTTTTGGACACCACCATAAAGATTGTAAACAACTCAATACAGACATCCCTATACCGAAAACCGATTGATCGGCCCACATACCTCAGATGGGGCAGTTCCCATTCTAAACACATCAAAAAGTCCATCGTCTACAGCCAGGCCATCAGATACAACCGGATCTGCTCCAACCCAACAGACAGAGAGGAACATTTGTACCATCTTAAAAGAACATTTATAAATCAGGGCTACCATCCCACCTCAACTGATGACCAAATCACCAGATCCACCAGGATACCCAGAAGTCAACTACTCCAATACAAGGAGAAGGAAAGAAGCAATCGTGTGCCTCTAGTAGTGACCTACAATCCGCAACTAGAGGTACTAAGGAAAACTGCAAGAAAACTCCACCATACCCTGCACAAGGATGACCGTCTGAAAACCATATTCCCGGACCCTCCGTTCTGTGTTACAGGCAACCTCCTAACTTGAGGAACTTTATAATCAGGAGTGCATTACCCTCTGACACACAAAAAGGAACTTATCCCTGTAATGTAAGGAGCTGCAAGACCTGCTCACATGTACTGACTGCGGACAGGATACGGATCCCCAACACACAGCAGGACTATAAGATCCCTGTAATGTAAGGAGCTGTAAGACCTGCTCACATATACTGACTACGGACAGGATACGGATCCCCAACACACAGCAGGACTATAAGATCCCAGGGACATTTACGTGTTCCTCGTCCAATGTTGTGTACCTGATCATGTGCAACAAATGTCCTGTTGGGGGTCTTTATGTTGGAGAAACAGGACAGAAACTGAAAGCCAGGATGAGATCTCATCGCCACACGATTGAACACAGAAAAAGAGAGTTACCTGTGGCCGAGCACTTCTCTAACCATGGACATGACATGAAGGATATGAGAGTTTTGATATTGAAGGGGGGTTTCAAGTCACAAAACCACAGAAGAATTTGGGAATATAAATTGATAACAACCTTTGACACGCTGAATACTGGGTTAAATTATTCCCCAGGATTTATGCGTGAATGGGAAGTGTGAGACATTATACAGAGAAGACCCCCATCAACAGTAATTCAGGGACCATTAACTTTCCCTCCCTTATCAGTGTTTAGCTAAAAATGTTTGTGTATCTCTTGTAGAAAGTCAAGCCTGATGACCTCCCCCTTCCCCAACAGTAATTTAGGGACCATAAAACTTTCACTCCGCTATCAGTGCCTAGACAAAAAAAGTTTGTTTGCTGTTGCAGAATTCCTTTTAAGTGCGAACCAATCACATCCATATCTGTGCCTTGTCATAAGTATATATATATATATATATGTGTATCCGTATCTGTGCCTTGCCATAAGTATGTATCTTATAAGTGTGTATAAATATGCATGCCTCTTCAGATCCAATCCATAAGCCTGAAGAAGAACCCTGCGTTGGCTCGGAAGCTCGCTATTATTACATCATGTCTTTTTGTTAGCCATTAAAAGGTATCATATCTACAAGATTACGTGGTTTCTCTTGCTGAGAACAATCACATCATGAGGAGGAGCGCTCTGTGAGGTACCTGTGTTGGACATCATGAGAAAGAGCGCTCTGTGAGGTACCTGTGTGGGACACCAGGAGGAGGAGCACTCTGTGAGGTATCGATGTGTGACACCAGGGAGGAGCGCTCTGTGAGGTACATGTGTGTGACACCGAGGAGGAGCCTGTGTGCGACACTATGAGGAGGAGCGCTCTGTGAGGTACTTGTGTGTGACATGTTGAGAAGAAGCGCTCTGTGAGGTACCTGTGTGTGACGCCATGAGGAGGAGCGCTCTGTGAGATACCTGTGTGTGATGCCATTAGGAGGAGCGCTCTGTGAGGTACCTGTGTGTGACGCCATGAGGAGGAGCGCTCTGTGAGGTACCTGTGTGTGACGCCATGAGGAGGAGCGCTCTGTGAGATACCTGTGTGTGATGCCATGAGGAGGAGCGCTCTGTGAGATACCTGTGTGTGACGCCATGAGGAGGAGCGCTCTGTGAGGTACCTGCGTGTGATGCCATGAGGAGGAGCGCTCTGTGAGGTACCTGTGTGTGACTCCATGAGGAGGAGCGCTCTGTCAGGTACCTGTGTTGGACATCATGAGAAAGAGCGCTCTGTGAGGTACCTGTGTGGGACACCAGGAGGAGGAGCACTCTGTGAGGTATCTATGTGTGATATGAGGAGGGGCGCTCTGTGAGAAACATGTGCGTGACACCGAGGAGGAGCCTGTGTGCGACACTATGAGGAGGAGCGCTCTGTGAGGTACCTGTGTGTGACATGTTGAGAAGAAGCGCTCTGTGAGGTACCTGTGTGTGACGCCATGAGGAGGAGCGCTCTGTGAGGTACCTGTGTGTGACGCCATGAGGAGGAGCGCTCTGTGAGATACCTGTGTGTGATGCCATGAGGAGGAGCACTCTGTGAGGTACCTGTGTGTGACGCCATGAGGAGGAGCGCTCTGTGAGGTACCTGTGTATGAGATCATGAGGAGGAGCGCCCTGTTAGGTACCTGTGTGTGACATCATGAGGAGGAGCATTCTGTGAGGTACCTGCGTGTGATGCCATGAGGAGGAGCGCCCTGTTAGGCACCTGTGTGTGACGCCATGAGGAGGAGCGCTCTGTGAGGTACCTGTGTGTGACTCCAAGGAGGAGCGCTCTGTGAGGTACCTGTGTATGAGATCATGAGGAGGAGCGCTCTGTGAGGTACCTGTGTGTGACACCAGGGAGGAGCGCTCTGTGAGGTACCTGTGTGTGACGCCATGAGGAGGAGCGCTCTGTGAGATACCTGTGTGTGACGCCATGAGGAGGAGCGCTCTGTGAGGTACCGGTGTGTGACATCATGAGGAGGAGCACTCTGTGAGAAACCTGCGTGTGACGCCATGAGGAGGAGCGATCTGTGAGGTACCTGTGTTGGACATCATGAGGAAGAGCGCTCTGTGAGGTACCTGTGTGTGACTCCGAGGAGGAGCGCTCTGTGAGATACCTGTGTGTGACGCCTTGAGGAGGAGCGTTCTGTGAGGTACCTGCGTGTGATGCCATGAGGAGGAGCGCTCTGTGAGGTACCTGTGTGTGACGCCATGAGGAGGAGCGTTCTTTGAGGTACCTGCGTATGATGCCATGAGATGGTGCGCCCTGTTAGGTACCGGTGTGTGACATCATGAGGAGGAGCGCTCTGTTAGGTACCTGTGTGTGACGCCATGAGGAGGAGCGTTCTGTGAGGTACCTGTGTGTGACACCAGGGAGGAGCGCTCTGTTAGGTACCTGCGTGTGATGCCATGAGGAGGAGTGCCCTGTTAAGTACCGGTGTGTGACATCATGAGGAGGAGCGTTCTGTGAGGTACCTGTGTGTGACACCGAGGAGGAGCGCTCTGTGAGATACCTGTGTGTGACACCAGGGAGGAGCGCTCTGTGAGGTACCTGTGTGTGACTCCGAGAAGGAGCGCTCTGTGAGATACCTGTGTGTGACGCCATGAGGAGGAGCGTTCTGTGAGGTACCTGCGTGTGATGCCATGAGGAGGAGCGCCCTGTGAGGTACCGGTGTGTGACGCCATGAGGAGGAGCGCTCTGTTAGGTACCTGTGTGTGACACCATGAGGAGGAGCGCTCTGTGAGGTACCTGTGTGTGACTCCGAGGAGGAGCACTCTGTGAGGTACCTGTGTATGAGATCATGAGGAGGAGCGCCCTGTTAGGTACCTGTGTGTGACATCATGAGGAGGAGCGTTCTGTGAGGTACCTGCGTGTGATGCCATGAGGAGGAGTGCCCTGTTAGGTACCGGTGTGTGACATCATGAGGAGGAGTGCTCTGTGAGGTACCGGTGTGAAACACCGAGGAGGAGCGCTCTGTGAGATACCTGTGTGTGACGCCATGAGGAGGAGCGCTCTGTGAGGTACCTGTGTGTGACTCCAAGGAGGAGCGCTCCGTGAGGTACCTGTGTATGAGATCATGAGGAGGAGCGCCTTGTTAGGTACCTGCGTGTGACGCCATGAGGAGGAGCGCTCTGTTAGGTACCTGCGTGTGATGCCATGAGGAGGAGCGCTCTGTTAGGTACCTGTGTGTGACTCCAAGAAGAAGCGCTCTGTGAGGTACCGGTGTGTGACATCATGAGGAGAACCCCAAGGTGGGAACATTCTACATGCTTCCAAAACTACACAAAGCTGGCAACCCAGGAAGGTCGATTATCTCAGGTGTGGGAACCCTCACTGAAGGAATCTCAGGATGGGTGGAAGGCATCCTCAAACCACTGGTGAGAAACACAACCAGCCACCTGCAAGACACCATGGACCTACTGAACAAACTGTCAACCATAGGTCCCCTCCCCAATGGCACCATCCTGGCCACTATGGATGTGGAATCCTTATATTCCAACATCCCACACGAGGATGGACTGACTGCCAGGCGCACCTTGAGGCCAATGGGGTTGCCTCTGATGCAGTGCTACAACTCACAAGATTCATTCTCACACACAATTATTTCTCCTTTGGCAAAGAGAAATTCCTGCAACTCACCGGAACTGCCATGGGCAGTAAAATGGCACCGCAATATGCCAACCTTTTTATGGCAAAACTGGAGAGTGACTTTCTGGCCTCTTGCCCCAGTAAACCATTGGCCTACTTCCGCTACATTGATGACATCATGATCATCTGGACCCACACCAAACAAGAATTAATAAAATTCCATGAAAGATTCAATGCATTCCACCCCACCATAAGACTGACATTAAGCTACTCGTATACAGAAATCAACTTTTTGGACACCACCATAAAGATTGTAAACAACTCAATACAGACATCCCTATACCGAAAACCGATTGATCGGCCCACATACCTCAGATGGGGCAGTTCCCATTCTAAACACATCAAAAAGTCCATCGTCTACAGCCAGGCCATCAGATACAACCGGATCTGCTCCAACCCAACGGACAGAGAGGAACATTTGTACCATCTTAAAAGGACATTTATAAATCAGGGCTACCATCCCACCTCAATTGATGACCAAATCACCAGAGCCACCAGGATACCCAGAAATCAACTACTCCAATACAAGGAGAAGGAAAGAAGCAATCGTGTGCCTCTAGTAGTGACCTACAATCCGCAACTAGAGGTACTAAGGAAAACCGCAAGAAAACTCCACCATACCCTGCACAAGGATGACCGTCTGAAAACCATATTCCCGGACCCTCCGCTTCTGTGTTACAGGCAACCTCTCAACTTGAGGAACTTTATAATCAGGAGTGCATTACCCTCTGACACACAAAAAGGAACTTATCCCTGTAATGTAAGGAGCTGCAAGACCTGCTCACATGTACTGACTACGGACAGGATACGGATCCCCAACACACAGCAGGACTATAAGATCCCAGGGACATTTACGTGTTCCTCGTCCAATGTTGTGTACCTGATCATGTGCAGTAAATGTACTGTTGGGGGTCTTTATGTTGGGGAAACGGGACAGAAACTGAAAGCCAGGATGAGATCCCATCGCCACACGATTGAACACAGAAAAAGAGAATTACCTGTGGCCGAACACTTCTCTGACCATGGACATGACATAGGAGATATGAGAGTTTCAAGTCACAAAACCACAGAAGAATTTGGGAATATAAATTGATAACAACCTTTGACACGCTGAATACTGGGTTAAATTATTCCCCAGGATTTATGCGTGAATGGGAAGTGTGAGACATTATACAGAGAAGACCCCCATCAACAGTAATTCAGGGACCATTAACTTTCCCTCCCTTATCAGTGTTTAGCTAAAAATGTTTGTGTATCTCTTGTAGAAAGTCAAGCCTGATGACCTCCCCCCCCCCAACAGTAATTTAGGGACCATAAAACTTTCACTCCGCTATCAGTGCCTAGACAAAAAAAGTTTGTTTGCTGTTGCAGAATTCCTTTTAAGTGCGAACCAATCACATCCATGTCTGTGCCTTGTCATAAGTATGTGTGTATATACATATATATCCTTATCTGTGCCTTGTCATAAGTATGTATGTTATAAGTGTGTATAAATATGCATGCCTCTTCAGATCCAATCCATAAGCCTGAAGAAGAACCCTGCGTTGGTTCGGAAGCTCGCTATTATTACATCATGTATTTTTGTTAGCCATTAAAAGGTATCATATCTACAAGATTACGTGGTTTCTCTTGCTGAGAACAATCACATCATGAGGAGGAGCGCTCTGTGAGATACCTGTGTGTGACGCCATGAGGAGGAGCGCTCTGTGAGGTACCTGCGTGTGATGCCATGAGGAGGAGCGCTCTGTGAGGTACCTGTGTGTGACTCCATGAGGAGGAGCGCTCTGTGAGGTACCTGTGTTGGACATCATGAGAAAGAGCGCTCTGTGAGGTACCTGTGTGGGACACCAGGAGGAGGAGCACTCTGTGAGGTATCGATGTGTGACACCAGGGAGGAGCGCTCTGTGAGGTACATGTGTGTGACACCGAGGAGGAGCCTGTGTGCGACACTATGAGGAGGAGCGCTCTGTGAGGTACTTGTGTGTGACATGTTGAGAAGAAGCGCTCTGTGAGGTACCTGTGTGTGACGCCATGAGGAGGAGCGCTCTGTGAGATACCTGTGTGTGATGCCATTAGGAGGAGCGCTCTGTGAGGTACCTGTGTGTGACGCCATGAGGAGGAGCGCTCTGTGAGATACCTGTGTGTGATGCCATGAGGAGGAGCGCTCTGTGAGGTACCTGCGTGTGATGCCATGAGGAGGAGCGCTCTGTGAGGTACCTGTGTGTGACTCCATGAGGAGGAGCGCTCTGTCAGGTACCTGTGTTGGACATCATGAGAAAGAGCGCTCTGTGAGGTACCTGTGTGGGACACCAGGAGGAGGAGCACTCTGTGAGGTATCTATGTGTGATATGAGGAGGGGCGCTCTGTGAGAAACATGTGCGTGACACCGAGGAGGAGCCTGTGTGCGACACTATGAGGAGGAGCGCTCTGTGAGGTACCTGTGTGTGACATGTTGAGAAGAAGCGCTCTGTGAGGTATCTGTGTGTGACGCCATGAGGAGGAGCGCTCTGTGAGGTACCTGTGTGTGACGCCATGAGGAGGAGCGCTCTGTTAGATACCTGTGTGTGATGCCATGAGGAGGAGCACTCTGTGAGGTACCTGTGTGTGACTCCAAGGAGGAGCGCTCTGTGAGGTACCTGTGTATGAGATCATGAGGAGGAGCGCCCTGTTAGGTACCTGTGTGTGACATCATGAGGAGGAGCATTCTGTGAGGTACCTGCGTGTGATGCCATGAGGAGGAGCGCCCTGTTAGGTACCTGTGTGTGACATCATGAGGAGGAGCGCTCTGTGAGGTACCGGTGTGTGACACCGAGGAGGAGCGCTCTGTGAGATACCTGTGTGTGACGCCATGAGGAGGAGCGCTCTGTGAGGTACCTGTGTGTGACTCCAAGGAGGAGCGCTCTGTGAGGTACCTGTGTATGAGATCATGAGGAGGAGCGCTCTGTGAGGTACCTGTGTGTGACACCAGGGAGGAGCACTCTGTGAGGTACCTGTGTGTGACGCCATGAGGAGGAGCGCTCTGTGAGATACCTGTGTGTGACGCCATGAGGAGGAGCGCTCTGTGAGGTACCGGTGTGTGACATCATGAGGAGGAGCACTCTGTGAGACACCTGCGTGTAACGCCATGAGGAGGAGCGATCTGTGAGGTACCTGTGTGTGACACCAGGGAGGAGCGCTCTGTGAGGTACCGGTGTGTGACATCATGAGGAGGAGCACTCTGTGAGACACCTGCGTGTGACGCCATGAGGAAGAGCGATCTGTGAGGTACCTGTGTTGGACATCATGAGGAAGAGCGCTCTGTGAGGTACCTGTGTGGGACACCAGGAGGAGGAGCACTCTGTGAGGTATCGTTGTGTGACATGAGGAGGGGCGCTCTGTGAGAAACATGTGCGTGACACTGAGGAAGAGCCTGTGGGCGACACTATGAGGAGGAGCGCTCTGTGAGGTACCTGTGTGTGACATGATGAGAAGAAGCGCCCTGTGAGGTATCTGTGTGTGACTCCGAGGAGGAGCGCTCTGTGAGGTACCGGTGTGTGACATCATGAGGAGGAGCACTCTGTGAGACACCTGTGTGTGACGCCATGAGGAGGAGCGCTCTGTGAGGTACCTGTGTGGGACACCAGGAGGAGGAGCACTCTGTGAGGTATCGGTGCGTGACACCGAGGAGGAGCCTGTGGGCGACACTATGAGGAGGAGCGCTCTGTGAGGTACCTGTGTGTGACATGATGAGAAGAAGCGCCCTGTGAGATACCTGTGTGTGACGCCATGAGGAGGAGTGCTCTGTGAGGTACCTGTGTGTGACGCCATGAGGAGGAGTGCTCTGTGAGGTACCTGTGTGTGACTCCGAGGAGGAGTGCTCTGTGAGGTTCCTGTGTGTGACACTGAGGAGGAGCGCTCTGTGAGGTACCTATGTGTGACACTTGGGAGAAGCGCTCTGTGAGGTACCTATGTGTAACACCGAGGAGGAGCGCTCTGTGAGGTACCTATGTGTGACACCGAGGAGGATCGCTCTGTGAGGTACCTGTGTGTGACATCATGAGGAGGATCGCACTGTGAGGTACCTATGTGTGACACTGACAAAGTACGCTCTGTGAGGTACCTGTGTGTGACATCATGAGGAGGAGCGCTCTGTGAGGTACCTGTGTGTGACACCGGGGAGGAGCGCTCTGTGAGGTATCTGTGTGTGACATTATGAGGAGGAGCGCTCTGTGAGGTACCTGTGTGTGACACCGAGGAGGAGCGCTCTGTGAGGTACATGTGTGTGACATCATGAGGAGGAGCGCTCTGTGAGGTATGTTTGTGTGACACCAGGGAGGAGCGCTCTGTGAGGTACCTGTGTGTGACACCAAAGAGGAGCACTCTGGGAGGTACATGTGTGTGATATCATGAGGAGGAGTGCTCTGTGAGGTATGTTTGTGTGACATCATAAGGAGGAGCGCTCTGTGAGGTACATATGTGTGACATCATGAGAAGGAGCACTCTCTGAGGTACCTGTGTGTGACACCGAGGAGGAGCGCTCTGTGATGAACATGTGTGTGACACCGAGGAGGAGTGCTCTGTGAGGTACATGTGTGTGACATCATGAAGAGGAGTGTTCTGTGAGGTACCTGCGTGTGACGCCATGAGGAGGAGCGCTCTGTGATAAACATGTGTGTGACACTGAGGAGGAGCGCTCTGTGAGGTACATGTGTGTGACATCATGAGGAGGAGCGCTCTGTGAGGTACATATGTGTGACATCATGAGGAGGAGCGCTCTGTGAGGTACATGTGTGTGACATCATGAAGAGGAGTGCTCTGTGAGGTGTGTTTCTGTGACATGAGGAGGAGCGCTCTGTGAGATACCTGTGTGTGACGCCATGAGGAGGAGCACTCTGTGAGATACCTGTGTGTGACATCATGAGGAGGAGCGCTCTGTGAGGTATGTTTGTGTGACATCATGAGGAGGAGCGCTCTGTGAGATACCTGTGTGTGACACCAAGGGGGAGTGCTCTGTGAGGTACATGTGTGTGACATCATGAGGAGGAGCGCTCTGTGAGATACCTGTGTGTGACACCAAGGGGGAGCGCTCTGTGAGGTACGTTTGTGTGACGCCGATGGGGAAACAGCTTTTGCTCATGGCATTAGGTGTTCTCGGTGTTCTAGTACTGGAAGACTTGTGTGATGATCCCTGGATACCATTTTGGTTCTCCCGTAGATGATTGACACTAATTTACCTTATTGTTGGTTTCCTGTAGTCAGACACCACACTCCAGCCATGACCACCCTAATGGACTGTAGCCAGAGTTTTAGCCGCATGCGCACATAGCAGTGCATATAGTCCTACTTCTCATGGGGGGTTTCACTGACAGACATCCCTGCTCCCCCTCTACTTTGCTTCAGATAATGCTGGTCATGGATGGAGGTCGACGCTCATCAGCTGTCATTCCTGTGATACATGTTTTATGTTTTACCTCAGGTTAGTGCACCGCTACAGAGGCATTGGCCCGGGTACAAGAGTTCAGCTTGGACACCCCTGCGCTCCATATTACCGCCATACCATGACAGGATAAGATTGCCATACTGTGATTGTTTATTGCATATCGTGACTAAATAATGCCAGCATACTCAGCCTACATAACACCGCCAAGCCCTGAGTGGGTCACACTGCCATAACACGACCGTCTAACACTACCATACTGGGACAAAAAAGTACCATCCTACAGTTGATGACTAATGCCTCCATTCTGGGAGTGACTACTAGGATAGAATTGGAGGGATTGTGCGCAGTATTATTTTTTATTTGACCTGATGCTCTCCAGGATCAAAAAGAATTAATTATTAGTTTGAACGCTGGAAACACGGGGGCGAAGTTGGGCTGTGATGCTTCCAGGTTAGGTGACTGAGCAGCGGTGACTGAAATTCAAACTTTCACTGTCGCTTAGTCACCCGGCAGCATTAAAACCCAACTTCTCTGTGCCTCCAGCACTCAGACAGACCGGCGGCTGGGCTCTGATGCAGCAAGATGGGTGACATCAGTTTCCTGCTGACAGTAGCGCTGGTTGGCCAGAAGCTCAATAGTAAGGGAGGTACACCACAGGCATATTATTTGTGACCCAGCTTAGGGGCCGGGCCACAATTGTAACCCCTGCGACCGCTATAGCTATGCCAATGCCTCAGGTTCTTCGGCACTGTGATGGATACACTCTGACAAGCTTCTGCTCTCAGCTAAAAAGTTATTGTTTTCTCATGAAAGTGACATTCAATAGAGGTCCATGGAGAGTTACACCATTCTAAGGCAGTAGTCTCCATCTTCTATTGACTATTTGTTGTATAGAAATGAAGGTGATACAGCTCTCATCATATACAAATCATATATATATATATATATATATATATATATATATATATATATATATATATATATATATATATATACACACACACACCACTGTCAAGCATGCAGATGGAAACATTAGGTTTTGGGGGGTTTCTCTGCTAAGGGCGCAGGACTACTTCACTGCATCAATGCGAGAATGGACGGAGCCATGTACCGTAAGATCCTGAGTGACAACCTCCTTCCCTCCACCAGGACATTAACAATAGGTCTTGGCTGGGTCTTCCAGCAGGACAATGACCCAAAACATACAGGCAAAGCAATAAAGGAGTGGCTCAAGAAGAAGCACCTTAAGGTGATGGAGTGGCCTAGCCAGTCTCCAGACCTTCATCCCATAGAGAACTTATGGAGGGAGCTGAAGATCAGAGTTGTCAAGCGACAGCCTCGAAATCTTAATGATTTAGACATGATCTGCAAAGAGGAGCGGACTAAAATTCCTTCTGACGTGTGCGCAAACCTCATCATCAACTACAAAAAACGTCTACTATGCTTGGTAACACAGGATCAAATACTTATTTCCTTCACTGTATATATTAAGGAGAATCTAGCTCACCTCTCTGTATATATACTGAGGAGAATTTACCTCCCCTCTATGTGTATATACTGAGGAGAATCTACCTCCCCTTTGTGTGTGTATATACTGAGGAGAATCTACCTCACCTCTATGTGTATATACTTAGGGGAATCTAGCTCCCCTTTGTGTGTATATACTGAGGAGAATCTACCTCACCTCTATGTGTATATACTGAGGGGAATCTACCTCACCTCTATGTGTATATACTGAGGAGAATCTACCTCACCTCTATGTATATACTGAGGAGCATCTACCTCACCTCTATGTGTATATACTGAGGGGAATCTACCTCACTTCTATGTGTATATACTGAGGAGAATCTACCTCACCTCTATGTATATACTGAGGAGCATCTACCTCACCTCTATGTGTATATACTGAGGGGAATCTACCTCACCTCTATGTGTATATACTGAGGAGAATCTACCTCCCCTCTATGTGTATATACTGAGGAGAATCCACCTCCCCTCTCTGTGTATATACTGAGGAGAATCTACCTCCCTTCTATGTGTATATACTGGGTAGAATCTACCTCCCCTCTATGTGTATATACTGCGGAGAATCTACCTCCCCTCTATGTGTATATACTGAGGGGAATCTACCTCCCCTCTATGTGTATATACTGAGGAGAATCTACCTCCCCTCTATGTATATACTGAGGAGAATCTACCTCACGTCTATGTGTATATACTGAGGAGTATCTCCCTCCCCTCTGTGTGTATATACTGAGGAGAATCTACCTCACCTCTATGTATATGATGGGATGAATCTACCTCACCTATATGTGTATATACTTAGGAGAATCTACCTCACCTCTATGTGTATATACTGAGGAGAATCTACCTCCCCTCTGTGTGTATATACTGAGGAGAATCTACCTCACCTCTATGTGTATATACTTAGGAGAATCTACCTCACCTCTATGTGTATATACTGAGGAGAATCTACCTCACCTCTATGTGTATATACTGAGGAGAATCTGCCTCACCTCTGTGTGTATATACTGAGGAGAATCTACCTCACCTCTATGTGTATATCCTGAGGAGAATCTACCTCACCTATATGTGTATATACTTAGGAGAATCTACCTCACCTCTGTGTGTATATCCTGAGGAGAATCCACCTCACCTCTGTGTGTATATACTGAGGAGACTCTACTACCCCTCTATGTGTATATACTGAGGAGAATCTGCCTCACCTCTATGTGTATATCCTGCGGAGAATCTACCTCACCTCTGTGTGTATATACTGAGGAGACTCTACTTTCCCTCTATGTGTATATACTAAGGAGAATCTACCTCCCCTCTGTGTGTATATACTGAGGGGAATCTACCTCCCCTCTATGTGTATATACTGAGGAGAATCTACCTCCCCTCTGTGTTCATATACTGAGGGGAATCTACCTCCCCTCTATGTGTATATACTGAGGAGAATCTACCTCCCCTCTGTGTGTATATACTGAGGAGACTCTACTTTCCCTCTGTGTGTATATACTGAGGAGAATCTACCTCCCCTCTGTGTGTATATACTGAGGAGAATCTACCTCCCCTCTGTGTGTATATACTGAGGAAAATCTACCTCACCTCTGTGTGTATACTGAGAATCTACCTCCCCTCTATGTGTATATACTGAGGAGAATCTACGTCACCTCTGTGTGTATATACTGAGGAGAATCTACCTCACCTCGGTGAGTATATACTGAGAAGAATCTACCTCACCTCTATGTGTATATACTGAGGAAAATCTACCTCACCTCTGTGTGTATATCCTGAGGAGACTCTACTTCCCCTCTATGTGTATATACTAAGGAGAATCTACCTCCCCTCTGTGTTCATATACTGAGGGGAATCTACCTCCCCTCTATGTGTATATACTGGGGAGAATCTACCTCCCCTCTATGTGTATATACTGAGGAGAATCTACCTTCTCTCTATGTGTATATACTGAGGAGAATCTACCTCACCTCCATGTGTATATACTGCGGAGAATCTACCTTACCTCTGTGAGTATATACTGAGGAGAATCTACCTCACCCCTTTAGTATATACTGAGGAGAATCTACCTCACCTCTGTGTGTATATACTGAGGAGAATCTACCTCACCTCTATGTGTATATACTGAGGAGAATTTACCTCACCTCTATGTGTATATACTGAGGAGAATCTACCTCCCCTCTATGTGTATATACTGAGGAGAATCTGCCTCCCCTCTATGTGTATATACTGAGGAGAATCTACCTCCCCTCTATGTGTATATACTGAGGGGAATCTACCTCACCTCTGTGTGTATATACTGAGGAGAATCTACCTCACCTCTATGTGTATATACTGAGGAGAATCTACCTCACCTCTGTGTATATACTGAGAAGAATCTACCTCACCTCTGTGTGTATATACTGAGGAGAATGTACCTCACCTCTGTGTGTATACTGCGGAGAATCTACCTTACCTCTGTGAGTATATACTGAGGAGAATCTACCTCACCTCCTTGAGTATATACTGAGGAGAATCTACCTCACCTCCTTGAGTATATACTGAGGAGAATCTACCTCACCTCTATGTGTATATACTGAGGAGAATCTACCTCGCCTCTATGTGTATATACTGAGAAAAATCTACCTCCCCTCTCTGTGTATATACTGAGGAGAATCTGCCTCAACTCTGTGTGTATATACTGAGGAGAATCTACGTCCCCTCTGTGTGTATATACTATGGAGAATCTACCTCACCTCTATGTATATACTGGGGAGAATCTACCTCACCTCTGTGTGTATATACTGAGGAGAATCTACCTCACCTCTGTGTGTATACTGAGAATCTACCTCACCTCTATGTGTATATACTGAGGAGAATTTACCTCATCTCTGTGTGTATATACTGAGGAGAATCTACCTCCCCTCTATGTGTATGTACTGAGGAGAATCTACCTCACCTCTGTGAGTATATACTGAGGAGAATCTACCACACCTCTATGCATATATCCTGCGGAGAATCTACCTCACCTCTGTGTGTATATACTGAGGAGACTCTACTTTCCCTCTATGTGTATATACTGAGGAGAATCTACCTCCCCTCTGTGTGTATATACTGAGGAGACTCTACTTTCCCTCTATGTGTATATACTGAGGGGAATCTACCTCCCCTCTATGTGTATATACTGAGGAGAATCTACCTTCCCTCTATGTGTATATACTGAGGAGAATCTACCTCTCCTCTATGTATATACTGTGGAGAATCTACCTTACCTCTGTGAGTATATACTGAGGAGAATCTACCTCACCTCCTTGAGTATATATTGAGGAGAATCTACTTTCCCTATATGTGTATATACTGAGGAGAATCTACCTCCCCTCTGTGTGTATATACTGAGGAGAATCTACCTCACCTCTATATATATACTGAGGAGAATCTACCTCCCCTCTATGTGTATATACTGAGGAGAATCTACCTCCCCTCTGTGTGTATATACTGAGGAGAATCTACCTCACCTCTATGTATATACTGAGGAGAATCTACCTCCCCTCTATGTGTATATACTGAGGAGAATCTACCTCCCCTCTATGTGTATATACTGAGGAGAAACTACCTCACCTCTACGTGTATATACTGAGGAGAATCTACCTCACCGCTATATGTATATACTGAGGAGAATCTACCTCACCTCTGTGTGTATATACTGAGGAGAATCTACCTCACCTTTATGTGTATATAATGAGGAGAATCTACCTCCCCTCTATGTGTATATACTGAGGAGAATCTACCTCACCGCTATATGTATATATACTGAGGAGAATCTACCTCCCCTCTATGTGTATATACTGAGGAGAATCTACCTCACCTCTATATGTATATACTGAGGAGAATCTACCTCACTTCTATGTGTATATACTGAGGAGAATCTACCTCACCTCTATGTGTATATACTGAGGAGAATCTACCTCACCTCTACGTGTATATACTGAGGAGAATCTACCTCACCGCTATATGTATATACTGAGGAGAATCTACCTCCCCTCTGTGTGTATATACTGAGGAGAATCTACCTCACCTCTGTGTGCATATACTGAGGAGAATCTACCTCACCTCTATGTGTATATACTGAGGAGAATCTACCTCCCCTCTATGTGTATATACTGAGGAGAATCTACCTCACCTCTGTGTGTATATACTGAGGAGAATCTACCTCACCTCTGTGTGCATATACTGAGGAGAATCTACCTCACCACTGTGTGTATATACTGAGGAGAATCTACCTCACCTCTGTGTGTATATACTGAGGAGAATCTACCTCACCTCTGTGTGTATATACTGAGGAGAATCTACCTCACCTCTATGTGTATATACTGAGGAGAATCTACCTCCCCTCTATGTGTATATACTGAGGAGAATCTACCTCACCTCTGTGTGTATATACTGAGGAGAATCTACCTCACCTCTATGTGTATATACTGAGGAGAATCTACCTTTCATCTACCTAGCCAGTCTTCAGATCTTCATCCCATGGAAAACTTATGAAGGGAACTGAAGATCAGACTTGTTAAGCGACAGCTTTGAAATCTTCATGATTTAGAGATGATCTACAAAGAGGAGCAGATCCCCTTCTGACGTGCACAAACCTCATCAACTCCAAAGACCGTCTGACTGTTGTTCTTGGCTACAAGGCTTTGGCCACCAAGTATTAAGTCTTGTTCGCCGGGGGGATCACATACTTATTTCTCTGTGCAAAATGCAAATAAATATATATAATTTAGAAAATGGGATTTCCTGGATTTTTTGGATATTCTGTAACTGTTAAATTTAACCGATCCTAAAAATTATAGACTGTTCATGTCTGACAGCGGGCAAACTTACAGAATCAGCAAGGGGTCACATCCTGAATTCCTTCACTGTAGAGCATGCTGGTATAACCTGGGGATCTCCTGTATATGATTGCACACTTTACACACAATTAAAAAATGCAGTTTTTAGAAGAACACACGGCTGCTGCTTCAGTCCACATGCAGCTTCTGTGGTCTTTGAATTCTGCATGCAGTTCTTTAATGTGGTTTTTTAAATTTTTAAAATGAAACAAAAAACATGAAGACCACCTAAGGCCGGGCTCACCGCCCGTAAGCATACACTGCTGAGCGGAGCCGCTGGTGGCCTGCCCGAGCGCTGCGTATCACAGCAAAGTTGTACGGCACGTCAGTGTATCTCACGCTCACTTCCATGTGCCGTCTGCAGTGAGCAGTGGTCGGCGGGAGTCGCTTCAGTTGGTGTGCCAACTCTAGACTGGTCACGGTGGTGGCTACTCTGCCTCTAATGGTAGCTTGTGCGGCAGGCGGGATTATAAAGGGGGTCTTGGCAGAAGCAATTAGTAGATAATGTAAATTCTTTGTGACGCCAGTGCCTTAGGATGAATTGGTTGTTGTGTTGAAATGAAGAGACCGGTCCGTAGATGTAACAGTAAACTGAAGGCACACAGTTTACTTACACTTGAGGACTGCGTGCAAGGCTGACACTTTTCTTATAGCAAACAGTAAAGTCTTCAGCAATTTCTTGAACACATGAAATAACATATAGTAATTCCTTGACCCGTTCCTTAAGAATGGGATGAGGCTGCCAGGTAAGTAAAGTGGTCCTGAACTCCTGGCAGGGTTGAAAGAGACCCCTCTCCTGCTCTGTGCTCTGTCCCATCAAGTCTCCCGCCTCCTGTACTCCTCCAGCACTTGCTTGCTCCTCTCCTTACATCTCAGCTTCTTTCTGCCTTCCGGGGCTCTCCGTCTGCTGACTCATTAACCCCTCCCCCCACTAGCTCACTTTCCCAGGTGCACTTGACTCCTCCCACTCCACCAATCCCCGGGGTTCACATAGTCTCTGCATTCGCAGATCACATGGCCAATTTCCTCACTAAGATAAATCCTATCATGAGGAGGAACTGACCAACCAAGAAATTAGCTGCAGGTGGCCAATCAGAAGGGGCACTGTTGCTAAGCAGATCACATTTAATCCATTATGCAGGGGAAAAAAAAAACTGTGTTTTTCTCCTGAAGGGTGCCACCTATGTCCCCCTAAAGGCTCATAGCGAGGTCCTTGGGACCTATTATGCTGATGCCTGCCCTGTATGACCCTCCAGGTCACTACAGTTGACCTATTTGTTTTTTCTTTTGTTTATATTTCCTGCGCCGTCGCTATGCAAAGCATGTATATACTGCCCATATGCAAGGTAATTACATATGAGCGGCGTTCATCATGCGTCAGTAGAGAACAATAGGCTCTCTCGCGCGTAATATTCCACAAGATAGTACATGCGTTCTTTTTTGCGCTTGCATATTACGCAATTCCTACTCACAAATGGGAGAGGAACTGCTTACGGCAATGTACTTGATTGTCATCAAATTATCGCGAATGAAATGCACATACAACGCACGCATAATACGCGGTAATCATACGCCTGTGTGATGCCGGCCTAATGGGCTACTGTGAGGTATGGCACGGCTACCATAATCATGTGGTTTTGCAACACTGCTGTGTAGTTTGTAAGTGGAAGGGTTAAATTCTGTCAGCATATAGGAAGCTGAGTGCGGAAGGGGGCTATGAAGCGGGCTTTAAAGAGACTATCACAACCCCACAGGGGCCTGTAATGCACAACAGCCTGGCTAAACCAGAGCAGGAAATATTTACAATAGGAGATAAGGACAGGAACAGCCTTCACACCCAGTGACTTCTCCTCCCCCCGATGGAACGGGCTACCACCAGACCTATCTTTTGGAGCCAAATTTAAAAAAGGAACTTCTCTCAAACAAAGGGGAAAATGCAATTTGGAAATTATGACTTGACTAATCTGTACATCGCAGCCCGTCAACAAGGAAATTTTGTGAGACACTCAGAGACCCCGGGAATTGCATTTCTATGAACATGTGTATCCGAACACATTCGTGTGTGGTTACAAACTGCATGTAAAATCATGAGGAAACTTAGCCGGCATGTTTTCATTGTGAGTCCCACACTAAGTTATGAAGGAAATATCGATTTCAGTGCCCATGCTCTCCCGTGTAAGCCAGACCCTCAAGGGGGCTGGAAGGAGCTGAATGGGAGTTACTTTGCCGAGGGTTTAAAATTCACAGATGGACTGCTATTCAGGGTCAGCCCCTTGGAGTGCACCCTGCGTGCGGACTGCCCTATAATCCTGTGTAACTCCACACAAAGAATGGTAACTCTATATTAATCCTTTTACTTTAATACTCTCTGCGAATGTCTTATGTAAGCATCTTGCCTCTAACCTTGTAATATCATTTTGTGTATTTTTCTGTAAATAAGCACTGCTACTTTTTATAATTAAACTTTCAATTAATTAGTGAACCTCGTCCATATTAACATGAAACCATATCTCTAAAGACATAATTGTAGGTCATTAGCATTCGGGTCCAATGCCCGTGAATGCTGGTGGTGGCAGTGATATTGGGCACAGGGCTAGGCAGATTGCTGTAGAATTGTAGCTGAAGGTGATGGTTGCATGGCGGTTAACGTGCAGAGTCCCGGAAAGTTGGGTACCAATCACTCCACATTCTAAGCCTCGCCTACGTGAGAAACACCACACTGTGCCATTGACTATGCCTAGGGTGACACTAATGCAAGCTTTCACGACAATGGTGCAATGTGAGCGGCAGTCTTTGCAACAGACGGCTATACCACAAATCTGCCTCAGTGAGAAACTGTCATTGTCGACATCGGAGTATCCAAATCTCTCCGTACACTTCACTAAGGCTGACAGAAGGAGAATCATTGCATTCAAAATGTGGCGCTTGTCATATAAAGAGATTGAGGAAGTGTCCTCTAGCTGTACAGTATCAATCATCTGCCGTTCAGGACCCTAGGAAAGCTGACATCCTTCCCCCTTGAATCTACAGTGATGATAGATATTAGATATATATGGGATAGATAGGTATATATTGTGATTCAGAGACCTCAGGCTGTCAGACATTTTGTGTGTCAGCCTTGGGCCTATGTCAGCTTCCATGGTATGTAGTAGCTAGCACTGGTGATTTGTCTGGGCCCTGGAAAAGCTGGATAAATTACAATGTTCTCATCCCCCCTTCCTCTCTTGTATTTGGCAAGCCTTTGATATACAAGAGGACAGAAAACCCCTTGTCATACTGCCCATAAACTAGCTAATGACAGAGATACTAAATTGACCCCATGCTGGTGTAGAGTGACGTCTTGGATGGTTCACGCAGACATCCTGGTGCCAAAATCACATCTGAAGGGAATCTTTTAATAAAGGATATTTGCATACGAAGGTCCTAGCCAGATATGAAACATACTTTCAGAATCGGGCTGAAAGCAAAACACATCTACATACATTGAGGTCTGAGTAGGAATCATGAGTAGGAATATGCCCGATCAGATAACCTCGTGCGGAGATATGACCGAAAGTAACCAATCCAAGCCTCCCTTCTCTGTATGACTTCAGAGGGGCGGGGAGAAGGTGTGTACTGAAGGACCCTTTATAATGTGGGTCCGCACAGGCCCAAATTGTCAATCCACTGGGCTATTCTACGGTATATTGGCTGTCCCTCTGTTTCTGGGTCCCTGCCTATCAGAACATTGGACCGATATCCAAGTCTGGTAACTTTCTGTTATTTTATTCCTGTTTATTATTCATACTGTAATCCTGGACTTCCTTGGAACGACCTTTTTTGGATATCTTTTGTACATACTATATTATTACACTGCTAGACCTTTTCTAGATAAATCTACACTTTATCAGTTCAGCCTTGTCTGTTTTAAAAAACGAACTGTAAACTCTGAAGATTGTGTTCCTAATTCATAAATCGGGTTCCAGTTTACTGATAAGAAAGTGGTGGTGACAGCGTTTACCTGCATGAGCATTGTAGAGCTCGGGAGTGCGTTAGAACGGATCAGGTGGATGATTCAAGCTTTCAATTCGCATGCGTGCAGGATCATAGGAAAGCTGGGTACAAATCAGCCTGTATTCTAATGACCTCAAGCTCCCTAGAGTGATCGATCGCGGCTCTGCCATGATGGTTGGTAGCGATCAGTGAGTTAGGGGACAGAGGCGGGATTGATAGGTATCATCACCTCTCTCTCTCCTGTCCAGTATGTGACAGTGCAGGGGGAAATTATTAAGAATACCATGGACAGCTAGGGTAACATACAGAGAGGTGTTGGCTGGCATAAACCAGGGACACGCTAGAAGCTAAAGTCACTAGACTGCGACTCACTTACGTACAACGCATTCATGCGCACAGACTTGCTAGAGAAGTCAATAATGTTTGGAATGACCATTGGAACCAGAAGAAAGGGCCGACAAAGAACACGTTGGCTCAACACCATCAACATGGATTGGATTACCAATATGTGCATCAAGCAGTTCAAAACAGCAGTACTTGACAGGGAAGCATGGAGAATGTTCACCTGTAAAGTCATCGAGAGTCGGACGCGACTAAAAGGATAGATTGATTGAAGAACTTATGGCAAAAAAAGTATCCACCAAAATATCCAAAAGACATCTGACTCACGAAAGGTAACTGAAAGCGCCATCAATGCCTGTCATAAATTATTAATGACAGCACCCATATAGTATACATTACTACATGAGGAAAGCGGGTAATAATGCAATACAGACAACCGGAGGCAGAACATGTGATGGCTTGTCAGGAGCCGTTACTCTAGAATAGGGGCTGAGTATACACATAGAGTATGCACTATAACTGAAGACCAAAGACAAGACATCTGTTCCCATCTAGGAGATTATAGAGTTAGCAGATGGCTTTCAGCTGTGGGCTGTACAATGTCACATGTGCTGGAACACGCCCTATAAGATACACTTTCAGTTTTGTTTCTTGTAAATACTGAAGTCATGGCGTCTGCCGATCTGAGAGACGAGCTGCTCTGCTCCATCTGCCTGAGCATTTTTACAGACCCTGTAACCCTGAGATGTGGACACAACTTCTGCCGGGTCTGTATGGATGAGTTCCTGAAGACACAAGATAGGGCTGGAGTTTATTCCTGTCCCGAATGTAGAGCAGTGTTCCAGGAGCGGCCGGCGCTGCAGAGGAACGTAACTCTACACAATGTAGCAGAACGTATCCAGTCTACTCAGCCGAATCAGGAGGAGATCACTGGGATCCGCTGCACTTACTGCATTCACTCTCCTGTACCGGCTGTTAAATCCTGTCTGCTGTGTGAGGCTTCGCTGTGTGATAACCACCTGAGAGTTCACAGCAAGGCAGCAGAACACGTCCTCACTGAGCCCAGCGCCAACCTGGAGGACAGGAAATGTTCTGTCCACAAGAAGATCCTGGAATATTACTGCACCGAGGACGCCGCTTGTATCTGTGTTTATTGCTCAGCAGGACACCATCGGGGCCATCAGGTGGAGATGCTGGATGAGGCCTCTGAGAGGAAGAAGGAGAAACTGAGGAATGTTCTCCAGAAACTGACCACAAAGAGAGAGAAAACTGAGGAAAGAGTCCGGAGTCTGGAGGAGCGATGGAGAAAAGATCAAGAAAAGGCATCTGGGGAAGTAGAGAGAGTCACTGCCCTGTTTATAGACATCAGGAGACATCTGGACCACCTGGAGAAGAGGGTCCTGAGGGAGATCTCCAGGCAGGAAGAGCTGATGTCACTGTCACTGTCTGATGTCATCCAGAAGCTGGAAGTAAAGAAGGACGAGCTGTCCAGGAAGATGAGACACATGGAGGAGCTGTGTAACATGACTGATCCATGGACTGTCTTACAGGAGCCAGACACCGGGGACTTGTGTGATCCTGAGGAGGAGGGAGGTGAGGAGGCCGTAGGGGGACATGATGGAGGTGATGGGGACACAAGGGGTCCTGATGGAGGTGAGGAGGCCATAAGTGGACCTGATAGAGGTGATGGGGACACAAGGGGTCCTGATGGAAGTGAGGAGGACACAGGGGGACCTGATGGAGGTGATGGGGACACAAGGGGTCCTGATGGAGGTGATGGAGACACAAGGGGACATGATAAGACATATGATGTAGATGTGGATGGAATTACACGGATGCTACATGCAGGTATCGCTGATCTAACAAAATATCTACAGACCATCTCACACACAAAACCAAAAATGCTGAGGACACAACCCCACAGCATCCGATCTCCACCCCGTCGCACACAAGGTTTACCTTCCTCAGGTACAGAATATGGGGGTGATGGTGTAACTGTCAGGACTGGGGGTGTTGGGGGGAAGGTAATGGCTACAGGAGGTGCAGGGATCTATGGGCAGGGTCCTGCAGACATATTACTGGATGTAAACACAGCTGGTTATAATCTCCGTATATCAGACGACCTGAAAACCGCAACCTGGACAAAAATATCACAGAATCGTCCAGAAACATCCGAGAGATTCCAGGAATATCCTCAGGTCATGAGCAGGAGGGGATTTTCCTCCGGACGGCATTACTGGGATGTGGAGATCAGGAGATCACGGAGGTGGGCGGTGGGGATGTGTTACTCCAGTATAGACAGGAGGGGGGATCAGTCAGACATTGGATGTAATAACAAGTCCTGGTGTTTATATGGAGAGTGGGGTCATAATAATCAGTATTCAGTGATACATGACAGTAAAAATATCCAGTTACGTCACCAGATCTCCAGTGATAGAGTCAGGATCTGTCTGGATTATGAGGCCGGGCAGTTGTCCTTTTATGAGCTGTGTGACCCCATCAGACACTTACACACCTTCACAGCCACCTTCACCGAACCGCTTCATGCTGTGTTATGGGTATATAGAGGTTATATAAAGGTATCGGGGTAGCAGCACCTGTGAGGCGCTGACATCATAGAAGAAATCTGCTCGGAGACTGGTGACATCACAGGGAGCAGAGAAGATGAAGAACAGTGGCCGCATACAAGAGGTCTCATAAAACAACAATAATCTTTATTCCTCCATGATCAATCCACTAAAAAAGTGGGGAAGCTAAATTTCAAGCTTAAAAAAGACCTCATGTGGGCCGAAATGTAGCCTCCCCACTTTTAATGGATTGATCATGGAGGAATAAAGATTATTGTTGTTTTATGAGACCTCTTGTATGCGGCCACTGTTCATCTTCTCCTGGATTGCTTGTAGAGTCTGGAGGCTCAGGCTCTTATTTTTGTGGCTTGCTCTCTTTTCTGGAATCACAGAGAGCCGAATCTGATTGGTGGAGCATTTAGCTTATAGGGTGGAGCAGTGGGCGGAGGCTCGTGAAGGATCTGGTTACCTCTCTTTCCGAGTGTGTCTAGATGAGCACTTTTTGTCTTTTGCCACAATTTTCGTAACTGTAGCAAAACCACAACATTTTTAATAAAACCACTACAAAGCTCCTCATTCTTTCATTATTATTTGGCTCCCCAGAAACTTTAGGCCATACAGTTGTCCCTGTAAGATCATGGGTGACCATATCTATCCTAAAACCTTAGGGCGATTTCACACGGGCGATAAAATTGCGCGATTTTCATGCAATGCGAGAGTGCATGAAAACACAGATTTATAAAACCCATGCTTTTCAATGGTTTCCTTCACATTTGCAATGTTTTCACTCATGTGATGCCGCATGTCCTATTGTAGCGGCCCGAAGTCTATATTTCTGGCCCCTCCATAATTGTCATACATGTCATGTCTTTCATGTGGATGCACTGTGGAAAGGGTCTAGTCCTTCTGTTATGTGTATTGCACAGCTGCAGCATGTAAGAGGTTAATGTCTGAAAGCGGCTGTGATATGTCTGGAAATGTATCAATATCTGTCTCCTCGCGTGATGTCTGTACCCTATAAAAGTGAGTGATTGGGGTGTGGTAGGGGGGTTCCTGATCTTCAACGGTTGAGAGTGGAGTGGAGTGCCAGCCACATGGGGGTACTTTCAACCTTCATGTGGTGAAGAGCTAAAAGAAGAGGAGAGGTATCCTGAAGTCCTCTATCCCAGGAACCACCTCTAAGGTATGTGTGAAGTGAGGAGTCCTCTGTGCAGACTTGTCTACAAATACTGAGTGAGTGTTCCTACCCCCATCCTCCTCCGGAGTGTTCCCCTTCCAGGAGCGGTACCTTACAGATAACATGGACTGCAGGCCCGGTGTCATCCTGGGTCTCCTCCCTGACCTCACAGTTTCTGTCTTTACTGCACTGGTGTGTCAAGCTGTAATCTGAAAAGCTTCAAGTAAAGTTCACCGGTCATTGCCTGTTCCCAGTGACTGAGTTATCAAGTCTCAACTGTGTGTTTGGACTCTCTTCATTTAACTGTCGGGTACAAGCTACGGTGAGAAGGAACGGTGGCGTCACACGTGACAAATCTACAGTCTACCACACGTATACAGGTAACCGCTGTCCCAGCATTGCCTGGAAGAGGCCTAGCAATACTTGGAGTGAGGTTACGTAGGTTCCTCCAGGGAGGAGTCTGGTAGAGCCACCGTGACAAGTGCCAACTCTACCCCAGCAGCTCCTCAGTGTGGGCCTCGTGTCTGGGTGGCTGCTGGGACGCTGCACTATCTTTCTGCCTTTCGCAATTTTTTACAACACGTCTCCCTGTGGAGCCTTTGTTTTATCACTTTGCATCACACGAACTTGCGATTTTCATGCGATGCAATGAGTTTTTAACATTAGAAAGTCCTAATGTGTTTCTCGCGAGAAAATCGCAAGCTGCAGCAATGTTATTTTTAGTTTCAATAATGTTTTTATTAATTGCGAAGTCAGGTAAGTTACATTTTAACAAACTTTCAACATGCATGTTATTCATACAGAGTACATTTCAATACAACATAATCTTTGGTGCCAGACTAGTCGCAATCGTTTTAATATAACCTGGAGGAGGGGGGGGGGGGGGGGGGCAGGGAAAGAAAGGTGGGGGTGGGGGGGGGGGAGAACTTGGAGGGCTGCAATGTTATTTTTGAGAAAGCATCGAAGCAAGGGAGACCACACGATCTCAAGATGGTAGTCACAGGTGGCTCTACAAACTCTCCCGACTATGGCGGCAAAGGTATTCCACTCAGAAGTAGCACCCTCACACAAAATTCCCAGCAATGTAACGTTGTACAATAAACAGGGTTTGTCACTGTGATGCCAACACTCCAATCCAAGACTAAGGTAATCAATGGTGGTAAATAATTTTAAACAAGTCCTGGATGAGATTTTGGAAATAAACTGGGAGTGTGTAGTTCACTTTCAGTAACTTGATTTACACAGCATTGTAAACAGCAGAACAATTCTTTGTACAATGGAACTGAAGCAGATGAATAGCACAGACAGAGATATATACTTTTTCTGAGTAACTACAAATTTTCCTCCTCTCACTGTCAGGGAGCAGGGGTCTGGGTAACTGGAAGTCCCTGAAACTACCCACAACCCCTGTCCCTACCTACTGGCCCCTCTAGGCTAGGCCCTAGGGCAGTGGTGGCGAACCTATGGCACGCGTGCCAGAGGCGGCACTCAGAGCCTTCCCAGTTGGCACTCGCAGCCGTCGGCCGCTCACCACATTAGTAAATACCGGCAGGGGTGCCGCAGCTGTGAGGTCAGTGTGCAGCCGGGATCCTCCTTCCCCCTCCTCTGACGTCTCCTACTTGGTTCCGCGAGAGCAGGGGAGGGGAGAAGGTGTCCGGCAGCACGTCACATTGTGCTCCTGGGATCAGTGGCAACAACAGCACCAAGCAGAGGGGGGGGGGGGGATTTGGGTCTCAGAGGCAGGCGCTATTACTACAGGGACAACTATGGGATGTCACTATTACTACTGGGGCCACTGTGGGATGTCACTATTACGACTGGGGCCATGGTGCGGTGTCACTATTACTGCTGGGGCTGCTCTCGTGAGTAACCCTTACTGCTGGGGCCGCTCTGGGGGGGGTCAATATCACTGCTGGGATATGTTTACACGAGGTGGAAAAGCTGCAGAATGTCCTCAGCAGGAAATTTCCGTGACAAATTTTACAGCATTTCCGCATCCAAAAGAAGTCAAAATCTGCACGCTGCCTATTTTGAAACAGCCTTGTCCTTTTAAGAATGGCGGGGGTAAAAATAAGCCTCGGCCCCTGACATGTTGGCGCCTTACAATAAATAAGTGGGTTTTGGGTTGCAGTTTGGGCACTCGGTCTCTAAAAGGTTCGCCATCACTGCCCTAGGGCGACAACTGGGTGACAGTCCCTAGGCTCACTAGGGATGCGGGGCAGGAGAAGACTCACAGACAAATACAGGTAAACACAAAGGCAGGTCAGGCGATCTGGGCTGGCAACAGGAGAAGGCGAGGTACAAGGGGTCAGCTGAAGGCAAGTAGGTCAAAACAGGGCATCAATCCAAGGGTGCGCAGGTGTAGCTGGAGACCAAACATACACTAGCAAAGATCTGAAGGAAACTAGCAGTTAAATGCTGCCAGAACTCCCGCCCCAGCAGCTGATTGGGGAGGGGAGTCTGGCAGCAGCAAGACCCAGACATCACACAGCGAGTGCAGAGCGGAGACCCAGACCTCAAGCAGCGAGTGCAGAGCAAGCACGCCCTGGTGTCATGGCAACGTGAATGCAGGGTGGGACAGCACCCGCCGCGTCTCTGAGCACAGGATCACGTGCCCAGAGCCGGCGTTGAAGATTACTGCGGCCAGGGGAGGTCACAAAAACCGGGGCTCCCCTGCGCCACAGCCCGGGTGATAGGACCAGCTGTGCGGGCACAGAGACCCCGCTGGTCCTGACAGTACCCCCCCTTCTACGGGCGGACACCGAACCCCCACGACCAGGAGCAGGCTTCAGAAGAAAGGCCCTGTGAAAGAGTCGGACCAGTAGTGGTGCATGAACATCCTTAGCCGGGACCCATATCCTATCCTCAGGGCCGAACCCTCTCCAGTGGACCAGATACTGAATCGAGCCCTAAACCCATCTGGTATCAACGATTTTCTCCACCTCATATTCTAATTCTCCTTGCACTAGTGTAGGAGAGGGCGGTCACGGGTGGGCAAAACCCGAGTCACAAAAATTTTGTTAACAAACCTTTGTGGAAGACGTTGTGAACCTTCCAAGACCCAGGAAGGGATAATTTATATGCAACAGGGTTAACAACCTGAGACCATTGAAAATGGACCAATAAATCGAGGAGTCAGTTTTAAGGACGGAACCTTAAGTCTCAAAGTCTTAGAAGACAGTAAAACCTGCTCCCCAACCACAAAAGGTGCAGAGATAGTGCGTCTTTTCTTAGAATCCTGAAGCAGTGTCTCCTGGGAACCCTGAAGGTTCTCATGAACCTGGGTCCAAGCTGTGCCCAGCTCATCAGTAGATGTATCAGCAGACGGAGTGTCAGAAGCAGAAGGTGTAGAGAATGTAAACCGGGGATGGAAACCATAATTACAGAAAAACAGTGAGAAAGATGAATGAACATGGTTATTGATGGCAAATTCGGTGAGAGGTAAGTAGTTGGCCCACTGATACTGATTATCAGAAACAAAAAGTCGCAGGTGCTGGATCAATTCCTGATTCATGCGTTCAGTTTGTCCGTTAGACTCAGGATGAAAGGCAGAAGAAAAAGACAAGTTAATATTTAGGTTACTGCAGAAAACTTGCCAGAAGCGGACGAACTGCACCCCTCTAACCGAGACTATATCCTCCGGAATCCCATGTAGCCGAACAACCTCCCTGATAAACGGTTCAGATAGTTGCTTGGCGTCAGGTAATTTGCATAGAGGAACGAAATGTGACATTTTGGAAAAACGATCCACTATGACTCAAATGACCGTGTTCCCCTGCGAGAGGCAGATCAGTTATAAAGTCCATGGGGGCTCATTAGACATCAAGAAGAACTGGAGAATGTTCAGAAAACCAAATGGTTCTGTGATATCGATGACCACAGTCACGGCCGGGTTTTCAATTGGCAGTTTTCCAAGAATAAAACTTCTGAACCGTTTGGAGTATTGTGAGGACAACGACGGCAAAGATGACGTGACCTAGGAATAGAGCGCGGTTTGGATTCCGCTCAAGAGGCCCTATCTCGACGGAGGAATCCACTATAACAGAAAGTGGTACCGTTCCATCATCTTCATCTTTTTTAGGTTGGACTGGAGCTGTGAGGATGAAAAGGAAAGATGGCCTGTCCGCCGAAAATCTCGTGGAGGACGGAAACACCATAGGTCCCGCTAGAGAGGGAGACAGGATCTCGACCCGATCAACGAAGAGACTACCACCGATAGACCAGCGGAGGTATCACACAAGGACATAGTGGTAAATAACTCCTCTAGGACATTGACTTCTACGGAAATATCTGTCCTATCTTAAGGTCTTTCTTTCTGCCCTAGATCTAGGACTGATTGGTTCTCCCTTAATTTGGATCTGCATCGGCTTTATAGGCATGTTAGACTTTTTTTTTTTTGCCACACAGGCTCCACCTGCTGCTGCGCAGACCAACCCCCGTGGGGGCTTTTCCTTGTTGGGTGTTGGTCTGCACAACAGAAGTCGGTATCAGCCTTCCACTACTAATCCTTACGTTGAAGTTTTTGGGAAAGAAGTAAATAAGGATGTTGAGAAGTTGAGAACTAAAATGTTAACTAGAAAACATAAGTCCAAGTACAACGTAACTGAAACTGAGAATGCCGCCCCTAATGCCTTGTCCGCTGACAATAGCATTGTAATCAAACCAGCGGACAAGGGAGGAGCTATAGTGGTCATGGACACAAGTATGTATGTCCAAGAGATACGGAGTCAATTGAATGAAGTAGATGTATATGAAAGGTTGGGGTTCAATCCCACCTCTAAATTTCAGACTCAATTGCGGATTATGTTTAATGAAGCTCTAATCCAAGGAATCATTGACTCTGATCTATTGAAATTTTTGGACATACAACACCCTGTAGTCCCGACCCTATACATCCTCCCGAAAATTCACAAGAACCTACAACACCCACCAGGAAGACCCATTGTATCTGGATGGGGTTCGCTCTTCTCTAATATAGCTTGGTTCCTAGATAGACTTCTACGGGGGTTTGCGGAAGATGCAACATCGTATATTTTTCGTCTGTTTTCTGTATTTTTATGTATATATGTGAATATCTTTTTCAAATGTTTTTCTATTTCTTCACAGCATCTTGTATCTGATGGCTCCGTATCCACCTGACCTCCTGCTGATGTCCATAAGATCTTATAATCTTGAATTAATTCGATCAATATGTGTAATATACATCATGGGTCAAATTATATATTACATATACCCTATTATGAATTCCAATTTGCAGATATCGTCTCTCTCTACATATGTGTATATATATATATACTGGATATGGCATGTCTATATGGCAGACGGTTGCTATGTCTTCTCATTTCTCTGGAGGACGCTCGGTATTGCTGCGATCCTCCTTTTGTCTCTAATCGCTAGATCTTTTAGATATGGACCTGCAATGGAATGGTATCCCGCTGCAATGCAGAGCTGTATCCTGACACAAGCGCAATACATTGATTGGGCCATTATACACTTAGGCTTTATTCCCAATTGATATAGCCCGTCTTTGCTCTTCAAGAAAGTGGCGCCGCACATGCGCTCTGAGGATTCTCGGGCACACACGCGGTTGATACACTTCCGTGCATGCGCGATAGCTCCATTGAGACGCAGCGGACATGCAGCCTTACAGTGCTTGGTGGATATACGGACTGCTATCAAGATACAAGTTAACCTACAGGTGGATTACTGTGACGTATGAACTACTGTGATTGGTAGATGCTAACGATAATTAGGCTATATATTACCTGGCATGTCGTATGTTTTATGACCATGAGGAAGGCTCTTCAGCCGAAACGTCGCTGTCATTGGTGATGGGTAAATAAAGACCGCTGGTTCCACTGCACCCGGATATGCTGCCGGTCCTGTTTATACAGTGGACTGTGCTTTGGTTTGAAGCCTCTCACTGGCGACTGCATGGAGGTCCGACCCTTGGAAGGGGGAGAATGTTTTTGCTTCATAGTGCTACAAATCACGTCTGTGAAGCCCATCCTTTCCTATTGGTTTTTTCGCATTAGTGATGTTTTGTAAGATGCTACATTGTGAGAATACAAAATCGTGGCGGGCTCCATACAGCCGAGATTTGCGAGGTTTTGTAGCCCATATTTCCCTATGGACTCTTCCTTTCTGTAGCATTGCACAAAAATGTGGTTTTCGTGCGGTGCGATGCAACCTTTAGAGTAGGAAGTCTTACCGTAAAAGCCCTAAAATAAAGCCTATCTGCAATAAAAAAATAATGCATCACCTAACAAGCTCTGTCCGCTCCGCCGCCGTGTCCCCTGAAGCTCCGGCAGACCTGCTTGTAGTTTTCCATCTGCGCTTCCTGGTCTGGAGGTTCAAAATCCCCCCTCCAGGAAGCGCTGGCTGTGATTGGTTCTGGAGAGCCACAGCTCAGCCAATGAGTGCCAGTGCTCGATGAACCAATCACAGCCATCACATTACATAGTATGTTAGGCTGAATGAAGACAGTGTCCATCTGGTTCAGCCTGTTTCAGCCTCCTTGTTGATCCAGAGGAAGGCAAAAAAAAACCAAGAGGCAGAAGCCAAATAGCCCTTTCGGAGGAAAAATTCCTTCCCAGCTCCATAATGGCAATCAGAATAATCCCTGGATCAACACTTGAGATCACCAACCCCGCTGGTCACCTAATGTCTATATCCTGTAATATCCTTCCGCTCTAGAAAGACATCAAGTCCCTCTTAATCTCCTCTATGGATCCTGCCATCACCATGTCCTCAGGCAGAGAGTTCCACAGTCTCACTGCTCTTACAGTAAAGAACCCCCTTCTGTGTTAGTGATGAAACCTGCTTTCTTCTAGACGTAGGGGATGCCCTCTCATTACTGTCGCAGTCCTGGGTATAAACAGATCATGGAGAGATCCTTGTATCGTCCCCTCATGGATTTATACAGAGTTATTAGGCCGGGCCTTAGCCGTCTTTTTCCTAAACTAAATAACTGCAATTTTGATGAGTCAAATGATGTCCTAAATCCCACAGCGACCCCAGCGGTAATAGTGACATCCCACAGCGGCCCCAGCAGTAATCGTGACATCCCACAGCGGCCCCAGCAGTAATCGTGACATCCCACAGCAACCCCAGCGGTAATAGTGACATCCCACACCAACCCCAGCAGTAATCGTGACATCCCACACCAGCCCCAGCAGTAATCGTGACATCCCACAGCGACCCCAGCGGTAATAATGACATCCCACAGCGGACCCAGCTGTAATCATGACATCCCACAGCGACCCCAGTGGTAATAGTGACATCCCACAGCGGCCCCAGCAGTAATTGTGACATCCCACAGCGGCCCCAGCAGTAATCGTGACATCCCACAGCGGCCCCAGCAGTAATCGTGACATCTAACAGCGGCCCCAGTAGTAATAGTGACATCCCACAGCGGCCCCAGCAGTAATCGTGACATCCCACAGCAACCCCAGTGGTAATAGTGACATCCCACACCAACCCCAGCAGTAATCGTGACATCCCACACCAACCCCAGCAGTAATCGTGACATCCCACAGCGACCCCAGTAGTAATAGTGACATCCCACAGCGGCCCCAGCAGTAATAGTGACACCCCACAGTGGCCCCAATAGTAATAGTGACACCCCCAGAGCAGCCCCCAGTATAATAGTGACATCCCACAGCGACCCCCAGTATAATAGTGACATCCCACAGCGGCCCCCAGTATAATAGTGACATCCCACAGCGGCCCCCAGTAGTAATAGTGACACCCCACAGTGGCCCCAATAGTAATAGTGACACCCCACAGTGGCCCCAATAGTAATAGTGTCCCCCACAGCTGCCCCAGTAGTAATAATGATCTCTCACAGTGGCCCCAGTGCTAATCATGACACCCCACAGTGGTCCCAGTAGTAATGCTATTACTACTAGGGCCGATATAGGGGACACTATTACTAATAGTATCCCCTATATCAGCTCCAGTAGTAATAGTGCCCCCCTGATACCCATATAGTTACTCCCTCCTCCTCATCGTAGCGCCGCTGCTCCTCTGCCTGGCGCTACTAGCAGCGCTGATCCCTGGTGCACACTGTGACGTTAGTGTGCAGCCAGGATCCTCCTCCCCTTCTCTCATGGTACCAAAGAGGAGATGTGAGGGGAGGAATATCCTGGCTGAACTCTGACGTCACAGTGTGCGCCGGGATCAGCACCGCTAGCAGCGCCACTGAGTGACTACCATCAAGGGAGCCGAGGCCTCCCAGTCGGTACCCACTACCATGGTGAGCAGTTGCCGGCATGGGTGCCATAGGTTCACCACCACTGTTTCAGGGAGCCTTTTTTTGGAGTGGGTGAGGAGGGGTGTCACAGCGGAGTCTCTGTTACATTGAAGAGGGTCCTCTTTTACTGTCAATGAGTTCAAATTCCTAAAAAAAAAAAATCATAAATTGTGTGCCTGTTTTGCCAACTGAAAGCAACAAGTTCGGATACGGCTTTAAAGAAGGACAAGTGGGTGGATACAACGCAATTTATTAATACCGATGAATAGATGACTATGATAAAACAAATTTACATAAAAGTAGGTGATATGGCGTAAATGTTTTGTAAAGAATTCTTAAACAAGGGTTTCATCAAGACTCCCATCACTAAGAGCCTCAAGTATACTTATCTGCTTTGTGTATCAGAGAACAGGGGGGTCCTTGGGAACCACACGGTGAGAGGGCATCCCCATCACAGGTCCAACATGCTTCCCCTCTGTACTACAATTTGTCTCCTGTTTTATACACTTTAACTGCTTGGCCATATGCCATCTGCTCCAAGCTTTTCGGCTAAGATGTTATCAATCTGAGACCCCCCACCATCTGAAGTAGCCAGCTTCACTGATGAAAGGTTCAGAATCAACAAGACTCAATTCCCTAGACAATGATATCACAGGATTAACAAGACTCAACAGATTCATGGCGATACAATGTATATGGGCGGAGTTTAAACAAGCCTACAAACGGAATTGTAGTTAATACAATTAACATTGTTCTGGATAACTAAGCCCACACCAAACAGGTTTAAAGTCCCCAGAGTGTTCATAGCATTTCGTAGTTAAGATTAAAAATGGAGGATAAAGGAACATAAATAGTCATTTATAAAGGCTTGCATTACAACAAGATACACAATGGAGGGCTACAAATAGCCAATTATATTTGCACCACAGTGCCCCATCTATAAAAGTAAAAAGTGGTGTACTCACCTCTCCTGGCTCCAGCGCTGCTTCCTCTGATCTCTGCTATGATGCTGTATTGACAGCCTGCAGCAGACTGTGTATAAGATGTCACAGGCTGCTGCAGCAATCAGACCACAGCGCTCGAACACTGACAGCTGTGATTGGCCGCAGCAGCACGTGGAATCCCTTAAACAGACTGCTACAATGTATCAACACTATCGCTGTGGGGAGCCGGGAGAGGTGAGTGCTTAATATTTCTATGCTTGGGGTGCAGGAATTAAAAAAAAAAATTAGGTTGACATCTGTGCTAGAACATTAAATCGGAGGTTCCATGGCAGATCCGCCCAAAATACTGCAAGAAATAGCGTGGCATGCAATGCTATCTCTCCGGTAAAATGCAGGGCAGCTGAGCGGGACCGGAACGGACCCTATTACAGTCAATGGGATACGTTCGGCGCTGTTTGTTTCCATCATAAGACGGATCCGTACGGCCAAGGGAATCCCCTTAACTGCTCCCCAAACGGAGCAGGAAAACAACTCCCCCCATCCCCTGACCCCAAAGGACCAGTATTACTTTGTGAGCATAGAGGGGTATTATTACTTTTCTGGGGCACAAAGTGGGCATTATTACTTTGCACGGGACACAGAGTGGAATTATTACTGTATGGGGCACAGAGGGGTGTTATTACAATGTGGCACTATTTCTCGTGTTGGTCACTACGAAGGAATTATTGCTTTGCGGAACACAAGAAGGGGCACTTGTACTGTGGGAGGCACTGAGATGGGCATTGGGGGTAACAGCAGGATGGAGACAGTGTGCAGTTAACTTGTTGCCTGAAGAAATCTTCATGGAAGTCTGGGCTGGATGGAGAAGAAAAGAGAAAGTGGACGACACCAATCAGTAAACATGTCACCTGTCATGGCTGGAGGTAACTGCTCTGTGATCTCTAGCACCGTGTAGAACCGCACGGCATATCTATAGTATGGTGACTGCATCATACAGCACACATGGGGCGAACACAAGGCCGCGGCCGAATCAGGCCCACCACCTCATTCTATGTAGCCCGACGGACGGGTGGCAGTGCAGTTTGACCACTAATGTCTCTCCCACGAAATCTGGGTGCGCCATTCTGTACACTGAGGGAAGAGGTCAGCGGTCACATACTCTGTACTGCTGCCACCGGACGGACCAGCAGGCTGGTTGAGTGGAGATGCTGCCTGGCCCAAGAGAAGTCGCTCTTACTACTGGAACTACTATGGGGGTCACTTATTACTACTGGGGGCTGATATGGGAGTAACTTATGACTAATGGGAATAATATGAGGTTCACTTATTACTACTGGGACTGATATGGGCGTCACTCATTACTACTGGGGGCAGATATGGGGTTCACTTATTACTACTGGGGGCTGATATGGGGGTCACTCATTACTATTGGGGCTGATATGGGGGCCACTTATTACTACTGTGACTACTAGAGGGGTCACTTATAACTACTGGGGGCAGATATAGGGGTCACTTACTACTGGGGGCTGATATGGGGGTCACTTATTACTACTGGGGGCTGATATGGGGGTCACTTATTACTACTAGGGGCTGATATGGGGGTCACTTATTACTACTGGGGGCAGATATGGGGACCAGTTATTACTACTGGGGGCTGATATGGGGGTCTCTTATTACTACTGGGGGCAGAAATGGGGGTCACGTATTACTACTGGGGGCTGATATGGGAGTAACTTATGACTAATGGGAATAATATGAGGTTCACTTATTACTACTGGGACTGATATGGGCCTCACTCATTACTACTGGGGGCAGATATGGGGTTCACTTATTACTACTGGGGGCTGATATGGGGGTCACTCATTACTATTGGGGCAGATATGGGTGTCGCTTATTACTACTGGGGGCTGATATGGGGGTCACTTATTACTACTGGGGGCAGATATGGGGGTCACTTATTACTACTGGGGGCAGATATGGGGACCAGTTATTACTACTGGGGACTGATATGGGGGTCTCTTATTACTACTGTGACTACTAGAGGGGTCACTTATAACTACTGGGGGCAGATATAGGGGTCACTTACTACTGGGGCAGATATGGTGTCGCTTATTACTACTGGGGGCTGATATGGGGGTCACTTATTACTACTGGGGGCTGATATGGGAGTAACTTATGACTAATGGGAATAATATGAGGTTCACTTATTACTACTGGGACTGATATGGGCCTCACTCATTACTACTGGGGGCAGATATGGGGGTCACTTATTACTACTAGGGGGCTGATATAGGGGTCACTTATTACTACTGGGGCAGATATGGGGGCCACTTATTACTACTAGGGGCTGATATAGGGTCACTTATTACTACTGGGACTGATATGGGCCTCACTCATTACTACTGGGGGCAGATATGGGGGTCACTTATTACTACTAGGGGCTGATATAGGGGTCACTTATTACTACTGGGGCAGATATGGGTGTCGCTTATTACTACTGGGGGCTGATATGGGGGTCACTTATTACTACTGGGAGCAGATATGGGGGTCACTTATTACTACTGGGGGCAGATATGGGGACCAGTTATTACTACTGGGGGCTGATATGGGGGTCTCTTATTACTACTGGGGGCAGATATAGGGGTCACGTATTACTACTGGGGGCTGATATGGGGGTCACTTATTACTAATAGGGGGCTGATATGGGGGTCACTTATTACTACTGGGGGCAGATATAGGGGTCACTTATTACTACTGGGACTACTATGGGGGTCACATGTTACTACTGGGGGCTGATATGGGGGTCACTTGTTACTACTGGGGGCTGATATGGGGGTCACTTGTTACTACTGGGTGCAGATATAGGGGTCACTTACTACTGGGGGCTGATATGGGGGTCACTTATTACTACTGGGGGCAGATATGGGGTCACTTATTACTACTGGGGCTGATATGGGGTCACTTGTTACTACTGGGGCTGATATGGGGGTCACTTGTTACTACTGGGGGCAGATATAGGGGTCACTTGTTACTACTGGGGGCAGATATAGGGGTCACTTTGTTACTACTGGGGGCTGATATGGGGGTCACTTATTACTACTGGGGGCAGATATGGGGTCACTTATTACTACTGGGGGCTGATATGGGGGTCACTTATTACTACCGGGGGCAGATATGGGGTCACTTATTACTACTGGGGGCTGATATGGGGGTCACTTATTACTAATAGGGGACTGTGTATTTGCGTGCGCAAAAAAGAACACATACGGGCCCATTGAAATGTTGCACACACATGCAGTGAATACACGGGTTTCCATGTACTTGCGCCGACCCATCCACTTCAATGGTGTGTAATGCCCACCAAAACAGGCCATGCTGCGTGTTCCTTCATGCGATCGCTCATCACATATAAATATACACTCATGTGAATGAACCCATTGGTCTATTCACTGCGTATTACATGTGTGAACTATACCATACAATTACAAGGCGGCCATAAGGCTGATGGGGCCCTCTGTGACACCCCTGAGTAGCCTGCAGAGGAGCTGGAGGGGCCCACGCTGACCACAGCTGCGCCCGGCAGGGGAACACTATGGCCAGACATTCAGTCCAGCCACCACTCCGCCTACACCATCAAAACTGCACGCTGAACGTCTCCCGCCTCCAACCAATCAGATTAGAGCTCTTACTTTCCTACCTGCAGATCAAATATTCAAGCTGTCATCTCATTGGTCGCAGCAGCACTGACAACCAATCAGATCACAGCTTTAATTTATCTCTTGTGAGAGAAACCTAAAACCGCAATCTGATTGGTTGCTAGGGGCAACGAGGCCTGCTCTACTCTAGGAGCCTCTGCTATTGTTTACATAGGTTACCATAACATACACCTTGACCGTAAAGCATATATGGGACTGACAGCCCTCACAGCACTACATTCACACTACAACTAGTTTCCGCCGACCGTTATTCAGGACCGGAAGTTATGTGTGCTGGGAGTTAAATGAGCCGGGTGCTGCGTTCCAACGACCGGAAGTTTACTGCGTGCTGTCTTCAGGGCTCGGGTAACTGTGTTTTGAGAGGCCGGGCAGGAAGTGCGAGCTGGTGTTGTCTCCGTTGTGGAGCCTGGACGGCGGCGTGATGCGGGGCTGCGGGCTCGTCGCCCCGCTGCTTCTGCTGGGTGTCTCCTGGGCCGCCGCGGCGGGTAAGAAGCCCCGTGCTGTGTGCGCCCACCGCCATCCATCCCTCCTGTCTGTTCGTGTTATACTACCCCCCCCCTCCCCAGCAGTACTACCACCCCCCTCCCCTCAGTGGCAGTACTACCACCCCCCCCTCCCCTCAGTGGCAGTATTACCCCCCCCCCCCCTCAGTGGCAGTGCTACCACCCCCCCCCCCCTCAGTGACAGTGCTACCACCCCACCCTCAGTGGCAGTACTACCACCCCCCCCTCCCCTCCCATCAGTGGCAGTACTACCACCCCCCCCCCTCCTCTCCCATCAGTGGCAGTACTACCACCCCCCCCCCCCTCCTCTCCCATCAGTGGCAGTACTACCACCCCCCCCCCCTCCTCTCCCATCAGTGGCAGTACTACCACCCCCCCCCCCTCCTCTCCCATCAGTGGCAGTACTACCCCCCCCCCCCTCCTCTCCCATCAGTGGCAGTACTACCACCCCCCCTCCTCTCCCATCAGTGGCAGTACTACCACCCCCCCCTCCTCTCCCATCAGTGGCAGTACTACCACCCCCCCCCCTCCTCTCCCATCAGTGGCAGTACTACCACCCCCCCTCCTCTCCCATCAGTGGCAGTACTACCACCCCCCCCCTCCTCTCCCATCAGTGGCAGTACTACCACCCCCCCCCTCTCTCCATCAGTGGCAGTACTACCACCCCCCCTCCTCCTCTCCCATCAGTGGCAGTACTACCACCCCCCCCCTCCTCTCCCATCAGTGGCAGTACTACCACCCCCCCCCTCCTCTCCCATCAGTGGCAGTACTACCACCCCCCCCTCCTCTCCCATCAGTGGCAGTACTACCACCACCCCCCCTCCTCCTCTCCCATCAGTGGCAGTACTACCACCCCCCCTCCTCCTCTCCCATCAGTGGCAGTACTACCACCACCCCCCCTCCTCTCCCATCAGTGGCAGTACTACCACCACCCCCCCCCCTCCCATCGGTGGCAGTACTACCACCACCACCCCCCCTCCCTCCCATCAGTGGCAGTACTACCACCACCACCCCCCCCCTTCCCTTCCCTTCCCTTCCCTTCCCTCCCATCCCTCCCATCAGTGGCAGTACTACCACCACCACCCCCCCCCTTCCCATCAGTGGCAGTACTACCACCACCCCCCCCCCTTCCCATCAGTGGCAGTACTACCACCACCCCCCCCCTTCCCATCAGTGGCAGTACTACCACCCCCCCCCCTCCCTTCCCATCAGTGGCAGTACTACCACCCCCCCCCCTCCCTTCCCATCAGTGGCAGTACTACCACCCCCCCCTCCCTTCCCATCAGTGGCAGTACTACCACCTCCCCCCCCTCCCATCAGTGGCAGTACTACCACCTCCCCCCCCTCCCATCAGTGGCAGTACTACCACCTCCCCCCCCTCCCATCAGTGGCAGTACTACCCCCCTCCCCTCCCATCAGTGGCAGTACTACCACCCCCCCTCCCCTCCCATCAGTGGCAGTACTACCACCACCCCCCCCCCTCCCCTCCCATCAGTGGCAGTACTACCACCCCCCCCCCCTCCCCTCCCATCAGTGGCAGTACTACCACCCCCCCCCCTCCCATCAGTGGCAGTACTACCACCACCCCCCCCCTCCCCTCCCATCAGTGGCAGTACTACCACCCCCCCCTCCCCTCCCATCAGTGGCAGTACTACCACCCCCCCCCTCCCCTCCCATCAGTGGCAGTACTACCACCCCCCCTCCCCTCCCATCAGTGGCAGTACTACCACCACCCCCCCCCCTCCCCTCAGTTGCAGTACTACCACCCCCCCCCCCTCTCCCATCAGTGGCAGTACTACCACCCCCCCTCCTCTCCCATCAGTGGCAGTACTACCACCCCCCCCTCCTCTCCCATCAGTGGCAGTACTACCACCACCCCCTCCCATCAGTGGCAGTACTACCACCCCCTCCTCTCCCCTCCCATCAGTGGCAGTACTACCACCCCCCCCCCCTCCCCTCCCATCAGTGACACTACCACCCCCCCCCCCCTCCCCTCCCATCAGTGGCACTACCACCCCCCCCCCTCCCCTCCCATCAGTGGCACTACCACCCCCCCCCCTCCCCTCCCATCAGTGGCACTACCACCCCCCCCCTCCCCTCCCATCAGTGGCAGTACTACCACCCCCCCCCCCTCCCCTCCCATCAGTGGCAGTACTACCACCCCCCCCCCCTCCCCTCCCATCAGTGGCAGTACTACCACCCCCCCCCCCTCCCCTCCCATCAGTGGCAGTACTACCAGCCCCCCCCCCTCCCCTCCCATCAGTGGCAGTACTACCAGCCCCCCCCCCCCCCTCCCATCAGTGGCAGTACTACCAGCCCCCCCCCCCTCCCCTCCCATCAGTGGCAGTACTACCAGCCCCCCCCCTCCCCTCCCATCAGTGGCAGTACTACCAGCCCCCCCCCTCCCATCAGTGGCAGTACTACCAGCCCCCCCCCTCCCCTCCCATCAGTGGCAGTACTACCAGCCCCCCCCCCCCCCTCCCTTCCCATCAGTGGCAGTACTACCAGCCCCCCCCCTCCCCTCCCATCAGTGGCAGTACTACCAGCCCCCCCCCCTCCCATCAGTGGCAGTACTACCAGCCCCCCTCCCCCCCTTCCCTCTCCTCAGTGGCAGTACTACCACCCCCCCCCTCCCCTCTCCTCAGTGGCAGTGCTACCACCCCCCCCTCCCCTCTCCTCAGTGGCAGTGCTACCACCCCCCCCTCCCCTCTCCTCAGTGGCAGTGCTACCACCACCCCTCTCCCCCCTCAGAGGCAGTGCTACCACCACCCCCCTCCCCCCTCAGTGGCAGTGCTACCACCCCACCCCCCCCCTCCTCTCCCCTCAGTGGCAGTACTTGCATCGGGCGCTCGCCCTGTGTGTGGGGGGGTAGGGGGGGTGGGACGCCGATGCATCGGGCGCTCGCCCCGTGTGGGGGCGTCGCTGGTGGGCGCTGCATGCTTTATTTTGCCCGAAGGCTATCTGATTTGGGACGTCCGCCGCCTTGTGATGTGAGAATGGCTTCCCACAACAACCCGTGGCAGGCAGTGGAGATATCATCAGGGCCGGCCTTCCACTCACTGACAGCAAGCAGAGGTCTTGTAGCTGATCAGGAGTTGTAGCAGAGAGTTGTGAGAAGTGGCGTAACTTGACATTCTACAAGTCCTCCTTATGTAACGCTGTGGAGCAATTCCTCGTCATTAACCCTTCCTTGCCTGGTGTGACCCCTGTAATGAGCTTACGTTGGGGGGCGCTGCACCCCCGGAGAGTATCTAGGTGACACGGTCTACTCATCATGACGGCTCCTGTCCGCCCCCTCTGTGAAGTGTTTGGACGTTGTATTGCGGTGGTCTCCTTGTATAAGATGGTTATTGGGGTCCCCCCTCCACTGCCCCAGGCTCCCAAATAGCCATTTACCCCAGTTCTTCTGCTGTCGCTCTACCATTCAGGGTGACACGGTTGCTGGATTGCTTGGGGCTCGCAGTCCTCTGTTGGGGCCA